>NW_020528609.1:0-737500 GCF_003368295.1 Carassius auratus
AATTAATTTGCATGTGTATAATGTATTTATACTCATGTATTGTGCGTGTGCACACACACATAAAGCACTAAGCCATATCGTAAAAGTATTGTTGGAAAATACAAACAGAAAATCATTACTAGTTAGTCATTAGTCATCAGGAATCAAAACAAAGAAAGTCAAATCAAACACAAATGTCAATCATTCTATTCTTGTAAAACAAAAATATAAATATTCAAAACTTGCCGTCGCTGTCATGGAACATGATATATAACAACAATATACTTCTAAACCCTATTCATCTCGATTGATATTCTCTGATGCACTTTAATAACCTCTGCCGGTGAGGCTCACAGAAAGATTATTACATCTTACATTACGCACCTGTGTAAACACTTATTCATTAGAGTGAAGAACATCAATTACCCCTGGGGAAACATTACATGGAACATCTATTTTAATAAGAGCATGTGGGTTGCAAAAAGATGAAATTTTAAACCACCTGCACTCAACAACAATAAGGTTCCCTATAGGTATACAGTATGACTATCAATCGTCATGAGTCAGCACTTCAAAACAAGCAAGAAAAACGCGTATCAAAATACTTTCACCTTTCTTTCACAAAAAAAAAGGTTGATTCACTAAATGCTTGAAAATAAGAAGAATACATTTTGCAAATGTCCCCTTGTTGGTCATAAAAAATGCAATACTGACTTATGCATGAGCTGCATGATTATATTGGGACTAAAATAAGTCTATTAGGATATAATGGGTCTGGTGGAAGTGGAAACTAAGCTACTGTACTACAGCTTGTATAACTTCTTTTGAAAATGCATTGCTCACCTTGTAGTCTTCAAGGAAATGTTTCAAGGAAATGTTCAATCTTAAATCAGATAATTCACTGTAATGCCCAAAGCTATTTTGATTCAAGAAAGAAATCTAGTATCATCCTAGCCATTATGCCATTACATAAAAAGTCGGTGGCTTATGTAAGGGGTTGACAGTATAAGACGCACCAAGGCTTTGCCCTTGATTTTTTATGTTGTGTTCTGTGTGGCTGAATTAGGTGGCTTCAACAACTTAATGGAGTTGGAAGGGGTTAGAGTGGAGGGCTGCAGAGGCAACTGAAAGGGAAAGGGATTATAGATGGAACAGAAATTTAATTTTCGACCTTCTCTCTAACTGAAGCCACCATCTGCCACTTATTTGGCAATTTCAGATTGAATTAAAGAGAATCCCTTTTCCCTATTCGCAGCTGAATAAAGCTACTAAAAATTCAACAACGAAAAATGCTACTGTAAAATTATTAAACCTACCCTTACAGTAATGCAAATACATTAGTTATGTGTTATATTCGCGGTTGTAGCTAGATGGGATACAGCTATAGGAAACCAACAATAAATATTTTCTTTCTCCCTTTTAGATTGTGTTTTATTAATTACTACCACAACACTAAAGCTACCTTTACAGTAATGCAGATACATTAAATATTGTTGTTCAGCATGAGAAAAAGTATGCAATATTGATAGTAAACCCTGGTAGGAAAATCTGACGGGTAGGATAAAATGTCAGGACACCGGCCCAAGGCATAAGTGAACTAACCGGCTCCTTAGTGAGCCCAAGATTACATGAAATATATTATTTTGGTGAAATATATTATTTTATATATTATTTCGATGGACATAAGTCCAGGCGGCATACCACCAGAGGCCTTAAAAGCAGAAGTTTTAACAACATGCTTTTTCCTCTGCTAGCCATAGAATGGAGGCAATGACGTCTAGTAAAACTCCTTAAGAAAGCTTCATCATGCTTTTATCCATCCCCAGCAAGATCCTGACACGCAGAGATAAACTATTGAGAGATAAACAGGCAGGGTTCAGACAAGATAAGTCTTGCACAGACCACATTGCCACCCCTGCGCATTATCATCAAACAGGTCTTGGAATGGTAGTGTCCACTCTACACAGTCTTTGTTTACTTTGAAAATGCCTTCGACAGTTTGGGCATGGAAGCTGTCTGGAAGCTAATGGCATACTATGGGATTTCCACCAAAGTTTGTCTCCATTAGCAGTTGTACAGCTACTCTACATCCCAGGTCATGTTTCCAAGGAAAACTTACCTTTTGAAGTGCGGACAGGAGTGAGATGGGGCTGTTTGCTGTCACCATCAATCTTTTTGCTGGTAGTAGACTGGATATTGACGACATCTTTCCTACTTTTCTGGACTTTGACAGTGTAACTTACTTGGCAGTGAAGGGACAGTCACAAAGCCTCCTGGTTTTCATCACCACTATCTTAAATTTAAGAGTTTACCTTTAATGACCATGTTTGTTTATCTATAACAAGTGCTGGGCCTGGGCCTGACTGATTAGTCAATTAGGGAAGTTCATCTGTAAATAGCCTTTACATCTTAATACATTATAATATTTTATTTAGCTAGTTTGTGATTAAAGGTTTTCTCTTTTGTGTGAAAAAGTACTTTCAAGGGTATATAATAAAAACAAGCTTCTGTTTCATAAACTTGAGGCTGATAACAGCTTAACATTATTTATATATTGGTGGCACTGAGGGGCCCTCATGTACAATTCTGCTTATTCAAGATATTCAAGACATTCTACAAGCAGACCTGTTGCATTGATATTAATATTGATTTTATTCAACATTGCAAGCACAATGCTGAACTGTACCAGGTGAGCTACCAAACATTTTACTACCCTTTATCTACCGGTTCACACTTTAATTTGTGTGAAAATGTATATAATTGGTTGGCGTTTTACTGCTTATTTAATCAGTGAATTGTATGTATAGTAAGCCTGAATTTAATTAACATAAAATAATATAAAGTAGTTACTGTAGGTAGAGGCATGCTTGAAATGTTTGACTCATTTTGCTTCTCTTCCTAATGAGATACTCGACTTGTGCATCTCTACCCATCATAGTGTTTTGCGTCTTTTATGTTTTTCTCTCTGCGAGTCAGAGAAGGACACCCAGCCTAACGACAGTAATATGACAGCATTTTTCATCTCGGCTCTCGAACGAAGAAGAAAAATCAATATTTAATCAAAAGCAAGATTGTGTAGACTTCACAATACAATATATTTACTTTCACTGTCATCAAAGCGTCAAAACCACATTCAAATGTGCAGTGACAGAGCAAAATAGTTCCAAAGAGGAAAATATTATACAGTGACTGCAAATATTCGGCTCCCTCTTAGCTGCAGAATGTATAATATGTGTATAATGGCCAAGGTCTGCATGCAAAAAAAAAAAAAACTTCAGTGAGGGAGTGGGAAAATATTCACCAGAGCTATGACTGGTATGTCAACATGCTTACTACAGAAGACAGAATAATTCCTTTTCTAATGCTTTTCTCTCATTCTGCTGTCTCCTGATGTGTCCCCTGTGTGATAACAGAGTCAGGGTAATAGGCTCTCTGTAAGCTAATGGAGGCTACACTGCAGGATACTCCACTGGCAGCTACCACATCTTAAGCATGGCTCAGCGATACACTGCTTCCGGTGCAATGAGTTTCTGAATTCAGTGTCCTTTGAGCGATTGCCTTTATGTTGTTATAACCAACGGATAAACGCATGACCTGCTATTAAAATGTTCAAGATCTCAGCAAATTATTCAAATGCAATGTGGACATGCAACAGCCAAACAATGAAATGTCAATGATCTTCGGGAGCTGCATAACCAGGGAAACCGATAGAAACAATAGAAACAAAAAAATGTTGAAAAATCTTATATGATAAGTTGCATATTGTGTGTGTGTTAGGTTGAGTGAGTGGGTTAGTTTGAGCTAAATCCAAATTTTTGGTGGACCGATTAAATTATGTCAGCTATTTTTGGTAAAATTGTGTTTCTTAACCCCCGCAAATTCTAACTTTGTTGATTTCCAGATGGATTGAATAGACTGTTGGCTTTGTATGGCTGAAAGGGGATGTTGGCAGCTTGGATCACAGTAAGTCCTGGCAGAGGCATGCTGTCAGACTAAAGGAAGAAAAGGTCAGGACTGCAATATGTGAGGAAACATGTCTCGTGGAACGTTGTGTGGGATTTCTAAACCATTTAATCGAGAGGAGCAAATGGCATACTGAAATAACTGACATGCAGGTTTTTGGAAATGCGTAACAATGAAGGCTAGACAACAATTTTATGTTAATGAAAATTTCAGTGTGAGTTTAGTGAGTTGGAAGATAACATCACATGGATTTTATGACATTATCTCCATCCTCAGAATATTATCATCCCATAGTCAATTGGGAACTTCGTGATCTGCTGTCCCCTAATAACTCCCTTTTATTATATTAATAGCTGGGGTCTTGTAGACAAACTGACCACACGTTCTAATAACAGTGGGATGAATAATTTATGAATGTGACAGACTGAAGTACTTCAGACTGGAGAAGAAGACTTAAAGATGCAGAGCTGAGTGCATATATCATGTCTCCAATGTCTTAGATATTGTTTCCATTGTAAATCATTTTAATTGTTTAGGATAATTCCAGACCTACAAATCTTTACAAAATACCAGATAATGCAAAATAATATTATAATGAAATAAAATATTAAAATAATGAGACTAAACACTTCCAGAACAAGAAGAAAAAAAATGCAAATGAATACATACATTTAATAGAATAAATAAATACATTTAATTAAGTGAAGTGACATTCAGCCAAGTATGGTGACCCATACTCAGAATTTGTGCTCTGCATTTAACCATCCAAAATGCACACACACAGAGCAGTGAACACACACACTGAACCACATGTTCTAATAACAGTGGGATGAATGAACACACACTGAACACACACCCGGAGCAGTGGGCAGCCATTTATGCTGCGGCGCCCGGGGAGCAGTTGGGGGTTCGATGCCTTGCTCAAGGGCACCTAAGTCGTGGTATTGAAGGTGGAGAGAGAGCTATTCATGCACTATCCCCACCCACAATTCCGTCCGGCCCGAGACTAGAACCCACAACCCTTCGATTGGGAGTCCAACTCTCTAACCATTAGGCCACAACTTCCCCTAAACAATTAAATATTTAAATTGTGTTCTATGGTAGGGTGACAGATGAAAAGGAAATAAATTAATACTTGTTTTCAGTAAAGATGCATTAAATTAATGCCAGTAAAGACTTTTACATTGTTACAAATAAATATTGTTCTTTAAATAATAATAAAAAAAATGTTTAAGAAATATATTAAGCAGCGTAATTGATTTCAACATTAGTATACAGTAAATAAGAAATGTTAATTGATCATCAAATCATCATCAAGGTAAAAAGTCTATAAATAACTCCAGAAAGTTTCTCATTGTAAAAGCCATTTATGTTTATTTCACCCCCTTTAATATCACTTTATAACTTCATTATAATGCCTCGCCATAGGATACAACAGGTGTTTTTTTTTTTTTTTTTTTTTTTTTTTTGTATGAATAGTACTTTATATTAATGTTAATTTTGGTTTGACCAATGTAGAAATGTCCACATTCACATTCTAACCTATACAGTATATTAAAGGAATTACAATAAATGAAGAACTCAGTTGGATATAAATATACTGTATGAACTTATTAATGTAATTAAACAAACAGTGTTCTATGTGGTGTCATCCTTTAGGTTAGTCCTGGAGTGTCAGTGTCCTGCAGAGTTCAGCCTCAACTTGCCTGGAAGTTTGCAGTATGCCTAAAAAGACCTTAAAAAGCTGGTATAGGTGTGTTTAATTTGGGTTGGTGCTGAACTCTGCAGGACAGTGACCCTCCAGGACCGAGTTTGGACACCCCTGGACAAGGTCAAAGTCCTGAGAGAAAAAAAAAACCGAATAAACTTAGCTATTATGCATGTGCATCAAACCCGTATCAAATGAGGTTTGACAGGGTCACTTTGTCAAAAAGAGCTCTTTAAAGAGTTCAAAGGAGATGTGGGTCAAGTAAATGTCTTTATAGGTCATAGCTGTGCAAAGAATCTCCTGAGGAAGGGCTTAGCCTGAGGCCATGGGCGCTAAAGGAAAACGCTTCAAATGAACAGAGCTCTGTCAGTCCCAGCCCAGCAAATGTATGAAAATGCTTGTGACGCTCAATGAGGCAGAGGTTCTGTAACAGAAATAAAATACACAAAAAGCAAAATGTCCTGAAGCAAAGCCAAGAGTAGGACAAGATAACAAAGGAAAAAACAACAAAAAGAATTGGAGAAAAATGAATGTAGGATGATCTGGAAACATATATATATATGAAGTCATAATTCCAAGATGAAAAACTGTGAGATATAATTGTGAGACATAAACTTCAGTAACCTTTCTTATATTTTTATCAATGACAGAAATAATGTAACATTGGGGAGACGTGAAAAACATAGTTGAGGATTCAAGTGCAAGCTTTTTTTTTGTCTTTTTTTTTGTTGAAGATGGGACAAAACAGGCGGGTCAAACAGCAGCATACAGGTACAATCCAATTGGAATCCAAAAGAGGATTCCAATAAACAAGCAATGGTCAGGGAAGTCAGCAAACAATCACAAAACCAAATAAAAGTCCATGGTCAAAAACTAGGCAAGGCACAGCATAGTAACAAGGAACAAGGAAAAACACTGGAACAGACTAGACAATACTGAGCAGTGAATGAATAGGTAACCAGGCTAAACATAGGGTGAAACTGATGAGATAACAAGACACAGGTGAATGCAGTCAGAGATGCTGAGTCTGACAAATGATTATAAGAAATGTAGTCTGTGAGAGTGGCAAGAGTCAGGGATAGAGTGCCCTTTGATGGAGTTCATGGGCACTCCATCTGGAGCTTGTGATAAATAATAATGTGCTAATTTGTTTCTAGATTCTGCTAATGATGAATCATTAGAAAGAAGTGTACTGGCATAAGAGTGTTACCTGTTTTGTGCACATGGGTGAATAATATCAATAAAGTAATGGCTCATTTAAATTTTTGGGGCTGTTTCAGTGTCTTCAGAGTTTTTGGCTCAGAGGTTTTCATTATCTTTCACTTAAGAACAGGTAATCACTATTGCCAGTAAAGATGGACTCACACATCCAGCAGAGTCTGTGAGTGAATTGACTGCAGTTTCAAAGTGTTCTATAACGTTCCATAAGTGTTCTCCGCTCCCATTTCACCCCAGGTTTTACATTACCCTTGTGATTCATTTTCATTAAACATTTGTAATTCTTATCATGAATTTGCAACACTCACATCTTCTTACACTATAGTGCAATGCTAAATAAAGCTTAACAGTACATTTGAAGAAGTGGTTGAAAAACTTTATTATTGGCCAAATTCTTTGACGTCTGAAGGCCAGACATTTCTTACAGCAAAGAGCCATTTAGTGGATCAGAATATTGTATACCAGTAATTGGATGATTTGAATAATAGCTTTTCCATTTATTTGTGAGGCAATGTACAGTATGTTATTGGGTAAAAAACACATTTTGTCTTGGTACAGCATTCAAATCAACCAGGACTATCAATTTAGGTTTATATAGGTGTATTGTGTGCTTTCTCTTTTTAGCGTTAGAAAACTCATTCTGCTCCTGTGCTTTGCACATTTATAAGGTTTTTGTTCTCTATTGCAAGTCACTTCAACATATAGAGATGGAAATAAAAAATCACTATAAGAAAAAAAGGAATGAAGAAAACAGATAAATTGTGGGAGCAGCTTTGAAAGTCGCTTTGTGAATCCATGTTAAATGATATTTCCCATACAAAACAAAAATATATTGCAGTATATTGGAAAATATCATGTAATATATTAGGCATATATTCTTATATATATTTGTTTTTTCCAATATAGTGCAATATATTGAAAGCGTCAATCATTTGTATATTTTGCAATGTATTATATAATATATGTATCATCAATATATTATTAAATGTATTCAAAAATATAAAATATTAGAAAATAAAAATGGAAAATTATATATTACAATATATTGATAAATATATTTTCCTTTTGTAAGGGTTAACAGATCAATCTTTGTATGTGACATGAAAAGGTGCTGAAATATTTTCAGCATCTTTTCAAATCAATTTTCTCAGACGCCCATGCAAGTTTACCTTCACTTAAGCAAATGTACAGAAGCTTCAAAATTGCACATTTCAACTCCTATTGAAATAGTATGTTACATAACCAGACACCAAATGGGTGGTAAACCTGTTTCATGAGCTAAAATAATGTTTGATTGACATTAATCTTGAATATGACATCTCTCTACAGTGCCTTTATATAAGTGATTACATCCCTGCTGATGTCATATAGGCACATTACAGGGTCAAGTGGGATCTCAAATCTCACATCTTTCTTTAAAAGTTAGTAATAAAGCAAACTACTCGGGTGCATTTTCAGAACTTTTAAATATTTCAGCGTTTTTCCAAACGAGTGGATCATTTCTTTTTAAATAAGATGGATAATTCTGACTCTGGCATTTTCACATTCAAAACCATCAGCAGTGTGGGGCTGCACATCATTATGGCATTTAAAGTAAACTGTTGCTTCTGGCCAAAATTTAAATCAATAATCATTTCCTCTACTGTAAAAAATGCATCCCCTGTTGTCCTCTCATATATCAAATTCAAACAACATGTTTGCTTAGAACTGCTTAGAATTTGCTTGTAAACGGTGCTTGATCTGAGTATATTTCTCTCCTGATTCGGACAACTTTTTCACTAGAGAAAGCAATTCTATGAATGGAGGACCAATTTGATCAAACAATTGTGTGTGCTCACAAAGAAAAATGAGTTCTCAGGTGCACACTGAAAAAAAATACAAAATTTAAATCAAATCAGACCAGAAAATTTCTTTCAAAAATGTAGTTTTTATTATCCATAAACAAAATTGAAAAAGTGACAAAAGTGCAAAATATTAAAAACAACGTTTCTTTAGTGCTCATGAGGAGAGAAAAGCAACAACACACTTATTCATGGAAAAAAATAGAAAATTAATCAATGAGGGATAATTGTAATGCCAATAATTTCCCTTTACAAAAGTGAGTTGTTTTACATGTGATACATAACTTGCCCTTTACTGTATTAGGTAAAACAAAATGTGCATTCCACACTGGAATTGTTGAAAATATGATTTCTATCAGGAGACAAGATCAAACTTCAGGGAACAAGAAGACATGACGAAGAACAACAGGGGGAATCCACGATCCAACAAAGCCAGGGGACAGAACGGAACACAGGGAAGAACCACAATGATCTGAAAACATGAGACACCAGTTACTGAACTTAGAAACACACAATGGGACGCAGGTGGTGCTGTAATCAGACATGATCAAGGACCACGCCCACAGACACACACCTGCACACTAAACAAGCCAAGAGAGAAACAGCGAATTCATGAACCGTGACAGTACCCCCTCCCCTAGGAACGCCTTCCCCGACGGACTTACATGTCGATTGTAATCATCGATCAGGGAGTGATCCAGAATGTCCCTAGCAGGAATCCTACTTCTCTCCTCCAGACCATAACCCTCCCAGTTCACCAAGTATTGGAAACCGCATTCCCTCCTTCTCGAATCCAGAATACGGTTAACCAAATAAATGTGTTCTCCATGTATGAGATGCGGCGGGGGAGGAAAATATGTGAATGAAACACAGGTTTTATTTTTGATACATGGAAGGCGGGCTGAATTCTCATGTATTCAGGAGGAAGATTGAGGTGGACTGCCACCGGACTAATGTTCGGAGGGGACCGTGACTTCGGATTCCATACTGGGAAAAATTGGTGGCTGGTAACCTAAACTACATTCAAATGTAGAAAGGCCCATGGATGACACTGGTAATGAATTATTGGCATACTCCACCATCGAGAGTTGTTGACTCCAAGAGGAAGGATTCTTGGAAACCAAACATTGCAACACTCTATCCAAATCCTGGTTGGCTCTCTCACTTTGTCCATTGCTTTGGGGATTAAACCCCTGAAGTTAAACACTCGCCCCCCGTAATTTACAAATTTCATGCCAAAATTTGGACACAATTTTGGACAACATGTTAGAAACCATGTCTGTCGGGAGGCCATGTAAATGATACGTGATATACAATAGTTAACACTGTCTCCTTGGTGGAGGGTAATTTAGGCGAGGGAATAAAATGAGCCGCCTTTGAGAACTGGTCCACGATGGTCAAAACAACCGTCTTCCCCTTGGTAATGAAATCTAGAGTGATGCAGGACCAGGTTCTCGAAGGGACTGACAGTGGTTGAAGTAACCCTTCTGGAGGTCGATTAAAACTCTTACCAGTGGCACTGTGGCGAGTGGGGCGGGGCCGAGAGGCGTGGGAACGAGGAGTGAGGCCAGGTGTAGTGATTGAAGATGAGCTGCACCTGCGCCCCACCGCCGGTATCGAGTCCCACGTAGGAGATGGAAGGATATAAAACTGGAGCGACTATAGTGAAGGACGAGAGAGGACCAGGCCTGGGACATTATTTTATGTGTTGGTTTTTATTTGCGCGGTGGGCTGGAGCGAGTTGCCGGGGATGGGCGAGCTCTCTGCCGGCCGCCCACGATATGGAGGGGCGGCTGCAGTCCGTGAGGGAGCGGAGGAGTCGGCAACGTTCACCAGGGGGCCGGAGCCTGCTGCCTCCGCGATGTAAGCCGGAGGGGCAGGGAACGGGGGACTCCTGCCATCGGGCGGCGGAGGAGTGTCGTGCCGTCCGCCGAGGGCCGTACAGTGCCACCGCCAGGCACCGCGGAGGAGATCACCCAGCTGGTGGAGGGCCGAGCAGCAGTGCGTCTGGGAACCGGAATTTTTTTCTTTTTTTCCTCTCTCCCCTCTCTCGTCCCTGTCGCTCCTCCTTCCATCTCCTTTTCTCTCGCCTCGTCTGTCCTAACCCCAGGTTCCCGCAGGTCCCCGTGAGCGGTCCCCCCCGGAGGGAAGGGGGGGGAGAGTAGAGCGCCGTCTCGGGAGTACCCCCCGGCCTGCGAGGGGCGATGGGGGTATGTGGCGAGTGGGGCGGGGCCGAGAGGCGTGGGAACGAAGAGTTTGATTGCCCTCCCATATGCTGACCAAATGATAAGCATTACATAAATCCAATTTTGTGAAAATGGATGCTCCCTGTAACCGTTCGAAGGCTGAAGACTTCAAAGGCAAAGGATAAGTATTCTTTACCGTGATGTAGTTCAGCCCCCTAATTGATACACGGTCACAGAGATAAGGAAGGACAAATGAACTTGGATGCCAGAGAATCAGAAATATACTTCTGCATAGCCTCCCTCTCTGGAACAGAAAGTGAATATAACTTGCCTTTAGGCAGAGTCTAACCTGGTACTAAGTCTATTGCACAGTTGTAAGGATGATGCAGAGGTAGAGAAGCAGCCCGGGACTTACTGAACACTTCCCTCAGGTCCTAGTACTCCTCGGGCACGTTAGACAAATTCACTGCCTTTTCCTGGAACACAGAAACAGGCACAGACGAACAAGCAGACACAAGACAATTGTGTACCCAATCGACACTGGGATTGTGCAGAGTGAGCCAGGGGTGACCAAGACCTATGGGTGCCAGGTGAGTCCAAGAATGTATGAGGAATGTAATGTTCTCTGAGTGGTTGCCAGAAGTAATGAGGGTTATGGATCCAGTGAGATGAGAAATGTAGCGGAGTTGCTGTCCATTAAGAGCATTGATGGATATCTTGTGAGTAAGGGGGAATATGAGTATGTGGAGTTGTTGAGCCAGTTTAAAATCCAAAAAGTTACCCTCCTCCCCAAAGTCCAGTAGTGCCTTTGTGTCGTGCGTATGGGTTGCCCACCTTAGTCTTACCAGGAGGTGTGTGGATGAGGTCTTCTCAGCAGACATCCCACCCGATAGTAGTCTCCTAGTATTGACCGGGCCTAATCCCGGATGGATGGAATGGAGAAGTTTGGCTTTGTCATCTCATAACTAATCCTGTAATTCTAAAATTTGTTTAGTTACCATCTGTAACGGTTCCAAAATTGATGGTTACTTTCAGGCTATGTAAGTAACAATAGCAACTACACTCTAAAAAACGCTGGGTTGTTTTTTCAACCCAACTGCTGGGTTGAGGCCGTTGGATAGGACTTTGGGATGTTTTAACCCAAGTTTGGGTTGAAAATAACTATCTTTTTTAACCCAGCGGGGGTGGGTTGAGGACGCGGACGTGAAGGAGAGCACGCACGTCACGTCAAAATCGTACGTCTCTCCAGTGCGAGCAGCCGCCATTTTCTCAGCGTGATAGAAGCGAGAAGCGAGTGAAAGACTATGGTAAGTAACGTTAAATATTCAAAATGTAAAGTTATCTTTTATTGTTTACCCGGTTGTATGAAAGGCGGAAGGTTTTATGAAAGGCGGAAACAAAGGAGCTTAACGTTATATCTAACGTTATATAAAAAAAACGGACGCGGTTTTCGCCTCGGACACGGAGGTCTTAACTGCCTCATGTAACGTTACTGAACGGAGGATGTACTTTTAATATAACGTCTGTGAATGTATTTTGTCATATTTACATAAGATTTTACATTATCTGTTCTCTTTGAGGCGTTAACAGACGGTTATGGTCACGGTTACGCTCATGTGAATTTGTCTTTTTTTTCGCGGTTAAACTGAATGTATGTTTGTCTCCTAAAGGAAACGGCATTGTGTAGTAAAGACTAGCATAATTATTTTGAGGCTGTTGAAGTGGTAACTGTTAAAAGTATGTTTTACATGTAATGTTTCAGACTTGTCCAGCTCCTGTCTTCATTGTCCTCGCGCTGAGAGTTAAAGACACAGAAGCTGTTTGTGTGAGGAGTCACAGACCTGTGTGAGGATGAGGAGGAGGTGTTCTTCTGAAGAGAGGGACAGACGGTTTAAGGAGAGTAAACTTCAGAATAACATCAAGTTATCTTTATTTTTACTAAGACTAAAATAATGTGTGTGGTTTTTTTTAGATGTTGAAATCCAGAGACAAGATAACTTCATTCTTTTGAGACTGATGTAAGTTAAATTATTATTACTTTTTTTTTTTTAGAAAATTTATGTTTCTGTTGTGTCCTGCCTGTTAACTTCACATTTTGATGCAAAAACAGTGTGATTTTATATATGTATGTATGTATATGTTAATATTTTATTGAAACCATTGATGTCCCTCTTTGCAGAACTCAAACTAACTGGAGTTAAGGACACACAAGTCTGCTTGTGTGAGGAGGTGGTTTTCTCAGCTTCTTCTGAAGAGAGGGAAAGATCGTTTAAGGCAAGTAAACTTCATAATTTCATGTTATCAGTTGTTGTTTTTTTACTTAGAGTAAAATAATGTTTGTTTTTTGTTTTTGTAGATGTTAAAAGCAAGAGACATGGGAGATCATCATTCCCTTGAGATTTTATGCAAGTTATTTTTAGAAAATAAATTTTTCTGTTGTCTCCTGCCAGTTTACTTCACATTTTGATGCAACAACAGTGTGATTATGTGCTCATTTCATTAAGACCATTGATGTCTGTGTTTTTCATTGCAGAACTCAAACCAACTTTGGAGTTGTCTGATTTGGAGAGTCATTATTCTTGGTCTGCGCTCTTAGAGGTAAAGTTCACACAAAAAATCATTTACTTGCCCTCAAGTCATTCCAAACCTATAAGACTTTTGTCTGTCTTTACAACATAAATTAATATATTTTTTAGTTTTCTCATAATATTTGTTAATCCATTTATAGTTTAGATAATCAGTATTTTCAAGCTTCATAAATAGAGTTATTGTAGAAGTAAATTCTGATATTTATATATGAATACATCTTAAATTATATGATAGCAAACATGTATGTTCAAAATAAAATATTGGTCTCCCAGACCAGCAATGGAGGACCCAAAAAGAGAATATTAAATATATTCATATGTTTTCCAAAAAATGAACAGAGTTTGTATGAGTCTGGAAAAACATGGGGAGAGTAAATTATGAACATTTTAATTATTTGGTGAACTAACGGTTTGAAGAGCAGCTCTCCACGCACATGAATATTGTGAGGTTTGTGAATGTCATGTCTGTTTTAATGTTTCAGTAAAGAAGCTTTCTGAAAGCAATATTTATTCAAACAATATCGCATGTCCTCACACTAGTGCTGCCATTATAGCCTTCACGAGAGCTGTGGTGGACTGAGACATTAAACAACCGCACAAAGTGTTGAAACTTTAAAACCGATTATTTACCTATCCTTACGGATGTGAATACACCTCTACCTGAAAATGGATAGTTTAATTAAATGTTTAATTTTTTCAAATTTGTTTCTCTTAGGCCACTGATGAAGAACAGGCGGTGACTGGGATGAATGCTGGTCAGAGAGGAGAATCTTCTTTCCCCTAAACAGCACTGGTTTTAAAGGAGGACGCTGCCCTGGATGATGTAGAAGATGTCACATGCTGTGCTGATGCGGTTTCTTCATGATTACATCAGTTATACTAAAGAGATCATGAAAATTGACCGTGATGCATGATCTGTATTCATGGACAATGAAACAAACTGTAAGTGTATAATTTGTTAAAAAAAAAAAGTTAAATGCTTTTTCTGTGTTGTTTAGTAGAAAAGTTTACACTCTGTCATTCATACACCTGCTCACATTCTTTCACACACACACACACACACACATGCGTCTGTTAAAGGTTATAATATCAAAGTTAATGTTGTGATTTATTTGTGTACTGTCATGCCAGAATAGTTGGAAAAAAACCTAACTAATTGTAAATTTATTGTATGTGTTTTCGTATATTTTTATACAATATATACAATTGAACAAAGTCCAATTTGATCTTAAGTTATATTCATCAAATGTTCAATGCTTTGTTTATGAACTCTGTAGCTGTTAATGCCATCCTTTTCTGCATTTCTTCTAACATGTTACTTTTTGACTTTTCTCTTGTTTTTAATAAATATTTTCCTTTTGGTAATTATTATTTGTGTGTAAAAGTGATATTTAAAATGAACAACATTTGTAGGTTTAATGCCTAGCTCAATTTGGGTTAATTTTAACGTAGAAATGCATTGTTTCCCCACATGGCTGCACTCTGCGAGTTTATTTTCTGCCAGCAGGAGGCGCTAAGAGCGGGAGAGGTAGGTTTCTCCGGTAACGGCTGCAGAGCGGTGCTGAGCTCACAAACGCTGCCTTATCAAGCATATGCGAAATGATATCGAACATTTTCTAAATACAGTAGTTTTCCTTCTGAAATACAGTGATAAAAAAAACACCCGCTCTGTTTTTTTTAAACCCTGCAATATAGTCATTTTAAACCATAAAATAGGCAACCCAGCAGGCTGGGTTAAATATGATAACCCAACTGGTTGGGTTAAAACAACCCAGCGCTGGGTTCGTCCCTTTTTGACCCAGCGCTGGGTTGTCAAAATAACCCAAATTGGGTTGTTTTCAACCCAGCAGTTTTTAGAGTGTAGCTCTCTGAAGATAACCTGCTCCAGAGCAGGCTATTTTGCAGGGTTAGTTTACTTCAGCACTATCAGCGCATGCATGATCAGCACATGATCTACTGACGAGCGAGCCTTCAGTGGGCATGACAGATAGCACACAATAGTATATAATTAGTACAAAACAGTTATGTATATAGCCTATATATATATATATATATATATATATATATATATATATATATATATATATATATATATATATTCAGTACAGACCAAAAGTTTGGACACACCTTCTCATTCAAAGAGTTTTCTTTATTTTCATGACTATGAAAATTGTAGATCCACACTGAAGGCATCAAAACTATGAATTAACACACGTGGGATTATATATGGAATTATATACGTAACAAAAAGGTGTGAAACAACTGAAAATATGTCATATTCTAGGTTCTTCAAAGTAGCCACCTTTTGCTTTGATTACTGCTTTGCACACTCTTGGCACTCTCTTAATGAGCTTCAAGAGGTGGTCACCTGAAATGGTCTTCCAACAGTCTTGAAGGAGTTCCTCGAGAGATGCTTAGCACTTGTTGGCCCTTTTGCCTTCAGTCTGCGGTCCAGCTCACCCCTAAACCATCTCATATATATTTATATATGAACTTTATTGTGTCTAACTCATAGGGTTATAATATTTTATCGGCATATCAGTTTGTATAAATTTTATCATCTGTATAAATTATAAAACACTATTATGACAAGGTAATGCTTAATTAACTAATATATATTACATTGTATATTATCATCTCCCACATGGATCAGCATTTTCTATAATGTATCTATATAATAAATACATATCTGAAATGACTTAATATATAATTAGCATCAAACAAACAATATTACTCTCATTCTCAAGGATTAAAGAAAATATTTTGAAAAAAAAAAAATATATATATATATATTGCACAACCATCAATTAGGTGGCAATATGCACCAAGCATGTAAATGACCACTGAACAAAATAAGAAACAGCATGGTAAACTTTTTCTTAGTATCCGTTTCCAAAGTGACTCATACACTCTAAAAATGGCTGGGTTAAAAATAACCCAATTGGCAACCCAGCACTGGGTAAATATTGGACAGAACACATGCTGGGTTAAAGTAACCCAGCATGCTGGTTTACACATTTTAACCCAGCATGCTGGGTTATTTAGAAAACCCAAGATAGAGTCATTTTTACCATTTGTGGGTTTGCATTTTTATGATTCTGGGTTATTCTTGCTGGGTTATTCTCATTTCACTTTTGCTTAACAAAGCAATCATGGACTAATAAATAATGAAGAATACAGGTTATTTAGACTGTTAAAAATATTTTTAATGCCATCTGACATTCAAAAATATTTACCAATGACAAACAACATGGAATTTTCCCTTTTTATGTTTCCAGCAAATGCAAAATAAATAAATAAAAATCACAGAAATACAGTTGCAATAAATAAGAAAATTATTTCTGAATGACCTGTGTCTAGCTTTTTAACTATTACATTTTGAGATTTTTAGCTATTTAAATACACAGTGAAATGACATTGACAATTAACATTCTTTAAATTTAAATGTAAAATCATTTAAAGATGTCCTTAAATTTATATCAAGTATATAAAGACTCCTACTTAGGTAGATGTGCACTGCTTAGGGTAGTTCAACATATAGTTCACCCAAAAATGAAAATTCTGTCATTTATTACTCAACTTCATGTCGTTACAAACCCGTAAGCCCTTCGTTCATCTTCAGAACACAAGTTAAGATATTTTCTTTGATATTCGAGAGCTTTCAGACCAGGGTGAATAATTAGTGACAATTTTCATTTTTGGGTGAACTATTGTCAAACACTTAAGCTCTGAAGCAAAGATCTACACCTGAGAGCAGTGTACTCCGTTATAGAGCCTGTCTACGGAAGGACAATTTTCAAAAGGAATTGCTAATTATATTTTCAATTGCGTTTTGCACGTGACAAATTGTGACAATCCAAACAAAATTGCAAATCTTGAACAAAACACTGTTTCAAAAACACTGAACAAAAATTACGGTTTCAGTTTAGTGACTGCCAAATTTCAAATGGAAAAACAAAGTCAGTTTGTAGCTGTATTTTCCATGTATTATGAGTAATAAGCCTGTCATATTGATCAAATACTGCATCATAGCAGCTTTACAGTATTAAATAGGAAAATAGTGTGTAATAATGCAAAGGGACAAAAGTAAACACTCAGTTTTCAGTTAAAGTCAATTCGTCATTGATTCAGTGATTTATCGTCCCTCTGTGCAATCAAGTGGATGATATCGCTTGATATTAATTGTCCCCAACTAAAGAAAAACAAGGAACCAAAACTCCATCGGTGACAGAATGGAGAGAAATCCTTGGGAGAAACCAGGCTCAGTTGGGGGTCAGTTCTCCTCTGACCAGACGAAACCAGTAGTTCAATTCCAGGCTGCAGCAAAGTCAGATTGTGCAGAAGAATCATCTGTTTCCTGTGGTCTTTTCCTGGTGGTCCTCTGAGACAAGGTCTTTACAGGGGATCTGTATCTGGGCTCTAGTTGTCCTGGTCTCCGCTGTCTTTCAGGGATGTAGAGGTCCTTTCTAGGTGCTGAACCACCATCTGGTCTGGATACGTACTGGATCCGGGTGACTGCAGTGACCCTCTGATCTGGATACCGACTGGATCTGGTGGCTACGGTGACCTTGGAATAAGAGAGAAACAGACTAATGTTAGCATAGATGCAACATAAGAACAAGTACATGAGGTTTTATGAATTACCATGTCTGTTTTTTCACTGTGTCGCACATGTTACCTGCCAAAACTCAAATGGAATCTTTAGCATCTGAATTTCCAATGCCTCACATTGAAAACTGTCAATTTTTGTCAGAGGTGGGACCATACTATGGAGAGTGTTTGTATTGGGAGGTGACGTCACTCAAAGACAACTATGCAAAATGCTTTGAACAATGGAGGTTAAGGCACTACTAAAGGCAGATGCCGCTCCGAGAGATGTGTGATAAAAAACAGACAGTGCAATCCGGATCTCCCTATATTCTGGGCACCTCACACAATAATTAATTCTGTCATTTTTACCCCAAATGCAGCTACTATCACCCGTTAACCGTTAGAGCCACATGGTACTATTGGTCAATATTCACCATTAACCAAATGCTTTTCACCTGAGGTATAAAATATAGGGTAAGATGCAGCTAGGTAAATAAGAGTAGAACTGCAATGTTGTTTGCTGACGTGCAACAGAGTGCAAACAGTGAGAGATTTGGGGTAAAAACTACAAAATATCTCCCAATACAAACACGCCCCATAGTATAGTCCCACCCTTGACATAAATTGACAGCTTTCTGTGTAAGGCATCTGAAATACAAATGCTTTTCAATTGAGTTTGGACTATTTCACAATGTATATGTCCACATGTGGAAAAATACAATTAAATATACAATTTGCAATTCCTTTTGAAAATAGTGCAGAATATCCTTACCTGTCCATTGATTATGATCAATGCCTGAGAGATCTGCTGTCATGGGTTTTGTGGACTCTGCTCAGTTAAGGAATTCCATGTTTGTTCCAACCTTTAAAATAAAGTTGAAAAAAAAGAAAAAATACAAATTGTTTTAATAACAGTGATTCAGTTCAATTAACTGTGTGAAGTTAATCATGAAATTGACCCATCATGATTATGAGTTAAATTCACCTATGAGTTGGTTTACAGAAGCAGAATTTGCTCTAGTGATTGGCTGAAAGGTGTGCTTTCAAACTGTCTAATCAATGGGATGTTCCAGTCATTATAAATCACAGTTTTATGTTAATATGCTGGCTATATCAAACACACACAGTCACTGGCACAGATAAGGGAGATCACACTGCATGCGCGCAAACAGACATTTCTATGACAAGTCACGTAGGTAAAACAGTCCATATATAAAAACTTACAGATGTACCAAAGTGATAAGGACAAGTCAAAAACACGATCTGGAAAATTAATATATGATGTTTACGCTCATAAATTAGGTACATTCTGGTGCAGCTTTAACTATAGCACGAAATAAAAATATATGTGCGTTTAAGTTACGTGAGGGTTAACGTTAGTTGATTATCACAGACAAACAATTATGTAAAATGTATAATAAACACGAACTTACCGTTAGACGCCTCAATAAGACTGCACTCGACCAGTTTTTCTCTCACAAATGTATCCATGCGCTTTTCTGACAGGAAAAAACACATTTTGAATTATAATTTGTATGTAAAAAGACTTTATAAACCACAAAAACATCAAATCACTTCACTAACGCGGCCAGCGTCACTCGCTGTGCGTGCGCGCACTTTGAAATGCCCTGAGACGTCGATTCTTTTCCGGGAATCACTTTGTTCGAGAATTACTGAACCGGTTTACTTGAACTGGGTCGTCGGTTCTTTTAGACCTGCGGTCCGACTATATTGTACGTAATTTGTATGATTTAAATGTCGATATGGACAACTGCAGGCGTTTACATTAGAGCAGAAAGTCGTATTCACTTTTTGAACTCATTTGACTCACTTAAATATCAAATTCCCTTTTCAGTGTCAGAAGCTACTTTTTCCTCTATTTTCACAGGTATTCGCATATTTCAGCCATCAGTCACTTTCTGAAACTTAATAAAACTATTAATCTGTCGTCTCAGATACCTTAACGATTATGCGAGTCGCGTAACGAAGGTTGGCCGTTTGAGGTAAACAGTTCATCATTTAACGTAAATAATGTTGGCCTGTAGACGTTTAACAGTATTGTTGCTGCAAAAAAAAAGTTATAATTCTGCCAATTTAAAATAATTATTATTGAAAACATTAAATAAACTTACCTTAAAACAGTTGAAAGCCGTGGCTTTGCCCCGTTGTTCTTCCAAAATGACAGTTGGGGAGCGATTTAAACATCTTCAAGGCGCGTTAAATGACCCAGCGCTGGCCTGAAACAACCCAGCGACGCAACCCAGCAGGTTTAACCCAACACCTGGTAAATTGAAACTACCCAAAAGTGTTTAAAAAGAAATTAAATAACCCAACAAAATGACCCAACAGACTCAACCCAGCATTTTGGGTTAAAAAATAACCCAGCCGTTTTTAGAGTGTAGATTCCTCTCTCTGTTGAGAATGTCTTGAGAAGCCAGGAACATATTTTGAGTTGAATTAACTTACTTTTGTTTTTATGTTTTTGGAACCACATACCTTGAGTTAGCAAGGTTCAGGGTAAAGCTGACCATATAGTTAACTGTACAGGGTATAGTTAAAGGTGCTGTAGGGAACTTTAGTAAAAAAATATTTTTTACATATTTATTAAACCTGTCATTATGTCCTGACAGTAGAATATGAGACAGATAATCTGTGAAAAAAATCAAGCTCCTCTGGCTCCTCCCAGTGGTCCTATTGCCATTTGCAGAAAGTCATGCGCTCCCGGTAAAAAAACAACCAATCAGAGCTGCGGTCCGTAACTTTGTTTGTGTTCAAAATGTAGAAAAATGAACATAATAAGCGAGTACACCATGAATCCATTTTCCAAACTGTGTTTTTAGCTTGTCCTGAATCACTAGGGTACACCTATAATAAGTGTTTATATTCGGACTATTTTAGATTGCTTCGGGGGTACCTAGGCGGAGTAACCCAGTACCTTTGTGATTCTTCATAGACATAAACAGAGAGAAGTAGTTCTGGCTACAATGTTCTTCCGCAAGACGCAAGCAGTTCTGTTTATTAACCGCTAGAGCGTCAAAAGTTCCCTACTGCAGCTTTAACCATGCTTTCTGGAATACACCCCTGGTCTTTGTGTTTTTGTGGTTCCCTTGTGTTGGATTATATTGTTGTTCACTCCTGCACGTAGTGAATCGTGACACCCAGAGGCAGTGGTTTGAAGTCAAAACATTTTAATGATTGATTTGTTTCTTACAAACAGCTGTTTAGACTCTCATTCTGATGGCACACTATGGTTAAGGGGGTTTATACATTTTACACTGTTCCTTGGAGCATGCATTCTTTACCTTGGTAAAGAACTAAAACACAAAGCCACTTTTTTTTGTTGTAATACGACATGCTGTTCTCACAGAATTAAACAAATGCATCCATGATTAGTTGTGCATGATGAAGAGTGGGGCACCCCAAGGTTGTGAGCTTTACCTTTGATGTGTGTCAGAGCACTATGACAGTAAGCTTTGATAGTGACAAACTCAAATGATCCTCCTTCCACTGGGTGGCATGTGAGAAAGAGGCCACAATAAAAAGACAACTTGTGAACAACAACGTGGCAGAAGGGTTTAGGAACGTCAGAGATGACATAATGAGGACAATGAGGTTCATTTGATATGCACTTTAGTGAGAGCATGAGTTTGGCAGAGTGCTAAAAGTTACTTGAAGAAGCTTTTTCTATTATAGCTTAACAATTGTACTGCCACAGTGGCTTTTAATCAGTTTAAAGCTGTTGTTTTATTCCTTTTAATACTGCATCCAAAATAAAAATGTAACTATTGTTGTCTATAAAGTGTGTTGGACTAACATATATATTTTATGTGCTTTTAATGTTGTTGCCTTTATTTATGTTACACTTAAAGGAACACTTTTTTTTGAAATAGGGCTTATTCACATTATTTCCTACATTTAGATAGGTGGGCAAATGCATTTTTGTGTCAGTGCATGCATTGTTTTAGTTTGACTGGGTCGGCGTTAGCTTAGCTTAGCACAATGAATGGAATCCTTTGTTGCCAGCTAGCATGGCCTGAGTAAAAGTGATCAAAAAAAAACAAAAAAACACCTAATTACTTCTTGTGGCCTGCGTATTCACAACGAGTACAAATAGCGATCCAGATTAACACTAGGCGATTTCCTAGGCAGATATTGACTTGGGACTATATTATGGGGAAGCACAGGCGAAGCACTGCTGCTTAGGCGAAGCACTGCTACTTCGGCGCAGAGAATCACGCAACACATGAAATCCCACGACTTCCGTCAACATACCGGCGTGAATAGTAGCAGCCTGGCTATTTTCCTTACAGTACACGAATGGCGATGAACATGGCTGATTTTGAGAGAGACGAAGAGGGTGACTTCTCAGACAGTTGTAGCACCCTCTTCCCTCTCAGTAATGATGTACTTGAGCTCTTAAGGCGGGTACTCGGGTTCAAACTTTGCAGTCTCTCGACTTATAATAAGGGAACTCTCTTAACACCCTTCAGCACAAACACTATTCCCTATGTGTAGCTATAACCCTGACTTTTTATGTGAATATAAATTAACACAATACGAAATATTCAGGTTAACCTTCAACTCAACCACTCGATGAAATCACTTCAAGTAATACGATTACAATGTTTATTAAACCAAATATGAATTCAAATGAAAAATAGAAAATATGAAACAAAAAGGCAGAATAAATAAAAAGTAAACTACAATTAACTGTCTCTTTTAAAATGAGCACAATTGGGCAGTTAGAATATTAAATGATACACAATCTCAGATAAATGTACTTTCACAATTGTATGTCAATCTACAGAGGAATATTAAAGTTAGCTGTTGAATATGACTCTTTTTACCAAATAATAAATCAATGTCTCTCAATATGGTTCTTAACAACACAGTTTTAAATGCCCATTTATTTACATGTAAAATATAAGAAACTTCCCTTTAACAGAAAAGGAATATTAATAAATCAAACCCCTTGTTGCAAATAAAGCAGCAGTTATAATTTGACAGATAAACACATTAACTCACGTGGGCCCACACACACACACACATACACACCCAATCACGCTCACCCCTCGTTGCAGGCCTGTAACCGTTGCTCGCGTGCGTTGTGGCCACAAAACAAAAAGATAATTGGCCGCTTCACTCCGAAGAGCCAAATAAATATTAAACTGAAATACCTTAACCGTAGTGAAGAGTCCTCCCTTGTTAGGAAACTTTAATCCCTCGGTTCTCACACTGCGGTCAAGCCAGCCGCACTTCAGAAAAACACCGTCAAGCCAGCCGCGAGTGAAATTTAGATGCGCGTGTATTACTATAATTACGGCAATAGCAAGAACAACAGAGAGGGAACGCGCTTTCAGAGCGCTTTTCATCTATACGTTCAGATTTGATAAATGACGACCTTTTTTGCCCATCTGCTCTAATATTCGTGTAACTTATTGTTTTCCTTGACTGCTCTGTATTACTATAATTTTCAGCCTTTCAAAGCATTACAATTATTAGTAGAAAACGAGATATGGGACATTCATTGATTTAGAAGACACTTTTTTATGATGAGAAAGAAGCAATTAAAGGTCAGTTCTTAAAGAAGACATCCCATACTATATCCATACCTCACATAAAACCATTTTACAGGAGCCTTTTAGAGATATAGGATAATATTACACTTTACAAGTCTTTTAAGATCCCATTTCTAACAAGTAGAAAAAAACAATGGTCAGTTCTTATAAGGGACATCGCATACTATATGCAAACTTCATATCAAACCATTCTACTGCAGCATTTTGGAGATATTGGACATTAGTACACTTTAAAGGGCCATAAAAGATCCAATGTCTAATAAGTAGAAAAAACAATAGTTGGTTCTTATAAGGGACGTCCCATACCATATGCACACCTCATATCAAACCATTGTACAACAGCATTTTTGAGATATGGGACATTATTACACTTTAAAGGGTTATAAAGATCACATTTCTAATAAATAGAAAAAAACAACGGTCAGTTCTTATCAGGGACGTCCCATACTATATACACAAAAAATCATTTTGCTGCAGCATTTTTGAGATATCGGTCCATATGGCGATTTAGAGGGCTATAAAGACCCCTATAGCGGAGTACAAAACTTTTTATCCACGGGAAGAAGGAGGCGAAAACCGGCCGTCAATCAAATGAAGCTTTTAATTACAAAATAAACACAAAACACTGCGACAGCCCTTCACGGACGACTGTCGCTTACAAACAAAAACCAAACACAAACTAAAATCATGGCCTGGCCTGGCCTGGCCCTCTCTCGTTGTTCACTGTCGTCGCCCCTCTTTTGTATCCTTCCATCTCCACCGCGGGACGCGAGACCAGTGAGTGGAGCAGGCGTCGCTCATTTCCAGTCACTCCACTGGCCTCGTTCCGTTCTCATGGCTCGCGGCCCTGCCCCACTCATCACAACCCTATTTCTAATAAGTAGAAAAAAAACAAAGGTCAGTTCATATAAGGGACATCCCAAACTATATGCAAACCTCATATCAAACCATTTTACTGCAGCATTTTTGAGATATGCGTCCATATCGCGATTTAGAGGGCTATAAAGTCAACATTTCTAATAAGTAGAAAAAAACAAAGGTCAGTTCTTACCAGGGACGTCACATACTATATGCACCCTTCATATGAAACCATTTTACTGCAGCATTTTTGAGATATGGGACAATACAATGATTTAGAAGGCGATAAAGACACCATTTCTAATAAGTAGAAAAAAACAATAGTCAGTTCTTATCAGGGACATCCCATACTATATGCACACTTCATATGAAACCATTTTACTGCATCATTTTTAAGATATGGGACAATACAATGATTTAGATGGCTATAAAGACACCATTTCTAATAAGTAGAAAAAAACAATAGTCTGTTCCTATAAGGGATGTCCCATACTATATGCACACCTCATATAAAAACCTTTTACTGCAGCATTTTTGAGATATGGGTCCAAATGGTGATTTCGATGGCTATAAAGACACCATTTCTAATAAGTAGAAAAAAATAATGGTCAGTTCTCATCAGTGACGTCCCGTACTATGAGCACATCTCATATCAAACCATTTTACTGCAGCATTTTCCAGAAATGGGAAATTACACTTTAACGGGCTGTAAAGATCCCATTTCTAATAAGTAGAAAAAAACAATGGTCAGATCTTATAAAGGACATACCATACTATATGCACACCTCATATCAAACCATTTTACTGCAGCATTTTCGATATATGGGACATTATTACACTTTAAAGGGCTATAAAGATCCCATTTCTAATAAGTAGAAAAAAACAAAAGTCAGTTCTTATCAGGGACATCCAATACTTTATGCACACCTCATATCAAAACATTTTACTGCAGCATTTTCAAGATATGGGACATTATTACACTTTAAAGGGCTATAAAGATCCCATTTCTAATAAGTAGAAAAAAAGAATAGTCAGTTCTTATCAGGGACGTCCCATACTATATGCACACATCATATCAAACCATTTTACTGCAGCATTTTGGAGATATGGGTCCAAATGGTGATTTGGAGGGCTATAAAGACATAATTTCTAATAAGTAGAAAAAAACAACGGTCAGTTCTTATCAGGGACGTCCCATACTATATGCACCCTTCATATGAAACCATTTTACTGCAGCATTTTTAAGATACGAGACATTTTTACACTTTAGAGGGCTATAAAGACACCATTTCTAATAAGTAGAAAAAAACAAAGGTCAGTTCTTATCAGGGACGTCACGTACTATATGCACCCTTCATATGAAACCGTTTTACTGCAGCATTTTCGAGATATGGGTCCATGTGGCAATTTAGAAGGCTATAAAGACCCCATTTCTAATAAGTAGAAAAAAACAATGGTCTGTTCTTATAAAGGACATGCCATACTATATGCACACCTCATATCAAAACATTTTACTGCAGCATTTTTAAGATACGAGACATTTTTACACTTTAGAGGGCTATAAAGACACCATTTCTAATAAGTAGAAAAAAACAAAGGTCAGTTCTTATCAGGGACGTCACATACTATATGCACCCTTCATATGAAACCATTTTACTGCAGCATTTTCAAGATATGGGACATTATTACACTTTAAAGGGCTATAAAGATCCCATTTCTAATAAGTAGAAAAAAACAAAAGTCATTTCTTATCAGGGACATCCCATACTTTATGCACACCTCATATCAAAACATTTTACTGCAGCATTTTCAAGATATGGGACATTATTACACTTTAAAGGGCTATAAAGATCCCATTTCTAATAAGTAGAAAAAAAGAATAGTCAGTTCTTATCAGGGACGTCCCATACTATATGCACACCTCATATCAAAACATTTTACTGCAGCATTTTTAAGATATGGGACAATACAATGATTTAGATGGCTATAAAGACACCATTTCTAATAAGTAGAAAAAAAGAATAGTCAGTTCTTATCAGGGACGTCCCATACTATATGCACACCTCATATCAAACCATTTTACTGCAGCATTTTCAAGATATGGGACATTATTACACTTTAAAGGGCTATAAAGATCCCATTTCTAATAAGTAGAAAAAAAGAATAGTCAGTTCTTATCAGGGACGTCCCATACTATATGCACACATCATATCAAAGCATTTTACTGCAGCATTTTTGAGATATGGGCCCAAATGGTGATTTGTAGGGCTATAAAGACATAATTTCTAATAAGTAGAAAAAAACAATGGTCAGTTCTTATAAAGGACATGCCATACTATATGCACACCTCATATCAAACCATTTTACTGCAGCATTTTCGAGATATGGGACATTATTACACTTTAAAGGGCTATAAAGATCCCATTTCTTATAAGTAGAAAAAAACAATGGTCTGTTCCTATAAGGCACGTCCCATACTATATGCACACCTCATATCAAACCATTTTACTGCAGCATTTTTGAGATATGGGTCCAAATGGTGATTTGGAGGGCTATAAAGACATCATTTCTAATAAGTAGAAAAAAACAATGGTCAGTTCTTACAAAGGACATGCCATACTATATGCAAACCCCATATCAAACCATTTTACTGCAGCATTTTTCAGATATGGGACAATACTATGATTTAGAGGGCTATAAAGACACCATTTGTAATAAGTAGAAAAAACAATAGTCAGTTCTTATCAGGGACGTCACATACTATATGCACCCTTCATATGAAACCATTTTACCGCAGCATTTTTGAGATATGGGACAATACAATGATTTAGAAGGCGATAAAGACACCATTTCTAATAAGTAGAAAAAAACAATAGTCAGTTCTTATCAGGGACATCCCATACTATATGCACACTTCATATGAAACCATTTTACTGCAGCATTTTTAAGATATGGGACAATACAATGATTTAGATGGCTATAAAGACACCATTTCTAATAAGTAGAAAAAAACAATAGTCTGTTCCTATAAGGGATGTCCCATACTATATGCACACCTCATATAAAAACCTTTTACTGCAGCATTTTTGAGATATGGGTCCAAATGGTGATTTCGATGGCTATAAAGACACCATTTCTAATAAGTAGAAAAAAATAATGGTCAGTTCTCATCAGTGACGTCCCATACTATGAGCACATCTCATTTCAAACCATTTTACTGCAGCATTTTCCAGAAATGGGAAATTACACTTTAACGGGCTGTAAAGATCCCATTTCTAATAAGTAGAAAAAAACAATGGTCAGATCTTATAAAGGACATACCATACTATATGCACACCTCATATCAAACCATTTTACTGCAGCATTTTCGAGATATGGGACATTATTACACTTTAAAGGGCTATAAAGATCCCATTTCTAATAAGTAGAAAAAAACAAAAGTCAGTTCTTATCAGGGACATCCCATACTATATGCACACCTCATATCAAACAATTTTACTGCAGCATTTTCAAGATATGGGACATTATTATACTTTAAAGGGCTATAAAGATCCCATTTCTAATAAGTAGAAAAAAAGAATAGTCAGTTCTTATCAGGGACGTCCCATACTATATGCACACCTCATATCAAAACATTTTACTGCAGCATTTTTAAGATACGAGACATTTTTACACTTTAGAGGGCTATAAAGACACCATTTCTAATAAGTAGAAAAAAACAATGGTCTGTCCCTGTAAGGGACATCCCATACAATATGCACACCTCATATCAAACCATTTTACTGCAGCATTTTTGAGATATGGGTCCATGTGGCAATTTAGAAGGCTATAAAGACCCCATTTCTAATAAGTAGAAAAAAACAATGGTCTGTTCTTATAAAGGACATGCCATACTATATGCACACCTCATATCAAACCATTTTACTGCAGCATTTTTAAGATACGAGACATTTTGACAATTTAGAGGGCTATAAAGACACCATTTCTAATAAGTAGAAAAAAACAAAGGTCAGATCTTATCAGGGACGTCACATACTATATGCACCCTTCATATGAAACCATTTTACTGCAGCATTTTCGAGATATGGGACATTATTACACTTTAAAGGGCTATAAAGATCCCATTTCTAATAAGTAGAAAAAAACAAAAGTCAGTTCTTATCAGGGACATCCCATACTTTATGCACACCTCATATCAAAACATTTTACTGCAGCATTTTCAATATATGGGACATTATTACACTTTAAAGGGCTATAAAGATCCCATTTCTAATAAGTAGAAAAAAAGAATAGTCAGTTCTTATCAGGGACGTCCCATACTATATGCACACCTCATATCAAACCATTTTACTGCAGCATTTTCAAGATATGGGACATTATTACACTTTAAAGGGCTATAAAGATCCCATTTCTAATAAGTAGAAAAAAAGAATAGTCAGTTCTTATCAGGGACGTCCCATACTATATGCACACCTCATATCAAAACATTTTACTGCAGCATTTTTGAGATATGAGACATTTTTACACTTTAGAGGGCTATAAAGACACCATTTCTAATAAGTAGAAAAAAACAATGGTCTGTCCCTGTAAGGGACATCCCATACAATATGCACACCTCATATCAAACCATTTTACTGCAGCATTTTTGAGATATGGGACCATACAATGATTTAGAGGGCTATAAAGACCCCGTTTCTAATAAGTAGAAAAAAAGAATAGTCAGTTCTTATCAGGGACGTCCCATACTATATGCACACCTCATATCAAAACATTTTACTGCAGCATTTTTAAGATATGGGACAATACAATGATTTAGATGGCTATAAAGACACCATTTCTAATAAGTAGAAAAAAAGAATAGTCAGTTCTTATCAGGGACGTCCCATACTATATGCACACCTCATATCAAACCATTTTACTGCAGCATTTTCAAGATATGGGACATTATTACACTTTAAAGGGCTATAAAGATCCCATTTCTAATAAGTAGAAAAAAAGAATAGTCAGTTCTTATCAGGGACGTCCCATACTATATGGACACATCATATCAAAGCATTTTACTGCAGCATTTTTGAGATATGGGCCCAAATGGTGATTTGTAGGGCTATAAAGACATAATTTCTAATAAGTAGAAAAAAACAATGGTCAGTTCTTATAAAGGACATGCCATACTATATGCACACCTCATATCAAACCATTTTACTGCAGCATTTTCGAGATATGGGACATTATTACACTTTAAAGGGCTATAAAGATCCCATTTCTTATAAGTAGAAAAAAACAATGGTCTGTTCCTATAAGGCACGTCCCATACTATATGCACACCTCATATCAAACCATTTTACTGCAGCATTTTTGAGATATGGGTCCAAATGGTGATTTGGAGGGCTATAAAGACATCATTTCTAATAAGTAGAAAAAAACAATGGTCAGTTCTTACAAAGGACATGCCATACTATATGCAAACCCCATATCAAACCATTTTACTGCAGCATTTTTCAGATATGGGACAATACTATGATTTAGAGGGCTATAAAGACACCATTTGTAATAAGTAGAAAAAACAATAGTCAGTTCTTATCAGGGACGTCACATACTATATGCACCCTTCATATGAAACCATTTTACCGCAGCATTTTTGAGATATGGGACAATACAATGATTTAGAAGGCGATAAAGACACCATTTCTAATAAGTAGAAAAAAACAATAGTCAGTTCTTATCAGGGACATCCCATACTATATGCACACTTCATATGAAACCATTTTACTGCAGCATTTTTAAGATATGGGACAATACAATGATTTAGATGGCTATAAAGACACCATTTCTAATAAGTAGAAAAAAACAATAGTCTGTTCCTATAAGGGATGTCCCATACTATATGCACACCTCATATAAAAACCTTTTACTGCAGCATTTTTGAGATATGGGTCCAAATGGTGATTTCGATGGCTATAAAGACACCATTTCTAATAAGTAGAAAAAAATAATGGTCAGTTCTCATCAGTGACGTCCCATACTATGAGCACATCTCATTTCAAACCATTTTACTGCAGCATTTTCCAGAAATGGGAAATTACACTTTAACGGGCTGTAAAGATCCCATTTCTAATAAGTAGAAAAAAACAATGGTCAGATCTTATAAAGGACATACCATACTATATGCACACCTCATATCAAACCATTTTACTGCAGCATTTTCGAGATATGGGACATTATTACACTTTAAAGGGCTATAAAGATCCCATTTCTAATAAGTAGAAAAAAACAAAAGTCAGTTCTTATCAGGGACATCCCATACTATATGCACACCTCATATCAAACCATTTTACTGCAGCATTTTCAAGATATGGGACATTATTATACTTTAAAGGGCTATAAAGATCCCATTTGTAATAAGTAGAAAAAAAGAATAGTCAGTTCTTATCAGGGACGTCCCATACTATATGCACACCTCATATCAAACCATTTTACTGCAGCATTTTCAAGATACGAGACATTTTTACACTTTAGAGGGCTATAAAGATCCCATTTCTAATAAGTAGAAAAAAACAATGGTCTGTCCCTGTAAGGGACATCCCATACAATATGCACACCTCATATCAAACCATTTTACTGCAGCATTTTTGAGATATGGGTCCATGTGGCAATTTAGAAGGCTATAAAGACCCCATTTCTAATAAGTAGAAAAAAACAATGGTCTGTTCTTATAAAGGACATGCCATACTATATGCACACCTCATATCAAACCATTTTACTGCAGCATTTTTAAGATACGAGACATTTTGACAATTTAGAGGGCTATAAAGACACCATTTCTAATAAGTAGAAAAAAACAAAGGTCAGATCTTATCAGGGACGTCACATACTATATGCACCCTTCATATGAAACCATTTTACTGCAGCATTTTCGAGATATGGGACATTATTACACTTTAAAGGGCTATAAAGATCCCATTTCTAATAAGTAGAAAAAACAAAAGTCAGTTCTTATCAGGGACGTCCCATACTATATGCACACCTCATATCAAAACATTTTACTGCAGCATTTTTAAGATATGGGACAATACAATGATTTAGATGGCTATAAAGACACCATTTCTAATAAGTAGAAAAAAACAATGGTCTGTCCCTGTAAGGGACATCCCATACAATATGCACACCTCATATCAAACCATTTTACTGCAGCATTTTTGAGATATGGGTCCATGTGGCAATTTAGAAGGCTATAAAGACCCCATTTCTAATAAGTAGAAAAAAACAATGGTCAGTTCTTATAAAGGACATGCCATACTATATGCACACCTCATATCAAACCATTTTACTGCAGCATTTTTAAGATACGAGACATTTTGACACTTTAGAGGGCTATAAAGACACCATTTCTAATAAGTAGAAAAAAACAAAGGTCAGATCTTATCAGGGACGTCACATACTATATGCACCCTTCATATGAAACCGTTTTACTGCAGCATTTTCGAGATATGGGACATTATTACACTTTAAAGGGCTATAAAGATCCCATTTCTAATAAGTAGAAAAAAACAAAAGTCAGTTCTTATCAGGGACATCCCATACTATATGCACACCTCATATCAAACCATTTTACTGCAGCATTTTCAAGATATGGGACATTATTACACTTTAAAGGGCTATAAAGATCCCATTTCTAATAAGTAGAAAAAAACAATAGTCAGTTCTTATCAGGGACGTCCCATACTATATGCACACTTCATATGAAACCATTTTACTGCAGCATTTTTGAGATATGGGTCCAAATGCTGATTTGGAGGGCTATAAAGACACAATTTCTAATAAGTAGAAAAAACCAATGGTCTGTTCCTGTAGGGGACGACCCATACTGTATGCAAACCTCATGTCAAACCATTTTACTGCAGCATTTTTGAGAAATGGGACCATACCATGATTTAGAGGGCTATAAAGACACAATTTCTAATAAGTAGAAAAAACAACGGTCAGTTCTTAAAAGGGACATCCTATACTATATGCACACCTCATATCAAACCATTTTACTGCAGCATTTTCGAGATATGGGACCATACCATGATTTAGAGGGCTATAAAGACACCATTTCTAATAAGTACAAAAAACCAATAGTATTTTACTGTAAGGGATGTCCCATACTGTATGCACACCTCATATGATACCATTTTACTGCAGCATTTTGGAGACTTTGAGATTTTGATTTTGAGAAAATTATGCAAACAGAAACAATGAAAGAATGATGCATCTGATTAAAATGTATTTATTGTTATAAAAATGAAACCAATGTTGTCTCCATTTCAACAAAAAACAGTCATTGAATAAAATAAAATGTATAAAATTAAGTAAAAAAAAAATGTACTGATATACACAGCTTTGGTTTATCATGTAGGTAAGTCTGTTTTACTCACAGACTGCACAGAACCACTTTCTTTTTTTAAATTTGTTTAGGTCTTCTTTGTTTATGTTGACACACTGAAAGTGAAACCACCTTTCACATTTGCTGCACTGAATCTGTTTAGGGAGAGAAGTGGTAATTAACCTTTTTATGCTTTCATATTTTTAAAAAAAAAAGAATACATTGAAAGTCACAGACAGGCCTTCCTACATTTGTAACTCTTCAGTAATAACAAATATAGCTTTCTAACTGTAAACATATATAATAATAATAATAATAAAAAAATAACATTCTATGTTTACATACAAATTTAACGTAACATTTGCAATAATGTTACTTTGACTGCAAAAGCATTACATTTCAGTTTTAATAATTATGTAATTAATTGTATAATTGACAATAGGGTCTCTATGTGTAATATTTAATATAATTAGCCAATTGTTATTAAAAATGACACAAACCCATGTGTTCAGACCCACAGAACCAGGAGGAGAATGTAGGCCACAAAAGGAGCAATGTTCCTTTGGGTCGAACGCTGTAATCAAAATATTACAAATCAGTTTTCTCTTTAAATTGTTCAAACTTTAACATACAGATGGATGGATGCAAAACATACCTGATGCTTGTAGGATTGTTACAGCCATGTCCTTACGAAGCTTTGCGAGGCTGCGCTTACATGAAGGTATTAGGATTTTGGATGGTGTCTGAGGAAAAGCCTCCACTACTTCCTTAGCCATCTTTTTAATCACATAAATCAAATGTAAATGCAAAACACATTAACTACAGCAGAATAATAAGTAAATATATAAACACTACTGAGGCTGTTCAAAAATGATCGTTATTGAAATGTTTCATAATCATAAAATTGCCAGTGGTGGTTTGTCAGCGGAGACAAGGGAGACAATGCTTCCCAGAATTTTTTTAGTAAAAATGGGAGGAAGATGATTTAATATTAATAAAATTCACAATTCCTTGATTTTATGTTTTTGTTTGTAACTTCACAGCTTTAATAACATAACAGGTTACTGAAGTTGGAAAGCACTGATTTTTTATCGTGAATATGCCAAATTTTCTGATTTAATTAGAAACAATAAGTGACAGAAACAAAGAGGGGGAGGCCAGGGGAAAGCTGAGCTCTTTTGCCTCCGTTGTTACAAATCTTTGCAAATCAGCATCTAGTGTTCACTTTCAGCACTGAGAAGTGTTGAGAAAAGAAACCTAGCGAGGGAGGTTAGCCTCTATTAGTAGTTATAATGAATATTTGACCCTCAAAAGATTTACCAAGCTCTCATTAAAACAGTACATATTTAAATTACAAATAAAGAGAAAACACACCTGAACTGGATAGGCTACAGCACTCACAGCTTAATTAAATGTTAATTCTTTTAACATTAACAGTACTTTTATGGATGTTTGATTCAGATGATAGGCCAGGTACATGCACTTATATTATCCTGGCTGTTTGTTTTCTGACTACAAGAAACCAAAAAGGCATTTTAAAGTAGTTAAGCAAATACTAATACTAAAATTTGGCAGGGATCCCCAGACCAATATAATTAGTGTGTCTCCACTATTTTAAAACCCATGAGCCACCACTGACATTTGCTTGGTTACCTGCATGACATAAACTCCGCAGCTGTAACCGTCTTCTTGGTTAGTGTGCTCTAAAACACCATGTGTCCATTCCACATCCACCCAGTCTGTCTTAGCATGCCGTATCTGACGCATTTTGAAGTACTGCCTACAAGTATGTGAGGAAAACCATGTAGCATGCACAATCAGCTGATACTGAATGAAAAAAAAATGGGATCAAAGTTGTATAAATGAAACTATATCAGGAGTTTCAAAATGAGGTTCATGGAATCAACAGGGGCCAAAAGACAGTTAATTAATGAATTAATTTAGTTCATCTGAAAATATTAATTAATACAATTTCTCAAAATATAATCTATAATTATTTTTTGAAATAATCACAATTGAACTATCATTAATATAATAGATGTTATAAATTCTTTAATTTACCATTCAATTATATAATTAGCTTTAATGAAAAAACAACACATTTCTAAAAATATGCAGGAGTATATGCATTTATTTGTTTGATTTAATAAATAACTAAATCAGTTTTTAACATTTATTTATATATTATATTTCATAATTTTCGATTTTAAAGAACTACTTCTACATTTATTAATGCATTTAAATATTACATTGTTATTTATGATGTGCGTGTCTTCATGTTTCAATATTATTATTATATTATGTACAAATTATTGTAGTATTACCTACATAATATTTACTTTAAGACGACAACAAATAAGATTAAAATCTTGATTAAAAAAATTAAAAAGTAAGATTGAAAGGTTGAAAATATGTACAACAGAAAACTGTATAAATTAAAACATTCAATACTAACAAAAAATATTAAAATGTAACTAATCAGATTAAATAACTTAAGCTTCTAAGTTAGTAAAATAAAATACTGAATTGACATATCAGTTGAATTAAGTTATCCAGCTATTACTCTGTACATTAATTGCTATATAAATATACATAAACATTAAAATAAACTAATAATACAACTGGCAGTCTTTTGCTATAGTGAGTATGAAAATGTTCATTATAATGAAAATGAAGGCATACTAATTTTGGATTTTTATTTTTAATTTTATTCATTTTATTAGATGTTTATAAAAGACAGGTGCCTTTTAAATTCCAGGATCATATTTGGGGGTCTTTGGCTGTATGATAATAATAATAATAATAATAATAATAATAATAATAATAATAATAATAATAATAAATACAACACCTGAATCTTTTGGCAGCAAGTTGAGAATCTTTCTCTTCTTCATTCCCTTGGGGATCCACCACAAACACTTTCTGCATATTCCTGTTGAGATACTAGTAAAAGCACGTCATTGGTCTCTTACCTATTTCCATAATTAATCAACTGCATTGTCTGCAACTTGACAATTGTTTTACACACCAGAAATTTCCAGTGGTTTCTGTTTACAATAAAGAATCCAATGAGAGCATCGTAATCGTCGAAGTTGACCTGCAAAATAGTTAAATGTTACAAATCAACTTCTCCTTCTGATCTTTTCTTCTTTATCGAATAACATTTATAAAGTCTCACCTTTTTTAAACTGTGACTTGACAGTGCAGACCTCTCCCCCAATACAACAACACCGGCAGAATAGTGGTTGAACAGAAAAATTTTTCGTCCATCGTCTTTTGCATTCAAGAGTGCTTGAAAATAGCATTCAATTGTCTGCAATCATTCAAGACAATTATGATTATGCCCTTAAAATGTTTTACCCTTAATAAATAACCAAATAAATAACAAATAACAATCAAATCTGGTCCTAGAGGGCCTGTGTAGAGTTTAGTTCTGATTCTAAATCTAATTAGGCATACTTCAAACTTCCAGTTAGGTCTGTTGAGGCAAGTTAAGGATAAATTCAGCAGAACATCAGACCTCCAGGGCTATACTCGAGGAGAACTAGTGAAATGTTAAAAGATGTAACAAAATGTATAAATGTAAAAAAATAAATAAATCCCGTGTCCAGACCAGTTTTTTTTTTTTTTTTTTGCCATGCATTGTTCATAGAGCTCATTAATTGTAGAGGTGCCTCGGGTGTTTGCAGTGTGTATACAGTATGTGTATGCAGTCAGCAGCGAGAGCGCATAAATATAACACGAAAGCACATTAAAATAATGCACGAGCGTGAATCTCTCTGTTTGCACGCAGATTTCCTTTGCGCTGTCACAAAACCAGACTTACTTGCTCAGATACAGACTTCTCTGCGCGGAGAGAGTATCGTGTCTCCTCTCACTTAAACTATGTCCTGTGCGCTCACTACTCTCTCTATGCTCATGTGTTAGATATTAATTATTTTCGCACATTTTTATTACTAGCCTTTTACCGCGTGCACTGTGAACGCTCTGATCCATTAACATGGGCTCAGAAAAAAGGCGCATTACAGACAGTGTATGAACCTGGAGTTAGGAACATGCCCAGTCTGTTCGGGTTCTCACGCTAGTCGCAATGCATTATGATTGGATCGGATAGCATACTGCGGGAGGTCAGGGCCACGGAAAATCATGCTATAAAGCGATTTAGAAATCGTGCACGCTCAAATCGTGATTTTATGATGATTTCTTTCAATCGCACAGCCCTACTATGGACTGGAAATGATCAGAAAATTATTGGCGGCCCACCTGCAATACCACCGCAACTGCGGACCACAGGTTGAAAACCACTGATGTAAGTATTTATAAATTATAATCATTTGCAATCATTCCACATTTGTTGTTTGTAGATACACATATTAATTTTCATATTTAGTGGCAAATGACTAAAAATAACATACAATACTGATTTAATTATTAAAAAAATTATTTTTGTGAAAGTAATATATAGCTAAATAGCTCAAATCAGTGCAAACACATGATGAATTGAAAACATAATAAATTTTTATTTGTTTCCTGAGTCAGTTTTTTTAATATATATATTATTAAAAAAGTAATTTAGCTCTGTAATAATTTGTATACTTTATATTTATCAATGTACTGAACTATCTAAACAATATTTATTATTATAATTCAGAACTATTGATGGACTTATTTTAACAGTTAACTATTTGTTACAAATAATTAATTTTTTTTAGCTATTTATTTATTTTCATATTTAATTATGTATTTAATAATTTATTTAAATATTTTAACATTTACATAATTAATTTTCATATTTTTTTCGGTAACACTATAATAACTTTCATTATTACATCATTAAAAACATTGTATACTGTTTAACTACTCATCAACACTATATATTTATTCACATATCTATACATATACTGTAAGGTAATGTGCTTTTTAATGTGAACTAATGAACTAGTAAACATTAACAAATGATTAAGAGATCATTAAAGTAAATTGACCAACCATATGATTACCAACTGTGATTATGAGCTATTGAATATATTAACATGAATAATTTGAAGATTACATTAACAAATAAACTTGTAATCACAGTATTATTTTTGTTAAATCATTTTCAGATTTTTAAAATGCATTGAATGTTTAATGACATTTGTAAACATTTACTAATGATCCATAAAGGATTATATATTTAATTATTAACAAATCATTTATGAAGCTTTGAATCAATCAACCATGTAAAAATCTTTGAAAGAATTAAAGAAAATGCATGATTATATGTATTGAAAGGTTGATGACATTAAGCATTTCAATGAACAATAAAAAATGTTCTGTTAATCTTTTTGTAAAAATATTATCTGTCCTTTTACATAAAAAATAGTTATAAAATGTATTAACACAATTTTAAACAAATTCATAAGTATGATTACCTCCCCATTTAACCAGTTGTGTGGTTGCAGGGTTTTGAAGTCTCTGTGGTGCAGTGTATATTTCCTATCCTTGTCAGTCGACTGAACCACTGCAACCACCACTTCAGTGTCCTTCAAATTCCACAGAGCCTTGAAAAAATGACATTGGTGGGAAAAGAATCATTAATGGCCATATTGTGTACTGCATTTAACACAGTCATTGCACAACATATCATAAAAAAGGACATATTTCTCCTACCTGTTTTTTTGTTATTAACATAATATAAAACACAGAATATTGTGTGAACAATATTTTTTATGTATAATTATTATTATGATTATTATTATTATTATTACTTACCTGCACAGTGTCATCATTAAGGATGTGACTTGTGGTCTTAGTGACACTGTCCTTTTTTTTCTTTTCTGGGCTTGGGCTCTCCAACTGAATCTTTTGATGGCTAAAAGGACAAAGAGGAAATCACAATTTAAATATCAGAAATGAGTAATGTATGTGTAGTGTGTGTAGTGTAATGTTATCATTCCCTTAGATTTGCCTCAACTTCACCTAGTCTTACCTGTGAAGTATTATACTCTACTCTGCCTTTACCCTCTTGTTTTTTTTTAGACTTGGCCTGCCCAGTAGAATCTTTTGAAGACTACAAGAACAGGCAGAATAACATTTTTGTTAATGATAAAATTACTTACATCTTCTTTTTACATACATATTTGAAATCAAAATAAGTATTCTATAGTAATTTAGTAGTAAAACTTTTAATATATTGAACGGAAGTTTTAATACAGTATATGCAATGAAAGTCTGAATATTGTATAAAAAATATGTGACGAAACTGGAATTGGGTGGATAATTGACTCTAAAGAGTTCACCTGCATTTTGAAATGTGAATTGTATCTTAGTGGAAAAACATTTAAAATAAATAAATTTGTGTAGTTCTGTAGTAATCTACATAGATGCCATTTTTGTTGACAATTACAAATGAGACAAAGGACATTATAATACCTATTATGCAATAAATATTTTAATCGCAGGATTATTACAGTTCACTAGAACCATAAAAAGTATGCTCTAGGCCCTTATGAGCACAGAATTTAGCTCTATTTTGTGTCTTTTTGCATCTTAATTGTCAAAAAGCACACACAACTCTGTAAAAATACATGTTCTATGATAATGAATGGTTCTTACCAAGTTTTGCTCACAAATTTCTTCTTTGTTTGTTGCCCATGATCCAGTTGTTTTTGTCAGCAGTCTGGGCTGCATAAAAAAGTACATTATGCATATCATAAGAATTTCTGTTCTGTGGTATGGACTGTATCAAAATACAGAGGAATACAAAATATTAACATCATCCTACTTTTTTTGTTTTCTTGAAAGGAAAAGCCTTTAGTAATGGTGATACATAAATGCCTTTCCTGGACTGCCTTCTTTGTCTCCAGCGCTCAACGTCCACCTTGTGTCTCTACAGAGAAAAGTTTAGAGACACTATAGAGTACATGATAATGCAATAAATCAAGGCAATTGTATTATTTACATGACAAATTAATACTTTTTTTTTTTTGATGGAATCTGAAAACTCCTTCAGCAAGGCACAATGTGTTTTTTGATAAATATGGACAAAATCGTCCAGCCTTGTGAACCGACGTCTTTGAAAGCGCACACGCTTCAGGTCCCACTGGCTTTTCTCCATGATGCCTTGTGTTTTGTTGTCACTGGTATAATTCTAAAATAAATAAAATAAAGTAAATTCTCACAATGTAAAAGACATACACATAAAGTTTTTTTAAGAACAGATGTTTTTCTAAAGCACTGAATCTCAGACCTGTGTGTCCAGCTGACAGCATCTCTCAAATTTCTTTGACAGATTTTGGTAGGCAGGACCCTTTCCATGGCGGCTCAAATTTCCTGAAAGACAGTATAATTGTTTAAATACTTACATTTGTAGTTATAATATAATCTATTGAATGTGTATATAAATACATATTTTGTGTCCAGGACAGTGTGATTATTAATGTAATTATTTTGCTTATTTGTTATTTTTTATACCAATGTTTTGTCTAACAGTTATGATTCATTAGACACATTGAAAGAAACACGGGAGTATAGTGGTCAGCGCAGACCCAAATGAGTCAAACAGGTGGAGCTTGACCCAGTCCTGGAAGTCTAGCTCCACCCATTAGCTATGCAGTGAGCAGCATCTCATTCAATTTCCTTACATGACCAATAATCAATCAGAAATTTCACATATTAAAAAACAAACAAACAAAATATAAATCAATAAATCATAGTACAGTTACCCAGCATAAGTGCGGACCAGAGAGGAGCCTGAGGCAGGAAGTGCTTCACCAGATTTGGCATAAATGTGGGAGAGTAGTACTCATTTGGCTCCCCCTTATCCTGCACAGGTGCATCGGCAATGATGTCCTCAAAGTGCCTCTGAAAAGGTGTAGGTCCCATGTCGAGCTGACAATTTATCACAATATTTTTTTTATACAAATTGGATTTGTGCCACTTTTCAGTATTACTGTATTATGTGTATTATGCATTATGCAAGTCAAATCTTCAAACAAAGCTTTACAAAATAGCTCCTAACATGCACACCCATGTATGGTGTTGTGTATTTCTTTGAAATATATAATGTTTTCTAAATATTTCTGCTTATTCATTAAGTATTGTACAATCTGTCCCTTTGTGCTGATACTTCAACAGAACTGACATAATTTACATTTAAGAAGACAATAATGATTTATTATCTTACATATATATATGACATATAAATACCTCTAAGTCCTCCTCTGTTACTTCTGTCAGATCACCAGAAATGCCCATGTTTAGCATCTTGGTCTGAAGATTGAGAAAATGTTTCTCCACATTCTCCCCGCACTGGGGGCTTGAGAAGACAACTGCCATGCTAAACAGAATGTCTTCCATTTCAACCAATGTAGCTGCAGATGTCAACAGGCCAAATACATGCATTGACAGTCGGTAGTTTTTGGGGGAACTGCGAGAAAAAAAGATTCTGGTAAGTACAGTATATACATTTTCAGAAATGTATTTTAAACTTTTCTCACAGATTTGTAATGAGTCAAATAAACAATTATAAATATATTTAAAAACCATCTGTTCTATGCAAGAACATCAGGAATCCTTGGCAATATAACAATGAAAATAATTTTCCTGCCAATAAAGCACATTTACGAGTATATTTTCAATAATTTTTGTAGGAATGTCACATGAAAAGGGAGAAGAGCAATGTACCCTTAGAAACCATGTGGATGTTTTAAAATAATAGAGGTTTAATTTTCTTTTGAAGGATAGTTGATGTTTCAGTGAAATCATTGCTTGATAAACATAATGTCTGAGTTAAATAGGACCTTTACTAATGTACACTTACTGTTTTTTACAGAAGACTTTGGCATTCCTCATCACATGGCTCAAGCAACGATGAAGAATAGGAACCTTCATTTTCTCATCCTTCAACTTTCCAGTTACAATGTCATAATAGACTTTGAGCAACTGGCCAAGAGATACTCTACAAAAACTGTAGGCAACAGCCTGAAGTAAAACAAGGGACCCATCACACATAATGAGTACTGGTCTCCCCTGTGATGTTTTTCCAAACAAACGATAATAATCCGTTTGAAATGACTGAAGAAAGTACATCACAGATGAGGTGGTGTGGTCACAAGTTACATAAGTTGCCACAGGAACTGGAGAGGCACCCTTGTTAGGATGCCTTACAACAAGCTCATAAACATAAAATGGGGCTGATCTTCCTTTACCCTTCTGTATGATGCTCCCTGTGGCATCGATGTAAACAACATCAGTTTTACATCGTTGGTGGAACAGACGGATGGAATCTTGTGACCACAGCATCACTCCTCGGGGATGCAAGATAACTTTCTGAAGAACTTTATCAGAATCGGTTCTCTCCTCTACCATTTTCTGAAGGCTGAGTACTTCATTATGATGACGGCGAGCTTTTTTCCTGCTGGTCCATGAGATGTTTTTAAGCACTGCAGGTGTAGGGGCGTTATCCCGACATCCTGACTCGAACACAGTGCTTTCTATTTTTTCGAGATTTTGTAAGTATAGGGCCCTTGGTAGTGTGGACTCTAATTGCTTGGCCAAAATATCCCTTTCATCAGCTCGCACGTGTCGTCTCCTCAGCTCCTCTACACTGTGACACACTTCATCACCTTGAAATGTGATGACTGCTTTCAGGGTACTTTCATGTGCTATTTTGACTTCCACACATACAGGGCAGTCTGTAAATGTACAGTACCCCAAGCAGTGGAAAAGGGGTCCCTTTCGTTTAGATCCCTTTGTCTTCAAATGGTGTCTTTTGAAGGCAATACTGCAGTAGGGGTGTACTGAATATATGCCTTTTGAAATTACATTTGTCCACTGGAGATCTGAGAATTGACACAGCTTTTGCCTGTTACTTAAGTCTGTCCAGATATCTCTGTTTACAAAAAAAAAACAAGGATGCCTTGGCAATTTGTGTCTGAAAAAGATGTCATCATTGTTGACATTACTGTCTTCAGATGTTGAGTGAGTATGTGTGCCCATGTCCTGTGAAAGAAAAGTTTAATTTGTATTTAAAAAATTTAATTGAAAAAAAAAAAAATGTATAATATCTGCTTTACTTTTCATATTAAAGATCTATGTTAAAACAAGGGAGTACATAATCTTAATAAATTTAATACAAAATACAGTAACTATAAAAATGTAAACAGTAGTTGCATTTTGTATATTTAATAGTAATTTCTCAAAGACAATAAACATTTGCAGTAAGTTAAGTTGCAGATATGTTATAAGTAGTTTTTAGTAATGAAAGCAAAAGTGTCTTTCTAGAATTACAAAGGTGGCATAGTTTGGTGGTTGGCCAAGGACTTTTAAAACATTGGGGCACAAACATTCTAACTAACTGTTTAATCTACAGGAGCATTTACCTTGGCATGAAGGAGAAATGCACTTTAATTTATTGCCTTCGACACTATACAAATAACTTTGAGATAACTGGGCAGGGCTATGCTGTGAAAAGTTCTTGATAATATAAAACAGGTGATGAATCAAACATTTTTTAATATATAATTAATAGTCACAACTGTATAAGCTACAAAGAGAACATCCTCAAAGGCATGTGAATTTTGTGCAGAAGTAATAACCTTTGGAGATGGGGAAACAGACTCTCTACTGTCACTGTCAGCATGGTTGCCGTGTAGTTCAAAAGGTGTAATTGGAAAAGTGTTTTGGGAAATCTAAATCGGAAAAAAAAATATCTGATGAGAATCTACTTGCATAGGGCCCAATTTACTTAAAGTTAAATGTAGCTTTATTACGTTACAAACCTTCTCTGAGGGTGAACTGGAAATCACAATGTCTCCTCCTTCTTCATTGAAGTTCAGGCCTTCTGCCAGTGCAGGGCTGTCCATACGTGCCCTCTACAGAATATACAGTATTTTTCAAATGACAGATGATGAATCCAAATAGAATTATCAGCACATATTCACAAGAATGACAAACAATATGGATACATGCTCAAAGGCATGTGAATTTTATGCAGAAGTAATAACCTTTGGAGATGGGCCAACAGGCTCTCCACTGTCACTGTCAGCATGGCTGCCGTGTGGCTCAGAAGGTGTCATTTGAAAAGTGTTTTGGAATTTCTAAATTAAACAGGGCAGCAAACAAACTTTACAGTGATAAATTCTTTACACTGAAGATGTTTAAAAAACAGCAATGACAATGAACTTGCTTTCGACCCAATGAACTTGAAGTTGAATGTTGCATAATTAAAATACAAACCTCCTGTAAGGGTGAACTGGAAATCTGTATGTCTCCTTCATTAATCAAATCTCCTTGAGAAGCCTGTGCAAGTCTATCTGTACAAGGTTCCTTGTGAATGAAAAGTATATAAAGACAAGAATGAAAAGTATATAAAGACATGAATGAAAAGTATATAAAGACAAGAATGAAAAGTATATAAAGACAAGAATAATATATACAATTATATAAAACTTTGTAAATACAGAAATGTATTTTCCTTCACTTTAACAATCAAAATCAGCCAAAATGTGTTGTTCCCCAACATACTATATGTACTGTAATATTTTTATTTGTTCATTTTTTTTATTTTTTGTAACCTTTTTTTTCTTCAGTTTTTATGTGTTTTAAATAAAGTAAAGAAAAATAAATATATAATTAACAACATTTTTAATGTAAAGAAATCTCTCTGGGAACTCCTTCAAGACTGTTGAAGACCATTTCAGGTGACTACCTCTTGAAGCTCATCAAGAGAATGCCAAGCTGTTTCACACTTTTTTGTTATGTATATAATTCCATATATAATTCCACATGTGTTAATTCATAGTTTTGATGCCTTCAATGTGACTACAATTTTAATAGTCATGAAGATAAAGAAAACTCTTTGAATGAGAAGGTGTGTCCAAAATATATATGTATACATATAACTGTATATATATATATATATATATATATATATATATATATATATATATATATATATATATATATATACGCACACACACACACATACACACACACACACACACACACACACACACACACACATATATATATATATATATATATATATATATATATATATACACCCACACACACATACATATATATTTTTTCCCTTTTTTATGTAGACATCTATTTATTTAACAACTTTATGTGGAAATAAAGTAATTTCTAGATAGATTGATAGATATATATATAGAGAGAGAGAGAGGAATACACACACACACACACACACACACACACACACATACTTACCAGTGATGCGCAGGTCAATGTATAAACAACCTGCACCGACCGATGATTTCAACTAACCCACCCACAACTCAGAACGCAAAAAAAGGAAAAGAAAATATTGTACCCGACCCGCTTCCTGACCCGCATTTTTTAAAAGTAGTAAATGCTCATCATAGCGTCATTGGGCCATAGACGTAACTAGGCAAAACAATAAAAATCCTTAATATATTCTAATTTTGTCAAGAATTATAAAAACAAATAGTCAATTAGCTCATAATTTGTTCTAAAATAGTCTAGTCTGGCTATGTCTATTTTGATGTTTCTGTTCAGCAGACATTGAGGCTCGGGTTTGTTCCAATCAGAGCTTGTAAGCGGAGAGCGCATTTCATTATCCCGATCCGCTCGCTCATTCCGTGGGGTCTCGCTCAACCCAGAATGGCCTTCTGGTTCGAAAATATGGCATCTTTGCACCAGTTATTCAGTCAATAAAGTCTAGGCCTATGTATTTCAAAATTGTGTCTAGTACTATATTAATTACAAAGGTTTAATTGGCATCTTTATTTAAAATGACCCAACCGACCGCAACCCTATTTTTGGATGACTCGTAACCGTGGGCAACCGCGGGTGACCGCAGGTACCCACTCATTTTGGATCAACCCGCGCATCACTGATATTTACATAAAAATACAAACACATTTACCTGCAAGTTTGCAAGACATGCATTCTTAAGCCGAATCCTGTTAGTAGTGGTATTCGGAATTTCCAAGTCTTCACAAAGATTCCCCCAAGTGCCACTGGATGGATATGCACTTTCATGTGTTCTTTGGCCATATGGTTGTAAAGCATTTTGAATGTCATTGAATGTTAACTCTATTTTACGTTGCTGTATGTGGGAAGAAAAATAAACAATTATATACAGAAACAACTTTTTGAACATTTTGTCCATCTTTTACAAAATGAATTACTTTAATGGCATTACACAAGTTAAAAAGAGGACACACATGTGATGTTCTGGAGAACTGACTTTTATACATTAATATATTTATGAAATGAGTGAATGTATCACAGTTTGTTAGAAGTAACTGAAAGACTACCAAGGGGCAAAAAACACATACTTGATTAGGAACACTCCAGCTTAATTTGTTAACACATACTAATTAGTTTAATATTTTGATTATAAAGCTGTGCAATACATAGAGTAAGTGCTGAAAAGTAAGTACAAAGTGTTCATGGTCACTACTACTAAAAATACCAAATGTATGCTTACCTTTCCAAATGTGGAAAAGAAATATGTTCTGTGAATGTAAAAAAAAAAAAAAAAAAAAAAAAAAATCATTATTATCATAATTATTTTTATTTCCAACACAAAGTAAGCAATATAAAATAATTAATTATGTATTAAAATACAAATTGACTAGTACAAAATAATAAATATATATTATAATGCACAATATGATTAAAAAATTGCAGAAATATGTGTCATTTATTTAAAAACCTTTATAAAGTTACTGTTATTGACCTAACTTATTAAAAATAATACAAAAATAATAATACATCGATTCTAAATAGCAATGTTATTAATAAAATGTATATTTTAAAATGTAATATTTAAAATTAATAATAATTCATACAATTTCATTAATTTAGAATTAATTTTGAATTCTCAAAAGCTCTCCATATATACTACTTATATATGTATAGACTGTCACCACAACTCCTGCATTTCCTGATTTCATTTCGTTGACTCCTGGTTAATTTAGTGTGCTCTGAGTCTGCATACATCTACATGCCACTACATAGGTACTAGTGAATTATTAAATGAGTTGTGAGCGACTACAGACATTGAGTCCAAAAAATCAAAAAAAAAAAAAAAAAAAAAAAAAAAAAAAAAAACACATTTTAATTAATTCACAAAAACGCCATATACACAAAAAAACTACCCTAAATAAACTAGTATATAATTATTTAAATTATCGTAATAACGTTTATAATATTAGTTATTATTAGCATTAATAGTAGCTAGTACTAGTAGTACTACTTACAGTTGTAATAGTTGTTAACGTTACAGGTTGTGTAATGTAACAACGTGATTTCAAATTATAGTAATTAAATAAGTCTTTTTCTATTATTATAACAGTACTCAAGTAATGATAGGTTACAGTTAATTTAAAAATAATTAAGATGTAATTCTTTAAGTTATTTTTTATCTCTTTCTTAATTATTATTGTTTTTCTTCTTCTCTGTGTAACGTAATGATCGCAAAATAGACTGTAAATGAATAAATCCAACCCCTTATCTCCGTGTGCTGCCCTTCAGCACCACACATCGCAGATTTTCCCGCGCTTGTGAATCTCCTCAGAATTTAACATTAGACATACCAGTCGATTTTAAACAATAAATGAAACATAACAACAAAGATCACGGACAACATAAGTATACTTTTAGCATATGTGACCTGAATTAATGCTCTTTTGCTCCATTGGTGTTTATTGAGGGAGAACAAATGTAACATTACCGTTTACTCTCAACTCGCATATTAATTCATCCATATTCAGTGTTTAGCGAAAAGCAAAACATTAGACAGTGTTTGTCCAATATAAATGCTATTTCTTAATAGCTATCTAAATGTAGCCTATTTATGCATCTTTTCATAGCTTAGAGAATTATAACTTACCTTTTTCTGCGGGAAGTCATGATGCCATCATGTAATAATGAACAATGATATGCGTCGTACGTCACAACATATTCAAATTACATATAATTAATATATATATATATATATATATATATATATATATATATATATATATATATATATATATATATATATATATTACTTTTAAAAATAAAACTCTTGTCAAAATATATTTATTTAAAATTTAACAATTGTAATTTAAATGATACAAATATAATTTTAGAAGATGTAGATTTATTTGATCAAATAGAGAGTACATAGTTGTTACGTGTGCACGTTTTACTTTCAATTATGTCTTTGTAAAAAACCTTTATACAGTCAAATGGTCTTAATTGCAAATTGTATCACATTACTTTTTCCAATAATGTATATTAAATGTATACAAAAATTATCGATCACATTCTCCTGAAGAGTTTACTGTCCAATTAAAATGCATAAGTTTATGCACTGTTAGTCCATAAAGATCCCTTACTACAGCTGCCAATTTTGTAATTTATATATTTCTGTGTTAATGTTAATGTTCTCACACTTATTTCAGATGAGGTCTTTATGCAATTGGAATGATCATGGATATCTTTGATACACTAAAGCAAACTATTTTCATATGTGGTGTGCCTATGGAATAGAACATTACCTTACAGAAGTGACCATACTTATTTGTATTTATTAGAAATAGTGCCTTTGTAGCCCTCTAAAGTGTAATAGCATCCCATTTCTTGAAAATGCTACAGTACAATGGTTTTTATATTAGGTGTGCATATAGAATGGGATGTCCCTTATAAGAACTGAGCGTTCATTTCTTCTACTTATTAGAAATTGTGTCTTTATAGCCCTCTAAAGTTTAATAACATCCTATATCTTGGAAATGATGCATTAAAAGGGTTTGATATGAGGTGTGCATACAGTATGGGGTGTCCCTCATTAGAACTGACAATTAATTTATTCTACTTATTAGAAATGGTGTGTTTATAGCTCTCTAAAGTATAATAATGTGCCACATCTTGAAAAATGCTGCAGTAAAATCAATTAATCAATCAATCAACTTTATTTACATATAGTTTTTTAACAGTACAGATTGTGTCAAAGCACTGAACAGTATCACATATTACAACAGAGTGTCAGTCATATACAGTATAATGAATAACAAGATTAAATGCTCAATTTTCAGCTTAACGCATTTCATTATTACATGTAGAGACGTCATTGTCTAGGGCAGCTCAGTTTAAATAGGATCTTTGTAATCAAATCAACAATAATCGCTATTAAGTGTCCCAAAATAAGCAAGTTAGAGCTGACAGCGGCAAGGAACCAAAACTCCATTCGGTGGATAAAAAAATAAAATTTTAGGAGAAACCGGGATCAGTTGGGGACCAGATCTCCTCTGGCCAGACGGAATTAGCACTTAACTTCCAGTTAAATTCCACATGCAGCGATATCCGATTTAGTAAAGACCTTATTGTGTATGTGTGTGCATGATAGTCTGTGAGTGTCCGATTCCCATGATCTGTCTCTGGCTCTCATCTAGATATTCTGGTCTCTGATAAAGTTCAGGACTGTAGACAGCTCTTGGTGCTGAATCACCATCTGACCTGGAAAGATTCTTTATAAATGAAGACTTATATTAGCATAGATGCCATTTTTTTTTACAATATAACAAGTACATTGTGTTAGGGTTAGGGTTTCAAAAAGGTTTGATATGAGGTGTGCTTACACTATGTGATGTCCTTTTGAGTAAATGACTATTATTTTTTTCTACATATTAGAAATGGGGTCTTTATAGACCTCTAAATCACCGTATGGTCCCATATCTCCAAAATGCTGCAGTAAAATGGTTTGATATGAGGTGTGCTTACAGTATGTGATGTCCTTTTGAGTAAATGACTATTATTTTTTTCTATATATTATAAATGTGGTCTTTATAGCCCTCTAAATCACTGTATGGTCCCATATCTCCAAAATGCTGCAGTAAAATGGTTTGATATGAGGTGTGCATACAGTATGGGACATCCCTGATAAGAACTGACTATTGTTTTTTTCTACTTTTTTATAAATGGTGTCTTTATAGCCCTCCAAATCAGCATGTTGACCCATATCTCAAAAATGCTGCAGTAAAATGGTTTGATATGAGGTGTGCATATAGTATGGGACGTCCTTGATAAGAAATGACCATTGTCTTTTTCTGCTTATTAGAAATGGTGTCTTTATAGCCCTCTAAATCATTGTATTGTCCCATATCTCAAAAATGCTGCAGTAAAATGGTTTCATATGAAGTGTGCATATAGTATGGGACGTTCCTTACAGGAACTGACCATTGTTTTTTTCTACTTATTAGAAATTGTGTCTTTATAGCCCTCCAAATCAACATTTGGACCCATATCTCAAAAATACTGCAGTAAAATGGTTTTATATGAAGTGTGCATATAGTATGGCATGTCCTTTATAAAAAATGACCATTTTTTTTTCTACTTACTAGAAATGGTGTCTTTGTAGCCATCTAAATCACCATTTGGACCCATATCTCAAAAATGCTGCAGTAAAAGGGTTTGATATGAGGTGTGCATATAGTATGGCACGACCCTGATAAGAACTGACTATTGTTTTTTTTCTACTTATTAGAAATGGGATCTTTATAGCCCTTTAAAGTGTAATAATGTCCCATATCTTGAAAATACTGTGGTAAAATGGTTTGATATGAAGTGTGCATATTGTATGGGACGTCCCTTACAGGAACTGACCATTGTCTTTTTCTACTTATTAGAAATGGTGTCTTTATAGCCATCGAAATCACCATTTGGACCCATATCTCAAAAATGCTGCAGTAAAATTGTTTGATATGATTTGTGCATATAGTATGGTATGTACTTTATAAGAACTGACCATTGTTTTTTTCTACTTATTAGAAATGATGTCTTTATAGCCCTCCAAATCAGCATGTTGACCCATATCTCAAAAATGCTGCAGTAAAAATTGTTTGATATGATTTGTGCATATAGTATGGGATGTCCCTGATAAGAACTGACCATTGTTTTTTTCTGCTTATTAGAAATGGGATCTTTATAGCCCTTTAAAGTGTAATAATTTCCTGTATCTTAAAAATGCTGCAGTAAAATGGTTTCATATGAAGGGTGCATATAGTATGGGACGTCCCTGATAAGAACTGACTATTGTTTTTTTCTACTTATTAGAAATGGTGTCTTTATAGCCCTCTAAATCATTGTATTGTCCCATATCTCAAAAATGCTGCAGTAAAATGGTTTGATATGGGGTGTGCATATAGTATGGCATGTCCTTTTTAAGAACTGACCATTATTTTTTTCTACTTATCAGAAATGGTGTCTTTATAGTCCTCCAAATCACCATTTGGACCCATATCTCAAAAATGCTGCAGTAAAATGGTTTGATATGAGGTGTGCATATAGTATGGTATGTCCTTTATAAGATCTGACCATTGTTTTTTTTCTACTTATTAGAAAATGGGATCTTTACAGCCCGTTAAAGTGTAATTTCCCATTTCTGGAAAATGCTGCAGTAAAATGGTTTGAAATGAGATGTGCTCATAGTATGGGACGTCACTGATGAGAACTGACCATTATTTTTTTCTACTTATTAGAAATGGTGTCTTTATAGCCATCGAAATCACCACTTGGACCCATATCTCAAAAATGCTGCAGTAAAAGGTTTTATATGAGGTGTGCATATAGTATGGGACATCCCTTATAGGAACAGACTATTGTTTTTTTCTACTTATTAGAAATGGGTGTCTTTATAGCCATCTAAATCATTGTATTGTCCCATATCTTAAAAATGCTGCAGTAAAATGGTTTCATATGAAGTGTGCATATAGTATGGGATGTCCCTGATAAGAACTGACTATTGTTTTTTTCTACTTATTAGAAATGGTGTCTTTATCGCCTTCTAAATCATTGTATTGTCCCATATCTCAAAAATGCTGCGGTAAAATGGTTTCATATGAAGGGTGCATATATATGTGACGTCCCTGATACAGAACTGACTATTGTTTTTTTCTACTTATTACAAATGGTGTCTTTTATTAGCCCTCTAAATCATAGTATTGTCCCATATCTGAAAAATGCTGGCAGTAAAATGGTTTGATATGGGGTTTGCATATAGTATGGCAATGTCCTTTGTAAGAACTGACCATTGTTTTTTTCTACTTATTAGAAATGATGTCTTTATAGCCCTCCAAATCACCATTTGGGACCCATATCTCAAAAATGCTTGGCAGTAAATGGTTTGATATGAAGGTGTGCATATAGTATGGGACGTCCTTATAGAACAGACATTGTTTTTTTCTACTTATAAGAAATGGGGATCTTTATAGCCCTTTAAAGTGTAATAATGTCCCATATCTCGAAAATGCTGCAGTAAAATGGTTTGATATGAGGTGTGCATATAGTATGGCATGTCCCTTTATAAGAACTGACCATTGTTTTTTTCTACTTATTAGAAATGATGTCTTTATAGCCCTACAAATCACCATTTGGGCCCATATCTCAAAAATGCTGCAGTAAAATGGTTTGATATGATGTGTGCATATAGTATGGGACGTCCCTGATAAGAACTGACTATTCTTTTTTTCTACTTATTAGAAATGGGATCTTTATAGCCCTTTAAAGTGTAATAATGTCCCATATCTTGAAAATGCTGCAGTAAAATGGTTTGATATGAGGTGTGCATATAGTATGGGACGTCCCTGATAAAGAACTGACTATTGTTTTTTTCTACTTATTAGAAATGGTGTCTTTATAGCCATCTAAATCAATGTATTGCTCCCATATCTTAAAAATGCTGCAGTAAAAATGTTTTGATATGAGGTTGCATATAGTATGGGATGTCCCTGATAAGAACTGACCATTGTTTTTTTCTGCTTATTAGAAATGGGATCTTTATAGCCCTTAAAGTGTAATAATTTCCTGTATCTTAAAAATGCTGCAGTAAAATGGTTTCATATGAAGGGTGCATATAGTATGGGACGTCCCTGATAAGAAACTGACTATTGTTTTTTTCTACTTATTAGAAATGGATCTTTATAGCCCTTTAAAGTGTAATAATGTCCCATATCTTGATAATGCTGCAGTAAATGGTTTGATATTTGGTGTGCATATTGTATGAGACGTCCCTTACAGGAACTGACCATTGTCTTTTTCTACTTATTACAAATGGTGTCTTTATCGCCCTCTAAATCATTGTATTGTCCCATATCTCAAAAATGCTGCAGTAAAATGGTTTGATATGAAGGGTGCATATAGTATGGGACGTCCCTGTTAAGAACTGACTATTGTTTTTTTCTACTTATTAGAAATGGTGTCTTTATAGCCCTCTAAATCATTGTATTATCCCATATCTCAAAAATGCTGCAGTAAAATGGTTTGATATGAGGTGTGCATATAGTATGGGATGTCCCTGATAAGAACTGACTTTTTTTTTTCTACTTATTAGAAATGGGATCTTTATAGCCCTTTAAAGTGTAATAATGTCCCATATCTTGAAAATGCTGCAGTAAAATGGTTTGATATGAGGTGTGCATATAGTATGGGACGTCCCTGATAAGAACTGACCATTGTCTTTTTCTACTTATTAGAAATGGTGTCTTTATAGCCCTGTAAATCACCATTTGGACCCATATCTCAAAAATGCTGCAGTAAAATTGTTTGATATGATTTGTGCATATAGTATGGTATGTACTTTATTAGAACTGACCATTGTTTTTTTCTACTTATTAGAAATGATGTCTTTATAGCCATCCAAATCAGCATGTTGACCCATATCTCAAAAATGCTGCAGTAAAATTGTTTGATATGATTTGTGCATATAGTATGGTATGTACTTTATAAGAACTGACCATTGTTTTTTTCTACTTATTAGAAATGATGTCTTTATAGCCATCCAAATCAGCATGTTGACCCATATCTCAAAAATGCTGCAGTAAAATTGTTTGATATGATTTGTGCATATAGTATGGGATGTCCCTGATAAGAACTGACCATTGTTTTTTTTCTGCTTATTAGAAATGGGATCTTTATAGCCCTTTAAAGTGTAATAATTTCCTGTATCTTAAAAATGCTGCAGTAAAATGGTTTCATATGAAGGGTGCATATAGTATGGGACGTCCCTGATAAGAACTGACTATTGTTTTTTTCTACTTATTAGAAATGGGATCTTTATAGCCCTTTAAAGTGTAATAATGTCCCATATCTTGATAATGCTGCAGTAAAATGGTTTGATATTTGGTGTGCATATTGTATGGGACGTCCCTTACAGGAACTGACCATTGTCTTTTTCTACTTATTACAAATGGTGTCTTTATCGCCCTCTAAATCATTGTATTGTCCCATATCTCAAAAATGCTGCAGTAAAATGGTTTGATATGAAGGGTGCATATAGTATGGGACGTCCCTGTTAAGAACTGACTATTGTTTTTTTTCTACTTATTAGAAATGGTGTCTTTATAGCCCTCTAAATCATTGTATTATCCCATATCTCAAAAATGCTGCAGTAAAATGGTTTGATATGAGGTGTGCATATAGTATGGGATGTCCCTGATAAGAACTGACTTTTTTTTTTTCTACTTATTAGAAATGGGATCTTTATAGCCCTTTAAAGTGTAATAATGTCCCATATCTTGAAAATGCTGCAGTAAAATGGTTTGATATGAGGTGTGCATATAGTATGGGACATCCCTGATAAGAACTGACCATTGTCTTTTTCTACTTATTAGAAATGGTGTCTTTATAGCCATCAAAATCACCATTTGGACCCATATCTCAAAAATGCTGCAGTAAAATTGTTTGATATGATTTGTGCATATAGTATGGTATGTACTTTATAAGAACTGACCATTGTTTTTTTCTACTTATTAGAAATGATGTCTTTATAGCCATCCAAATCAGCATGTTGACCCATATCTCAAAAAATGCTGCAGTAAAATTGTTTGATATGATTTGTGCATATAGTATGGGATGTCCCTGATAAGAACTGACCATTGTTTTTTTTCTGCTTATTAGAAATGGGATCTTTATAGCCCTTTAAAGTGTAATAATTTCCTGTATCTTAAAAATGCTGCAGTAAAATGGTTTCATATGAAGGGTGCATATAGTATGGGACGTCCCTGATAAGAACTGACTATTGTTTTTTTCTACTTATTAGAAATGGGATCTTTATAGCCCTTTAAAGTGTAATAATGTCCCATATCTTGATAATGCTGCAGTAAAATGGTTTGATATTTGGTGTGCATATTGTATGGGACGTCCCTTACAGGAACTGACCATTGTCTTTTTCTACTTATTACAAAATGGTGTCTTTATCGCCCTCTAAATCATTGTATTGTCCCATATCTCAAAAATGCTGCAGTAAAATGGTTTGATATGAAGGTGCATATAGTATGGGACGTCCCTGTTAAGAACTGACTATTGTTTTTTTCTACTTATTAGAAATGGTGTCTTTATAGCCCTCTAAATCATTGTATTATCCCATATCTCAAAAATGCTGCAGTAAAATGGTTTGATATGAGGTGTGCATATAGTATGGGATGTCCCTGATAAGAACTGACTTTTTTTTTTTCTACTTATTAGAAATGGGATCTTTATAGCCCTTTAAAGTGTAATAATGTCCCATATCTTGAAAATGCTGCAGTAAAATGGTTTGATATGAGGTGTGCATATAGTATGGGACATCCCTGATAAGAACTGACCATTGTCTTTTTCTACTTATTAGAAATGGTGTCTTTATAGCCATCAAAATCACCATTTGGACCCATATCTCAAAAATGCTGCAGTAAAATTGTTTGATATGATTTGTGCATATAGTATGGTATGTACTTTATAAGAACTGACCATTGTTTTTTTCTACTTATTAGAAATGATGTCTTTATAGCCATCCAAATCAGCATGTTGACCCATATCTCAAAAATGCTGCAGTAAAATTGTTTGATATGATTTGTGCATATAGTATGGGATATCCCTGATAAGAACTGACCATTGTTTTTTTTTCTGCTTATTAGAAATGGGATCTTTATAGCCCTTTAAAGTGTAATAATTTCCTGTATCTTAAAAATGCTGCAATAAAATGGTTTCATATGAAGGGTGCATATAGTATGGGACGTCCCTGATAAGAACTGACTATTGTTTTTTTCTACTTATTAGAAATGGGATCTTTATAGCCCTTTAAAGTGTAATAATGTCCCATATCTTGATAATGCTGCAGTAAAATGGTTTGATATGAGGTGTGCATATTGTATGGGATGTCCCTTACAGGAACAGACCATTGTTTTTTTCTACTTATCAGAAATGGTGTCTTTATAGTCCTCCAAATCACCATTTGGACCCATATCTCAAAAATGCTGCAGTAAAATGGTTTCATATGAAGGGTGCATATAGTATGGGACGTCCCTGATAAGAACTGACCATTGTGTTTTTCTACTTATTAGAAATGGTGTCTTTATAGCCCTCTAAATCAGTGTATTGTCCCATATCTTAAAATTGCTGCAGTAAAATGGTTTGATATGAGGTGTGCTTACAGTATGTGATGTCCTTTTGAGTAAATGACTATTGTTTTTTTCTACTTATTAGAAATGTGGTCTTAACAGCCCTCTAAATCATCGTATGGTCCCATATCTCCAAAATGCTGCAGTAAAATGATTTGATATGAGGTGTGCATATTGTATGGGACGTCCCTTACAGGAACTGACCATTGTTTTTTTCTACTTATTAGAAATGGTGTCTTTATAGCCATCGAAATCACCATTTGGACCCATATCTCAAAAATGCTGCAGTAAAATTTTTGATATGATTTGTGCATATAGTATGGTATGTACTTTATAAGAACTGACCATTGTTTTTTTTCTACTTATTAAAAATGGGATCTTTATAGCCCTTTAAAATGTAATAATGTCCCATATCTTGAAAATGCTGCAATAAAATGGTTTGATATGAGGTGTGCATATAGTATGGCATGTCATTTATAAGATCTGACCATTGTTTTTTTCTACTTATTAGAAATGGTGTCTTTATGGCCATCTAAATCACCATTTGGACCCATATCTCAAAAATGCTGCAGTAAAATGGTTTCATATGAAGTGTGCATATAGTATGGGACGTTCCTTACAGGAACTGACTATTGTTTTTTTCTACTTATTAGAAATGTTGTCTTTATAGGCATCTAAATCATTGTATTGTCCCATATCTTAAAAATGCTGCAGTAAAATGGTTTCATATGAAGTGTGCATATAGTATGGGACGTCCCTGACAAGAACTGACTGTTGTTTTTTTCTACTTATTAGAAATGGGATCTTTATAGCCCTCTAAAGTGTAATAATGTCCCATATCTCAAAAATGCTGCAGTAAAATGGTTTGATATGAGGTGTGCATATTGTATGGGATGTCCCTTACAGGAACAGACTATTGTTTTTTTCTACTTATTAGAAATGGTGCCTTTATAGCCCTTTAAAGTGTAATAATGTCCCGTATCTTAAAAATGCTGCAGTAAAACGATTTCATATGAAGGGTGCATATAGTATGGGACATCCCTGATAAGAACTGACTATTGTTTTTTTCTACTTATTAGAAATGGGATTTATAGCCCTTTAAAGTGTAATAATGTCCCATATCTTGAAAATGTTGAAGTAAAATGGTTTGATATTTGGTGTGCATATTGTATGGGATGTCCCTTACAGGAACAGACTATTGTTTTTTTCTACTTATTAGAAATGGTGCCTTTATAGCCCTTTAAAGTGTAATAATGTCCCGTATCTTAAAAATGCTGCAGTAAAACGATTTCATATGAAGGGTGCATATAGTATGGGACATCCCTGATAAGAACTGACTATTGTCTTTTTCTACTTATTAGAAATGGTGTCTTTATAGCCCTCTAAATCATTGTATTGTCCCATATCTCAAACATGCTGCAGTAAAATGGTTTGATATGAGGTGTGCATATAGTATGGCATGTCCTTTATAAGAACTGACCATTGTTTTTTTCTACTTATTAGAAATGGTGTCTTTATAGCCATCTAAATCATTGTATTGTCCCATATCTTAAAAATGCTGCAGTAAAATGGTTTCATATGAAGTGTGCATATAGTATGGGATGTCCCTGATAAGAACTGACTATTGTTTTTTCTACTTATTAGAAATGGTGTCTTTATCGCCTTCTAAATCATTGTATTGTCCCATATCTCAAAAATGCTGTAGTAAAATGGTTTCATATGAAGGGTGCATAGAGTATGTGACGTCCCTGATAGGAACCGACCTTTGTTTTTTTCTACTTATTAGAAATGTTGACTTTATAGCCCTCTAAATCGCGATATGGACGCATATCTCAAAAATGCTGCAGTAAAATGGTTTGATATGAGGTGTGCATATAGGGACGTCCCTTATATGAACTGACCTTTGTTTTTTTCTACTTATTGGAAATAGGGTTGTGATGAGTGGGGCGGGGCTGCGAGCCGTGAGAATGGAACGAGGCCAGTGGAGTGATTGGAAATGAGCGATGCCTGCTCCACTCACCGGTCTCACGTCCCACGGAGGAGATGGAAGGATACAAAAGAGGGGCGACGACAGTGAACGACAAGAGAGGGCCAAGCCAGGATTTTGGTTTGTGTTTGGTTTTTGTTTGTACGCGACAGTCGTCCGTGAAGGGCTGTCGCAGTGTTTTGTGTTTATTTTGTTATTAAAAGCTTCATTTGATTGACGGCCGGTGTCCGCCTCCTTCTTCCTGTGGATAAAAAGTTTTGTACTCCGCTATAGGGGTCTTTATAGCCCTCTAAATCGCCATATGGACCGATATCTCAAAAATGCTGCAGCAAAATGATTTTTTGTGTATATAGTATGGGACGTCCCTGATAAGAACTGACCGTTGTTTTTTTCTATTTATTAGAAATGTGGTCTTTATAACCTTTAAAGTGTAATAATGTCCCATACCTCAAAAATGCTGTTGTACAATGGTTTGATATGAGGTGTGCATATGGTATGGGACGTCCCTTATAAGAACCAACTATTGTTTTTTCTACTTATTAGACATTGGATCTTTTATGGCCCTTTAAAGTGTACTAATGTCCAATATCTCCAAAATGCTGCAGTAGAATGGTTTGATATGAAGTTTGCATATAGTATGCGATGTCCCTTATAAGAACTGACCATTGTTTTTTTCTACTTGTTAGAAATGGGAACTTAAAAGACTTGTAAAGTGTAATATTATCCTATATCTCTAAAAGGCTCCAGTAAAATGGTTTTATGTGAGGTATGGATATAGTATGGGATGTCTTCTTTAAGAACTGACCTTTAATTGCTTCTTTCTCATCATAAAAAAGTGTCTTCTAAATCAATGAATGTCCCATATCTCGTTTTCTACTAATAATTGTAATGCTTTGAAAGGCTGAAAATTATAGTAATACAGAGCAGTCAAGGAAAACAATAAGTTACACGAATATTAGAGCAGATGGGCAAAAAAGGTCGTCATTTATCAAATCTGAACGTATAGATGAAAAGCGCTCTGAAAGCGCGTTCCCTCTCTGTTGTTCCTGCTATTGCCGTAATTATAGTAATACACGCGCATCTAAATTTCACTCGCGGCTGGCTTGACGGTGTTTTTCTGAAGTGCGGCTGGCTTGACCGCAGTTAGGGTTAGTTAGCCCAATTTGCGAAATGATGTCATTAATAACTTACCCTCATGTTGTTTCAAACCCGTAAGACCTCAGAGGGTCATTTAGAATTTTTTGAAGCATCGAAAATACATTTTGGTCCAAAAATAGCAAAAACTACGACTTTATTCAGCATTGTCTTCTCTTCCGTGTCTGTTGTAAGACAGTTAAAAACAAAGCAGTTTGTGATATCTTGTTCGCGAACGAATCATTCGATGTAACCGGATCTTTTTGAAACAGTCCACCAAATCGAACTGAATCGTTTTAAACAGTTCGCGTCTCTAATACGCATTAATCCACAGATGAATTAAGCTGTTAACTTGTTTAATGTGTCTGACACTCCCTCTGAGTTAAAACAAACCAATAACCCGGAGTAATTCATTGACTCAAACAGTACACTGACTGAACTGATGTGAAGAGAGAACTGAAGATGAACACCGAGCCGAGCCAGATAATGACTCGTTCACGAGTCAAGAACCGTTTCTGTCAGACGCGTCCGATTCGTGAACCGAGGAGCTGATGATACTGCGCATGTGTGATTTAGCGTGAAGCAAACCGACACACAGAGCGTCTGAACCGAACTGATTCTTTTGGTGATTGATTCTGAACTGATTCTGTGTTAATGTTATGAGCCCAGGTGCAGTCAACGGCAATGACGCCATTGCATCGAGCGCAAAAGAATCGGTGAACTGTTTTCTTCAACTGGTTTATTGAATCGAACTATCAGAAAGAACTAACGTTACTGGTCATCCGAAAACCGATGCAACCGGTTATTGACTCGTGAACGAGTCATTATCTGGCTCGGCTCGGTGTTCATCTCTCTCTTCACAGCAGTTCAGTCAGCACGCGCAGTCTCGCTTGATTCGCTCAATGATGTGCCAGCTTCATCAAACCTGCCATCTACAGTTCTGGCAGAGGTTTGTAATGGAAAGATTCGTAACATTATTATAATTGTAACCAGTGTTAATTTTGACACAAAATTTTAATTTAGTTTTAGTCTTAGTCTTTTGACTATAATTCTTTTTAGTTTTAGTCAAGTTTTAGTCATCTGATTTGTTTTAATTTTAGTCTTATTTTAGTCGACTAAAATTGCTTGGTATTTTAGTCGACTAAAATAAGACTAAAATCAATAACAGATTTACTAGACAATTTTTTACAGCTGGTATAGGAAACAAACTTAAACAAAATATATAAAACACAAATTCAACTTTATTTCAACACAACTGTGTCTTTATTTCGATTCAAAAGCTTTCATGCAGCAACAAACACTGTCATGATAATGTAAACAATAACTAGCTGCCAATTGACCATCAATAAAAGAAAAATAAAGTTAGGTCCAGGACCTTAAAGCTTACAGCTGAGCTGAACAATAAGTGCATACATTTAAAGTAAATATTTAATAAGTTGGCAGCTAGGTGGATAAAAAAAGTAACAAGATTTTATAAGGTATTCATTTGTCTAGCAATATTGTATGTTTTAAATACTACAATATTGCTAGATTTGTATGTATAATGATAGGATGTGAACATTCATGTTTCACATGACTAATATAGAAATATTTGTGATATTGTCAACAAGTAGAACATTATAAAATATACTAAACATTAGTATTAATCAAATGTATTTATCATGATATTACGTATTAGTATTGTGCTCGCATCTAACTTCAAGAAGGGGCTATTTTACAGTACTTTCAGTTCGTAATATTTAATGCTACAACATCTACGCACTGCACTATTCCAATTTTGCTTAGCTCAATAAACAAAAGAACATCGTTGTAAGATTACATTTGAGAAAATGTCCGGGTGGCTCGTCTGTAAATGTCTTTTCAAATTGGTTGTGTTCTTGCCACGAATGAGCGCTCCGCGTGCTTTACACTTTGTTTTGTTTTGTTCGTCGTCAAACGTGAAGTGAGCTGTGGACATTTTGTCGCTCTTTTAGACAGTAGGGACTTTAAGCAACAGCTGCGAATGGAACGGCTACAGCGACCGGAAGTTTGCCGTCACACCGCTGTAGCCAAGAACGTAAAAGTCACTAAGCAACGGTAAAACAGAACAGCGCAACGCAGCATTAATTCATTTATTGAGATCCAAAAAAATATATAATTTAAAAAAGCAAGAGAAGGATTGCTTTTGGCGTTAAATGACGTTAAATTTTGTCAGAAGAGGAGTTTTTAATATTGTATGATGTAAATAAGTCTAAAAACATAACATTTATTTACCTAACCTCTCACGTTGTAGCGACTCCGGCAAATCAGCTGTTCTCCCGTAGTAGACCGTTAAATTAGAACGTCACAAAGTAGCAGTTAAATTCGCGCAGGCGCAATACAACGCCAGAATGGCGTTGCTGTTCCAACAGAGGCTGTTGCTTAAAGTCCCTATCACCTCTTCGAATGCCGTCTTCCCGGGAGCTCATTTAAAAACTGAAAACCTTCGCTTCACGTCTCAATAAGTCAGGCTCTGATTGGTTCTCTTCTCTCATGCAGTCTGTTCTGTTTTGCCGGTTCTTTTGCTCATTCCTTGCATCTCTGCCGTCTGCTGATTTGATTTTCGTCACAGTCTATTTTCGTCTCGTCCTTTATTCGTTGACGATAATGTCAATCAATTTAGTCATAGTTTTAGTCTCCATCAGTGCCTTCTATTTTAGTTTTCGTTTCGTTTTCGTCGGCAAAAATATATTCGTGACGAAAATAATGACGAAAATATTTAGTCAACGAAATTAACACTGATTGTAACGAGTAACGATGCAGCACATAAAAAAAATATCGGAGTAAAAGTATTAAACTCAGCGAAAATATGTACCGAAGTAAAAGTGGAAGTAGGAGAAAAAAATAATACTCTAGTAAAGTACAGATACCGCCTTTTAGTACTTAAGTACAGTAGTGAAGTAGTTCTACTTCGTTACTATACATCTCTGCGTATTTGCTTGTGTTTGCGGATGATTTAAAACGGTTTGGCAGTTTGCAGTTTGTTTACGATTGTTCCAGCGCTGTTGGAGTGTGCTTGATGAATCGTTGTTTAGACTGCTGGGCTTTTGTGAGTCTATCGAAGTTGTGATGCATATCCAATGATATGGGTGTTTGAATTGTTCGCTTGCGTGTTGTATTTAGACGCGCTGTGTGCGTGCTTCAATCATGAGTGAGATTGAAACCGGTGCAGATGTTGAATTTGAACCAGACAAATGTAGAAGAAAAGTTCAACTCATAGCAAAGGCTTTGACTTATAAACTTGAGCAACTTCAGAAAGAACGAAAAAGAAACGTAAATGTGATTAAAAGTTCTATAGCAGCCATCAAAGAACTCCCGCTGAAAAATGAGAACATCTCAGCTGTACAGTCTAAACTTGAAGCTTTGGAGCAAACTTTTAAAGAGACCGTTAATCTTCATGATTCATTGATCCTATTATTGCCTATTGATGAGCAAATCAAACAAAATGAGTGGTTTTCAAGCATCTATAAATACAGTGATTGAATTTTAAAATTTTTCAACCACTTTTATGTTTATAAACAACTTCTTCGGCCCGCATTAAGGCAGAGGCTGACATTGCAGCCTTGCTGGTATGTCAAAATTTAATAAAGGAAAAACACGCAATTGAAGGAAATGTAAGGAAGGCATTTTCTGCCAAATTTAAATAAATGATTAAAATTAAAATTAAAACCAGATTAACGATTTCATTACAGAAAACTGTACGCAAAATATGTGACAAAATTTAGAATTAAATTAAATGATTTCATTTTCACAGTGACATCCCTGTCAAATTGAAATATAAAATGCATTTGGTGATTTCACATTTGATTTTCAATACAGTCTCGAGGCAAGACTGCCAATATTAAAATGAAAAGCCAAACGTGAAAAATAAACTACAAATACAGTTTTTACAAAGCTCTTTATTCAAAGACAACCTGCATGCAAATTATATGTTAATTAGTGGGTGTGGCTCAATTACGCTGTTATGTGGAGGAGCTAAAATGCAAGGGGCAAGGAAGTCAACCGGAAGTTGAAGTCAGCTGGGGGCTGCCATCTTGTAGCAGAACTTCACTTGCGTTAGCCTCCCATTGGACATCCCATTCATTTTGGCGTCACTTTGACAGCGAATAACTTTACATCTGAGGCGTTTAAAGACTCCATTTGGCCATTATTTATTTCTGTCGCACAGTAGAGAGATTACCGTACAGACAGGAGGAGAAGCCGGAGAAGCTCGCAGGCAATCGGGGATACGTCAAGAGAGAAGCCCATAGATATAGAGTCCATAAAAGCAACGGGACACAATATTTAAACAACGTTTTTGGGGAATTGGAAATAATTCGGTATGTGGCAAGTGAATACATATGAAGTAGCTTTATCCACGAACTAATAATTTATCTACTTCATTAAATAATGAAGTATGGGTAACGGCCGGGGAATGGAGAAATGATCAGGAAATTATACAGGCAGTGTAAGACAAATCTCAATGTCAATCGCGGTTAACGTTCTTTTATTTATTTACAGATCTACGCTTGAAGATGAATGTGATCCCTTTCATCCTGATCGGAAGTCATCTACAAAATGTCACAGCCTACATAACGTGAAATAAAGAAAAAAAGTTTTTTGTTCAAGTGTTTTTGACCATGATTTATTAGCCAAAACTACATGATTTAACACCTAGCTCACAATTATTTGAATATTAGCCTATGGGCAAATGTTTTAAGTGTAGAAATGAAATCATGTAGAACAATAAGCAATTTAAGAGACTATAAATGAAAAGCCTATATTGAATCGATACGAAAATGACTCGAGGGGATATTGTATACTGACAGTATGGTTCCTGGATTATATATGTCTATTTTGGATGGGTTACTATTCGGTTTGATGTAGATAGAAGGAAACGAACATTTTTTTTTAATATGTGCGTTTATGCATGTATGTGTGCATGTGCTATTTGAATCAATTTTAATAATTTTGGATGATTGTACATGTTCTTTGTTATCTGTTTTATATATATATATATATATATATATATATATATATATATATATATTAGGGGTGTAACGGTTCACAAAATTCACGGTTCGGTTCGATACGATACACTGATGTCACGGTTCGGTTCGGTTCGGTTCGGTACGTTTTAGATACAGCAAAATGTAAAAACATCTCAACTTTTCAGAATGCCGCAAGCGCACCGCGGGTCATGTGACAAGAACTAACCAATCAGCTTCATCCTTTCCCGTAACAACGTTGAGAGCTCAGCCAAGATGAAGGAACAGCTGATCATAGTTGTATATGGATTGCAATTTTGAAATAAATTCAGTAGCAGAGCTACTGCAAGCGATTTTTGGAGCTGCAAATCCATTTATCCTTCGCTGAAATTTCCGCGTCTCATGGAGAGAGCACGTCATTGTTGCTTAGCAAAGACAGACGCCTCAGGAGAAAGACGCGCTTAGCGTTTTCCATGCGTTTTTAGGCACGATATGTGAACGGCCCCTAAGGCGCTCGCTCACTCAGCACGCGCTGAAGGCTCGTTGCAAAATGTCTAATGCATTTAACAGACCAGAAATATAAGATCCTAAAATAACCAACAGGTCTGGTGTTTGGGTTGGATTCCCTGTAAGCTATAGTTTCTAAATGCTGCAGGGATAGTTTGCTGCGTGCATGTTTCTCCTTTTTTTCGTCTTTTCCCAGATAGTACTGACGCATATATCCCAGATATTCCCGCTGTTTTTTTGTTTTTTTTTGTAATCCCGCTGGTGTACCCTGTCATGTTGCAGATGCGACATACCGTTGTTTTTTTATCCACCACTCTCTTGCCATCACCATTATAGCTTAAAGGGAATCCAAAGTGCACCCAAACACCAGACCTGTTGGTTATTGGAGGATCTTCTCATTTCTAGTCTGTTAAACGCATTGGCTATTTTGCAACGAGCCTTCAGCGCGTACTGAGTGAGCGAGCGCCTGCTGAGTAGCCTAACATAAACATATAAGATGGTGTTTTTTTCTTCTTCGGGAGTGTCAGGGGCGTTGCCTGTTACGTTGTTTGGGTTATTGGGCTACCTTGTTGAACGCATATCATTATATTTCTTTCTCTCTCTTTTTTTTTTTTTCAAATATAATTAATTTCTTCAACGAACCGTTCGGTATACATAATGCGTACCGCGTACCGAACCGAAAGCGTCGTACCGAACGGTTCAATACGAATACGCGTATCGTTACACCCCTAATATATATATATATATATATATATATATATATATATATATATATATATATATATATATAGTGAGTGTGTGTGTGTGTGTGTGTGTGTTCAAAATAAGCTGATTAAACTAACTAAAATGACTAAGTACTGCAGAAAGGAAAACGATTACAATCCAAAAATAGGCTATAATTTCAGAGTCGATAATAATAATAAAAGTCAATTTTAGCCACTTCTTTTGTCAGGTCTATAATGTTTTAATGTAAGATGTCATATTGTAATTACATATAGCGTAATATGATATGATATATAATTATTATAATATTAATATATTGTATCACGTTATTATGTTATTACAATACGATTTGATTTCCAAAATATGTGAGTTTATTCTGATGCGTCATTGAGCGTTCGAGTTCAGCTTGCTTGCACTTAACGTAACGTTATATACACCTGGCTAGTCTGAGCGCTTATTTCTGGAAAGCAGTGATACTTCGACCTTAGAAACTTCTGGTCATCATTCAAGACATCTAAGTATTGTGTTATAGGTGGTATTTTGTTAATTCAGTGTGTTAACTGTTTGTTGCCTTTTTTTTTTCGTGATTTCATCTTCCCATTTACTTCAATTTACTTGTTGCTAGCATATTTTCCCTCGTGCGAAAATGTCTTGCTGTGTAGCATACATGTGTTCTAAGAGGCAAGTCTCTTCTTCCGAGTTAAGCTTTTTCAGGTAAGTACACTTTCTCCATCTGTATAATGCAAGATTATGAATTTTTGAATCATCATCATTATGTAGGCCTAAGCAGTGGTGTAAAGAGTAATGTTACCTGAAAACCATAACGTTGGTTAAGTACAGTAAGAGTATCTGATTTCAATCATGTTTATTTTCTATAAAATGATATAAGTAAAATATAGATTATATTTTGTCAATATAGAGGATATATAAAATAGTGTAAATTAAAATTAAATGCACTGGATGTGATGGTTTCGGCCTCATCAGCAGCCAGCTGCAGTCATGACCATAGGTCACGAACTCAAACACCTGCTATTCAGAAACCAAGCCCAAAAACTAATTGTACTCTAAGTGATATGCCACAACAACAGGTTTATTTTAAATGAATGGCTGTGTCAATCATATATATTTGTTAATATAGGGAGTGTATGTGCATAATGTGTGTACCTGCATATTCATATGGGTGTGTGTCATATCCAATACACAAAATAAATATATTTGAAATATATTTTTAATATATTATTTTTATAAATCTATTTAAGTTAAATATATGTAAACATGTTTACATATATTTTCATATATGTTTTAACTTTTGCAAATTGTTTCATTTGAAATATATTTTGAAATGTTCACAAACAAACACATTTTCAGTTTATTTTTTTAGATAGACCACTTCAGCCGTGGATGTGGGCATGGGAGAGCAGTGCTGTACCACTTCCCCCACCCACATTTTTCCTACTGGTCGGGATTGAACAGGCAACCCTTCGGTTACAAGCCCAAAAGCCCTAACCAGTAGGCCACGGCCTCTTCTTTACTGACTTTATTGGCCTAAAATGACAATTTTATGTAATAACACACAGAATGCAGAGTTTTTTTTTCCCCTATTTTAACACTATTGAATACAGTTATTTAATAGTGTGTGTATGCAGTGTAAGACACTGTGTTCTATCTATTGTTTAAGTGCACTTCACTGTAGGAGTGTCACTGTTGTACTTGCATCATAAATATTGTGCAAATTTTCAATTTTTAAAAGACTTCAGGAAAGATGTCAATAAAACAACAATAAATCTAATAATTGCACTTAGTGTTAGGTACGTGCCACCTGATATGGCCTAATAGTCCTAGGAAAGCAACTATCTGTCATTTTACACTGCAGTAATTTAAATGTAAGTACAGTACAATATATTATATCGGTGTGTCATAATTCAGTAGTGAAATATGGTAGCCTACTGTTTTGTATAGGGGAAAAGGTAGAGGAATTACTATGACAAAATACATTTTCGACCCATCTTTAGCAAGCTAAACATTTTATGACCATATATTTTGTCATATATTTTATATTACATGCTATAAATGTAAATATATTTCACAATATATTTTTGTTATATTTCAGAATATATTTCAAAATGATAAATACAACAACAATGCAAATATATTTAAATGTATTTGAAATATATGCCACACATATTTTTGACACTTTAAAATATATTTCAATATATTTAATTTGTGTATGGGATAGCCTATAGTGCCCAATTAAATGCTTTCTATCAATTTTAATATACCACCACAGCCACATTTTATTGTTTTGGTTGGTTGTGAGTGACAGATCAGCTTTTGCATCGTCACTGCAATTGATTCTCAACTGGGGTGGGGGGTAGAGAGATCATTTTTGGGTAGCATGGCATGCAGATATTTTATGAGAGAAAAAAAAAACAATCCATCACTTCTCATCCTTTTGGTTTAATTTCCATTTAATTCATTGGATGAACTGAATGACATGAAATTCTGTAAATGTAAATTATATTAATTTGCATTTAATTCATTTTCTCGAACAATGTGATATGCTTTTTTCTTGTCAGGTTCCCCTTCAATGACAAAGAAAGGTTGCAGCAGTGGATACACAATGTCAAGAGAAAGAACTGGAGACCAAAGAAGTATTCTCTCCTCTGTACATGTGGTTTTTGACGTGTGTCACATGATGAAACTCTTGAGGAATGCTTTTGCTGATGGACATGTTTTCCACACAGGCAGTGGCAAAGAGATTAGGTGGAAATACCTAGAAGACCTCAACAAACTTCAGGAGACGGAGGGCTTGAGGCTGGGTAATAAGCTGAAGATGGCACATATTCAGTGGAGGAATCAGAAAATGAAGGTAAATCTTGCTGCTCAAGTTTTCAGCAGCAGTGTTGCAGATGCTCTTGAATTCTGCAACAAGGAGCTCCACTTGCCTCAGTTTCATGGTTCTGAGGAAACCGTTGAATTTCTGAGAACAATCGATTTAGCTTTTGATGTTCTCAACAGCAGGAATCCTCTGGCAAAGGGTTCCAATGCTCCTTTGAGAAGTTGTAATAAACTTCACATGCTAAGTCTGTTGGAGAGAGCTGAAAATTTCCTTCTGCAGCTCAGAGATAGCTCTGGGAAACATCTTCATGCAGGCCCTAGGAAAACGGGTCCCATTGGATTTGTTGCCAGCTCCAGAAGCATTTCCAACATTTTTAAAGAGCTGGTTGAAGCACAGGAGGCCCCTTGTAAGTATCTTCTTACTTACAAACTCAGTCAGGATCATCTTGAGCCGTTCTTTTCTGCAGTTAGGGCACGCGGAGGCTACAACAACAACCCAACTGCCCGACAGTTTAAAGCTGCATACAAACGCCTCCTAGTGAGATATCAAGTGAAAAATGGAACAGGGAACTGTCTCATTAGAGATGGAACCAACATGTTGGCAGTGACAGTTGTTCCAGCTTCTCGTCAATTTGATGTCACACCAGCACTCCCTCTGGATTCTGACCACGACTACAGCATCTTACCTTATGTCGAGTCAATATCCGAGTTCAAGGATGCCGCTATCCATTACATTGCTGGATTTGTGGTGAAAAAGATGAAGGAGAAAATCTTGTGCATGCCCGGTTCTCTTGCACTGAGTTCTGATTCCAGCATGCACACTTTCATTGCCCTGAAAAACAGGGGAGGCTTACAGAATCCATCAACAAACATTGTGGAGGTGTGTAAAGCCTCTGAAAGGTGCTTTCAAAGACTTCTGACCACCAGTGGAGGAAAGCTTCCTCAAAGAAAAGGAGTGACAGCTGCCATTACAATTCAGGCTCTGAGTGATTGTGCTGACAAGAATATTTTTTCAGAGTTGCACAACCACATGTTTGAGACCAGTGTTGAGGACAATCATGTACACACCTTGGTTAAGATGGCAGCCTCCATGTACTGCAAGATACGCCTTCATCATTTGGCAAGGCGAGAAACTGAGAAAGTAACAGGGGCTCTTGTGAGAAGGAGGATGAACAAATTAATACTTTTCCATCACCAATAGTATGGTGTTTTTAGTGCACATCTTCCTGTTAGAATAATGTTTACAGCACTTTTTGTGTATCGCTCACACTTGCTTTGCTTAGAGCCCGCATCAACGGTGCATTAGTATTTGCTGTGAGAAACCGTCCTTTAAATACATTCATAATTCACTCACACTTGCTTTGCTTACACATATGCTATCAACAAGTTACATGAGGTTATAAGGTTGAACTGTTATTTTTTTGTTATTATACAGTACGTTCTGTTCAAATGTTACACTGAAATGTGATCCTGGACCACAAAACCAGTGTTATGTGTAATTTTTTTTAAAAATTGAGATTTATACATCATCTGAAAGCTGAATACATAATCTTTCAATTGATGCATTGTTAGGATAGGACAATATTTGGCTGAGATACAACTATTGAAAATCTGGAATCTGAGGGTAAAGAAAAATCCAGAAAATATTGAGAAAATCTCCTTTAAAGTTGTCAATTTCTATCGTTGATAGTGCTGTATCCATTCACAAAAATAAATGTTTTATATATTTAAGGTGGGAAATTTACAAAATACCTTCATGAAACATGATCTTTACTTATTATCCTAATGATTTTTGGCATTAAAGAAAAATGTATAATTTTCACCCATTCAATGTTTTGTTGGCTATTGCCACAAATATACCTGTGCAACATAAGACAGTTTTGTGATCCAGGGTCACAAATGTTCAATTGTTCAGTTGTTTCAGTGTTATCTGTTTGTGGCGTCTGTTTGTTACGTTTGTCTTGTCCTGTGCTCCCACTCTGAGCCTGCACCTTGACGTGGTGAGTGGGCTTCTAACCAGGCTAAGACAGGCTAGATGTTGAGAATTAAAGCCAAGATGCTGTTCATCCTTTCTCTTTTTCAGACATGCTGGTGATTGTCGTTTACAAGTTTTTCCAGTAATGAACACTGCTAAGTATGAAAGAACTTTAACTCAGATTGAGGACAGTGAAGAGCAGCACACATACAAAGCACACATACATAGTTTAGTTATAATTAGTCACCTGGCTGTTAAGCCAAGTTAAGTTAGATAACTCAGACAACATTTGTAGTTTATATTGTATTATTTGTATTTGTCTATATTGTTCATACTGCAGTGCATACCCAATGTTCTGCTCTTATGCTACCGTTAATATACTTTACATATCGATTCCATCGTCCGGCACGTCCACGCTACCTCAGGTAAAGGTAAGGTGCGCAGTCACTACTTTCCTGGTGCTCGTGTTCTAGATATTGCTTGCCAGGTCCCCGAGATCCTGAACGGTGACGAGCGTGTCGGAGCTGTTGTGCTGCATGCGGGAACGAACGACATTAGGCTGCGGCAGATGGAGGTTCTGAAGAAGGACTACAGGAGCCTGATTGAGACAACGATCATCGTGTCTGGACCGCTTCCCACGTACCGACTAGGACAAGAAAGGTTCAGTAGATTATTTGCTCTAAATGAATGGCTAATGTCATGGTGTAATGAACAGAGACTGCCCTTTTGTAAATAATTGGAATCTGTTCTGGGAGCGACCTAGGCTCTTCCGTGCTGATGTCCTTCACCCCAGCAGAATCGGAGCGGCTCTTCTGTCGGACAACATCTCCAAGGCATTACACACCATATGACTATAAGTCAAAGTCCGAATCACACTCTTTGCTTCCCCAACTTAATTGATATAAGTACCAGTGTAGAATATTATAGAAACTGTGTCTATTCCTCGTTTAGTTAGGTCAAACAATAAATCCACTGTGGGATCTATGAAAAATCGAATTGTGATTAAACCATAAAATCTAAATATTATTTCTTAAGAAACACAATTGTTATTACTGTAATGCTTTATTAGCTGGTTGTCCTGCATCCTCAATAAACAATCTACAGTTAGTCCAAAATGCAGCTGCTAGAGTTCTCACTAGGTCAAGGAAATATGATCATATAACACCAATTTTATCATCACAACACTGGTTACCTATTAAGTTCTGTAACAATTACAAAGTATTACTACTGACTTGTAAAGCCCTAAATGGTTTAGCTCCTGTGTATTTAACGGATCTTCTATTGCCCTACAATCCATCGCTCTCTTTAAGATCACAAAATTTGAGGCTGCTGGTCATTCCTAGGATATCTAAGTCCACTAAAGGAGGGAGGGTGTTTTCACATTTAGCTCCTAAACTCTGGAATGGCCTCCCTGATATTGTTCGAGGCTCAGACTCGCTGTCCCAGTTTAAAACTAGTTTAAAGACGCGTCTCTTTAGCCAAGCGTTGACATAATGCATCTCATACCTTTTATACTACAGTTAAATTGGACCAAATGCATTAATATTATGAAAAGCAGCTATGCTAATTATTTCCCATCTGCTTTTTTGTTATAGACTATGTCAGCTCCAGTTTGTATCCAGCCTCTCATGGAAACTTCAGATGCCCCAACACCTGTGAAGAGACGACTCAATGCCAGCGATATGGTATGCACTAAATTAATACATTTCTGAAATGCATTTTCTGTAAAGCTGCTTTGAAACAATATGTATTGTGAAAAGCGCTATACAAATAAATTTGAAATGAACATCCTTACTGTAAACCGTACCACTAGGTTAACTGTATACTACTTTCATGTCATTTACTGTTTATAATACACTACGTCTATACCACACTTTTTTTGCACTTCTAGTTAGACACTAACTGCCTTGAATTGTCTCTGTAATTGTACTCTACACATTGACAATAAAAGATAAATCTAATGTAATCTAAAGGTGTCTTGACATCTCCCTTATCAATATTCACTGTGAAAGCTACTGACTGAATATGTATCATTACGAAGTTCTAAACCATAAGTGATAAAACCACATGACATTTCTGTCAAAGTATGTCTACTTGAAGAGTCTACTGTGTGTTTTGATAATACATATTCAATCATTTCATTAAAAAATATTTATTTATTGAAACACAAAAACAATCCCTCTCTAGCTACATTCGTCGTGGGGAAGAAAAGTGAGAGGCCATGGGGTGGATGGCTAGGGTGATACATGAATGGCACAGAGGGGAGAAAGAAGGGTGGGGGGAGAAAGAGCAGTGACTGTTGAACAGTGTTATGTCTACCAATGTGAACATGTATTAAACTAAAGACAAAAGGCACATACACAACCCCAAAACAATTTAACAGACTTCAACTGTTTCATGTTTAAAACATGTTGAGAGGTTTAATCCAGCATCACCCCTACTGCATAAAGACTCTCAAGCCTTCAGGTAAATTATTTAAAAAAATATCATTACCCCTAGGTGATAAATGAACTTCGTCTCTTAGAAACAGTTGAGGCTTGTTAAATACAATTTGAGGGTGATGCACAATACCCCCCTGCATTCCCAAGACAAAGGTAGCCATGACACTGTTCACCCATTTACGGGACTTGTCAATTTTCCCCGGAAGGCCTGATCTCCTCCGACGTCTCTGGGTGATGTCAGACAGCACAATGGTCATCTGAGGGAAACGCCGATAGAGATGTTGCAGATCGATGCTCTTCCTGCATCCCAAGTCGTTCCCGCCGCAGTGAATCAGCAGGACATCCGGGGCTGCTCTTCCTCTGAGGGACCGGTAGAAGAAAGGAAGGAGTCCGTGCCATCGAAGTCCACCCCAGCCAAACCAGTAAACCTTGGCCCCGATGGTCTCTCTGGCCCTCTCTTCCCCACGACGAATGTAGCTACTCCCGATGATCCAAATCACTGCATACAGCAATCACAATCAAAACACTGTTTTGTTAGTATGAGTAAACATATTAATTTAACACACAAGTAACTTGTCTCTGGCCATTGATTTATTTATATCCGAACAAAGCAGAAAAAAAGTCTATGCAAATATACAATAAAACACAAATTAATTGCTCTTATCTGTTCATTAAAATAATAATAACAATATAGGTATTACACAAGGTTATTTTATTATTTTATTCTCTCTTACAGTGTTGCTTTGCATATTTTATACTATATATTCTAAATGATACTATATTAATATGGCTTACCTTTGTTGGTAGCATAGTTAGCCATTGTTCTTCTTTTGTGTATTTTTTGTAGTTTGTATTTTTACCTATGAAGAAAGAAAAATGAAAAGGGCAACCATTAGTTATAGATGTTATTGGTGACATTCGTTATTGTCCATTTATTATCTATATGTTATTTAACAGGCCAAAGCAGACGCTTTTGTCCAAGCGATTTACTGAATAACTTTTTAATACATTTCTCTTGCGATGTAGATGTGTAGATAACAGTTAACGCATTTTGTGATTATATTCGGCGCCCATTAACGTTATACAACATCATGTGCATCAAAAATTAAATTATATTTAACATATTTGATCCCTGGGCCGTTAAATAACTATCGGGTATGAATTCATATCAGTTATTGAACATAATTTTACATAACTTCTTAATAGTATGCATTAAGTTAATATGGCGTACTGGCGTTACATTTTAAAATACTATACAAAATAAATAATCAGAATACTTACTCCTGCTCACTCACGCCAAAGAACTCCCCGCTCAAGCTCGCCGTCTCTGCAAGATTAACGATGGCAGTTTTCAAGCACAGCTACTAGAAGATTTACATCTGTCAGACAGGTTGCTGACGTCGTCAAGCTTCGTTTGAGTCTGCGCGTCAGAAACGGAAGTGCTAAAAAACCAGGGGGCAAGGAACTCGACCGGAAGTTGAAGTCGGCCGGGGGCTGCCATCTTTTAGCAGAACTACACTTGCGTTAGCATTCCCATTGACTCCCATTCATTTTGGCATCACTTTGACAGCGAATAACTTTACATCTGAGGCGTTTAAAGACTCTGTTTGTCCATTATTTATTTCTAAAGATACACGACAATATATAAAGGGCTCCATTACCTTCTATGTTACATTATGGCCCCGTAGAAACAGTTTTTGTAAAAATAGGCTAACGATTGCGTCATAACCACTCGACTCTCTGTCACATTACCGTACAGACAGGAGGAGAAGCTCGCAGGCAATTAACTTAATATGGCGTACTGTCGTTACATTTTAAAATACTCTACAAAATAATTAATCAGAATACTTACTCCTGCTCACTCACGACAAAGAACTCCCCGCTCAAGCTCGCCGTCTCTGCAAGATTAACGATGGCAGTTTGCACGCACAGCTACTAGAAGATTTACATCTGTCAGACAGGTTGCTGACGTCATCAAGCTTCGTTTGAGCCTGCGCGTCAGAAACGGAAGTGCTAAAAAACGCTAAAACTGGGCTTCACTTGTCTCAATTGAGTTCCAATGGGGTCGCTGTGTCCATTTCTTTTACTGTCTATGCTAAAATGGCGGTTATGGCCAGTATAGCAGCAGAATTAAACCAGCTAGCAAACATTTCGGATGATGATGACTTCATTTTGCTACGAGTTGAATCTATCTTGGATACACTTGGACATTTTGCAGCCGTCACAAACTCCGATGTCGATCCTCGAGTTGTAAATAGTCTTAGTGAGGTTGTGCAGTGCCTTCAGACATCAGATTTTCCCTATATGGGGAGGCTGCAGACCTGGAGCCGGTAGATACAGGCCCCAAGCAGTTTTACGCCCCAAGCAATTTTACGCCCCTGTTGTTCCTCATGTGTCCAGTAGGTGGAGAAGGAAATACGGCGAATAACACTATATGGGGAGGCTGCAGAGCAGACCTATGACCTACTGTAAAATTTATTATTTATATTTATTTATAAACTGTTTTTATATACAGGAGACTGACGGATATATGATGTTGTGAATTTATATTAAGCTATATTTAGATATTAACCATATTTAGGCCATTAGACATACAGTACTGTGTAATCACACAACCTAGACCACACCGGTGGATTGTACAATCTGAAAGAAAAAAGAAAAACAAAACAAAAATCACTCCTTTTCTTGCATTTCAGAGAAAGACACAGCACAGCTTATTTGTTAAACTTTTATGCAACGTGCCCTGACAATGCTGACATGAGTAAATTTGAGTAAACTAAAACATCAATCATGCATCCATTTAACATTAACATTCATTACAAATCAATCATTAATGATGCTACCTTCATGGACGACTGCCCTAGAAAAGTGAAGCTTAAGATGAGTTTGTACTTTACTTTTCTTTGAGGGCTTGAAAAAATCAGAAATACAGAAAGGACAGTGAAATAGGGAACAGCAGGAGGTGCATCTGTTAAGCGCAGGTAAGTTGCAACCTCTCTGTACAGATATTATTTCTTCCCCTGAAGAGAGAAAGAGATGGGTGTTTTTAGTTTATACTTGTTTAGAAAGAGAGATTTTAATTTTCTTAAGTAGCTAAAGCAAACACACACCTTTATGAGATACAAGTTAAAGAACTAAAGACAGAGTATGATAAAACACACATTAAATGCACATTTATTTGTCCAGATAAGTAAGCTATTTTAAGAAAACTGTATATTAAGATATACATTAGAGAATTAGATCATTTCTTTTATAAGAAACAACTCAAATCAAAATCTACATTTAAACCATATGAGACCAAAGTTTTTAATGTAGGTTTTATCATGCATGACATATGTATTATTTGACAAAATACTTGAGTGAGTGTGCAGTTCAACTTGTGCAGAGACTTAGAGATTTGCATACATACATACATGCCTATTATAATATATATTATAAATGTGTATTTTGTGTGTTCACATCATAGACTGTCAAAAAAAAAAGAAATTCAGACATTTGTGATTATCCACTCTAATGTGCTCCAGAAACCATGTGGAGTATGTTTAAATGCAAGGAGTAAACAGGGTCTTACCAGAAGAAGCCATGTCACACAAGCTAAAGACAGACAACAAGATAAAAATAAAAATGTAATTAATTTTAAAAGTGAGTGAGACAGAGCAGGTAAAGAGAAGACTAGGGGCAGCTTAACCTACACGTGGTTAGCTAAGTTTGAGTCAGACAGACTGACTCAATCAAGTACTTTTGCCTCTTGAAATAAATTATTTACCCATCTTTTGAATTGATATCGCATCAATCGTTTATAAATAATAAATGTTGCATCATTACAATACAATCAACAACAATAACATATTTACATACCTCAATTCGTATTGCTTCAAAAAATGTGTGCTGCTATCATACAGATATGGTCTGCTGTTTTGATGACTAGGCTCATATACTAATATACAGCCTCCCCCTACTGGACGCATGAGGAACAACGAGCGTAAAACTGCTTGGGGCCTATCTACCGGCTCCAGGTCTGCAGCCTCCCCCTACTCGATTTTCCGGGGAGTCTCGTGGGCCCGGGCCGTACGAAATCCCATTAGAGACGCTAAGGATGCATCTTCTAAATGGTTTTACTGCTCAAGAGATCGCGAACTTATTCGTAGCGAGCGAGAGAACCATCAGACGGAGGATGAAACAGCATCCTTTGAGGTAAGACAAAGTTAACTAAGTGGTGATCTCGGGCAGCTTTCACCATGTTGCGCATGTATTTACAATTCTATTTTTAACAGACTGGATAAGTTAACGTACGTTACTTTCCACGGTTATTAACATCGAAAATTCAGTTTTTTCTCTCTCCATGTAAACCTATATTATTTTCTCTATTTGTAATTTAATGGTCCGGACTGGTTTAAGTGGTTGAGCTGGACCAACACCCAACCAGGGCTGTTTCCCAAAAACATTGTAAGCCTAAGCAGATAATTTAAAATATATACCTCTTTTTATAATAATCTAAAGCTTTTTCACTACTTTTGTTCAATATAAATGAACATTTTATTAATTTGTTTTAATAATCAGGCAAAATCAAAGGCATCCTTCATTCTGAACATCCTCTTTCAATATTTTTTCCTGATATGGTTGAAGTTACACCATAGGGGTTACTGATTTACAGAAGCCTGTGTAGTTGCAGTGACCAGGGTTAATATCTTCTATAATTTCATCTAGGGTTTCTGATCTGTATTCAACTATAAGTGATGCAGAACTTGACAGCACCATTGAGGAAATACAGAGAATGTATCCAAACTCAGGGTACAGAATAATTCATGGTCATCAAGCAAGAGGTCTCCATGTTCAAAGTAAGTCCAGCACACTAAGCTCAATATTTTTATCATTCACATTTAAGAGAATAGTATCAGTATTTGGTGTTGAAAAATAAATGTTATTTTCAGCTGGCTATTTTGTCATTTAGTATTTGCTGAGGTATGATTTCTGTTTAGATAATATTTTTACAATTACATGTACATTTAACTTTAATGCTTTTATATACAATTTAAAGCATGTTGAATTTAACTTGTGTTACAGGTCTGCTTAAAATACAAAGTTGATTCTAAATAAAATAAAATAAAATTTGAATATAGAACTATTAAGTGAATAAAAAATAAAAAATCTAACCAATATTTTTATCTTCCCCCTTCCCCCAAGCTTCAAGAGTCAGAGAATCTGTCAGAAGAGTAGATCCTCATGGAACATTGATGCGAGCGATGTCAATGCGAACCATAAGGCCACGTCAGTACACCGTGCCTTTTCCCAATGCTATGTGGCATATTGATGGCAATCATAAACTCATCAGGTACTCGCGTTACAATGAAAACTGTAAGAATCAGAATGTAAACAATGGTGTTTACTCTGTAGTGTAAATGGAATTCAGTTTAATAAGGATTTTTTTTATTCACTTTTTATTTCTCATTCTACATAGAATTTTAAGGGGTACAAAGACTGTAAAATAAATATCACGAACACATCACATCCATTCGCAGGCACTGAAAAACTAAATTGAGGATTACTGCAGACTTCATAAACAAAAAATGGAAAAATTGTTTGTGACTAAAATCTGCCTTCGCTTAGGCACACATAACTTGCCTCATATTTTTGCAAGATATATTTGTATGATGGGACAAACAAGTCCTAGTAAAAAAAAATGAGTCTACATGCAAGACCAACACCCAGTATCAATTATTTATAATGGTTTATTTTGCTTGTGATGCGACTCACTACTCGCATGCATGAAAATTGTTTTGATGATTCCATCAAATTATGGAGAATGTATATGGGTGGGAGACATATAAGCCTGAAAAAAAAGTTTTTATTTTTTACTTCAAATATTAGGCATATAAAATATTGAGTTGTGTTGTACTGACTCTTGCATTTCCCAAAGTATATGTGGTCTTTTAGATTTTGTATTTGAAATTGGATTTATTCACCAATTTGTTGCATTCGTGCCTAAAATTGTCATATGGTGTGACATAAAAGTTATTCTATATAAAATGAAAATGGAATATACTCTGCCTAAGTAACTAATTTCAACATAAATCGTTATCATTACTATCTTAAGATTAAACATTTATTTTGTGCAGATTCATTAGATTTTGTATTGTTTTTCTAAATCATAATGCAAAGTTAGTCATCTCTTCTCAGCCTTTCCAGATATTTTAGATTAATTATGTTAAACCCAGTTATAAATCTATGAAAATGCTTGTGACTCTTGCTGATACTATTTCTCTTGTGTTACACTGACTTTTTTATGATTTATAATTAAGAAAGTATTTTTACTGGCACAATTCTGAGTGTCACACCAAATTATATAGTGTCACGCTATATGATGAACAGCGCCACTCCACATTTGTCAACGCAAAAAACTGTATTGTATTTACATTCAATTAATTCAATTCAGTTAACATTAATAAGACAAACAAAAAACATACTAACACCGTCTTAAAACTTTTTAAATTATAAGAAACTCAGAAATATGACTAAATCAAAACCATCTAATTTCAACAACATTCAACGTGCATTGTTGTAGTCAAGAACCTGCACCTTTTTGATGCTGAACTTGTTTTTCCAATATTCTTGTTTATTCTGTAGATGGAGATTGGTGATTCATGGTGGAATCGATGGTTTTAGCCGACTAATAGTTTATCTTTCCGTGTCTCCAAATAACCGTGCATCCACTGTGCTCAGCAACTTCATATCTGCTGTTAATCAGTATGGTATCCCATCAAGAGTCCGATCTGACAAACGTGGGGAGAATATAGCAGTTGCTGAGTACATGGTGGCACACAGAGGAGAAAACAGGAATTCTCATATTACAGCAAGGAGTGAACACAACCAGAGGTAAATATTTAATAGGTTAAATAGTATAAAACACCAGACTGAATGATTCCCATAATTTGTTTTGTCTCGTATCTTAATTCTTTCCCCAACAGAATTGAGAGGCTTTGGAGAGATGTGTATGAACATGTTTTAAGCATGTTCTATCACATCTTCTACAACATGGAGACAGAGGGAGTACTCAATCCAGATTCTGAGATTGACATTTTTGCTCTTCACTGGAGTTTTTTGCCTCAACTGGAGAGGCATCTTGCCTTCTTTAAAGATGCCTGGAACAACCACCGCATCAGAACTGCTGGGAACCAGTCACCTGTCCAGCTTTGGTTAAGACACAGTGCCAACAATACTGATGACACCATTCAAGTAAGACATCAGACATATATGTTACACACACATGCATCAGATTATGTATGTATATTATGGTGTACGGTGTGTGTGTATATATATATATATATATATATATATATATATATATATATATATATATATATACACACATTTTTTTTTAATGTTCACTTTAAAATGAAAATTCTGTCATCATAAACTCACCCTCATGTTGTTTCAAACCTGTATGAATTTCTTTCTTCTGCTGAACAGGAAGGTATTTTGAAGAATGTCGGTAACCAGTGACTTCCATAGTACATATTTATTTCCCTACTATGGAAGTAAATGGGACCAGTTAACTGTTTGGTTACTGACATTCTTCAAAATATCTTCCTGATTATTTTCAAGGATGAAAATTATGGGATCGACTGGGATGGACCCCCAAGTCACGATAACGATGGAGTACAAATTCCTGAAGTAGCTCTACCTCGACAACTAACTGAAGAGGAATTGGGTAGTCTGCCGAATCCTAATGTGCCGTTTTCAGAAGCAATTGACACCTACTACAACACAATCACTAAAATTCACCAATTATTGGACATTTTGTAAATTACCGTATTTTATAGCATTCAAGATGTTGGTACAAACTCTCCAGCCAGTTTATTGTACATTGATTCAATAAACCTAACAAAACACTGCATTATTAAATCTGAATAAAATACTTTTATTAGTCTGACATTTCAGACATTTCAGAACAAAACAGTAAATTAAGTTAATTTACCACTGTAATAGGACAGAAAATATCATTTATATGTAATATAAAAATTACTCTTTCAAACTAGGGTGCAAAACAGTATTTTTTTTGTTTAACCGCAAACATGCACCACTAGTTACAGCCAAAAAAAAAAAAAGCAAACCTGTAGTTTTATCTGTGACCTTTAGATAGTGTAACTTGAAGGGTGAACTATAACTTTTACTCTGAAAGTTACTTAAACTGAAATTACATATTAGTACACAGAACGATAATTACACCAAACCAAACCCACCCTCTGTGGATGATACAGCAGCTTTCAGGTCCTTATGGAAACTCTCATAAGTGCTATATTTTGCTGGGAGTTTAATGGTATTTCTACAAGTAGATGCAGTTGGCATTGCAACATCAGAGGACAGCTCTACATGCAGATTCTGAGGAGGAATTCCCCAACCCACCCAGAACTGAATGAGTTGCATCAGCTCTTCTGGTGTACCTGTGTAAAAATAGAAATCTTCAATCATTTGTAATTTTCAGAGTGAATTATTTACTAAAAGTCTGTTCAATAATATAATACAATTATATTACATTGTGTTGTTTCAGAAGACTTATGAATACAACATGGTGTACATACCCTTTTCTGAGTAAAAAAAATAAAAAACCTTCAAAAATGGGCACTGGGCAGTGGTTTTTTTTTTACCCAAACTTGTCAATAAGGCTACTTTACGCAAATGTGATTCCATTAGAAGGTAGTTTCTGAATCACAGGCATTTCATATACGAGATGAGGACACATGCTGCCTTCACTGAATTAGAAATTTCCTACTTCCCTGTTCTAAAGTCTTGATTATGAGCTTATTACATAATTTTTGACATGAGAGGGTATTCATGTCAAGTTTTTTAGACTAGGAAACTAGTATTTCCATTAATCCTGGTAGCACGTAAAGGCAGCAATTGCTGCAGTGAGTGATGAGACCCAAACATCTTAATAAACTATTTTATTTATCTGTTATACTGGAGAATTTTTTTTAAGGATATTGGCACTTAAGTGTTTCTTGACATTTAAGAGGATGCTGTGCCGACCTTGAATTATTGCAATGTTGAGGTGTTCAGTCTTATTTCGACTTTAGAAAATAAGCATGATCGCTCTCAATACAAATGAATGGTTTGTTTTCCACTTTATGTTTCTTAGGTGTTGGGGACTAATGCATCTTAGAGCCTACATTTAGTACAAATACTATAGTTCCCCCAAAATAAAAAAAAAATCTGTTTACACACACAGCATCAAGTGGTTCCAAACCTGTATACATTTCTTTCTTCTGCTGAACACAAAATAATATATTTTGAAGAATGTTGGTAACTTAACGGTTGATGGGCCCCATTGACTTTCATGGTATTTTTTTCTCCATAATATAGAAGTCAATGGGACAAATCAATAGTTACCCATATTGTTTTAAAATATCTTCTTTTGTGTTCAGCAGGAGAAAGAAATGCATACAGGTCTGGAACAACTTGAGGGTCTTAAGTCTAAGACTTTTACTCAAGGGAAGTTAGAATTTAAGTCGTTCATGTACTTTCACTTAAATGTGGTTTTAAGGTAATCTTTACATGTGAAAATGGGTTTGTACAAGTTAAGGTGATAAAAATATTAAGCTTAGTGTGCTGGACTTACTTTGAACATGGAGACCTCTTGCTTGAAGATGACCATGAATTATTCTGTACCCTGAGTTTGGATACATTCTCTGTATTTCCTCAATGGTGCTGTCAAGTTCTGCATCACTTATAGTTGAATACAGATCAGAAACCCTAGATGAAATGATAGAAAATATTAACCCTGGTCACTGCAACTACATAGGCTTCTGTAAATCAGTAACCCCTATGGTGTAACTTCAACCATATCAGGAAAAAATATTGAAAGAGGATGTTCTGAATGAAGGATGCCTTTTATTTTGCCTGATTATTAAAACAAATTAATAAAATGTTCATTTATATTGAACAAAAGTAGTGAAAAAGCTTTAGATTATTATAAAAAGAGGTATATATTTTAAATTATCTGCTTAGGCTTACAATGTTTTTGGGAAACAGCCCTGGCTGGGTGTTGGTCCAGCTCAACCACTTAAACCAGTCCGGACCATAAAATTACAAATAGAGAAAATAATATAGGTTTACATGGAGAGAGAAAAAACTGAATTTTCGATGTTAATAACCGTGGAAAGTAACGTACGTTAACTTATCCAGTCTGTTAAAAAATAGAATTGTAAATACATGCGCAACATGGTGAAAGCTGCCCGAGATCACCACTTAGTTAACTTTGTCTTACCTCAAAGGATGCGGTTTCATCCTCCGTCTGATGGTTCTCTCGCTCGCTACGAATAAGTTCGCGATCTCTTGAGCAGTTAAACCATTTAGAAGATGCATCCTAAGCGTCTCTAACGGGATGTCATACCTTGGACGGCCCGGGCCGACGAGACTCCCCGGAAAATCTGATGTCTGAAGGCACTGCACAACCTCACTAAGACTATTTACAACTCGAGGATCGACATCGGAGTTTGTGACTGCTGCAAAATGTCCAAGTGTAACCAAGATAGATTCAACTCGTAGCAAAATGAAGTCATCATCATCCGAAATGTTTGCTAGCTGGTTTAATTCTGCTGTTACTGGCCATAACCGCCATTTTAGCTCCTCCACGTAATAGCGTAATTGAGCCACACCCACTAATTAACATAGAATTTGCATGCAGGTTGTCTTTGAAAATGAAAACGAAAATGAAAACTGTGAAATAAAAGAGGAGTTAAAATGACAAGTAAAATTTACATTTAAATTTGAATTGTGTCACTATTATTTCGTGAGCGTTAATAAAGAGCTTTGTAAAAACTGTATTTGTAGTTTATTTTTCACGTTTGGCTTCTCATTTTAATATTGGCAGTCTTGCCTCGAGACTGTATTGAAAATCAAATGTGAAATCACCAAATGCATTTTATATTTCAATTTGACAGGGATGTCACTGTGAAAATGAAATCATTTAATTTAATTCTCAATTTTGTCACTATTTTTCGTACAGTTACATACAGTTTTCTGGTTTTAATTTTAATTTTAATCATTTAGTTTATTTATTTAAATTTGGCAGAAAATGCCTTCCATAGAAAGGAACATACCTTAAGGAAACAGAAAGAGGATTTTGAATTGCAAATGGAGATTGCTGCAACTATGGCAAAACTGAAAATGCTTAAAGATTCTAGTGTGCATCGTGTCAAAAGTGATGTGACTCATCGTTCTGATGTAATGAATCCCTATTTTGATAAAGGACAACAGGCAACACAACCAGTCAGTGCTGATGCAAATTCGTTTACTCCTAGAGCTGAGATGCAACAAATTGTTTCATCTATGAGTGGTGATGGCATTGAACGTGCCAAGCCAAAGGGGAACGTTTCTAACATAATTTATTCCCAGAATATGAACATCTCAAAATTAAGTAAAACCAATCCAAGTGGTTATGTGAATTCTGGTACGGGAAATAAGGATCAAGTTCTCCATATTATGGATAAGCAAAATTAAATAACAACTTTACTGATTCAACAACAGTGTTTGTCATCTTTGCTGAAAAGGGAAATTCAAGTGTTTGATGGAAACCCTCTGCAATATGCCTTTATGAAATCCTTTGAAAGTTGTGTGGAGCGTAAAACTGAAAGCTCTAGCGATCGCTTAGATTTTCTTGAACAATATACCAGGGGTCATCCAAAGGAGATTATAAAAAGTTGTCAGCATATGCCTGCCGACCGTGGGTATTTAAGAGCCAAGGGTTTGCTACAAGAGCATTTTGGTGACCAGTATATAATTGCATCTACTTATATGGAAAAGGCTCTTTCATGGGCAAGTATCAAAAGTGAAGATTTCAGAGTTTTACAGGATTATAGTCTGTTTCTAAGAAGCTGTTGTAACTCCATGGAAGATATTCAGTATTTTCACGAGTTGGATACACCCTCTAATATGTTGACAGTGGTGAAGAAATTACCATTCAAATAGAGGGAAAAATGGAGATCTGAAGTCTGTGAATTCCAGGAAGCTTTCCAAAAAAGAGCTACCTTCAGCGACATCGTTAACTTCGTTGAAAGACAAGTAAAAATAATGACTGATCCAGTTTTCGGAGACATTCAGGATGGTCCCACATTTACAGGTAGTAAATTGTTGAACAAAAGCAAGTCTCAGTCTTATCTTAAATCTAAAAGAAGCAGTTTTGCTACTACCGTCACAGAAATGGAAAATAAGTCAGAAGTTGGAACCAACAAAATAGAAATAGTACCCAGCAACGAGAGTTGTTTGTTTTGCAGATGTGGACATGGTCTGGAGTTGTGCCCTCTATTGGAAAAGAGTAGCCATAGTGAGAAGATTGCATTCTTAAAAGAGTATGGTGTCTGTTTTGGCTGTATGTGCACAGGGCACATCAGTAAAGATTGTAGAAGTCGCCTTTCATGTAAAGTGTGTAATCTTAAACATCCAAGTATACTTCACATCTACCCAAGAGCCAAGGAGACCGATTCGAAATCTGTTAGGAGACACACAGACACTGTAATGGACAGTGTTCCAGAAACTGTTGAGTCCAGTGGATTTATTGGGGCTGGTGAATTTGAATGTAAACTTTCCATAGTACCTGTGCAAGTGAAATCTAAAAAGGGTAATAAGACTGTGATTACTTAACGCTTTTCTGGATCAAGGTAGCTCTGCGGTATTTTGTACACCTGCACTGATGAACAGACTTGGCCTTTCATGTAAAAAGACTGGGACAGGAGAAAATGGGACAGGAGAAAGTCACAAGTACCCATGTTGTTTCTGGATTAGAGGTGGCTGGTTTGAACAAAGATGACTTTTGGGAGTTGCCTGATGCTTATTCTCAAAATACTATGCCTGTGCATAGTGGAAACATCCCAAAACAAAAGGATCTGAATGGGTGGCCACATCTGAATCATGTGTCTCTACCTGAAATTGACTCTGATGTTGAACTTCTTATAGGAATCAATGCCCCAAGGGTTATGGAGCCGATTCAAGTGATCTGCAGTGTCAACAATGGACCATATGCAATTAAAACTAGGTTGGGATGGACAGTAAATGGTCCACTAAGAGAAGATGGTGGTGACCAGTCTGCCTTTAAGTGTCCTGACGTTACGGTCAATCGTATTTCAGTTTCAAACTTGGGCGAGTTGTGGCAGCGACAATTCAAGGTTGATTTTCCAGAGTGTAATGAAAACGAACAGGTTGGGCTTTCAAGAGAAGATCACAAATTCATTGAGGTGTTAACAAACTCGCTACAGCTTGTAGATGGTCATTATACTATTGGCTTACCTCTGAGGAAGAAAAATGTATGCCAAACAACAGGACAATTGCTGAACAGCGTGCTCTGAACCTAAAGAAAAGGTTGAAGAGGGATGTTTCATTTCATTCTGAATACTCCGCTGTCATGAAAGACATTATCTCTAAAGGTTACGCAGAGAGAGTGCCAACGGAGGACTTAAGACGTGGCGATGGGAAGGTATGGTACATACCCCATCACGGTGTCCATCCCCCAAGAAAGGGAAAGCTTCGTGTTGCCTTGATGGTGGTGCTACATTGTGAGGTATATCTTTAAATAGCCAATTGTTACAGGGTCCGGATCTCACCAGTTCTGTGATCGGGGTGATTTCCAGATTCAGGAAGGAAAGAATTGTGATCACAGCTGATATCAAAGCCATGTTTCACCAGGTGAGGGTACCAAAAGATGATACAGACATGTTAAGATTTCTTTGGTGGCCCGATGGTGACCTTACGTGGAATATGGTCGAACATCGTATGGTTGTGCATTTCTTTGGTGCTACTTCATCACCCAGTTGTGCAAACTTTGCCCTCAGACAGTCTGCTGAAGACAATAAAGACTTCGGCAAGGAAGTAACCGAGGAAATCCTGCATTGTTTTTATGTGGACGACTGTTTGTTGTCAGTGAATTCGGAGGAAGAGGCTGTTTTTCTATATCGCAACCTAGTTGCTATTTGCGCGGAAAGAGGGTGCCAACGGAGGAATTCAGAGCAAAACATGTGAAGGACTTGGATTTGGAACAAGATTTACTTCCGGAGGAAAGAGTCCTGGGAGTACAATGGTGCATACAATCTGATGCCTTCAAGATTAAGATCGTGCTGCAGCAAATACCTTTGACCAAAAGAGGGATCCTGGCTACCATAAGTTCTGTCTATGATCCTTTAGTAATTCTGTCTCCTGTAATATTATATGCAAAAAAGATCTTGCAAGATTTCTGCAGGAAGAAATTAGGCTGGGACGAAATTATTCCAGCTTCAAATGCTCAGGCATGGATCAAGTGGTTGGATGGATTGCGTGAATTGGAAAGCTTCAAAATCAGCACAATTACACCACTTTTCTGATGCAAGTGAAGACAGTTATGGAGTAGTTTCTTATCTGCTTTTGCATAATGTTGACTCACAAGCACATGTTGCCTTTGTTATGGGGAAAGCTAGAGTAGCTCCTTTGAAGCTAGTATCTATACCTTGAATGGAACTCATTGCAGCGACACTGGCAAGTCGAATGGATTCATTGTGGAGATTAGAACTGTGCATGGACCTTCAAGACTCTGTTTCAAGACTTGTCACTAAAGTGGATTTTTAATCCTCCAACTGGTTCCCATCACAGAGGTATGTGGGAAAGAATGATTAGGTCTGTAAGGAAAGTACTTAATACCACCTTAAGAACACAAACTCTCAACGAAGAAGCCCTTCATACAGTTCTATGTGAAGCTGAGGCTATTATTGGACGTCCCATTACTAAGGAATCTTCTGACGCCGATGATTTGGAAGCACTGACACCTAATCATCTGCTGCTGTTAAAGACTACTCCATCATTACCTCCAGGGATCTTTCAAAATGATGATATATATGCACGTCGTCGATGAAAACGGGTGCAATATATATCATCTCGCAACTTCGTTCAAGGTGATATTGTGCTTTTGGTTGATGACTCAGCACCATGTAATTCATGGATAACAGGGAAAGTAATTCAAACATTTCCAGATAATCAAGGTTTGGTTCGTCAATTGAGACTTCAGACCAATTCAAACCGTTTGATCAGAACAGTGACAAAAATCTGCCTTCTGCAAAAGGTGGATATTTGATCTTTTAATGAAATGAAATTACTTTTAACACAGAGACGGACTTATTACACGTATTACATTGACATGGCACATATTTCTCACTTCATATTGATGGTAAACTCACTCCGTGTTGACACTCTTTTATGGACTTTAAGGACTATAAGGACTCATTCAGTACTGAAGAACTGATGTATTGTAAATGTGTAAACATTTATGATTGATGTATGTGACGTTGTGTGTTTAGGAAACACAAGGAGGGTAAGATCGAATTGCTGGTATTTATTGCACAAAAAGGGAATACAAAATAAACAGTCCAAGGAGACAAACAAAACAAAACAAAAGAAGGAACCGGATGAAATTGTACGGGAACTGGGAAGAACGAGAAGGTAAGGGGAAGTCTCGGGAGACGAGAACATAGGTTACACAGACGGTAAGGACTCCATAAAAACAACAGAGAAGGACAGCTATTTATAGGGAGACTAACAACAAAGGATTATCTGCACCTGTGCGATTAATTGGAGTGCAATTACTGTGAAGACAGGACCAGACTAGAGGAATTAAAGTGCCTATGGTGAAGTGCCTAAGGAGAGGTGAGCTCATTAGGGAACACCCAGGAAAACAGAGACTGACAGCATGACATTACCCCCTCCCCTACGGAGCAGCTGCCAGATGCTCCACCTGAAACCCAGGAAAACCCAACAGAAAAAGAGGTAGGAGGGAGGTGGAGCGGCGGCGGACTAGGGGGAGGGACGGAGGGTCAGAAAACAGAGACAGGAGAACCAGATAGAATGGACCGACAGAGACAAACAACCAGGTGGAATGGAAAGACAGAGACAAGATAAGTGTAACACAAAACAAGGAGTCCAGGAGGGTGGTGGACCGGCAGAGGATCAGGGGGAGGGACGGAGGGCCAGGTCCAAAGAAGGAGACAGAAAAACAAAAGAAAACAAAAACACAAAAACATGGGTCCATGGAGGACATCAAGTGATGCCCACCCGGGGGGAACAGAGGACCACCACACCCATGTGGTCAAGGCAGAAGCCCCCCCAGGGCGGAGCGGAAGACCACCATGTCCTCGTGGTCAAGGCCGGAGTCCCCCAGGGCGGAGCGGGAGACCACCACCTCCTCGTGGTTGAGGCCGGAGTCCCCCAGGGCGGAGCAGAAGACCACCACGTCCTCGCAGTCGAGGCCGGAGTCCCCCAGGGCGGAGCGGAAGACCACAACGTATTTGTGGTCGGCCCAATGGGTGGACGAAGATCACCGGTGACTTGACTCAGTCTTCGAAGATCACCGATGACTAGCCTTGTCTCAGGAAAATCCATGGTACCTAGTCCTGACTCTGGAAGGTCATCAATGACTAGCCCTGACTCTGGAAAGTTTGCTGGAACGTGACTCGACTCTGGAGAGTTTGCTGGAACCTGACTCGACTCTGGAGAGTTTGCTGGAACCTTACTCGACTCTGGAGAGTTCGCTGGAACCTGACTCGACCCTGGAGAGTTCGCTGGAACCTGACTCGACCCTAGAGAGTTCACTGGAACCTGACACGACTCAGGGGAGTTCACTGGAACCTGACACGACTCAGGGGAGTTCACTGGAACCTGACTCGACTCAGGGAGGTCAACAGGAACTAGCCCTGACTCTGGAGGGTCAACGGTAACTAACTCTGACTCTGGAAGGTCGATGGTGACTAGCCCTGACTCTGGAGGGTCCATGAACACCTGACTCAACTCAGGAGGATCAACCAAGAACTGGCTCAACTATGGAAAGTCAATGGGCACCTGACTTGACTTGGGAAGGTCAACAGGAATCTGACTTGATTCAGGAGGATCAACTGGAACATGACTCGACTCTGGATGGTCAACAGGAACTAGCCCTGACTCTAGAGGGTTAACGGTAACTAACCCTGACTCTGAAAGGTCGACGGTGACTAACCCTGACTCTGGAGGGTCCATGAACACCTGACTCGACTCTAGAGGGTCAACCGGGAACTGACTCAACTCTGGAAAGTCAATGGGCACCTGACTTGACTCTGGACTGCCTGTGGAGACGAGAGGCGCCTCGGCTTCGGGCACCGCCTCTGGAATGGCCTCGGGCACCCAATGGCTGTTGGGTTGGCAGCCATTTTGTGCAGCAGCACCGGACTGGCGGCCATCTGGTACAGTGGCGCTGGCTCGGCCAATCTGCGTCTCCTCTCTCCTCTCTGGGCATAATGGGGAAATGGCGGCTCCCAACCGAACCCCGGTTCAACGGGAGACCACAGTGGAGATCGCTGTCGGACCTCCTCTCAACTGATTGCTCCGGAGCGACCTCCCCTGGTCCCCCGGAACACCACTAGGCGAGAGCCCTCAAAGACATTTTTATCCCGCTTGCTGGCTGGGGAGGAAATGGTAGCAGACATACCACTGGATCTTTGGGGATGGAGTCCTTCTGTGATGTTGTGTGTTTAGGAAACACAAGGAGAGGGTAAGATCCAATTGCTGGTATTTATTGCACAAAAAGGGAATACAAAATAAACAGTCCAAGGAGACAAACAAAACAAAACAAAAGAAGGAACCGGATGAAACGGTATGGGAACTCGGAAGAACGAGAAGGTAAGGGGAAGTCTCGGAAGATGAGAACATAGGTACACAGACGTTAAGGACTCTATAAAAACAACAGAGAAGGACAGGTATTTATAGGGAGACCAACGGCAAAGGATTGTCTGCACCTGTGCGATTAATTGGAGTGCAATTACTGTGAAGACAGGACCAGACTAGAGGAATTGAAGTGCCTAAGGAGAAGTGAGCTCATTAGGGAACACCCAGGAAAACCGAGACTGACAGCGTGACAATGTGAAGAAAAAAAGTTCAACATTCTTTTGTAAGTAGGAGCCATGTAATGGGAAAATTATGTGACCTAATGTTTATGGGAGTGTCATTTATTAAGTGGGGTTAAAAACACCTGTGAGGTGTGCAGGAGGAAGGAAAGAATGGGGGTGAGTGCTACAATGGGTTTGTATAAATATATTGTTAAAGGTCCCTTTCTTCGTGATCCCATGTTTTAAACTTTAGTTAGTGTGTAATGTTGTTGTTAGAGTATAAATAATATCTGTAAAATTCTAAATCTCAAAGTTCAATGCCAAGCGAAATATTTGATTTAACAGAGTTTGCCTACAAAAAAATGACCCGTTTGGACTACATCCCTCTAGTTCCTGCAGTAATGATGTCACTAAAACAGTTTTTTGACTAACCTCCGCCCACATGAATACACAAAAAGGTGGCATGGTCTTGTTGCGCTCCGACGGAGAAGAGGAAGAGCTGCGTTTGTGTTTGTCGCCATGTCGTCGAAACGCTGTTATTTTCATCTCTGAGTCCAATCACCTTTGTTTGGGCTTCCCAGGGATGCTGTACTTGTAGATTAATGGTTACAATTCATGTTTAACTCGGTTCCCGAAAATTATAATCCATGTGTAAAGCTATGTGCAGCACATTTTGCTGTGGACAGCTTCCTCAATCAGTTTAATGCCGGATTCGCACAAAGATCATTCTTTAAATTGGAGCAGTTCCCTCTTTGTCTGGAGAAGGCGTTGTTTATGGACCACAACCGGTAAGTGTATTTTATTATTTAAGTTGGTGCATTTAACAGTTTCTGTAACTTATTACACAAAGGGCAACACTGTTTAGCTTTGTTAACTAGACGTTAGGGCTGTGCAAAAAAACAAATGTGATTTTCATGCGCATCTTGTCAGTAAAAACGCTCCTAGGATTATAAGTACATCACCAGCACATGCTCCTGCCCACCTTCTTCTCAAAACTAGTCCAATCACGTTTCCAGGATGGCAGCCTGCTCTAAGCTGCTGTCGAATCACAACACAGGAACCGCTGGCCCAATCAGAACTCGTTACGTATTTCTGAAGAAGGGACTTTATAGAACAAGGAAGTCATCAGCCCGTTTTTATGACAGTGAAAAGAGCGGTATACAGATAGGTGAATTGTGTGAAAAATACTGTGTTTTTTACACGCAAAACATGAACACGTTATATTGCACACCGTAAACAAAATCAAAGCTTCAAAAAAGCATGAAAAATGGGACCTTTAATAAAATCTCTTTCTCTAATATCCTGTCTCTAGTGTTGTTTTTATTGTAGTTCATAATCTGGTATTTACTTCTCATTTTAAACAGTAAATAACTTGCATATAATTAATGGGTGGCTGTATGTTTTCTGTTGATAGCTTAAAGACTTTTTCACTTTAATTGGATAGTCCTAATATATATCTACACATGCTTAGTTAAGAATGTCTACTAATGATCTTCTGAACGTAAACTTTAGACTAGTTGACAAGCAACAGATGCACAGCCAATGTATAGTTGATTATCAACAGATAATAAACTAGTGATCTTGATAAAAATCAAATAGTTAAATAATGATTAATTTGATGCATTTGAGACCCTTAAGTAAGGATGATATAATGTACTCTTGATCATACGATGACTTGACTGTAGACTTTCAGCTGACAGATTGATTTTGCGTAGTTGGTAGACAACTTAGAGGATGCTAACACAATCTACAGAAACTCAGCTGACTACTAGTTAACAACCTGTTGCGAAATAGATACTGGACAGTCGGCATGCACTTTTTGTAAAATCTATAGATTAGAAATTAAAATGTGCCTTATAATCTACAGGCAGTTAGATGAATGTGTATTACTTGTCTGTTGAAACAGTGTTGTTGAATGTCAACTGATGCACTGTTGACATGCTACTATATGAGTACTGGGGTCTGTTTCACAAAGAAGGTTAAGTGAAAACTCTGAGTATGTTAACCCTTAAATGAGGGAAACTGAAGGTTTTCTGTTTCAGAATGGGAGGTTTGTCAAACCTGAGAAAGCATGGTAAGTCAAGCTCGTTTCTGAAAGAGACCTAACTTATACTCGGAGTCAGTTGAACCTAACCTGTTCGGGAGCAGGTTTTCTTTGATAAACCCAGAATTTCTTTCTGTCTCCTCCCCCTTAATAAACACAAATATAAAAAAATAAAATAAAGATTGATTTTCTATATAAGAAAACGATATAAGATATGTAGTCTTGTTTCCTGGGGGAATCTAAATTAAGTGCATTTTACTTCAGTAAAATTATATGCCAGTGTGGTAATAAAAATAATCTTAAAACTAATGGAAAACAAGATTATTTGGAGTGTTTATTACTAAGAGCAAATCTACTGTAGCTCTGCCCTCCCTCGACACATAAGGTTAAATACGACACACGTGAATAACAGCTTCAGTGGTTTTGCCCATGAGATACCATAAAATGATTAGCTATTAGTTCATTAATCTAACGTTCTGCCAGTTTCTGAAATGTTTAATGCTAGTTAAATAATCAGTTTAGGGCACAGAAAACTAGCTTGTAACGCGATTGATTGGGTAAGAATCAGGATTTTGCTGAGCTTGATCTTCTCACTTTTCCCACGTCACGTCACAGTAGAATTTATTTTCAATAAAAATGAACAAAATGTTCTAAAAGTGGAAATAAAGTGCCTAACAAGTGTTTAATAATAATGCAATTATTTATAATTGTAATAAATATAATAATTTACAATATGTTATTATTGAATCGTGTTAATGTATAACAATACTGAGGTGCAAATGTATCTGCCAGTATAAAGTATAACTAGCATTTAATTATTATTTACGCTTAGCCTTGTTGCACAGAACTGCTACTTTTACATGGTAAACAAAATACAGTATTGTTCAAAATAATAGCAGTACAATGTGACTAACCAGAATAATCAAGGTTTTTCGTATATTTTTTTATTGCTACGTGGCAAACAAGTTACCAGTAGGTTCAGTAGATTCTCAGAAAACAAATGAGACCCAGCATTCATGATATGCACGCTCTTAAGGCTGTGCAATTGGGCAATTAGTTGAATTAGTTGAAAGGGGTGTGTTCAAAAAAATAGCAGTGTGGCATTCAATCACTGAGGTCATCAATTTTGTGAAGAAACAGGTGTGAATCAGGTGGCCCCTATTTAAGGATGAAGCCAACACTTGTTGAACATGCATTTGAAAGCTGAGGAAAATGGGTCGTTCAAGACATTGTTCAGAAGAACAGCGTACTTTGATTAAAAAGTTGATTAGAGAGGGGAAAACCTATAAAGAGGTGCAAAAAATGATAGGCTGTTCAGCTAAAATGATCTCCAATGCCTTAAAATGGAGAGCAAAACCAGAGAGACGTGGAAGAAAACGGAAGACAACCATCAAAATGGATAGAAGAATAACCAGAATGGCAAAGGCTCAGCCAATGATCACCTCCAGGATGATCAAAGACAGTCTGGAGTTACCTGTAAGTACTGTGACAGTTAGAAGACGTCTGTGTGAAGCTAATCTATTTTCAAGAATCCCCCGCAAAGTCCCTCTGTTAAAAAAAAGGCATGTGCAGAAGAGGTTACAATTTGCCAAAGAACACATCAACTGGCCTAAAGAGAAATGGAGGAACATTTTGTGGACTGATGAGAGTAAAATTGTTCTTTTTGGGTCCAAGGGCCACAGGCAGTTTGTGAGACGACCCCCAAACTCTGAATTCAAGCCACAGTACACAGTGAAGACAGTGAAGCATGGAGGTGCAAGCATCATGATATGGGCATGTTTCTCCTACTATGGTGTTGGGCCTATTTATCGCATACCAGGGATCATGGATCAGTTTGCATATGTTAAAATACTTGAAGAGGTCATGTTGCCCTATGCTGAAGAGGACATGCCCTTGAAATGGTTGTTTCAACAAGACAATGACCCAAAACACACTAGTAAACGGGCAAAGTCTTGGTTCCAAACCAACAAAATTAATGTTATGGAGTGGCCAGCCCAATCTCCAGACCTTAATCCAATTGAGAACTTGTGGGGTGATATCAAAAATGCTGTTTCTGAAGCAAAACCAAGAAATGTGAATGAATTGTGGAATGTTGTTAAAGAATCATGGAGCGGAATAACAGCTGAGAGGTGCCACAAGTTGGTTGACTCCATGCCACACAGATGTCAAGCAGTTTTAAAAAACTGTGGTCATACAACTAAATATTAGTTTAGTGATTCACAGGATTGCTAAATCCCAGAAAAAAAAAAATGTTTGTACAAAATAGTTGAGTTTGTACAGTCAAAGGTAGACACTGCTATTTTTTTGAACACACCCTTTTCAACTAATTGCCCAATTGCACAGCCTTAAGAGCGTGCATATCATGAATGCTGGGTCTTGTTTGTTTTCTGACAATCTACTGAACCTACTGGTAACTTGTTTGCCACGTAGCAATAAAAAATATACTAAAAACCTTGATTATTCTGGTTAGTCACATTGTACTGCTATTATTTTGAACAATACTGTATATCATGATTTTCACTGTATGTTTTTTTCTGTAAATAGCATCTAGAGCTACTGGCACTTAGCCTTCTGTAAATAAGATCTATCACTAAGAAAGTATGTTAGTTCCTCTTAGTGTAAATAGCCACTGCCGTATTTTTCTTACTATATTGGCAGATCGTTTGTAAAATAAGAAAAATGCACTTAAAATATTATTATTAATATTATTATTTTATATGTATTTTTTGCCCATGAGATACCATAAAATGATTAGCTATTAGTTCATTAATCTAACGTTCTGCCAGTTTTCTGAAATGTTTAATGCTAGTTAAATAATCGTTTTAGTATTTACAATATTAACATTTTGTATGTACAATATTAGTAAAAGTGTAACATTTCTCCTAAAACAAAATTGAAGACATGGAAGAACTGAAGACAAAGCTGATATCTCAATGAGACATATAAGAGAATCCCTGTTAGTATCCTGATCACAGAGTAACCTCTGTCAGAGCCACAGTCTTGTGTCCAGCACATCGAGGTGAATCACAACTGCATCTCTATCATATTATTTTCATCTGTTTTCTTAATTAAGAACACACTGGTGTGTACTGCAAACAGTTTTACTGTTTGCAACACGTTGTTATTCCCCTCGTTATTTAATTATAGCAGTTAATGAAATGGAAGTCTCACCCATAGACTTACTTCTGCATTGAGGAAAAAGGTGGATGGACAGGAAATGTGCCAATAGACGTGTACGCCAAATCTTTCAATTCAAGTTCTGTTGGAGATCTCTGGTAAAAGATATAGATTGAAAACAGTCCTGACTTTACCTGGAAAATATTGTATTTCTAATAAAGCTAAAGAAATACATTTGACATAAAATCTATCGTGTAAACTCTAATATTTCTAAATATCTGGACACAGACAGCTCATGTGCTTTTTGTAATAGTCTGTTTTATGATTGCTCTACATCCAAGTGATTTTGGTCTGACCTTGACTCCTATATATCTTATTCTGCCAATGTTACTTATTCTTTCAGTCTAAAATACATTCTTTTTTTAAATTATATTAATGATATAAATAGACCCCTTAGAGTACATTGTTAATTTCTTTATTTTATATGGCAGATTTCTTTATTTATAAACAAACGTTTGCAAATAATAATCCATCCCATTCCCATTTTAAAACTGAATTAATATCACTCAACAAATGATACCTAAGATTTATAAAATATTATGAAAAAATGTTTAAAGACAATACATGTATTTAAGCTTTTCTTGTATATTAATGTTTGTATGTTATTGTATCAGTAATGGTAGAGTATGCATTCTCTCCTTGACTTGTCATCCTTTGTTTTTCATTGTTTTTTATATAATCCTTTTTTCTCTCTCTCTCTTTGAATTATTATATGTATCTGTATATTGTTCTTGTGTTATTGAGCATTATTATTATTATTATTATTATTATTAATAATAATAATAATAATAATAATAATATTTAAAACAGACTGGGTAAAAACGAATAATAAATCAAGGCTTCAGCGCACAGACCGCCCACTCCACGATGACGTCATTTCCTAGGCTCGTGGCTCTATGACGTTACATCAGTCGGACGCAGCAGCAGCAGTCTTCTGAGGATCTATATTAGTAACCCTTATATTCGTCTGTTGTGTTGTTTAATATATGTTTTAAATTGAATTTAGCGCTTTTTTGTTATTTACATTTAACCCATCCACGCGTCATCGCTCAGTCTCGGTCAGCTGCGAGTCTTTTGAGGAGAGGTGAGCAGTTCACGTTTATTTATTTATATATATATATAAACTAGGGCTGAACGATTTTGGAAAATAATCTAATTGCGATTTAATGTGCGATTATTTTTAAAGCTATTTTTATGTTTTGTATTACTCAAGCTAAAACAATCATTTATATGACCAACACAATATTAGATAGATTAAAAAGAAATGTTATTTTCTGTAGGCCAGGCATATATTACGATTAAATTAGGTGATGCATGAATTGACATGAATGACATTTTTTATTAAAATACAATCAGCAGTATATTGACTGATTTGTTTAACTTCCAACCTTCTAAGCATGTAATAATTATGGCAGCATAAAGCACTGACAAATAAGCCTAGTGTAAATATTAATATACAGATCACACAAACTGAAGAAGATTGCAGCAGTATTAAAACAAATCTGTTGCTTTACCACACTACTTTCGGTGATTCACAGTCACTGTAATAAACAAATGTAAACATGTGGAGTGCACTTTTTAAACACTTTAGACCAGAGGATCTCAAACTTTTGTGGTCACGCTAAATAATTTCTTTAAATATTACGAATAATGATTTTTTTTTTTTTTATCTACAGGGAAAAAACACCTGCATCAGTTGAAACCTTGAGAATAGCATAATAATCATAATTATTATTCCCTCTTTTATTAATTCGGTTATTTATTGTGGGTTCCATGCTGTCCGCTAAAGGTGTTATCCACGATGCGATTCGATAAAAGATGAAATTAGGTTAACTTTATGGTAATGAGTTATGGTGCAGTTCAGCGGCAATGAATCAGAATATGATATTTTAAATCTATATATATTAATATGAAGAAATTTTATAATATAAAAAAACATTACAATTTTGCTTTCTGTTATTCTTTCTATTTAAAGCATATGTTATGATCACTGCACTTATAAAAAGAACATGTTCATGAATCAAGTACTGTATTGAGCTTAATGTAGTTATTAGAAAAGTAAACTATATTTACATATTGTGAGTTCTAATTGAGATGGGTATCATCAAATTTTCTTTCTTATTTATATTTGGAAGAACTTACATTATATCCTTTGTTATATTTCTAAAATAAATATCTTCTTGTATGTTAATATTGCAAAAGAAAAGCTACTATAACAACAATTAGGACAGTCCGTTTCACAAAGCCGCATTTTAATTGTTACTGTGACACAAATTCCTACGCCAGCGGTGCAACTAAGAAAGCAGCACTAGTAAGTTGTGATGAAATGTTATTTTTCATATTTAATAGAGGGCTAGATGATCTTAGTTTGTTAATTATGTTGCTGCATTGTTATTGTCTGTTGCTGTTCAAGTTGTTCTAACTTAAAATGTAGGCTGTTGTGTCAGGGAATCAGTCGCAATGAGCTTGTGTTTCATTGTACAGCAGACATAATTGAGTATTTCTGGAGGTTGTGGTGGTATCTATATTTGTGGTAAAACTGCTGTCTAAATCTGCAAACGTTTTCATTTCCTGGATGTCAGATTTTTTATTTGGTGGATATGCGATTTTGTTTTATTCAATATTTTGACATATGTATTTCCTTAGTAGCTTTTAATAGGTTAATTCACTCAGAATGCATTTTTCATTCATTGCTGTACTTTTCCATTGTATTTCAATGTAAATGTCCCACCTGACATCTTGAATGTTGCGCTCTTGTCTCAGGTCTTTAGCAGTCTCTCACACCTAATTCTCGTGTGTAATAGTCTACATCATTCTAAAACACAGCGCTCAAGATTAATTTTTTTGTACAAAATCACGATCATTCCTCAATGCGTAAGCTGCTACTAAATTGCAATACAACTACGTCTGTGGCGATCTGAAGTGGCAAGCTTCGTGATTGCATCATTAGGCAAGGCAAGGCAAGTTTATTTATATAGCACATTTCGTACACAATGGTAATTCAAAGTGCTTTACATTAGAGAAAGTAAAATAATCATGAAGAAAAATAATAACAAAAATAAAACAAGTAATTTTACTTTTAAAATGATTAAAACATTTTAAAACAGTTAATAATAAAACAATAATAAAACATAAAACAGTGAAAATATAGTGCAATCAGTTCGGACATTGCACAGTGCTCATTCAACAAATGCACAGCTAAACAGATGGGTTTTGAGTCTAGATCTAAATGTGACTAGTGTTTTAGCACATCTGATCTCTTCAGGAAGCTGATTCCAACTGCGGGCAGCATAGTAACTAAAGGAGGACTCCCCTTGTTTTGTGTGAACCCTTGGTATTTCTAACTGACTTGATCCTAATGATCTGAGTGCTCTGTTAGGTTTATATTCAGTGAACATATCTGCAATATATTTCGGTCCTAGGTCATTTAGTGACTTATATACGAGTAAAAGTACTTTAAAATCAATCCTAAATGTAACTGGAAGCCAGTGTAAGGACTTGAGGACTGGTGTGATATGCTCAGATTTTCTGGTTCTAGTCAGAATCCTGGCAGCAGTGTTCTGGATGAGCTGCAGCTGTCTAATGCTCTTTTTGGGAAGGCCGGTGAGGAGCTCATTACAATAGTACACCCTGCTGGTGATAAAGGCATGAACAAGTTTCTCCAAGTCTTGACTGGAAACAAAACATCTAATTCTTGCAATGTTTTTTAAATGATAGTATGCTGATTTAGTTACTGCTTTGACATGACTACTGAAACTAAGGTCTGTCTCCAGAATCACACCAAGATTCCTGACTTGATTTTTTGTTGTTTGACCCCTAGAGTCAAGGTATGCATTCACCTTGAACACTTCATCTTTGTTTCCAAATGCAATGACTTCAGTTTTTTCCTTGTTTAACTGAAGAAAGTTCTGGCACATCCAATTATTAATTTCTTCAATGCATTGGCAGAGGGAGTCAATGGGGCTGTAGTCATTTGGAGATAAGGCTAGGTAAATCTGGGTATCATCAGCATAGCTGTGATAGGCAATCTGGTTCTTTCTCAATATTTGATTTAGTGGAAGCATATACAGGCTAAACAAGAGCGGTGCAAGAATTGACCCTTGTGGGACTCCGCATGTCATGGACGTCCACTTAGACTTATGCTCTCCTAGACTCACATAATAGCCTCTCCCTTCTAAGTATGATCTGAACCATTTGAGTACCATCCCAGAAAGCCCGACCCAGTTTTCCAGTCTCTCTAGTAGTATGTTATGATCGACAGTGTCAAACGCTGCACTGAGATCTAGCAATACCAGCACCGATATTTTGGCAGAGTCACAATTTAAGCGAATATCATTTATTATCTTAATGAGTGCTGTCTCTGTGCTGTGATGTGGTCGGAAACCAGATTGAAAATTGTCCAGGTATCCATTTGAGTTTAAGTATTTGTTCAGCTGATTAAAAACTACCTTTTCTATAATTTTGCCTATAAAAGGAAGATTAGATATTGGTCTAAAATTGCTCAAAATTGTGTTATCAAGATTGGTCTTTTTCAGGAGGGGCTTTACAACTGCAGTTTTAAGGGAGTTTGGAAATGTCCCAGAAAGAAGTGAGGCATTTCCCACTTCTAAGAGATCTGCTTTTAAGCAGTCAAGCACACTTTTGAAGAAAGATGTGGGAAGTGTGTCAAGACAACAGGTTGATGATTTTAGTTTCTGCACTATGTCTTCCAGAATTTTGCTATCAATTTTTTCAAAATTAGACATAGTATCTTTTTGATATTTTGGCCGAATCTGTCTGACCTCTGCATTACTTGAGGATGTGCTAATCGCCTTCCTGATATTTATGATCTTCTCAGAAAAGAAAGAAGCAAACTCATTGCATTTGCTGTCTGATAGCATATCAGTGGGAATCTGACTTGGGGGGTTTGTCAGTCTCTCAACATTGGCAAAAAGAGTATGAGCGTAGTTTAAGTTAGTGTTTATAAGGTTTGAGAAGAAGTTCTGTCTAGCTGTGGCTAGTTTCACATTAAAAGCATGAAGGATGTCTTTATAGATGCTATAGTGAATTTCAAGTTTCGTCTTCCTCCACATCCGCTCGGCTTTTCTGCATTGTCTTTTCATAGTCTGAACTTCTGTTGATCTTCTCCAAACTGATTTCTGTCTGTTTGTTTTCTTACTGACTATTATTGGTGCAATATCATCAATAGCATTCTTAACTTTTGAGTTGAAGGAATCAAGGAGAATATCAACAGAGTCTGCAGAAATGCTTGGTGTTAAAGATATAGCCTCCATAAATAGTACACTTGTGTTCTCGTTAATGCATCTCCTTCTGACAGAGACAGATCTAGATTCAGTGGTAGCAGAGATCAATATATCAAAGAAAATACAGAAGTGATCAGATAGTGCTACGTCCTTAATAACAATGGATGAAATGTTTAGACCCCTACTGATGATTAAATGTGTGTCCACCTTTGTGTGTGGGTCCATGCACATGCTGAATCAGGTCAAAGGTGTTTAAAACCGTTATCATTTCTTTTGTAGTTTGGTTTTCTGCATTATCTATGTGAATATTAAAATCCCCTGCAATTGCAAAACAGTCAAACTCTGAGGAAATTATTGATAACATTTCTGTGACCTCTTCAACAAAGGCTGGAGAGTATTTTGGAGGCCCGTAAATAATAATAAACAAAATGCGTGGAGCACCTTTCAGCACAATCCCTAGATATTCAAAAGACAAGTACTGACCAAATGACATTTGCTTGCAATGATAGACATCTTTAAATAGAGCAGCTACACCCCCACCTCTTCTAACAGTCCTGCAAACACTCATGTAAGTGAAGTTAGGAGGGGCTGCTTCATTTAGGATTGTTGCACTGCACGTCTTCTAGCCATGTTTCATTTAGAAACATAAAATCCAGATTGTTTGAGGTTATAAAGTCATTGATTAGAAATGATTTATTTTTTAGTGAGCGAATGTTTAAAAGTGCTAGCTTGATGGCTGTGCTTTGTGTCTTTACATCAATCTTAGTTTGATGCATAATAGGCTGCAGATTAGATGAGTTTGCCCTTCGGCTTGAGAAGGCCTTAGACTTTCTATCACGTGATAAAACTGAAATAGAGAAAACTACAGGCACACTGGGTTTCCGCTTGTTCAGTAGGCATTTGTGAATGTTGCTGCTATTATAGCGGAGACCCGACACATATCACTGAGAGCTGCTATCAGTTGTTTTTGGTTCACCTTCAGCAGATAGAGGGTTTGGACCCTGGCGTTGTGGCAGCGGTCGGAGAGCTCTCATAGGAACAGGGCCCACAGGCTTTGGTGGTTGGGGGGCCCGCCGTTTTTTAGTTGATATCTGCGGGCTAGCAGCGAATGAGTGGGAGAGTTTGGTCCCAACATACACCAATTCCTCCATTTTCTGTGAGAAGCACAGAAGAGGAGATGCTGGAGAAAGGGATAATGTGTCTGGTGAGATGGGCTGTGTCTCTGGTGTTTCCGGTGGCTGTGATGTGTTGTCCTGGCTTCCCTGGCTGTTTTCCAGAAAGTCGTACTTGGGTGCTGAATCTTGTAGCTGTTTTGATACATCACAGTCAGTCTGTGAGGAGCTCTGTGGGCAGGGCTCAGCAGGGATAGTGTCTATCAGCAGTGATTGTTTTGGCTGCATGTTGTTATCAGTGTCCTTGTGGGATATGTCAACCACATGATGACTCGGACCTGGTGTGTGTGTGCTGAATGGATTGACACACTCTGCTGAAGGATGACGAAGGGAGAAGTAGATATTGTCCTTAAACACTCTTGCACCTAGTTTGTTTGGGTGAAGGCCATCTGGTTTAAACAATTGTCTATGGCCCCAGAAAAGATTGAAGTTGTCAATGAAATTTACTCCTTTTATATTACAAGATCTTTGTAGCCATGTGTTCAGCCCAAGCAACTGTGAAAACATATTTGTTCACCTAGCTGGGAGTGGTCCACTGACGAACTTTGAGTCTTTGAAGTGTTTCAAAGAGTTCAATGAAGTCCTTCTTAAGGAGTTCTGACTGCTCTTTCTGAATATCATTCTTCCCCACATGGATGATGATTCGATTTGCAGTTTTGTGCTTCATCAGAATGTTCTGAAGTTCCTTGTTCACATCAGAGACCGTTGCTTGAGGAAGGCAGCATGTTGTTGTAGTCCTGCTACGGATGTTTCTGATAACAGAGTTACCCACTATCAGAGTCCTGGGCTCTGCTGCGCTCTGAGCTGGAAGCCGCTGTCTGCTCGTCCTTGAGCGCCTGTTAGTAGCGATGTTTGCTGCTGGCTGATCAGATCCATGTTTAAATACATTTGGGGATTCCTCACCCACATTTATTAATGCTTGAAATCTGTTCTCCAGATGTATAGGGAGTGGTAGAATACCAGTATTTACAAGCCTTGTCATAGTCGAATCTGGGGTAGAGGAAGCTATGGCACCAATACGAGAAACTCGTGACAATCTGATGTCTCGTGTTCCTTTGGGTCTCGTTCCCTGTTTGTGCCATCGATTAGTGTGATGATCAGTTTCGGCTTGTTCCTCTACACTTGGTATAAATTGTTGAGATTCAGAAGATTCATGGGACTCACCGGCTGTATGCTGAGAGGGTCCATGACGACGGTCTGCTAAGTGTTCCGTCTGTTTTGGAAGTCCAGAAAGTAACTTTGTTTCAAGAATCACAATCCTTTGTAGAAGTTTGCAGCAGTTCATGCAACAAGTAGATCCAACAGGAGGCATTTTCTCTCTCTTCTGTTTGGTAGGCAGTTGTTTTCCCGTCTCCGGAATGTAAGCTGTTTGCAGTGGGAGACGAAGTCTTCTTTTTGTAGTATTATTCCAGTCCCAGTGTTTTTAGTTTCAGCGTTTGTGCCAAAAATCTGTTGTTTGAGCACTGTGCTGATCTGCTGAAGTAAAAATCTTAGAAAAATCTGAGAAAAATCTGAGAAAAGTACAGAAATAAGAAGCAAAGCGCAGAGCAGTAAGCTAGAACATCCGAACGGTAGCAAAGCCGGAAGCAAGTTTTTAGAAAAATGGGTTGAATAATGATGAGTCCAAAAGATGGAATACATTTTTCCTGAGAGATCCTGGATCCTGGAAATTTTCCTGGAATAGCCTCCTAACACGAACGGTGCTTTTAACTTCTAGAAAAAAACTTTTTTTTTTACTACAAACGAAAACATTTTCATTAATACGGGGAACTGCCCATAATGCCTCAGTGCCCCTGACGTCTTACGTCTTACGTCTTACCCCCATGCCGTTAAGCAGAGCGCCACAACCAACCTCTTCCATCATCTCTGTACAACGCACAAAACACAGTTTGAAACAGTACGAAAGGCTTTGTGCTGAACAAAACAGCATTGTTGCTACAAACATGGTACAAAAAAAGGAACACATACAACAGACCTTAGCAGAAACATTCACAAAGAAAACACCATATGACAAAAAAAGCGATTACAAACTCTGTAACAAGTTTTATTGCAAGGTCTATGTTGCCAATTCAATCAGTCGAGAAGGATGGGTTTCAACAAATGTTACAGACTTTAGGTCCCAGATATAATCTGCCTTCAAGGAGATATTTCCGTGAAACAGCTCTACCAAAACCGTTCAAGGCAAATGCTGTCCCATAAATTGCAGAAGGTCACCTATTATGCCACAACCTCCGATCTGTGGTCCAGTAGAAGCTCGAAGCCGTACTGCAGAGCAGTGTCTGTGTTATTTATTTTGTTCCTATTGTCTTTTTTATCCTCATCTTTTATATTAATATAATGTAAAAAATATATATTGTGTTGTGTTCTAATGTTTACATTTTGCAAAACACAACTTTTTTTAAAGAGTTAGTCACTTTGTTGTTTGTCTATTACTAATAGAGTACTGTTTGCAAAGCACAAAGTGAATTACGTACATATATTGTACTGAAAAAGCACTGTTCTTGTATTAAAATAAATATTTAGTACAGTAACTTGGACGGTTCATGTTTAAATCAATAATGTTTCATATCTTTATGTACCATATTTTCCGGACTATAAGTCACACTTTTTTTCATAGTTTGGCTGGTCCTGCGACTTATCAAAATTAATTTGACATGAACCAAGAGAAAACATTACCGTCTACAGCTGCGAGATGGGGTGCTCTGTGCTGCTTATTGCTCCTTTAGCCTACCCCTTTAACCTACTCCTCCAAGGCCGTCGAGGTACTTCAGCTGGAGAGGGTTCCCCCTGAATAGCCAACGCGCAGCAGGCTGAACGAGTGGTACCTGCCAGGATGCCCCCAGGCCCCCTGCCAGCCCTCTGCCCCGTTCTTCCCTGAGGTTCATGACGAGCTGACCAAGTCACGAAGCGTCCCCTACGGGGCCCGCTTAAGCACTTCCTCCTCTGCAGCTCTCATCTCAGAAGACAGCTCTCAGGAGAAGGGCTATGAGCAACTGCCGCCCCTGGACAAGGCCATGGCTGCTCACCTCTGAACCCCCCCACCCCCATGCAGCAGCAAGAGAGCCCTTACTTCCAAGCCCTGCAGGACAACCTCTTCAGAACTGCACACCATGGCCATATTGCAGGTATTCCAGGCAAAGCTTCTCCATTCCCTGGATGAGTCTTTACCTAATGAACCTGCTTTTCGTGACCTCCGCTGTGATCTGTGGCCAACCTGGTTTTCCAGCCTGGTTGTGCTGGAGTGCCACCTCTGGCTCAACCTGATGGAAATTAAGAAGAGCGACAAAGTGGCCTTTGTCGACACCCCAGTCTCTCCATCCGGTCTCTTCGGAAGGTTTCACAGAGCGCTTCACTGCAGCACAGAAGTCATCCCAAGCCATGGGACACTTCCTGTCCAAGTGCTTCAGCTCTGCCTCGAGTTGCCCCAGGACTGCGCCGAGTCCGCACCAGAGCAAGCCTGTACCTTTACCCCCCTCAGGCGGTGCCCACTAAGGAGCAGCATCCAGCTTGCCCTGCTAAGCATGCTAAACTACCTAGACGTCAGGGCCCACGGCCGGCAAAGGATTGTGCTGGACCCGACACCCTCTAAATCCTTGATTGTTGGGGAAGAAAGAGGAAGGGGCAAAGTCCTGCTGTGGCTGGACCACCCCAGAAGCTCTCTCACATGCCTGCTATGCCACCTGGGCCCACCGTTGTTGTGTCCAAGCAAAGTGCTGTTATTATGGCGAACACAATACATATCTCTCATTTTTAAAAAGAGAACAGTTTTCCTCTTCCACACTCTTCAGTGTTCAGGCCTCTAGTCAGCGGCCTGCCATCCAACATTATCCAGCCTCTTGTCACGCAAGCCGAGGCCTGGCAAGCCATCCCCAGAGTTTCCAAGTTGGTGCTTTCACATCCAGATAGCCCCCCATCACAGACGATTCTTGAGATTCGCATTCGAGGGTGTGGCCAATATACAGTCTTTTCCCTTCAGGCTGTCTCTTGCTCCCCACACTTTAACGAAGTGCATGAACGAGGCTCTTTCCCCTCTGAGACAGATCGGAATCCTTGTTCGGATCTCGACAACTGGCTCATTCTAGCCCAGTAGCGAACCAAGCTAGACCACCACAGATCCATGCTCCTGAGCCACTTGGAGTGCCTAGGACTCCATTTCACCAAGAGCTCACTGCTCCCCAGCCAACGTATTACGTTCCTGGGAGCGGTTTTCGACTCATCCATATGAGGGTGGTCATATCACCAGAGTGCGCTCTGGTAATTCAGCAGCACGTGGCCTCCATCATGAACAAAGCCTGTTTCCCTCCGAAGTTCTTTCAGAGGATTCTAGGACTGATGGCTTCCGCCTCCCCAGTTTTACAGCTCAGCCTCCTATGAATGCGGCCCCTGCAATACTGGCTGAAACTCCGGGTGCCACCTCATGCTTGGCGGCATGGCCGCTTTCGCAACAGGGTGAACCAGGCCTGTCTAGCAGCCCTGGAGCCTTGGATGAACCCTGTTTGGTTAAGCCATGGAGTACCCCTACAGGCGGTTTCCAGAAAGACATGCTCTCAAACAGATGCGTCCAACCTGGGTGCTCTGTGCGAGGGCAGACCAGTTTTCGGCTCGTAGTCACACGAGGAGAGCCATCTCCATATCAGCTGCCTTGAGATGCTGGCAGAAGAACAAGCCTCTCAATCCTTTCAGGTGATCCTGAAGAAAATGTCATGCTCTTGGCAAGAGAAAATATCTCTTGCCATGCTCTTGGCATGACAGTAGTGTCCTACATAAATCACCAAGGCGGTCTTTCATCCAGCTGCCTCTGCGCACTAGCAAAGCGCCTCCTTGAATGGGCATTACCCAGGCTATGGTTGCTCAAGGCGATGCATATACCTGGCAAGACGAAACGAATCTGGGAGCACTCATGGTTTCACGGAGCAATGTCCACTCAGACGAGTGGATGCTCCATCCCCAGATGGATGGTTCTCAAAATCTGGGAGACTTTCGGGAAGTCAGAGGTTAATTTCTTCACCTCAGAAAGCAACTCTCATTGCCCAACTTATTTTTCGAAAGACATAGATACAACTGGCCCACAACTGGCCCAGCCTCCTTCTTTACGCTTTTCCCCCAATCGCTCTGATCTCTCAGGTCATCAGACAAGTCAGGGAAGACAGGCACAGAGTCCTCCTGGTGGAGTCCTCAAGCTGTATGTAGCAGCCATCACAACATGTCATGCTCCTATCTGTGGGTCGAAGCAGCCACATTGTGTGTTTCCTGAGAGGTTCTAGCCATTTGAAGCCCCTGCATCCTCTCACGGTTCCCACTTGGGACCTCCACACGGTCTTTGGAGCACTCAAAGGACCTCCCTTTGAGCTGCTGCGGTCAGCTGACCTTTGGCCCCTTACACTCAAAAACATTCTGCTACTTGCTCTAGCATCAGTCAAACTTGTTGGCGACCTGCAGGTCCTCTCAGTGAGTACTCGGTTCCCCGAGATAAGGAATGGATAACTGCGTATTATGCTTTGCCACGAGGCTGCGGCTTCAGTGTCGTCGCTTCAGTCGTATGACCTGATTTCCTATGGCTATTTGCCTGCTTATATAGCCATTAGCCCCACCCATTTTGGCAGGCTTTGGTGTGCTGCATCGACACAGGCTGACGCAGCTACGGAGCGCTGTCATTGGTTTAAAAAAGTTTGCAGATTAAACCAATTGCAGTGCAGTCGCAATGCATTATTAAAAAAAGGCTTCAGTATCGACGAAAAAAGGAGCTTTTCCCCATACGCAGTACTCGTTCCGTATCTCAGGGAAGCGAGGTTACGTTCATAACCAAGTACGTTTTCACTCACTGTTAAGACAGAAAATAGCGCTAATTTTAAAAAGAAAGTTAAGAAATGTCTTATTTTATTTGTCTAACCATACGTTTTTTTGTAACTTAAACAAATACATGGACTTACTAGTCTCCTTTAAAACAGAATTAAATTTATTGTCTTGAATGGGTCTCAGTACAGCAACAAGATCTGATTCCTGAAGTCTCCACTCCACGTGATTTTATTGTGTCCTCAAGAGATTTGTTGTTGTTGTTGTTGTTGTTGTTGTGATTGGGAGATCTAGTAATACATCATCAATGGCACTGATTATGTTTGAAATGTTCATCTCTGATTCTCCCATTTCTGAAAACAACCAAATAGTAATCATTCATATTCAGAGTCCATATTATTTGTCACAAGCAACTGGCCTTTTTTGTATAACCCCTGTAGATTTACTTCTGCTAAGATTTTGGTATTATTCTCTGTAAAACCAAAGCACCTCACTACATCTTAAACAGAATCACCATACAGTTCTTGGTAAAATGCAGTGCTATTTTTTTCTCATACAGTTCAATCACACTTGACTCTTCTGACAAATAGGCCTGGAACATTTGATGCCTTTCAGAGAGGGTGAAGCACAAGTTTTTAATATTCTTCAAGTTTCTGTGCTTGCTCTCAAAACACATCATCCACAGTCTGATTAAAGAGCCAAACTTTAAAATCAGTGCAGTGTAGTGTCGCAAGTAGTGATGCATTGGCTTTAGTCTTTATCCTGTACAGAGAGATAATCTACAAGCAATATATTCTTGCATAAGAATGTCAAGGTATGCAACTACAGCCAATGAAATCCTCTGCACACAAATGATCTCAACAATATCTTTCAGCTAAAGGGTCAACTGCCACACATCATCCATGGGCTCTTTTACCTAGTCACCCATGATCACAGGAAGAAGTCTTAGAAAATTCCAGTTCTGAATGGCCTGACAATAAAGCTTTACTCCATTGGAGCTCACTGCACATGGGTTACTCAATGCATCAGATGCATTGTATTGAAACTGCTTAATGTATTTGTTCAAAACTAAATAGGTGAACCACTTTTTCTGATTTATGAAGTACTTCTGGTAAAGGGCTAAATCATAGGAAAGGAAACCCTCAAAAACGTCATGGCCTAAACAAAGTGGCAGGCATAGGCTTGCAAACAATGTTTTGTTGTCCCTCAGATTGTAAAATATCTACAGCTTAATAGTAGTTTTCAGGCATGCACTGATGCCCACATGCATTTGGATCCATCTTAAAATCTCTTAGTGTTATCCGGCAATACTTGCAGAAATATTCAGAAGCACTCAAATTTTCAGTTGATCCACCGAAACTGTGAAATCCCAAATGGTCACCTGTAATGCACAAAACAGTCCCTTTAACTGTTTCCTCTTTCATAGTTATTCCATTATCTTCCAAGTCATTTAAGTCTGCAATTAGCCTGGAGAAAACGTTATGTTGGAAGTGTTTGAAATATTTTCCTCGACAATGCATTACAAATGACAAGTGGTCTGTAGTTGTTCTTATATGAGGTGGTAAATTATCCAGAGACAGATATACAGCTAGTTCTTTGTGCTTGCTTTTTGCTGAACCTAATGGATTAACCACCTCAAAAGTATCTTGATATAGAAATAGTTTGAGACATGATGAATCACTCGTTTTGTAAACCTGGCCATCACTGACATCACAAATCACATCTGTGCAGGGTAAGCATGTATCCTGTGCAGCACATTTCTGCCATAAGTCAGACTCTAGTAAACATTTAGTAAACGTCTTTCAGAGGAACATAGTAGGCAAACCTCTATGACCTTGTTTCATCTGTTCCTAAGTACAACTTCACAGGTTCTGTGTATCTGAACTTCTCTTTAAAGGCCTTTGTTCTTGAAAAATTAGTACTCCATTGGTCATTCGTGACTAATGGGGAATATGTCAGATTCCTTCACAACATCACATATTTTACCAATGTCATCATCGGTTTACTGTAAATCATGTTTCAGGAATGAATATGTCGGTTCCAGTTCATGTATGCTCTGCATTTCTTCAACAAGATTTGGTATAGTTGATGATGTCAGAAGAAACTCCCTAATGTCATTTCAAGTAGAAAAGACTAATGTTTCTGAGAAACAGATCACTGAAATTCACCTTCATCAGTCTCACTAGATCTCTCTGTGGGGCCTGTAACTAAAGGTTCAGTTTCAAAACACTGAGTAACTGTCTCCATATAAAGATCAACTGGGCTGGACTTTCTGGACTGCATTAAAACAGGGTACATGCTAAATTATTTGTAACTTAGCCTATTTAAAACAAATCACAGCTGAAACGGTTTGATTCTACTTAGCAATGTACACTGAACAAAATTATAAATGCAACACTTTTGTTTTTGTCCCCATTTTTCATGAGCTGAAAAAGGCTTATTTCTCTCAAATATTGTTCACAAATATGTCTAAATCTGTGTTAGTGAGCATTTCTCCTTTGTCGGTTTAATCTATCCACCTCACAGGTGTGGCATATCAAGATGCTGATTAGACAGCACGATTATTGCACAGATGTGCCTTAGGCTTGACACAATAAAAAGCCACTCTAAAATGTGCAGTTTTACTGTATTGAGGGGCTTCCAGGAATTATGTACAGATCCTTGCAACATGGGGCCGTGCATTATCATGCTGCAACATGAGGTGATGGTCGAGGATGAATGGCACAACAATGGGCCTCAGGATCTCGTCATGGTATCTCTGTTCATTCAGAATGCCATCAATAAAATCCACCTGCACTTTAAAAAAGAATTTGTTGAGTCAACTAAAAATATTATGTTACCCCGCTGCGTAAAATATTTTTGATATCTTGACAAAAAATTTCTTGTTGAAACAACTTCAAATTAAAGTGAAATTAGTCCAGGTAACAAATTTCTTTAAGTTGACTTGACTATTAATTTCTAGTCCAGTCAAGTAAATCATGTTGTGTCAACAGGGATTTTTTTTTTTTTATTTTTTTTTTACTTCGATCATAAACAAATGTTACCCCACTGCCTTAAATGTTTAAATAAAGATGACAAAACACTTTTTTTATGTAATATATTTAATGATAGAGACAACACTTTCATTCACATTTAAATTGAACAAGCAATTTGCTGTTAACACATCAACTGCATGATAATTGATAAACAAAACAAAAAATGCAAAATACAAACACACGTCTAAAGATTTGAACCGGCACTTGAAAGTGTGATGTATAATAAATAACATTGGTATGGGATTGAGAAACAAATAGTTGCGTTTCAATTCATCAGATCAAAACCCACAGGGATTGTTTTTAATTTCATAACTCAATATGAAAATCAGAAGGTTGAACTCTGCATATTAACCCTGCACAAGTTCACATGCACTCCCCCCACCATAATGCAACACTGCATGAAAAGAGGTGTATCCGTACTTAGGGCTGGGTACCGAACTTCGATGCCTTTATGGTATCAAACGAAAAACTTCGATACTATGAGTATTGAAAAATTATTTATCTTTCGGTGCCAAAGTTCGGTTCCAAAAGCCAAGCGGCCGGATTTTTGTCTGTGTGAGCTTGTGTGTGTGAGTCTGTGTCTGTGTGAGCTTGTAGCATATGTGCATGTAAGGACCTAAATTCGCCGTGATTGGCTGTCCACCACCACGTGACGTGACGGGGAGCATTTCTGAAGATACTCGCAGTCACACAACACAACTGTAGTTGTTTTTTTCTCAAAACGTTTCCGTTTTACAATGACAAAGAGGTCTAAAGTGTGGCTACACTTTATAAAAGTGGATGCCGAGTCAGTGAAGTGCAACATATGCAATAAGAGTATTGCAACCAAAGCCGGTGTTAATGAAGCATTTGTTTGGATGAGTGTTTTGCCCTCCCTCCCTGTTTAGTTTGGTCTACTCCATTGTGTATCTTGAAACACGCCCCCTTTCACGTCGTCTAAAAAACATAGAGAGAGACAGATTTATGCGGTTCAGCGAATTTCTCTGAGCAGCAGGACACTGTATACGTTCACTTAAAACATAACCGACTGTGTTTACGAGAATACTTGCAGAGACAATTATTTTGATTTAATTGTGTGTGTATGTGTTCATTCAGAAGTTACGATATGCGAAAGAAGAATTCATTCTCTGTACGCGCATTGTCTGAAATGCTTCTCGCAGCGCGTGCTTTCAATGAGTGAGCGCAAGCTCCGAACGCACGCAAATTGTTTAAAACGCTTGAATCAGCAATATTTAGAAACAAGTGCGAGCAGCATTTCAGAAACGTTGCAAATGTTGTGTGACTTGAACTGTAAAGCACATAAAGCTGTCGTTTGAGTTTATAAACTTCTATTTCATGCATGATTCGTATGGATAGTTCTAGAAGAATGTCTTGATGAGCATGTGTCGCTCACTCGGAGTCGCTAAATGAACGGCTGTTGTTCTTTTTTTCTTTTTTTCAATGGTGGATCAGTTGCCCTATTGGTTAAAATCCCCAAACTGTTTACTTAAATATTAAATTTATAAATGACATCAAAACAGGGGCGTTTGCGTTATGATGTGGTGGGCTGCTGTGGGCCAGAAAGTCTTTTTGGTCCCAGTCTGCCCCTGAATGGCGCACCCCTATCCAAAAAGCACAACCAGTTGTATTAATAATGTTATCCTGAGAGTGAAGTGTTACCAGAATTTGTTTTAATCAAGGTGAGAAATAAAAGTTTTGTGTTTAATGTATTTGTGTTGATGTTGAAATGGATTTTAAAACATATGGTATCGAAAAAAGTATCGTTAGGAACCAGTATCGAAACTGAGGTATCGAAATTGGCACCGGATCGAAAGATTTTGAACAATACCCAGCCCTATCCGTACTAGGAAACTCCTGTATACACCACTGATTTTCAGAAGTATCTACTACTTCCACTGAGGGTAAGCTTCAAATTCCACCAACTTATGCCGCGTTTCCACCGAAATTACCCGGAACATTTTTACCAGGAACTTTTTTTCCCAGGAACTTTTTTCCCCCCAGACCTGTTGGTTTCTGCGTTTCCACCGTGGTGTAAAGTACCGGGTAGATTAGGCAAATAGACTGGTGGCGTAGGTCTGCGCCTGTTTCTCAATACAAAGCACCGCTGATTTAGAAAAACAAAAAAGTGTGCTGATTTTGGACGTGCATCATCGGTAGTTAGTTCAGACTTTGTGCATTCGTCTTGGGAGTGTGATGGCCGCTACGACGCAAGTCCGGTAAATCTATAAACAGCAGCGTACTTGATAACTTCAGTCAGCTCGTCTTGGATGCTGTAATTTTCCTTACAGTATATTTACAATAAAACGAAATAGGATATAAAATACCACTGCCTCCTTTGGTTTTCATTTAAACATAATAACAGCTGCAGAAATGTACTTAGTTCAGGGATATGTGTATATGCAGCCATTACAATGAAACGAAATATTATATAAATTTGCTTTTTTTATTTTCATTTTAACATATAGATAAATTGAATACAGACCAAAAAAAACCTGTTAGATTTACCCCGCAGCTGAATTATATTTTATGTTTAACCACTAAAGAGACATCAGAGCCAGCGGCACATATCAGAAGGTCTAGCCGAAGTGAGGCTGCTCTCTGTGGATACATGAGGACAGATCTCCTTCTGATTGCGTGGAGCTCACCGTCTACGAGATCAGAGAAACACATTTTTAAATAGGCGCTCTCTTTATAAATAAACAACAGATTTGAGTTTTTAACAACTACATTCTCGCCTGAAATACTTTAAAAATTATATTTTATGACACAATAACAGTAATATTTTGAAAATGTTGATCCGAATAAATGGTGGTTGAACTCAACCAATGCTGTGTGAACTCAACCAATCAGGATGTTTAGCGCCCAAGTCCCGCCCCCGAAAGTTCCTGAACTTTGAAAAAGTTCCACCTCGCCAGCAGGGACTTTCTGAGGGGCATTTTTTTACCCGGAACTTTATTTAGTTCCTGTTTCCTGCGGTGGAAACACACCAAGTACAGGGCCAAAGTCCTTAGTTCCTGGGTAAAGTTCCTGCGGTGGAAACGCGGCATTAGGAAACTCCCATAATAGCCGCATTTCCACTGTCGGGCCAGTGCGAGCCAGGGCTTAAAGCGGGCATGGCAGGGCGCATAGCCCCGGGCCAGTAGCACGAGGCCAGAATAGCGCAGGGTTTCCACAGAGGAGCTTGAAGCACCACTGCACGTCACTAAAACACGCCCTTTTACACGCCTCTCAGAACAACGTCATGCAACCTCAAAATTTCACCAACAAAGAGAAGTTATCAGAAAACTAAGAAATAAGTCACTGGAACATGCGTGATCACAAAACGAAGATGATAAAAGCGGCCGTTTGTTTGCATGCTTTGTTATATATTCAAATTCAAAAGCATCGATGTTTTAACTATAGAATTAATTTAATTTATCAGGACTCAAAATTAATCACACATAAATACACTTATTTCTATTTTATTTATTTATTTTTAACGCTTATGAAAATAGCCTGCTTATTCAGTCGAGTCTGTTTCTGTTTATTAGCCACAGTAGCCGTCACATTTAGAATTAATGATAATATCTCTATTTTTATAAAAGCTCCCGAACAAAAAACATTATTAGGCTATATTCTTTTATGATAGGCAACATGAGAAAAAACTCTTGAGAAGAGGCTTGTGACAGATAATATAAGTTACTAAATAAATACACGATTGTGATAGAGAATAAGAAGCTGACGTCTGATTTCTTCAAGCGGTCATATTTTACCATGTTTACTATGGTAATGTGTTTAGCGTGCATATCTTTTTCATCGCTTATAAATATTTCTGCCTTGTATGGTAATTTTAATCCACATTGGATCAAGTCATTTCAAACACTCGCTGCTGACTGAAAGAGAGTTTTGAGCTCGACTTATTTAAAAAAAGTGCTTAATGCTGGTGTTAAAGCTGTTATCTTTCTGAAATGATCCGCAGCGCAGACTCTCTATTTTTATAAAAGCTCCCGAACAAAAAACATTATTATATTTTGATGATATGCAACGTGAAGCTAAACTCTTGAAACGAGACGACAGATAAAATGTTATTTAATAAATACACAATTGTGATAGAGAATAAGAAGCTGACGTCTGATTTCTCCAAGCGGTCATATTTACCATGTTTACTGTGTAACGTTAATGTTTAGCGTGCATAGTCTTTTACATCGCTTATAAATATTTCTGCCTTGTTTAGTGATTATAATCCACATCGGATCAAGTTATTTCAAACACTTGCTGCTAACTAAGAGTGAGTTTTGAGCTCAACTTACTTTAAAAAGTCTTTAATACTGGTTATTAAAGCTGTTATCTTTCTGAAATGATCCACGCTGACGCTCTCCAGACACGGAGAAACTCCGCCTTTGTTCATAACCCCTCATCTAGCCCCAGCTGGCCTGCTTTGGCCCAAGGTTTTCGTCGGGCCAAAAAACCTGCCCGTTGGCCCCGAGGAAGCCCCGGCGAGGCACGATCAAGCCCCGGAAGTGACTGTGGAAACTAGTGGAAACACGGCTAATGATACCAATTCGGATGTATCTTGCTGAAGGGATTTCCCTGTGGTATATGTAGCCATTTGTTGCCATGGCAAGTAATCGCCTGAAGAATGTTGTCAGGAGACATTTTCACACCTCAAGAGCCCTTTCACTTCACACCTTGACACACCTCTGCTGTCCTTATTGGGGTTTTTTCTCAACATTGATTGGTTGTTTAAAAAAAAAAAAAAAACACCCCAAACCCTGACAACTATTGGGACAGAGACCTGTCAATTTCCTGATACTAGTATTTGATTGGTCACTGTTTTCATTTAGCCCAACCCAAGCCCTCATAGCATAGTGACTTGATTGGTTTTGGCCAGCTATATTAATAAACCATAACGTCCCCGGTTACTCACGTAACCTTAGTTCCCTGAGAGGAGGGAACGAGACATTACGTATGGGGAAATCCATTTCCTCGAAATTATGAAGTCTGATTGAATAACTCTTTTGCTTGCAAATAGCCAATGGCGCCCTCGCCCTCACCTGATTGGCTGACAGCCATCAATATAGGTGACGGTGGGCGCCAAAACCCTCAGAATCTTCCACTGAACGAGAGTAATGAGGCTGGAAGGTTTTTCCACACGGCAGGTTACGTAATGTCTCGTTCCCTCCTCTCAGGGAACTAAGGTTACGTGAGTAACCGGGGACGTTCCCTTATCGAGTCGGTCTCTCGACATTACGTATGGGGAACAATAAAACCCCCGCCGTGTGGGAAATACTGTCCGGCCCAGCTCGCATCGAGCCACAGAAGAGCATAAGCACTAGCTCTTACAGCGCGTTAGCTCTAGGTCGGGTACAGGACCTGGTTGAAACACCTCTTGGCACAGAGCCAAATCAGCTCTTACGCCATCGTAATCCAGTGCACCCAGATAAGCAACACTGGTGTGATATGGGGAAAATGCAGCAATATGTTGGTGCTTGGGAATACACTGCCGGCTTATAATGCGGGCATAATAAAGGGACCACATTAGATAGTGAATGAATACCTCAACCGCAGCTATTACAACAATAACTGACGCTGACCTGGTAGAAAGAACCACGGCTAGTGCACGCGCTAGGTAGGGCGTGCCCATAGCTTAGTCCAAAGACTGCTCAACTCCCTCCTCCTGCACTGACAGCACATGTGATGCGAACGAGGGAATGTCCAGATTATAGAATCTCGCAAACGTGTTGCGAGACGACCAGCCCGCTGCGAAACAAATGTCCTGAATAGACATACCTTTCGCCCAACCCCATGACGACGCCAAACTCCTTGTGGAGTGGGCGTGCACCACGATTGGGCAGGCGGTTCCCCGGGAAGCATAAGCTAGTCGCACAGCCTCCACTATCCAGTGTGATAGCCTCTGCTTCGACAGCGCGCTGCCCTTCTTGGCACCCGCGTAGCAGACGAAAAGCTGCTCTGAAGTTCGAAACTGGCTAGTTCTGTTCACATATGCACGCAGGGCACGCACGGGGCACAAAGCGCACTTCTGAGACACTGAATTACTGTCCTCCTCGGGGCAAAATGCTTGAATTGTAACTATCTGAGCTCTGAACGGCGTTGAGAGCACTTTAGGCGAATAACCGCGTTTGGGTAAAAGTCTGACCATACAATTGTCCGGTCCAAACTGCATACACGCGCTGTTCACTGACAGGGCATGCAAGTCTCCCACTCGTTTCCCGCAAGCTAGCGCGAGCAGTAGCGCCGTCTTAAATGAGAGCACTTTAAGGTCGCTAAACTCGGCTGGTTCAAAAGGTGGGTTGGACAGCGCACTAAGCACTAATGGCAGGTCCCAGACCGGCATCTGACGAAGGCGGGGTGGATTAAGCCGCCTAGCTCCCCGAAGAAAGCTCGTTATCAGGGGGTGCCTCCCCACTGAATGGCCGTCTAGCAAGTCACGAAAAACGGCGATAGCGGCCACGTAGACTTTCACTGTAGATGGGGTACTGCCAGCATCCAGACGTTCCTGTAGGAAGGTCAGAATAATGGAGATATCGCAACTCCTGGGGTCCTCATTTTTGTCAACACACCAGTTAGCAAATACTTTCCACTTCAGAGTGTATAAACGCCTCGTCGAAGGGGCTCTAGCCTCTGCTATTGTCTGCAGCACTCGCTGATATACTCCACGCTGATCTGCCACACGTGCAGATCCCAAAGCTCTGGGTTGGGGTGCCATATGGTGCCCCTCGCCTGGGATAAGAGGTCCCTTCTCGGCGGGATCCGCCACGGGGGAAGCCGCGACATGTTCACCAGTTCCGGGAACCACGGCTGGTTGGGCCATTTGGGTGCTACCAGGATCAACGCACATCTCTCCTCCCTGATCTTCTGCAGCACCAGCGGCATTAACTTGACTGGGGGAAAACCATACTTCCGCCCTTTGGCCAGCGGCTCGACAGCGCGTCTCCCCCCAGGGGGGATGCTGTCAGCGAGAAGTACAGAGGGCAGTGGGCGTTCTCTTGCGACGCAAAGAGGTCGATCTCCGCTTTGCCAAACAGATTCCAGATCATATTTATCGTTTGCGGATGGAGCCTCCATTCTCCGTGTACAATGCCGTCCCTGGACAGCATGTCCGTGCCGCAATTCAAACTGCCCGGTACGTGCACTGCTCGAATCGACAGAAGTACCCTGTCCGTCCATAACAGCAGCTGTCTCGCTAATCCCTGCAGGGATCGCGAACGCAAACCTCCCTGGCGATTGATGTACGCCACCACCGCCGTGTTGTCCGTTCTGATGAGAACATGACGGTGTTTCACAAACGGAAGGAAACTCTGCAGTGTTAGATGAACCGCTTCCATCTCCAAGCAGTTTATATGCCAGCGCGTCTGGTCCCCTGTCCACGTACCGAATGCTGGTCTGCCATCGCATAGGGCTCCCCAGCCTGATAGTGAAGCATCCGTAGTGACCACTACACGTCTGACCACTCTGCCCATAGCAGCACCCTGCTCGAATATGGTCGTGCCGAACCAAGGCGCCAGAGTCTCGAGACATGAACGCGTTATGATAAGGCGTTCCGTTCCCGCTCTCCACGCCCGCGGCTTCACTCGGCTCTGTAACCAGTGTTGAAGCGGTCTCATGTGTAACAAGCCCAGTCTGCAGACGGAGGCTGCGGCCGCCATCAGACCGAGCAACCTCTGAAACGTTCTTAAGGGGATAGCTCTGCCTTGAACGAAGAGGGCTAGTGTATTTTGAATCGACTGGATTCTCGGCTCTGACAGCTTCGCGGTCATAGAGCGCGAGTCCAGTATCATACCCAGGAATGTGATATATTGGCGCGGCTGCAGTGTGCTCTTCTGAATGTTCACAGACAGCCCCAAACCTGTCAGATGGGCGAGGAGTCTGTGTTTGTGTTCCTCGAGAGCGCTTCTCGACCGTGCGATGACTAACCAGTCGTCGAGATAATTCAGTATGCGCATTCCACTGAGCTTCAGGGGAGCGAGCGCTGTATTCATGCATATTGTAAATACACGGGGAGCCAAAGCGAGCCCAAACAGCAACACTTTGAACTGGTACGCCACACCCTCGAATGCAAAACGCAGGAAGCGCCTGTGATGTGGGGCTATCTGGATGTGGAAGTAAGCATCCTTTAGATCCACTGCAATGAAGTAATCGTCGGGCTGAATGTGCGCGAGGATCTGCTTCACAGTTATCATCTTGAACGTGCGTTTCGCGAGCGCTTTGTTCAGTAATCTCAGGTCTAAGATGGGGCGCATACCTCCGTCCTTTTTCGGAACTAGAAAATAACGGCTGTAGAAACCGGAATTTCTCCGTTCCACAGGCACTATCTCTACTGCTTGTTTGGCCAGGAGAGAGGATATTTCTGCTCGTAGCAGCGGGGCGCTCTGTTCTGACACTTCTGTCATAATCACACCGCCGAAGCGGGGTGGTCTGCGAGCGAACTGGAGCGTATAGCCGCGTTTTATCGTGTTGATCACCCAATAAGAAGCCGCGGGGAGCGTCGCCCACGCGCTGAGATGACTCAATACGGAGGGTATTAATGCATGCTGCGGCGGGGCGTGCGCGCCAGCCACTGGGGAAGCGTTGACCGCTATATGAGTGGCAGGTGACTCGTTCGCGGCTTCTTGCACGGGAACATACATAGTCACCTCCTCGGGTTTCCCCGAGCTTCCGCTTTGCGAAGCGTCTCTCGGAGGAGAGGCTTCGCTTATGTAGCGGGTAATAGTAGAGGGAGGAAGAAAGCTCTTTTGCTGAGGCATGTAATGCTTGTTTATTGAAACAGAACATAGCGGTTTCATTCTCACAACATTCACATCTTTGACGAACTCTGGGCGGGAACACGCCCTTTTCGCCGCGGGTCCGACGAACACGTCCCGCGCTCTCTTCCCCCTGGCACGAGCATCAGGAACGCTGCTCCTTCTTGCCAGCCGGGCGCCCTTGGCTGCTAGAGGCCGGTTTAGGACCAAAACGGGGCTTCCTGGGCTGCCTCTGGCGGAATGTTGGCTCTGGCTCACGACGCTCTGCCGCGCTCGGGAACGCGCGCCTGGTATTTCCCGCCTGGCGCTGTGCCGAAGAAGATCTGGACCTCGCTGCAGGGGGGGCTTGAGACCGTTTCGGCAAAAGATGAGGCATCATCTTAGACTGCTTGACGGTCTCGGCGTATTTCTCCGACAGAGATTCCACCGCGACACCGAAAAGGCCGGTGGGGCTCACCGGTGCATCCAGGAACTGCCTCTTTTCGGCATCGCGCATGCCGGACAGCGTCAGCCACAGATGGCGATGCAGGACCACAAGGCTGCTCATATTGCGGCCGATTCCCTGCGCTATCTTTTTCGATGCCGCGAGAGCGAGATCCGCCGCCGTGCGCAGCTTCCTGAGCGACTCTGGGTCCGGGCTTCCCTCATCCAGGTACCCAAGGAGCCAAGTTTGGAAGACCTGCAGGATTGCCATCGTGTGGAGGGCAGATGCTGCATGTCCAGCAGATATGTACGCTTTCTCGGCGATGTGAGCAGTAGCTCGACATGGCTTAGAAGGCAAAGAGGCGGTTTTCCAGCCGGGAGAAGACGCGAGGTGGGCCGCGATAGCATCCTCGACGGGAGGCGTTCGCGCGTATCCTAATTTCTCCGCCCCTTCCACCGTCGTCAGCAGCTGGGTCCCCTGTGCATGGGCTCGGGCTGAGTAAGGGGAGCGCCATGACCGGGTGAGTTCCTCGTGGACCTCAGAGAAAAAAGGCGCGGGTCTCTGCGGGGCTTCAGCCTGGCGGCCCGCGCCGAGGAAAGAACCGTCCATCCATCTCTTAGACGGCAGCTCCTTGGGGGCTGTCCACTCCAATTCCATATCTGCCACCGCCTCCGTGAGGATCGCCATAAGCTCGGCATCCAGCGAGGCGGGGGCGGCTTCAGACGGGGCCTCGGACCACGCTCCCGGGTCTGAGGCATTAGTAGACATGGCGTCGTCCTCGTCATATCCAAACGAGACCATTTCCCGCGCTTCTAGTGGAGGGCGGTAACTGGCCTCAGAGTATGAGAGGGGATCTTCCACGTGAGGGTGGCGTGGGCGTTGGGCCGACGCCAGTACCTCGACAGAATCCGTCGACGGAGCTCTCTGCAGTCTCCCGGTTCGCGGCTCGACGGCGGCGGACGGGGGAGAGGCAGGAGATACAGGGCCACCGTTACGGGTAACGGCCAGCCTTGCACGAAGGATCTTGATGGGAAGCTCCTCACAGGCACGACATCCGGATCCTTCGAATGCCGCCTCTGCATGAGCCCGACCCAGGCACAGCACACACTGCTCGTGTGCGTCCGGGAAATCAATGGGCCCACCACACATGCGGCAAAGAGACATTTTAAAAGTAAAATCACCGGAACGCGAGAGGGGATAATTTTCCACAATTTTCCGCTCTGTATGCGTGAATCCACGGCGAAACCAGACTCAAGTGAAGAAAAAAGATTCTGAGGGTTTTGGCGCCCACCGTCACCTATATTGATGGCTGTCAGCCAATCAGGTGAGGGCGAGGGCGCCATTGGCTATTTGCAAGCAAAAGAGTTATTCAATCAGACTTCATAATTTCGAGGAAATGGATTTCCCCATACGTAATGTCGAGAGACCGACTCGATAAGGGAACCACCCCACCCACTATACAACCCAACCCCCTCAAAAATGGAAAACAGAATGGATTCAGAATTTCTTTTTATTAAAATTAAACCAAAACACTTAAAGCATTAAATATATAAATAAATATATAAATAAAACTATAGGAACTGTACAGGGGAAAAAAGTACTTTTTATAAAATTTAACCAAACACAAGCAATATTATAACAGTTAAAGAAAATAAAACTAAATAAATCTAACCTAATAAGTATACAAAGAATATAAAATAGAAGAGAATAAGTGAAAATGTGCAGTTTGTGGTGCAGTTATTAAAATTGCAAAACCAGTGCAGTTTAGTTAAAGTTGAATGAAGGAAGGTCCATCATGTCCATTTCCATCAGCCTTAACATGCTGATGATGCAAAATAGTGTAGCGCATGTCTTCCTCCAATCTGTGCTGAAGTTGTGAGATGGAGACCTCACAATCCACACTGGCCTTCCATCAACAATGGCATTCTCCTCGTCAGACATAGGCTCTACTGTTACAGTCTGCCAAAGCGCTCTCTCTGCATCGGTTTGAACAACCTGGGACCTGGAATCCAGCAACTGCAAAACACACAATGTGTTAATCACTAAAAACACAGAGAAATGAATCAAACTTAAAGGAATAGTTCACTCAAAAATGAAAATTCTGTCAATGTACTCACTCTCATGTTGTTACAAACCTGTAAATGTCTTTGTTCTGATAACCACAAAAGATGGAATGTTTATAATCCAACCAATCATGAGCCCCATTGACTTTAAAGTAGAAAAAAATACTATGGAAGTGATTGGAGCTCATGATCAGTTTGATTTCAAACATTCCTAAAAATATTTTCTTTTGTGGTTATCAGAAGAAAATCATTTTCAATTTGGGGTGAACTATCCCTTTAAAGACAAGTTGAGGAATTTCTACACTCACCAGTCTTTTCCTTTGTCGGTTTTTAGCTCCTGTTTTAATGGCATCTCTTAGCTGGGACTTTTCTGGCTGAGACAAATTGTACTTTCTCCGAAGTGTTTCAAAGTATGTCTTGCAACACGCTGAATAAAATAAAATTCAGATAAATGACAAACTACACTATTGAAATCATAAGATAGACAAAATATAAGACACTAAAATTATGGACATTAAAATTGTTAAACATTTTAAAATTACCTTGTATACACTCAGGGTCTGCATCTGCTAAAGTTTTCAATTCCTCTAGCAGATAAGTCATGACTGCTTGGTTACGAGGCGAACTTATTCTGTGTGGAAAGAGAGTCTCATTAAAAACATTTAAAAGGAATATGTAAAACCCCATAAACAGCATGGCCCACAAAGGCCAAATAAACATAGCAGAAAAACAGCAGTCTTAAGCACTATTCGGACGGGACTAGTTTTCTAAACTACGTTTGAGTTTCGATTCTTACCACCTGACCTCTGTGATTTTCATGTACCAATTCAGACGGGACTAGTATCTCCGTGATTATTACAGAGGTGGGAGGGTCTGATTTGTGCATCTGGGCGTCACAGAGATCACGCGCTCTGTATGCGTGCATTTAATTCATTCAGAATGATTGCCTTAGTATTATTACACAATAAATACTAAATGGCTAGTATAGCAAAACCATGTTAATGTGTGGTTCCTTTAGTTTAACTTGTTTTCCTTTTTTTTTTTTATTAAATGTAATTAAAACATTATGTAACGGAGTACATAAATGAACGTGAGTAATCTTACCTGATGCTGATATTACAATAGCCCGTATTAACAGTTTACGCGATCTTGCTCTTGATTTTATTAGTTGTATTATTTTTTTTATCATTATTTATTTGCCGCTAAACAAATATATCAAACATCCGCGCGGTAAGAGCATCTACGGTAATTCACGTTGGCCAAAACACACAAGGAAACGCGTTGTGAAATAAAATATCACCGGCAATCACGGACATTCGCATTCGGACGGGATTAGTTTTCTCAGAGGATCACTGAGTTTGCTGAAAAACGGTAGGTAATTTGCTCTGGAATTATCACAGAGGTTGTGTGAGAAAAACACAGACGTGGCAGATTCGGACGGGATTAAAATCACCAAGTACGTCTGTGAAACACCGATTTCTCTAACGACCCCCTGTAAAATTAGTCCTGTCCGAATAGGGCTTTTCCCAGTTTGTGGATCATATTTATGTAAGTTGTTTTCCTAATTGTGAAGGCGCCTTGCAGCTTCCTGTAACATTGAATGGCATCCCTAAGTGTCATAGGTTCATCTCTAACGTTTATAACAAACCAAACCGTTTGAAAATCGGTAGAAAATGGAGCAAGTTATGGTTATTTAAAAGTCCATACACCATTAAAACACAATACTGCGAGCGAGCTCCCCGTGGTAAGATGGCCGCCAAATGCGGTGCGGGCCAAACATCTAGCCTTTATTATACACATCTTTACTACTATATTGTCCGCTAAAATAAAACTCAACTTACCGCAATGCTCACGTTGTGCGCCCTCTTTATCCTTTTATGTAATGGCTCTCCCCGCGGATTTTTTTGTTCCTCTTGCGGTCTTTGCTCGCCAAACTTTCGCTCAAGAGCACAGAGACGCTGGATAGCATCTTCGAGAAGAACAGTGTTTGCAGTTTGCTTCTCCATCAAACCCTCAAGCTGACGAGACGAAGCGTTCTGACCGGAGATCAGCGGTTTCATTAAATCATTTATGCTTAGTGGGCTTGCCGCGGGTTGCACAGCCCTATTACTCACGGGAGTAGTGAAACTCAGGTTTCTTTTACACGCCATCACAAACAATAGTCAGTTTCACCAAGTCGCAATTCGCAAAAAATGACTTCACACAATGCCGACAATTTAAATTGTGTTCGCGCGAATGATACTGTCATGTCATTGGTTGCATTCCCTTACGTCACCGAGGCACACCTGTGGAGCGTATTGCAGGCAGATGTGTACTTAGTACATCAACCGTGCAATTAAGTCACACTAAAGAGAAGGTTTCGGTTGTAATTCCACTTTGCACTGTGGTAGAGATTTAGACATTTGTATTGTCATTGTTAATGTCTATTTTCATTTTTGTCATTATCTGTAAATGTCAAACTTTACAATTAACCTTTTTCTTGATGTAGCTACTAAAACAATGTTTGTTGTATTCCTCTTAACTAATGTAACCCATAAAGAGTCAAACATATAAAGTAATTTTTACACATTAAAAATATATATATATTGAGAAAATCCCCAGTTGTCCAAATTAAGTCCTTAGCAACAAATATTAGGCTACTAATGATAAATGTATTTGTGATAAATGTAGTGATCATGAAATCATGAAAAGAACATGAAAAGTCAGAGACATAATTTTCACATTTTTAAATGGTAATTGTGTCCATTGAATTTCAGTTAATTTGAATGATGCTAAGTTTCTTATATAGACTAATTAAATTATATTAATAATAAATGTATTTAGCAAACACAGTTTTTATGTTCCACAATACTGTATGTGCTGTCTTTACGAGACATTGCAACCACAAAGATCTAAAGTCAGATTCTAAATTTCATTGCACCACATGATCAGACAGAAGTGTTAACATCAGAAGGATCTTGAAAGTTTCCAAACTCGTCCCCCATCATAATGCTACATACTGAAAATGTGTACATACTGTTTAAGAAAATGAGAGGTGAAACAACATTTGTTTACATGAGAACATGCATATTCCAAGTCATGACATGTTAAGTTTAATGTACATTCTAAAATGTAGTGAAAGGCACAAAAGAACCTACATTTCCTTATAAAAAAAAAAACTTTTTAAGAAAGAGTGCTGTGGAGCCGATGGACACATCATAAACACTGACAAGTGAAAGTGACATGACATACATTTGTGCTCTTCATTTAACCCATCCAAAGTTCACACACACAGCAGTGAACACACACCGTGAACACACACCCAGAGCAGTGGGCAGCCATTTATGCTGCAGCGCCCGGGGTGAAATTGTGCCTTGCTCAAGGACACCTTATTTGTGGTGTTGAGGGTGGAGAGAGTGCTGGACATTCACTCCCCCGGACCTACAGTTCCTGTCGCTGTAGCGAGCACATGGTGGGAGCAGCTGATCTTCACAAGTTTTTGCAGAGCCTCAATGGTGTATTTAATGCACTGGAGGTAGTGCTGTTCACTGCATACAGACCCATTAGGAGTCCAAATGCCTTGGGGACATGGGAGATGTCAGTGATGACAGGATGTCCAAATGAGACCAATGTTGGTTATTCCTTGGGAAGCACATCACATTGCTGCTCCTCAGTTATATTCAGAATGCCCTGTTCAATTTCTTTCTCAACATCCTTAATGTCACTGGATGGCTGGGAAAAGAAAAAAAATATTACATTACTTAATAAATTTATAACAAATGAACACACATATGTACATACACTATTCAAATTGTGTGTTTTGTTAAAATCACATCTTCCAATAAATGCAAAGTGTAATTCACCTTCAAGTGGAAGATATTTTGAAAAATTTAACCAAAAATGAAAGTCAAAAGTAAATGGTGCTCCTCAACGGTTTCGTTTAGAACCATTCAAAATAACTTCCTGTATTAAACTGTTAAAAGTCTGTACACATTTCTTTGTTCTGCTGAACACAAAGAGTTTAAAATCCCATGGGAAGATAAGTGTAAAATACACCCCCAGAACCAACTATGCTAAAAATGGGGGGGAATGGGGGTATTCTACATGATTTCTGAATAAAATAAAATGTGACAAACCAATACAACATATTCAGGTTTTTTTCTTTCTTAATCCAATTCTAAGAGTCTAATCTGTCACACCATTTATACAATGATCAGAAAATATATTGGTGTAAATAGGTATTCCTTTTAAATAATAGTCTGTTGCACTGCATGTTCAGAGCAAAGCATGGCTCTTAAAGGGTTGGTTAACCCATGTATGTTTTACTCACCCTCATGGCATCGTAAGTGTGTATGACTTTCTTCTTTCAGACAAATCCAGTCGGATTATATAAAAAAATATTTATGGCAATAGGTGGGTGTTTTTGTCAACAGTCCAAAAGTAGTCAAATAATGTGCATCAATTCATAATAAAAAATGGCTCTGAGAGGTGAATAAGGTCCTCCTGTAGCGAATCCATGTGTTTTTGTAAAAAAAATATACATATTTAAAATGTTATTCAAAACATATTTAAACACTTTTCTCTCACTTTCGTGAGAGCCATTCCGGGTGGATGAAAATAGGACATAGGGGTCATGCATGCACCGGTGATTAGTGATGAACACGGAAGAGTGGAGAAGAGAAAACAATACGGCAATCAAGAAGTAAAAACACAAAATTAGGCTTGCACGTATGATAGTCAGTGGAAGAGAAAAAAAAAAAGTGTTCACAACTTTTTAAATATGGATATTTTTTGTACAAAAAGCGCATAGATTTGCTGCAGGAAGCCTTTATTCACCCCTCAGAGCCATGTGAGACACGTTTTATTGATGGATGGGTGCATTTTATTTGACTATTTTTGGACTGCTGAGGAAAAAAACACCTGTCTATTGCCATTAAATAACTTGGAAGAGCCAGGACAATTTTTAATTCAACTCAGATCAGATTCGTCTGAAAGAAGAAAATCATATACACAGGGTGCCTTGAGAATGAGTAAAACATGGCCTAATTTTAATTTTTTGGTGAAATAATCCTTTAAGCAAAGTTGCTAATGGCCAATATGCTAGCACTGAACATTTTTCAGGACTTAAAACAGTATTCAGCAAAATAATAAAGAATGGCTATGTCCAAAAACAGGGTTTCTCTTGATTTTATGAAGATAAATTCAGCACTTTATAAAGACATTTTAAATACCAATTATAGAAAATTCAAGGAATAAAACTGAAGGGAAAATAATGTTAAATTATCATTTCTAAATTTTGAAGCTGTTTTCCAATGCAAATATCTACATTTTCGTAAAGGGTTCACCCAAAAAAGAAAAAAAATTGTCATTTACTAAACCTCAAGTTGTTTTAAACCTGAATTAGTTTATTTCTGTTAGTCCCAGTCCCAGATCGTCTAACACAGTACACAGATCGTCTAACAATGAGTTACAACCCCAGATCACCCAGATTTCTTCTTCTTCTTCTATTACCTGGACCACAGCACTGCAGACTGATGGTGCTCAGATTGGTCATCCACAAGCGTAATCCCAGCAGTCATGTCCTTGATGAATTCCTGCGCAGAGCCTGTGTGCTTTAATAAAAACAAAGGGATGCATTAAACAGGGCCTTACAATTGTAAAGCACATAGACTCCAATAAATGTGCATTTATAAATAAATACATTTACTTACAACTTTGTCCAAGCTCTACAGTGTGAATGCCATTTCCATTATGTCTGCATAGCATTTTGATGGATAACTGCAAAAGGACTCACTGTGGTCCATCCACAGGATTATTGAATTCTGCGCTGAATCTTCAGTCATTCAAAAATATCATAAACATGAAAAATACAAAAACATGTTAAAACACTGTAAAATAATAAACATACATATAAATAAATCTTTACAGAGAAAGTCAAATGTATTGACAAGTTTGTATTAAATGCCAAAGACAAACTATACCATCCAGACGATGCTTTTAAATGACACAACACAGAATTATAACACAATAAAAGGACATTTAACACATTTGTGTCGATCGTTATTGTATCTCTATTTATACAAGATATATGCTATTATTACTTTTATTCTAAAATATATAGATTTGAACGTATGCAATTTACTTATGACCGTATATTCACCATAGACTGTTTAAAAACAGATAGTAACGCAGCATTACACTGGGTTCTAGGTTCTAGTGAGGCAATTGAATGACTAACGTTACTTCAGAAAACTGAAAGAAGAGTTTGCAACGCTACCTTCAGAATTTCATCTGAACCGTAGACTAATCTTATGTCAGCGATATCAAATGTAACGTTAAGTTACGCGCTTCAGAAGAACTCTGAGGGAGGTGCTCATCTATGGTGCTCATTAGTTTCCCTTATAACATGCAGAAAAGACACAGTTCGAGTAGTAATCTTCTTTTTTCTCCTAATTTTTCATCGATGTATATTCTGACGGATGTCTTACGCTGTCAGGTTTAGAGCAGTTCATTTTTTTTTATTCCCGCCGTTCTTAATCCATACAGTGATCCGTTGAGCTCTAGCGCTCTGTTTGAACGGTTTCTAACGCAGCCCTGGGCTCAAATAATACATACAAACTGTATTTTTATTATTCTCCACATAAGTTCAGCTCTGCTGTCCCGCATGGGAGAATATCTGTTTTAATATTTATATGGAGAATACTGTGGAACCGCCTGTATTTTGAGACAACAAATGTGATTTTACACATTAAGCCAATAAATACGAATATTTTACTTACCAAAGCTGTATTCTAGTAAAATGTCCAAACTTGGAGGAGAAACTGACTAGTATTGCTGACGACCTCCTTCTGTCTTCAACAGCCTTCACGAGAATGACAAGATCTCGTTGTAAGTTATGTTGTGAACATGATATTGCTATTGAATTGAGTCAACACATTTTTTTAAGTTATGAGGACAAATAACCTAGTTCAGTCAACTTTCAAACTAGTTGAGACACTGAAAAATTTAAATTTTTAGTTGAATGAACAAATTCAGTAACTGCAAGTTGTGTCAACATAAAAAAATTCATTGAAACAACTAAACTGCTAAATAATTTTTTACAGTGTGTGTTCATTGTCCATACCATTAGTGATGGGAAGTTCGATTCTTTTCCGCGAACCGGTTCTTTCAGACGGTTTGATTCAATAAACCGGTTGAAAAAAACGGTTCACCGCCTTTGACGCTCGACGTAATGACGTCATTGGTGATGACGTAATGGCGTCACGTCTATCAAACATTAAAATATATAAAGTCAGTAATCATAACTTTAGTCAGTTAACCTCATAATCATGAAAAGTTTACATTTGAATTTTGCAACAGCACACCCAAATACAGTAACAGCAATAATGTGCATATGAGGATTTAAGTTTTGAAGATATAAAGTAAATAAATTAGGTGTCATCAGCGCAGAAACCCTGATCCACTTACTAAACATAATCCATTGTGATGTATTTGTTATTAAATGAACTTACGTTTCGCCAGATTGCCCTTCATCCAAGCCCTCGAAATACCCGCGCTCATAACATTAGTACAGAATCAGAATCGATCACCAAAAGAATCACTTTGGTTCAGACATGCTGTGAGTCAGTTTGCTTCACGCTGAATCGCGCATGCGCAGTATCATCAGTTCATCGGTTCTCAATTCGGACGCGTCCGACAGAAACGATTCTCGGTTGAGTGTACTGATGATCCGAAAACCGATGCAACCGGTTCTTGACTCGAGAACGAGAATCGCTCTAACCGGCACGTGCTGCAGTTCAGTATCATCAGCTGCTCTACTCGTGTTCATGTTCTGTTTACTACAAACTCAATTTGTGAATGTCATCATTAACTATAAATACAGTACAGATATCTCATAAATCATCCCTTATTCCTATTAAACATAAGAGTCTTTAGAGTCTTAATTATTGTCCAACTTCCCTGAAAACCCATTTGGCCTATACATTATATACAATATACAGATTGGAAACATTCATCTAAAAAAAAAAAAAAAAAATCAAAATAAAATATAGTTATTTTTTCACACTTTCCGATGTTTAACAAAATACTTAAAAAATTACATGCATGCGCAGTATCAACAGTTCATCGGTTCTAAATTCGGACGCGTCCGACAGAAACGATTCTCGGTTGAGTGTACTGGTGATCCGAAAACCGAAGCAACCGGTTCTTGACTCGAGAACGAGAACTGCTCCAGCAGTGGGCGTGTTTGTTCATTATCTGATCGGCTCGGTGTTCATCTTCAGTTCGGTCTTCACAGCATTTCATTCAGTGTACTGTTTGAGTAACTGGATTACCCCGGGATATTGGTTTATTCTGACTCAGAGGGAGTGTCAGTCACGTTAAAAAAGTTAACAGCTTAAGTAATTTGTGGATTTATGCTTATTGGAGACGTGAACCATTTCAAACGATTCAGTTCGATTTGGTGAACTGGTTCAACCGGTTCACTAAGAAGAACCGGTTAATTTGAACGATTCGTTCACGAATCGGCCATCACTACATACCATAACCCATATTTTCATAGGTTTTTACCTGTTAAATTCTTAAATTCTACCTCTTACTACGTAAAACTAATTACAGTTTTTCCACTGTAAACTCTTCAGTTGTCGCATGTTTTATGAAATAAGGTTTAATACAGTAGCATTTCAACTGTATATTGCTGTTTAATTTACAGACTTTTTTTTACAGTGTAGCTGCTTTTTGGTAGTAATGTAGTGGAACTAGCTACTTTTTCAGTAGGGTAGCTTTGGTTCTTTATCCTATGAGTAGTGTGTAGTGTGTATCATATCGAGCTACATGATGTTTTGGACTGTTTGGACACTGTTAGCATGTCTCGTCTTTCATCAGAACCTTCCTTTACATTTCTTTACTAGCATGTTAACATAGGACATATATTGTCACATATTATTCAGGATATGAAAGATAACTGTTCCTTACATTTTCATTATATTGTAATCTTTTGACACAATAATATTTTTATATTTTTCAACATATTTAAAACAATTTATATACTGGTTTCAAATATATGAGAATCTTTTCTTTTTTATGAGAGAAGACCCCGCGCCCCAAGTATGTTTTTGTATGAATGTTTATTAGCGGCCAGTCGAGAGACACATTAGAACAACTCTCAACAATTACAGCACTTTATATAGGAAATGAGCAATGATAGCATGATATGATAACATCATTTTCTCCAGTGTAATTGGTTCTTCTCTTTTACAGGTCTAAAGTGCATCTTGAATGTTTTAATAATTTAGTCTAAGTAACATTATGAGGTGTTTGTGTGTGTGTGTGTGTGTGTTTGACAGAGAGAGATAGAGAGGCATAATGCACATGCTCAGTGCAATCCTGAGAGAGCTTTAATGCAATCCACACCCTGATTCACACAAGATACAAGATTTCCTGTAAGAGTTGAGAATATTTCTGTATCTGCTCACAGGTTCAAGCGGACCACTACAATCTACCATGGAGTTTGAGAACAGCAAAGAAGGATGTAAATGCCAAAAGGATTGCAGTAAATGCCAATGTCATTGTCATACAATAACTATGAGTCCTAAACCTAAACAACTGATTGTGGAGGAGAAGACACCTGAGGCGCCTGAAATGCCTTTGAAAGAGCGCGCCCCCTGTTATTGCTTCCCTTGTGATTCTGGCCACAGTGATTATGGTCCTGGTGATTCTGGCTCCTGTGATTCTGGCTCCTGTGATTGTGGCTCCTGTGATTCTGGCTCATGTGATTGTGGATCCTGTGATTGTGGATCCTGTGATTGTGGTTCCTGTGATTGTGGTTCCTGTGATTGTCAGTGTATGTTCTGACAGGTGAGAAACACTTATTTTATTGTCATTGTCTCTAATCTCTGCTTCTAAAAAACAAGGATATTTTAATCAGCAAAATGGGATATTTGGATTATTTGAGACAAATCGAAACTAAAACTCTTGATAAATGTGCACTGAACAATGATTAATACTTGTACAATATTTATAAATCTTAATGTTAATTGAACTTTTTATAAATTTGAACACTAAAAAAGATGAATAAATAATGCTGCAATAATATAATGTAAATCATTATATTCTGAGAACAAATTAGACTTTATTGGAAAGTGTTACTAAAAAGTTAAAGTGTCAAGCTTTTATTTAAAATCTTAAATTTACAAAATATTTTAATGGTATTTTTTTGTTTTGTTTTGTAGGCTACGCATACATCCTAGGTCATCTGCCCGGAATGACTTCTGCGTGCTACAGCTCTACAGAAAAGTGGTTATAATGTTTTAAATATGGATATGATTCTTACAAAATGCATGGATTCACTACAGAAGGCCTTTATTAACCCCCCGGAGCCGTGTGAGGCACTTTTTATTATGGATGGATGCACTTTATTGGACTTCTTTTGGACTGTTGAACAGATACTCCCGCCCACTGCCATTATAAAGCTTAGAAGAGGCAGGACAATTTTTAATATAACTCTGATTGGATTTGTCTGAAAGAAGAAAGTCATATACACCTAGGATGGCTTGAGGGTGAGTAAATCATGGGCTAATTATAATTTTTGTGTGAACTATCCCTTTGATTTTTCCTTCGTTGTGAATAATAGAGTAGAATAACAGTAATCTTATTCTACACCTAACATTTTGTTAGAAGAAGATGAAGTATATTTCTACATTGTGACAATTACTACCAGATCCTGCCATAACTGTAAAGTAAGTGAAAGTGAAGTGACATTCAGCCAAGTATGGTGACCCATACTCAGAATTTGTGCTCTGCATTTAACCCATCCAAAATGCACACACACAGAGCAGTGAACACACACACTGTGAGCACACACCCGGAGCAGTGGGCAGCCATTTATGCTGCGGCGCCCGGGGAGCAGTTGGGGGTTCGATGCCTTGCTCAAGGGCACCTAAGTCGTGGTATTGAAGATACTAGAAACTCTAAATTAAATTTCATGTTTTATTTTGTATGTAAATAATGTTAGATTAACAATGAAACAAGCTGAAAAATCCTAACATTTTCCAAAGAAAAAAACATATCTTATGATTTTGTGTGCTGGGGTGGCACAGTTAAACTTTTTCATGGTTCTGTTTGTTTCACGGTTTTAGAGTCACGGTTTCGGTACAGATCGGTATGTGCTATGCTTATGGAACAACTATACTTTCTAATTAAAAAAAAGAAGAATATTCTATCCAACTACAAGCAACAACACAAATAAATTGAGTGAAAATTACAAAAAATAAACAGTGATTTTCAGTTGTTGTTTTTTAGGTAGGTCTAGTTTTAAGGTACAAAAAATTTAATAAAGTAATCAAATGTAAAACAAAAATGTTGTGACTTGACCTTGCCCATGAAGAACACTGGTGACTTGACCTTGTCATTGAATTTCACCGGTGACTAGCCCTGACTCTGGAGGGTCAATGGTGACTAGCCCTGACTCTGGAGGGTAAACGGTGACTAGCCCTGACTCTGGAGGGTCATCGGTGACTAGCCCTGACTCTGGAAGGTCAATGGTGACTAGCCCTGACTCTGGAAGGTCAATGGTGACTAGCCCTGGCTCTGCAAGGTCAACAGTGACTAGCCCTGACTCTAGAGGGTCCATGAGCACCTGACTGGACTCTGGAGAGTCCACGGTAACCTACCTCGACTCTGGAGGATCCACGAGAACCTGACTCGACTCTGGAAAGTCAACGAGGACCTGACTCAATTCTGGAGGGTCAACAGGAGCCTCACTCGACTCTGGAGGGTCAACTGTGGCTGTCATTCTGTGCAGAGGCACTGGACAAGCAGCCGTCTTGTGCCATGACTCTGGACCGGTGGCCATCTTGGGCAGTGTCGCTGGCTCGGCGGACGTGCGCTTCCTCTCCCTTCTCGGTCCGCCATGGTGAGACGGCGGCTCTGATCTGTCCCACATAAGCCCCGGGTTGAAGGGGGGCCATGGTGGAGAGCGATGCTGAGCCTCCTCTTGACCACTCCCTCCTCGGTGACCTCCCCTGGTCCTGCGAAACATGACCAGGTGGGTTCCCTCAAACTGATTGCTTCTCTCCCGCTCGGTAGCTTGGGAAGAAACATATTCCGACATACCGCTGGATCTCGTGTAGACTGAGTCCTTCTGTCACGATCAGGATACAGGAAAACACAGAGAGATCCACGTGCAGGTCTTTTATTAGGGGTAATCCAAATCGTAAACAGTCCAGGCAGGGGTCAAAACCAGAGTAGCAATCCAACAACATAAACAGACAAAGACACAAGAGCAAGAACAAGACTTCAAAATTGACGTGAACTATACAAGGACTCCGTGCACATACTAAGACAGACAGGGTATAAATACACAGGCAAATGACAAACGCTAATGGGGAATGGGCTGAGTGCAATGATAAATGATTAGTGACAGCTAAGTGCAATGAGAAGACAGAGATTGTGGGGAATGTGTTTCAGAAAGTGACAGACACCATAGGGAAGAAGGACATCTAGTGGTTACCCAGGGAACACAAACCAGACACAGTGACACCGTGCCACCCCTAGTATGTCTTGCCTGTGATAATTTCAATCTACAGGTGCTGGTCATATAATTAGAATATCATAAAACAATTTCTGTGACAAATTCCATTCAAAAGTGAAACTTGTATATTATATTCATTTATTACACACAGACTGATATTTTTTAAATGTTTATTTCTTTTAATTCTGATGATTATAACTGACAACTAAGGAAAATCCCAAAATCAGTATCTCAGAAAATAAGAATATAACTTAAGACCAATATAAAGAAAGGATTTTTAGAAATCTTGGCCAACTGAAAAGTATGAGCATGTACAGCACTCAATACTTAGTTGGGGCACCTTTTGTCTGAATTACTGCAGCAATGCGGCGTGGCATGGAGTCGATCAGTCTGTGGCACTGCTCAGGTGTTATGAGAGCCCAGGTGACTCTGATAGTGGCCTTCAGCTCTTCTGCATTCTTGGGATCTTCCTCTTCACAATATCCCATAGATTTTCTATGAGGTTAAGGTCACGTGAGTTTCCTGGTAAATTAAGAACAGGGATACCATGGTCCTTAAACCAGGTGCTGGTAGCTTTGGCACTGTGTGCAGGTGCCAAGTCTTGTTGGAAAATGAAATCTGCGTCTCCATAAAGTTGATCAGCAGCAGGAAGCATGAAGTTCTCTAAAACTTCCTGGTATATGCCTATATGTTGACCTTTGACCTCAGAAAACACAGTGGACCAACACCAGCAGATGACTTGGCACCCCAAACCATCACTGACTGTGGAAACTTTACACTGGACCTCAAGCAACATGGATTGTGTGCCTCTCCTCTCTTCCTCCAGACTCCAGACCCTGATATCCAAAGGAAATGCAAAATTTACTTTCATCAGAGAACATAACTTTGGACCACTCAGCAACAGTCCAGTCCTTTTTTAAGCGAGACGCTTTTGATACTGTCTGTTGTTGAATTCCTTGACACAAGGAGTGCGAAGCTGAAACCCATGTCTTAAATACGTCGGTGTGTAGTGGTTCTTGAAGCACTGACTCCAGCTGCAGTCCACTCTTTGTGAATCTCCCCCACATTTTTGAATGGGTTTTGTTTCACAATCCTCTCCAGGGTGCGGTTATCTCTATTGCTTGTACACTTTTTTTCTACTGCATCTTTTCCTTCCCTTCGCCTCTCTATTAATGTGCTTGGACACAGAGCTCTATGTCTTCCCCGTGATTGTGTAGCCTACATAACTTGACTGAGAGACCATTTAAAGGCCTTTGCAGGTGTTTTGAGTTAATTAGCTGATTAGAGTGTGGCACCAGGTTACTGATCTCACATGACTTCAAGAATCTGCTCCGTCTGTGTCTCCTGTGCTCCCTCCTTGTTGTTTGTGTGCTTTATTTGTTCCCTTGGATCAACCAACCTGTGGATTCACTACTTATCTACTTACCGGTCCCCAAGAGGTGTGTGCTCTCCTCCACCCAGCATCCACAATCTCATCAAAACCTGCAAGGACAGTATTACTTTAGATTATATGTTGAACGTCACCTGGCCAAATGATTAGTTGACATTATCGACAACTTGTTGTCGAGTAGTAGTTTAATGTCATGTGATCGAATGTAAGAGCCTACAATAATGTGGTTTGACCAGTGTGGCGCTGTAGCACGATACTGTAATTCAGCTCTCCAGATGAAATTCAGGAGAAGACAGAAATGCAGCTGATTCCGAGGGTGCTGATCTGCGTTCAGAAGATTGTTAATAGACTAATAGTAGTTCAGTCCTCCAGTCCAGTCATGTCAAGTTTATTCATTTAGTACTTTAGTACTATAGATAGCCTTAAATCAAGCAGCTTTACATATTATTAAACATGTAAAACCAGAATCAGTGTCACTTTCAGTTAGAATTACAAATTGATTTTCTGTTATAAAGCAGCTCTCCGGTGCGGAGCTAGCTAATGATAAAGGTTTTTTATTAGTGTAAACCCAATAAGGTATTTTAAGATTATGTTGTGCATATTAGATTATACAAAAAATAAAATATCTTATCACTTAATCTTTATTTTGTTTCTTATCCATATGACCCACAAAAACATATTTAAGGTAATTAAATGATTGTTTTTCTTCCATCTTGATTTGTGTGCCAAACATATTTATTTGTATAAATTAATTGTATAATTAATTACATAATATCACTTCCAAAAGCTGAAGTGATTAACTTTATTTATAATTAGAATATGTATAACTCAATATTTAGATCTATTGCAAAATCTGAATATTCAATACATTTCAATTGATTAATTAGCAAAATTAATTAACCCAATAATCATTAGATTAATCTATTATCAAAATAATAATTTGTTGCAGCCCTAGAAAACAGGTCTCATCGCTTGAGCTTGTCTGAGAACGTGTTATGTCATTTTCATTTTATCTTTCCTATAATGCCTGATAAAGTAGTGTTTATGATCTGACCACTGCTTTGTTTACAGTTGTTACTGAGGAAACCACTATTTCTGCCACTCCTAAAGCGCCTACTGCTGGTTGTCATACTCTCATTAATTTTCATTGTAACTTACATTTTTAATCTCAGTCGCCTGAGTTACTGCACTACTGTTAATAAACGGTTTAAAATTAACTCTGCCATCCCAAGTCTGTCTATGGAATAATAAAATATAATAATAGATTCAAATAATAGAAATAATAGATTCTGTAAAGTAATAGATTCAAGAACAGTTGGACAGCTGAAAGGAATGGAAGAATGGGTACCAACTAGATTGTGGTCTCAGCCTGATACTGGTGAAGGTTTAGTAAAATTTGATATTCCAGTTAGGGTTATAATTAGACCAGAAGTGCAGTTACCAAGAAAACAACATCTATTAAGACAAAAGGCTGTGGATGGCATTAAAAAGACACTTTGATACTGAAGACACTGATTACACTGGGAGAATTGATTGAATGTTGGAAGAGCATCACAGACTAACAGATGCTCAAACAGTAGCCCAACACGTTTAGCTGAGCACTGATGCAAGCAGAAGGACTTCATCATTTCCTAAGCAGCACATGTGCTAAATTTACAATCCTCACTACTGAGTAGGGGTGGGAATCTTTAGTCACCCCATGATCCTATTCCTATCCCCCCCCCCCCCATTAAATAATTAGTTTACCAACTTCACACTTAATCCTATATTTACATATCCTTACATAATTAAGTTCTTTTAAAAATCATTAAAAATTGAAAAAAATAAATACATTTAAACCGTTGTATGTTAAGAATTTTAAACTAATATAACTTCAAAATATAACTAACATAAATTATAATATTAATTTGTCTGTTTAATCATGTCTAAAAATTTAATAATTGTGTCTACTCAAGCTCTTTTAATGGAATATAATATTTACAGACTAACCAAATGTTAATAAAACAATAGGCCAATACCTGTAGAACCACGGAGGCGGACTGGCCATCATGAGCACCGGGACATTTCCCGGTGGCCTGACGGTCATTCTGGCCTGCCGCTGTGCAGTCGATCAGCCTGACGTGCAATAGGCTGGTATGCAACAGCTAATTAATTGACGGTTTTATGAATCTACAAATCAGGCGATCACGGATTGAAAATGACACCACCACACGACCAAACATCAGTGAAGCACTGCCTAATTGGCTATATCCAGAGGCAGGCTTTATCTTAGAAAATCTCGCAAAAAATGGAGCAGTAAACGCAAAGAATGAGCAGAGACGGAACGTATAAGAAGGAGAAAAGCCCTGTCCACAGACTCAGCAAGTAAGGGAGCAGGTCGGTCAGAATTGCATTTATATTTACCAGGGATGGGACGGTTCACAGAAAAAACCGAACCATTCAGTTCACCCCACACAAATTCGTCACGTGCTGGGACCGCTGTTCAACTTAAATCTGACAAAGCATCTGTAATATGGTTAACTATAAATAACACGTAAAACAAACGGGGTTCAGCTAATATATGTTTCTCTTGATGGAAGCGCATTCTGGATTCCCAGACATTGCAACAGCGATGAGAAAAAAAAAAAACAAATAACAAAACTGGACAAATCATTGACTCTTGTCACTGACAGTGACAGTCTTTATATTAATCGAACAGCAACAACAAAGAAATCACTCACTGCTCTTGATTAAAAAGCTTTTTTAACTTTAATAAAGAATAATCTTTAAGTTAAAAGCTAATGCAAGACCTACCTAAAAAAGCCCTGAAAATCAGTTTATTTTTTGTATCTTTACTCTGTTGTATTTATTTGTGCTGTTTCTTGTAGTTAGAATATTCTTAATGATATGATAAAATATATATTTTTTGAAACTGTAGTTTTTCCATAAACATAGCACATACAGTACAACACTACCAAAATCGTGACTCTAAAACCATGAAACAAACCGAACTGTGAAAAAGTTGAACTGTTCCACCCTAATATTTACATAATCATTTGGCAGACGCTTTCATTCAAAGCGACTTACAATAGATAAAATCTATTTAAAAAAAAAAAAGAAATATATATATATATATATATATATATATATATATATATATATATATATATACACATATATATACATATATTATAAATGTATATGATGATAGATGTTTTAAAAGAGCATCTTAATGACACACTAGCACACTGTTTTACATAATGGGGATACAGTATTTTTTTTAGTGCCAAAATTGACCAGAAATTGATTTTTCATTTCTAGCCTACAATATGTAGCCTAGTGTACAATGCTTATTTATTTTGAAGGTGACGAAGGAAGCAACAGTAGCAGTAACTAGTGCTGCTCGTGCTCCTGCTTTGAACAAGAAGGGGTGGACAGTTCAGCTTTTGAGTCAGAGCAGGAACCTTCAGTTAAAGTTTAAGCAAAACTAAACATGCTGGCTATACTCTTAGAAAAACATATATGTGCTTTTATGATTTATAAGGTCATCAGTAGTAGGACTTTGATCATTGGGGCATACAATTGATGGCTTCATAATTAATATACATTATTGAAAGTGCTTATTTCATATTGCAGAGAAACTCAATGTGCAGAGTGAAAGAGAGGGGGATTAAGGGAAAGATGTTAGAGACAGTGAATGCCTTGATACTTCATTTGATTATTTTGCCTGTCCATAGTCTAAGGATTTTTATTTATTTTTTAAGTATAACCCAATTCAAACAACTAAATGAACCAAAGAGTTTATCAGTCTGGTAGACACATGAATTGGGTGGTGACTGCAGCAACAGAGGTGGCCTGGGGTGGAGTCAAATTCCCAGCCTGATTTACTGTCCCAGTCTGCCACTGGTTGTGTCTGTCACTTTAATAGTATGGTTCACATAAAAATGAAATTATTCATAATTTACTCAGGCTGTTCTAAACCTGCATGAAGCTCTTTCTTCTGTTGATCACAAAAGATACTTTGAAAAATGTGTCTCAACTAAAGGTAAAAAAACAAAACATCAGTCATTGGGGACCAGAAACTGTTTGGTTACCAATGTTATTTCTATGTATCTCCTTTCCTTCAGTAGACTTAGTCCAGCTGTTATTATTAAAATAAAAGTAGGGGATGTGGATCATTTGCTAGACTCAACAATGAACTGAAACTGGGACTGGACTTGGCAGAGGGGTTACTGCTTTAACCAACTCAGTGTAAATGCATAATTAGATCATTGATGATGCTGAACAATGAAGAGAGAGAGAGAGAGAGAGAGAGAGAGAGAGAGGCTTTAGGCTCAGATTTCAAGACAAAGCTGATGAGCTTGTATGTTACTGAGCTCTCTAAAAGGGCCACACAGTGATCAAGATCAAAAATATGAATGACAGCTGTGTTGCTGGTCACTCCATCTTGGTTAATAGCTCTTATTTTAGGGCTAGATCTAAATTAATAATTCCAAAATTATCATGAGATCACAAATGTTGTCATTACCAGGAGTTACGTGATGCCAATATTTTTGGCCATGGATTCAAAACTATAAGATCTAGATCTTCAGTCATTTAATAGAGCAGCTCATTTTCCACAATATTATTAAGAATAAATTAAGTATGCCAAGGCCTACCAAGTCATCTGATGGATATGGAGGAAAGTTTTTTTTATTATTATTATTAGTAAAAAATATATATATATATATATTAGCCAAATAACAAATTTTGGGGCTTGGGGAGTTACTATCTATACTAGAGTCCTACATGACATACTACAATGTGAATAATAATATGTTTGTTGTTTTTGTGTTGCTCTGCTGTCTTTCCTCAGATCAGTGCTGGCCAGTGCAGCAGTCAAACAGATGATCAGTGTGTCTGAGAGAGACACACATGTTCCCAGCAGGCCCTGGACTGGATGAACCGCACACATTTCCTCAAAAACCCTGTGAGGAGTGCCTCTTATTTTCACTCTCTATTTCACATGTTACTGTATCTTTCAATAGTAAGGGATAGTCAGTATACTTATTGTATTTTGGTGTAAATTACTACTTATTATCTACTACTGTGTAAGCAGATGTATCTTAAAATATATGATGAAGTATCTATTCTTAACACCGGAAGACTAGAGACTGTGCTGCTGAAGCTGAGAAGACTGGATGGACAAGCAGCTCAGTGTTCATTATCTACTGGAATGCACAGACTTTAACACTGCTTCTGAGAAACTGGCTACAGTAATAGTTAGTGTGACCAATATTGGTCCATTAAGATGGAAAATAGGAAGAGATCTGCTAACCGACACACCTTTAGCTCTGTGTGGAAGCTGTAATCTGTATATACACCCATTCACATCCTTCTCTTCACTCTCTGACGCATAAGTCTCCAAACTCATCCTTTCTATTCAATCTACTACTTGTCCGCTAGATCCTATTCCATCTCATCTCCTTCAAGCCATTTCTCCTGCAGTTGTACCTACACTCGCTCACATCATTAACATATCCCTCCACACTGGTGTTTTTCCTTCATCATTTAGACAGGCTTGTATAACTCCACTACTTAAGAAACCCACCCTCAACCCATCTCTTTTAGAGAACTACAGACCAGTTCCCCTTCTTCCTTTCATTGCAAAAACACTTGAACAAGCTGTGTTCAACCAAGTCTCTGTCTTTCTCACACACAACAACCTCCTTGACATCAACTAATCTGGCTTTAAAAGTGGACATTCAACTCAGACTGCCTTCCTCTCAGTTGCTGAAGCCCTAAGACTTGCAAGAGTGGAATACAAATCTTCAATACTTATCTTGCTTGATTGCAATATCTAACTTCTGGGGTGCCTCAGGGCTCAGTTCTTGGACCACTTATCTTCTCTGTCTACATGGCATCATAAGGTCCTGTCATTCAGAAACATGGCTTTTCATACCACTGCTATGCTGATGACACTCAACTCTACCTCTCATTCCATCGTGATGATCTGACAGTAACTGCTCGCATCTCAGCTTGTCTAACAGACATTTCTTACTGGATGAAGGAACATAACCTTCAACTCAACCTTGCCAAGACAGAACTTCTTGTGGTTCCAGCAAACCCATCGTTTCATCACAATTTTACCATCATATTAGGCACATCAACCATAACTCCTATAAAAAACAACCAGAACCTTGGAGTTATGATTGATTTTCTCAGACCACATTGCTAAAACTGTCCGATCCTGCACATTTGCTTTATTCAACATCAAGAAGATCAAGCTCTTTCTTTCAGAACATGCTGCAAAACTCTGTGTTCAAGCTCTTGTTCTGTCCAGGCTGGAAAATTGTAATGCCCTCTTGGCAGGTCTTCCAGCCAGTTCTATCAAACCTTTACAATTAATCCAGAATGCAGCAGCAAGATACATTTTTTATGAGCTGAAAAGAGTACATGTCACACCTCTGTTTATCAATCTGCACTGGCTACCAATAGCTGCTCGCATAAAATTCAAGGCATTAATGATTGCCTCCAAAACCACCACTAGCTCTGCACCCATTTACCTAAATCCATTACTTCAGACTTATGTGCCCTATAGAAGATTGTGTTCTGCAAGTGAACGTTGCATGATTGTGCCATCCCGAAGAAGCACAAAGTCACTTTTAAATTTTAAATAAAATATTCTCTTCTGGTGGAATGACCTCCCCAACTAAATCCAAGCATCTGAGTCCTTAGCCATCTTCAAGAATCGGCTTAAAACTCATCTCTTTATTTGACCCTCTAACTTTAGCACTCACTATTCTTATTCTATTCTTTAAAAAAAAAGTCTAACTAGCTTTCTACTATTTTTGTATTCAATCTGTTTTCTTTTTATTTATTATACAAAAAAAAATACAAAATATATATATATATATATATATATATATATATATATATATATATAACTTTTAACACTAACTTGCACAATTCTTTCTCTATTCTATGTTTTAATTTTATTTATTATATTATTTAAAAGCCCTTGCTACGTGTACTGCGTTTTAGGCTAACTGAGACTTTTGTATTTTTTGATTGCTTCTATTGTCCTCGCTTTGGATAAAAGCATCTGCTAATGAGCAAAACGTAAATGTATATCAACTATATCATTAACATAATTTTGTAACCATAACTGTTATTAAAGCATTAAACGCTAGTCTTGATTCATCATTAAAATTGAAGTGCTGCCTGCAATAATACATTAGTCACTCAATAGCTATGCTCTCCCACTAATACAGAGTTTGCTGTTCATCCTCCCTTATGTATCTTATTAATTGTGTATCTGATCAATAAAGTTTGAAGAAAGAGCAGATGTGAAGCAGACTGTGTCTCGTTCTTCTTCTCTTGTTGGTTTGCATGAAGAGGATCTGAAGCAGAACAGAAGAGTAAAGTTTGTGGGAAAAGATGAACTGAAGATGATTTTTCTTACTCTAATCATAGCCCATATACTATATTATAGACATTTCTAAACTATCCCTCAGATGTGATTACACAGCGTTTGATCCGAGTTCCACAATCTCTGTCTGGTTGGCTCATTATTTAAAGGAAAGCTGAAATGTTTAGGAAGTATTTCAGTGATGAATTGTGTTTCCAATTTTTCCGGCAACAAAACAATCATGTACCTTTACTGCTTCTTCTTGTTTCAGAACAAACTCAGGCCCTGTTTGATTAATAAACCTTTTATTTTGAAATTTACCACAAATGACATTGTTCAAACATTTGGGATCAGTAATTATATTTTTTTCTTCTGCTCATCAAGACTGCATTCAACACATTAAAAAACTGTGTTATTGTGAAATACTTACAAATTAATGTTTTTCTATTTTATTTTAATATACTAGAAAATATAATTATTAAAAAACTTTTCTGATATTGCATAACTATTTTTCGCCAAAACATTGGAGGAATTGGTGATCCTCTGCCCATCTTGACTTCTGAGAGACACTGCCACTCTGAGAGGCTCTTTTTATACCCAATCATGTTGCCAATTGACATAATAAGTTACAAATGGGTCCTCCAGCTGCTCCTTATATGTACATTTAACTTTTCCGGTCTCTTATTGCTACCTGTCCCAACCTCTGGAATGTGTAGCTCTCATGAAATCCAAAATGAGCCAATATTTCACTCTAAAAATGGCTGGGTTAAAAATAACCCAATTGGCAACCCAGCGCTGGGTAAATATTGGACAGAACACATGCTGGGTTATTTAGAAAACCCAATTTAGAGTCATTTTTACCATTTGTGGGTTAAAAATTATTTCTGAATGACCTGTCTAACCGTTTACATTTTGCCATGTTTAGCTATTTAAATACACAGTGAAATGACACTGACAATTAACATTCTTTAAATTTAAATGTAAAATCATTTAAAGATGTCCTTAAATTTATATCAAGTATATAAAGACTCCTATGTAGGTAGATGTGCACTGCTTAGGGTAGTTCAACATATAGTTCACCCAAAAATGAAAATTCTGTCATTTATTATTCAACTTCATGTCGTTACAAACCCGTAAGACCTTCCTTCATCTTCAGAACACAAGTTAAGATATTTTCGATGATATTCGAGAGCTTTCAGACCAGGGTGAATAATTATTGACAATTTTCATTTTTGGGTGAACTATTGTCAAAGACTTAAGCTCTGAAGCAAAGATCTACACCTGAGAGCAGTGTAGCCTGCTATAGAGCCTGTCAACGGAAGGACAAGGAATTGCAAGATTATATTTTCAATTGCGTTTTCCACATGTGACAAATTGTAACAAAATCCAAACACAATTGCAAATCTTGAACAAAAACACTTTCAAAAACACTGAACAAAAACTACCTTTTCAGTTTTCAGTTAAAGTCAGTTCATCATTCATTCAGTGATGTATCGTCCCTCTGTGCAAACAAGTCGATGATATTGCTTGATATTAATTGTCCCCAACTAAGGAAAACCAAGGAACCGAAACTCCATCGGTGACAGAATGGAGAAAAAAACCTTGGGAGAAACCAGGCTCAGTTGGGGACCAGTTCTCCTCTGACCAGACGAAACCAATAGTTCAATTCCAGGCTGCAGCAAAGTCAGATTGTGCAGAAGAATCATCTGTTTCCTGTGGTCTTGTCCTGGTGGTCCTCTGAGACAAGGTCTTTACAGGGGATCTGTATCTGGGGCTCTAGTTGTCCTGGTCTCAGCTGTCTTTCAGGGCAGTAGAGGCCCTTTCTAGGTGCTGATCCACCATCTGCTCTGGATACGTAGTGGATACGAGTGGCTACGGTGGCCTCGGAATAAGAGAGAAGCAGACTAATGTTAGCATAGATGCAACATAAGAACAAGTACATGAGGTGTTACTAATTACCATGTCTGTTTTTTCACTGTGTTGCACGTTACCTGCCAAATTTAAATGGAATTGCAATTACTTTAGCAATTTACTTTAGCCTCACATGGAAAACTGTCAATTTTTGCCAGAGGTGGGACCATACTATGGAGAGTGTTTGTATTGGGAGGTGATGTCACTCAAAGACAATTGTGCCAAATGCTTTCAACAATGGAGGTTAAGGCACTACTAAAGGCAGCTGCCACTCCGAGAGATGAGTGTTAAAGAACAGACAGTGCAACCCAGATCTCCCTATATTTTTGGCACCTCACACAATAAATAATTCTGTCATTTTTACCCCAAATGCAGCTACTATCCCCTGCTAACAGTTAGAACCACATGGTACTATTGGTCAATATTCACCATTAACGAAATGCTTTTCACCTGAGGAATAAAATATAGGTTAGGATGCAAATAGGTAAATAAGAGTAGAACTCCAATGTTGTTTTGCTGACGTGCATCAGAGTGCATACAGTGAGAGATTTGGGGTAAAAACTACAGAATATATCCCAATAAAAAACACGCCCCATAGTATAGTCCCACGCTTGACACAAATTGACAGCTTTCTTTGTAAAGCATTTGAAATTCAAATGCTTTTCAATTGGGTTTGGACTATGTCACAATGTATGCGTCCACATGTGGAAAAATGCAATTAAATATACAATTTGCAATTCCTTTTGAAAATAGTGCAGAATATCCTTACCTGTCCATTGATTATGATCAATGCCTGAGAGATCTGCTGGCATTTTTAAATCGCCACGACAATTGGATGGGGTTTTGTGGACTCTGCTCGGTTAAAGAATTCCATGTTTGTTCCAACCTTTAAAATAAAGTAAAACAAATAAAAAATAATACACATTGTTTTAATAACAGTGATACAGTTCAATTAACTGTGTGAAGTTAATCATGAAATTTACCCATCATGATTATTTGTTAAATTCACCTATGAGTTGGTCTACAGAAGCAGAATATGCTCTAGTGATTGGCTGAAAGGTGGGATGTTCCAGTCATTTTAAATCACAGTTTTATGTTAATATGCTGGCTATATCAAACGTACCGTTAGACGCCTCAATAAGACTGCACTCGACGAGTTTTTCTCTCACAAATGTATCCATGTGCACATTCTTAATTATAATTTCTATGTAAAAAGACTTTATACAAAGTTAGCTTTAACTATAGCATGAAATACAAATATATGTGTGTTTAAGTTACGTGAGGGTTAACGTTAGTTGATTATAACAGACATGCAATTATGTAAAATGTATAATAAACACGAACGTACCGTTAGACGCCTCAATAAGACTGCACTCGACGAGTTTTTCTCTCACAAATGTATCCATGTGCACATTCTTAATTATAATTTGTATGTAAAAAGACTTTATAAACCACAAAAGCATCAAATCACTTCACTAACGCGGCCTACGTCAATCGCTGTGTGTGCGCGCAGTTTGAAATGCCCTGAGACGTTGATTCTTTTCCGGGAATCACTTTGTTCGAGGATTACTGAACCCGTTTATTTGAACTGGATCGTCGGTTCTTTTAGACCTGCAGTCCAACTATATTGTACGTAATTTCTATGATTTACATGTCGATATGGACAACTGCAGGCGTTTACATTAGAGCAGAAAGTCGTATTCACTTTTTGAACTCATTTGACTCACTTCAATGTTAAATTCGCTTTTCAGTGTCAGAAACGACTTTTTCCTCTATTTTCACAGGTATTCGCATATTTCAGCCATCCGTCACTGTCTGAAACTTAATAAAACTGTATTAATCTGTCGTCTCAGATACCTTAACACGATTATGCGAGTCACGTAACGTAGGTTGGCCATTTGAGGTAAACAGTTCATCATTTAACGTAAATAATGTTGGCCTGTAGACGTTTAACAGTATTGTTGCCGCAAAAAAAGTTATAATTCTGCCAATTTAAAGTAATTATTAATAAAAACATTAAATAAACTTACCTTAAAACAGTTGAAAGCCGCGGCTTTGCCCCGTTGTTCTTCCAAAATGACAATTAGGGAGCGATTTAAACATCTTCAAGGCGCGTTAAATAACCAAGCACTGGCCTGAAACAACCCAGCGACGCAACCCAGCAGGTTTAACCCAACACCTGGTAAATTGAAACTACCCAAAAGTGTTTAAAAATAGATAAAATAACCAAACAGACTCAACCCAGCATTTTGGGTGAAAAAATAACCCAGCCGTTTTTAGAGTGTTGGCATGACATTTCAAACATGTCTCACTTTCAACATTTGATATGTTATCTATTTTCTATTCTGAATAAAATATAAATTTTTTGAGATTTGTAAATTATTCCATTCTTTTTTTGCTCACAATTTGTACAGTGTCCCAACTTTGTTGAAATCGGGTTTGTAGACTTTAGTGTAGGGTGACCACTCTTTTTTTAATTGATGATGGCGGTGCCTCAGAGTCTCTTTCTCCATTTTTCGAATTGGAAACCGTGCATCTAAAAGTTCCTTCCCAGTGTGTCTGGTATGCACGTGCGTGCACTGTCATGACAACAACGAAAAAGTTGACAACAACCTAGTCAGCAGTTCAACTGAGGGGTGGGTGTGGCAACAGTACTGTGCTGAACTGTGAAGTAATGTTCGTTTGGCTGCCTGGGGCTCGAGGATATAGAGCAGTGGTCACCAACCTTTTCGAGCTTAAGATCACATCCAAAGTCCAAATGTAAACCAAGATAGGGTACTTACCAAAACAGGCATTTTGACATGATTTTTGTGTGAATTTGTCCATTTAAACACAATACTTCAGAGAGAGCTTATATTTGCGCGCTTCGGATGAGCGCATGCACAAATCTTCTCACAGCGCGCGCAAACTCACTTCCTCTGGCTCTTAAATGTTTAAACTGACAAAGCTTAAATGAGTTTAGTTTAAACACAGATATCAGCACCAAGGTGATGATGGAATAAATTACTGCTCATATACAGCATTCGCGTTGAACAAGAGTGAATGATTTGTCCAGGGTTTTTTTTTTCTCTCATGTTTTTGTAATGTCTGGGAAGCCTTAATGCGCATGCATCAACAGAAACATTTATTAGCTGAACCCTGTTTTTTTATGTGCCATTTATAGCAAGCCATATTACAGATGCTTTGTCAGTTTTAAGTTGACGCGCGTGCCGAACCGTGTGTGGTGAACCGAACGGTTTGGTTTTTTTCAGCGAACCGTACCATCTCTATTACCTCAATAATTAATCAATTACAGGCCTAAAACAATCATGCCCGAGCAGAGGGATATTAGTACATCTCGTCACACCGGCACCCGCGTCTAAATCAGTTGTATGATCTGGTTTTCAGTCTAAAACAGTTGCATCAAGTATAAATGTCTCATCTGTTTCGGGAGGTGCACGGGCAGTCAGCGGAGGCTCGCACCTCCCAACTCACACCGGAGGCTCGCACCATTATTGCTCAGATTTCGAAGAATCTTTGTGATCGACGGGTTGGTGACTCCAGATATAGATGAGTGACCAACTTTTTTGAGCAAGCATTGATTATGCGTGACACAGTCTCAATTTGGGTTTGTGTGGGTCGGGCAGTGCTCATGGAGGAAGGGTCCAGGTAAGGGGCGGAGTCCGGCATCACTCTCATTGGCCACGGCGCTGGTAGGGGATGGACAGCCCAGCATCCTGGCCCGTCGGGCTTGTAAACGGGTGCGGTTCCCATACCGATGGCGGGTATGGCAGCTCATGTCTTCAGTGGCATAGGAGTCCCTCAACGCACCCTTCCTGGACCCACGAGGACACCAGCGTGCATGCATGGGGAAGAGACCGGGAGATGGGGAGAGAGGCGCGTTGGGCTTTTAAACAGCGGCGGTGATGAGGCTCCATTTCCTTCAGGTGTGCCCCATCACACGCCGCCAGCCCTGACTCGTCCAGCGCCCCTCCTCTCACACGGGAGCCTGGTGAAGGGCGGCGATTTAGGACGGGGTGCCGGTGACAATCAGGGAGGAGGCAGCTGACTCGTCACAATATATATATATATATATATATATATATATATATATATATATATATATATATATATATATAAATAAATGCCTACATATCATAATGGATATTCATCACATGTATCAGAATTAGGCTATCTATTTGCTCGCACAGGAGCAGCTCCGTTTCATCTCGAAGACGTGTTCTGTCTTTGCGCTTGTCAACTTTTGCCATATAAATAGCAAATACGTCATGGCAAGGGATTGGAAGATGAGACTCTGATTGGTTTATTGAATGTTACGCTCATAAAACAACCATTGCTCATTAAGAGAATAGGCACAACCCGTTTAGACCATGTGCCGGGTGTTAAAATAGCAAACAGTGGATTTGGACACACCCTGAGTGCACCTGCGACGTGCGCTTTCCACTTTGCATTTAGATCAATAAAATAGAGCCCTTAATTTTTAAAGTGCACTTCAAAAATAATAATCTAATTCTTACAGTATCTCTCAGTTTGATTCCCCTTTAACTGCTTCTATGTAACTATGCTAAACAAACTGTAAATATTATTTTATTTCTTTCAGACTAAACACATTAAGTGACCACATTTCTCAAACTCCTCTAACACTTTTGTCATTCATGCTCCACAACCTGCAAAACATTATATATATTCAGCACATTTTTCAGTAGCTAACACACTGCTTTCAAAACTGATTAAAGCACATTCAAATCAATACAATGGTAAACTCTGTCCATTTCTGCAGGAATTATATTGAATTATAAAATCTTAGTAAAATATTTAGGATTAGATATTTAATATCTTCAAAGATAAACTGTGATGCTACTTTTTGTTAGTGTTTTTTTATATCAGTGTGTTAATAATGAAATGTATGTTTTCTGAATGAGAATTGTTGCCAGTGTTATTGTCACGATCATTAGATGGAGTGTCCATGAACTTCGGTAGAGGGCACTCCACTCAGGACCATTCCACCCATCAACCACCAGATGTCATCATATCATCACTTGGACACTAGCACCTCTCATACTGTTGCACCACACCTGAACTACATTCCCCATGAATCACTTAATCACAATCACCTTGCTACACCTGCACCTCATTCATCAGCCAATTTCCTTGCCACACTGGTTAAAGTAATGATTATGAATGTGTCTAAATTAGCAAGGAGACATTTAATTGTTTAGTAATAAACTGGGGCATGTTCAAGTTCAAAACGGTGCGCAACGTTTTGCTACGGTTTCCGTGTTGAACGTCATGTTTCCTGGAAACGGCGTGCACCGGTGTGCAACGGGGTTTGAGATGCGTTTTCTATTGTTTGGTGGGTGTGTCAGAACTGCAGTCCAATCAGCAGCAACATGTATATAAAGCTCGCGGTATTAAAGTGAACTTGCACAATGGCTTCAAGGAAAATAATGGGTTGCACTTTATTTTACAGTACGTGTACTTCCATGTACTTATAGTGTACTTACAGTGTACTTATCTAAAAAGGTTCTGGTAATACAAGGTAACTACATGGGGTAGGGTTAGGTTTAGGGGTAGGTTCAGGGTTAGTACCTAGTTATTACATAGTTATTGTAATTACTATAATAAGTACATAGTATGTACATGGGGAACAGGACTGTAAAATAAAGTGCTACCAAATAATGTGCAAATGTGTTCGTTGCAGCTCGGTATGCGCAACAACTGAGGATATTAGAAGACATGTTTGTCGTAAGTTTTATTGTAAAAATATAGGATATCAACATAATGATGTAGTTGTTTATATTTTTAGCTTCATTGCAAGTGTATGACATTTGGTATAGAAATAAGAATCAGAATCAGAATCAGAATGAGCTTTATTGCCAGGTATGTTTACACATACGAGGAATTTGTTTTCGTGACAAAAGCTCCGCAGTACAACAGAATGACAGCGACAGAACATAAAACACATAATAAAAGAATAAAAAATACAAATAAGTAGATAGTAAATGACAATATACAAATGACAATTGTAGGCAGGTATATTACAAAATGAAGTTATGTATGTACATATATATTGTGTGCAAAATTTAAGTGTATACTAAGTATGTGTGTTAGATAAATAAAGTGTGTGTGTATATAAATATAAAGTGTAGTGTGTTCGCCGTTATTATCAGCTGTTCATAAGATGGATTGCCTGAGGGAAGAAACTGGTCCTGTGTCTGGTCGTTCTAGTGCTCAGTGCTCTGTAGCGTCGACCAGATGGCAACAGTTCAAAGAGGGAGTGTGCTGGATGTGAGGGGTCCAGAGTGATTTTGACAGCCCTTTTTCTCACTCTGGATAAGTACAGTTCTTGAATAGAAGAGAGGGTTGTACCGATGATTCGCTCAGCAGTCCGGACTACCCTCTGTAGTCTTCTGAGGTCAGATTTAGAAGCTGAGCTGAACCAGACAGTTACTGAAGTGCAGAGGATGGATTCAATGATGGTGGAGTAGAACTGTTTCAGCAGCTCCTGTGGCAGGTTAAACTTCCTCAGCTGGCGGAGGAAGTACAACCTTTGCTGGGCCTTTTTCACAATGGAGTCAATGTGAATGTCCCACTTCAGGTCCTGAGAGATGGTGGTTCCCAGGAACCTGAATGACTCCACTGCAGTCACAGTGCTGTTCATGATGGTGAGTGGGGGGAGTGCAGGGGGGTTTCTCCTGAAGTCCACGATCATCTCCACTGTTTTGAGCGTGTTAAGCTCCAGGTTGTTGAGAGTGCACCAGACAGCCAGCTCTTTAACCTCCTGTCTGTAAGCAGACTCGTCACCGTCCTGAATGAGGCCGATGAGTGTGGTGTCGTCTGCAAACTTCAGGAGCTTGACAGAGGGGTCCTTAGATGTGCAATCATTAGTGTACAGGGAGAAGAGCAGTGGGGAGAGAACGCAGCCCTGGGGAGCTCCGGTGCTGATTGTACGGGTGCTGGATGTGTATTTTCCCAGCCTCACTAGCTGCTGCCTGTCTGTCAGGAAGCTGTTGATCCACTGACAGATGGAGGTGGGCACGGAGAGCTGATTTAGTTTGGGCAGGAGGAGGTTTGGGATGATCGTGTTAAAGGCCGAGCTGAAGTCCACAAACAGGATCCTCACATAAGTCCCCGGTCTGTCTAGGTGTTGCAGAACATAATGCAGTCCAATGTTTACTGCATCGTCCACAGACCTGTTTGCTCTGTAGGCAAACTGAAGAGGATCCAGCAAGGGCCCGGTGATGTCCTTCAGGTGGGCCAGCACCAGTTTTTCAAATGACTTCATGACTACAGATGTAAGAGCCACAGGCCTGTAGTCATTTAGTCCTGTAATTTTGGGTTTCTTAGGGATGGGGATGATGGTGGAACGTTTGAAGCATGAAGGGACTTCGCACAGCTCCAGCGATCTGTTGAAGATCTGTGTGAAGATGGGGGCCAGCTGGTCAGCACAGGATTTCAGACAGGCTGGTGTAACACAATCTGGGCCTGGTGCTTTTTTCCTTTTCTGCTTCCGGAAGACCTGGCGCACCGCATCCTCGCTGATCTGAATTGCAGGTGCCCCACCTGAGAGGGGGGATGCAGGAGGTGTGAATGGTGAGAGTGCTTGATTGGAGAGGTGTTCAGGATGGGTTGCAGGAGCTGTTAATGGTGTGAATGGTTGTTTGGAGAGGCATTTGGGTCTGGTTGCAGGAGTTGTGAAGGGTGTGAATGGTTGTGTGGGGAGGCGTTCAGGGCATCTGATGGGTGTTCTTTCAAACCTGCAGTAAAACTCGTTCAGATCGTCTGCCAGTCGTTGATTCTCTACAGTGCTGGGGGGTGGTGTCTTGTAATTGGTGATCTTCTTTAGACTTTTCCACACTGATGCGGAGTCGTTGGAAGTGAACTGAGTCCTAATTTTTTCAGAATAATTCCTCTTTGCCACTTTGATCTCCTTTTCCAATGTGTATTTAGCCTGTTTATACAAGACATTGTCCCCCTTCACGTAAGCATCTTCTTTGGCCTGACGGAGCTGTCTGAGTTTTGCAGTGAACCACGGTTTGTCATTATTGTAAATTAGTTGAGTCTTTGTAGGAATACACATATCCTCACAGAAACTGATATATGAGGTTACGGTCTCTGTGAGTTCATCCAGATCGGTGGCAGCAGCTTAAAAAACACTCCAATCAGTGAGGTCAAAACAAGATTGTAAATCCTGCTCTGCTTCATTAGTCCATCTTTTTACAGTCCTTGATACAGGTTTAGCTGATTTTAGTTTCTGCCTGTAGGACGGTATAAGATGAACCAGAAGGTGATCAGAACGTCCCAAAGCTGCTCGTGGAACAGAGTGAAATGCATCCTTTATTGTGGTGTAACAGTGATCCAATATATTACTGTCTCTTGTGGGACATGTAACATGCTGTCTGTATTTTGGCAGTTCACGGGACAGATTGGCTTTATTAAAGTCCCCGAGAATGATTAAAGGGCACCTATTATGCCCCTTTTTACAAGATATAATAATGGTCTTGGGTGTCCCCAGAATGTATTTGTGAAGTTTCAGCACAAAATACCCCACAGTTAATTTATTATAACCATTTGAAAATGTCATTTTTGGGGCCTGTTTTAAAAAGAGCTGTTTTGGTGTGTACCACCTTAAATATAAATGAGCTGCATATCCCCGCCCTGCCTTTGGATGAGGGCGTAACTGGCACACCTATTACAATGAGCGATCGGTATCGGTAGAAGCAGAATGGCTGAGAGTGGGAGACCCGCTGTTTTGTATGGCATTCAGCCGTATATGTTTGAACCAGAATCAGACCCAGATGATGAAGAGACTCCGGCAGAAGAAACACAAATGAGAATGGAGCAGGACGTCTCTGAATGGTTGTTTGATACATTTATGTACATATATTTTAATCGCGTACCCTTTGCAATTATGGATGTGCAACACGCACTGTGATAACGTTCGCGCAATTTTTTTAAACTACAAACACAAATACTGTGATAACGTTTGCTAAGTACAAACGAAATTATATGCGAGGGAACGATTGCGTCATGTTGACATTACTTGTCGTACAGGTGTTTATGTGGCAAATGTGAGAAGATGGCTACAGAACCAGAAAATATATGCTGCAGGGAGATAGAACAGGTATTAATTTATTTACATTTGTAATTGTTGCAAAAAATAATAAGTGACATAAAACTGTCATACGCTATTTGTTGTATCAAAGGTTACAAGACGGATGCAACAACTTCAAGTCACTCCATCATGTATGGTAGACCATCCCGGAATGGATCCAGTTTGTTTAAATGTGTTTTCGTTACAAAACGCTTTTAACATTTACAGGGCTGACTATGGTCCCCTGCGACTTCGTGGAGTACAACAGTGAGTGTTAATGATTAGCACATTTAAGAAAAAATGTCAATTTCTTCTAAATATTAGAAATGTTTTTATAAATTTTTGATGAATTAATTTTTAGTCTAATATTTTCCCGGGTTATAAGGAAATTATAGTGAAAACAAAACATATTATAGCTTTAAATAATTTCACAACAACTTGCATATACATTTTTTTATTTACATTATGTATAAAGACACTGAACTGTACAAATAAGTTTAGAAATTAAATAATTTTAATAAAAGGACATTCCTCCAAAAAAAATTGAACCATGATCAATTAAATATCAAATATTTCAACTCCAGACAACAAATGATAGATATTTGAAAGAAAAAAAACACAGAAAAATCCTTGAACCCTGTTTTGAGAACGTGGCTATGTGTGTGTGTGCCTTAGTCGTTACAGATTTTTAGCTTATCGGAGTTTTGTGAGCTGGTGCTGGGGTTTCCTTGGACGAAAAGTTCGAGTTGTGATTCCATCCTGTGTGGTCCTGAGGATTCGAAGAGAGTTTCCTGATGCCCAGGGTAGTTATGTAGGTTTTCGACCACCTATTGATTAAACCGAGATACCCTACTAGAGATGGCCTCCTCCTTCTCTGGCCGGTCATACTCTGCGCACAATGCTGGTGGTATTGGTATCCTCAAAACATCATCCACATATGGTGCAGGATCCACAAAGACTTTATCAAATATGAGGTCCAGCAGGTCATCCACATATTCTGTGCAATATAACATTTTATTTTATTTTAAATTAGTCAAATATTGAGTTTTCTAATAGCTTGTAAGAAATTATGCAAAAAAGATATGTACATTTGTAGTAAATTTGTTAAGTAAACTCATTTTATACATACTGAATGTTGCTTGTGTCTTTACTTCTCTGACCCGGTATTCTCCCTTCTTGGCCTTTGGAAAGGTCACTTTGAACACCGGTCGACCAGCTGCTGTCGTGGCTTGAGGACGCCCGGCATTCTCATTGTAATGTAGTGCAGCCAGGTATAGTCTGTAAGCAATAAATACATTTTCAACATTCAATGTCTACAGTGTATGTAAAAGTAAATTTATTTTTACAACAATAACATTACCTGCACAACATTCCCAGAAATGGAAAAACCACATTTTTTGGTGTAAACCGTAGTATTACACTGTGGAAAACCTCGATAGAAGAAGTCTGATAGTGTGGACTTAGCTTGGCAACATCCTTCACAATTCTCTTGTTGGAGAGAACTTTCTCCAACTTGAGATATGGCAGTGTTCCTAAATTATTGGAAGTGTTACTATAGTATGATATGTAATTTTAAATAAAAAAAGGCAAGCTATATGATCTGTATACATTTTTTAAAAGTAACTATTGCTTCTTTAGCCTACATACCAGCAGCTAGCCACTTTTTTGTGTCTCGACTTCTCCTTGTTCCATGTAGACATGCTGGAAAATTGCTGTCTTCATGTGTGTGCTTATTTTGCATGTGGTTTAGCATAGACATCCATTTAGCCACTCTTTCAGGTCCACTGCTTGATGATGCAGCAGTCCAATAGATGTGGTTTTTTATACTATGCAACCATTTACGTATTTTCTCACAACCCTTTAGCTTGCACACTTTTTCCAGCTGCTTTGAAATTCCTGGAGATTTCAATTAAATACAAACATGACAACACACAATAAGTAGAGCAATGTGTCATTACATATAATGTAATGGTGGTGTTTTTATATATATATATATATATATATATATATATATATATATATATATATATATACACACACACACACACACACACACACACACACACACACAGTATATATATAAATAATCCGCTAACACATAATGATCCGCTAAAACAGTTTCAGCGCAATTATTAGTCTGTAAAAATTTAGAAAATGATATGATGGTAGTAAGGTTATTTACCTTTCTCTATGTGCCAGACATCATAGAATTGGTTGACATTGCGTTCCCTGAGGAATTTTTGTATTTGCGGATGTCGGTCAGTCACAATGCAGTCCAGAGTCACTCCATGAGCATCCAAAAAGTCAAGACCTCTCTTCAAACCTTCCTTTTCCATGTGGTAACTTCCTCCCACTTCATTACTCTGAAAATTGATTAAAATATAATTATTTTTTTGCGTTTAAAATAAAATATTCAAGTTTTCCAGGACATTGAATCAAAGGTTTCTGCTCATTTACCTGGACGAGTTGTACATCAACAACGGTGTTTGTCTCCAGGTCCATCATTGTGTAACTGCCATATTTGGCAGAGTGCCCTTCAAAAACAAAAATACATAATCTCTTATTACACAATGTGCCCTGTCTATAAGATAAAATTCTATATATTTTTTTCTTTATAAAAAAAACAATGTAAATTTGTCCCACAATGTACCTGGTGAGTCAGCCCTCATATCTCCTCCAACAATGACCTTTTCCCTTTGAGCCAACAGCTGTAGCATCTCATCCTGCCAGTTTCTCCATTTGTAAACAATAGCAGGCTCAATGCACATTCGTGCATGACGACGAAAGGTGTCGTACTTGAAAAGATGTAACTTCATAGCTGCAAATATCTGACAACACATAGAGAAGAGTTGGTAAGCAGTAAATTAATAAATGAATAAACATAATTTTTTTTTACATTACACATTTTTAGTCTCATGTAACTGCAAAGCTATTGATTATTTCATTTACAAATACCTTTTCAATTGTGAAAAATGAAGCACCACTGAGATACACAGCAGCAGAAAGGTGAAGGTTTCCGGCTGGAGTACTGCCCAAAATCGGCTGACTGTTCCATTTCCGTGAGAACTGACAATGGTGGCAGAGTTGTTCAACACGTAGAAATGTTCCAATCCTTTGTGATCTTATATGACAGCTTCTATGACATACCGGGCACACATCAAACAGTTCCATGATGCAGGTCTCATAGACAATATATTTACAAATGTTTTGAATAGGGCTGGATTCTTGAGCTCTGAAAAAAAAAAAAAAAAAAAAAAAACATTAATTTACATAAGCACTACAGAAAAATTAGATATGCTATAATTAAAACAAACATTATTCTAAAATATAATATAAACTTACGACAAGTCTTTTGGCTCTGTTATTGATGTGTCTGCATCTGCAGGATTAAATGTGACATCAGTCTCTTGTGTTAGTATTGAAGAGCATTCCTGCAGGATATCTTCATCTTCCTCAAGGTCCAGACAAGGTCTTTTTGATGAAGTCTTGAGGGGCGTGGAAGACGCAACAGCTGTATGAGAAACTAATTTTGTGCTAACATCAAAACTTGACAATGTTGTCTCTGTCTGGACACCTGGAATATATAATTCAGCAAAGTTTCAGCAAAGATTCACTTTCTCTATCGTGGCTATTCAATTCAATTCAAATTTATTTGTATAGTACTTTTCACAATACATTGTTTTAAACCAACTTTACAGAAAATGAATTTCGAAATGTGCATATAAAAATACAATTAGCTAATACAATTATATAATATTATATTGTATACTATATAATATAAATATAGTTAAAAACATAAACATACAGACACTCCTGTGGTGTGTTTGAAGCGTCCTCATTGACAGTTGTGTACCAACACTGCATAGCTTTGATGTTTCTGTCTGCACGCCAATATCCCTCGTTCTACAGCTTCGTGTCGATGTGCTGGCCTTTGTATAAACATAGCAATTTTGATGTCTTGTCTTTACAGAAAACATACACGGTTTTTAATACAATATCTTTAAAAAATTATATACGTGTGGATACACACTTTACAAACAAGGTTTACATTATATACACAGTCAGATTTTCTACGACGACGACAACAACTTTAGACGCATTTGTTATTGAACTGGCTGACATCGACTGAAATGACTATTTTCTAAAAAAACATGAAATACACTTACTTCTTCTGAAGGTGACGTTGCATCGCGAACAGTAGGCAACGATCCAGACTTGAGGATTAACTTTGAAGCAAGACCTGCTTTGAATTGACCCTCGTTCTCAAAACAGTCAGTCAAAAAATGATTCGCGCAAACATAAACGTATTTTGGAATTTTGAGTGGCGCCTTTCCTTCATAAATAAAATCCATCCACTGCGTTTTCAGTGGCTCTGATGTCGGAAGTAAGTGAAAACTACTATGTTCATTATTACATCCCACAACAGAACACTTATGTTTCTTAGGAGACATTACCGGCTGTCGTTGAAACAATGGAGGATGGTGTACAGATCACGGAGGGCGGGCTCTATGCCAAAACCAGATTGTCAATCAAACCACGTCGGTGGGGCTTAGCTCAATTCTACGTCACAGTGAGAGCAGTCTTAGAACAGGGCGTTTTGAGACAGTGCTCATGAATTATTGAGATTGTAAAAAAAACACTAGGTGGATTTTTATCATTCTAGGGTGGTTTTGCTCACACACTGCCAACACACATGTATGGTCAAACACCATGTAAAAGTGAATTTTGCATAATAGGTGCCCTTTAAAACAGAGTCCGGGTGTTGTTGTTCTGTCTCTGTAATCTGATCAGCGAGTTTCTGTAAAGCTGAGCTCACATGCGCTTGCGGAGGGATGTAAACACTGACCAGAATGAAGGAGTGAAACTCCCGTGGCGAATAGAACGGCTTGCAGTTAATGAAGAGTGTTTCGAGATTTGAGCAGCACGTCTTCTTTAACACAGTTACATCTGTACACCACTGTTCATTGATGTAAAAGCATGTCCCGCCACCGCGCGATTTCCCCGTTGATTCTGCGTCACGATCCGCTCTAAACAGCTGAAAGTCCGGCAGATGGAGCGCGCTGTCCGGTATGGTGTCATTCAGCCAGGTTTCCGTGAAACACAGAGCAGCAGAGTGTGTGAAATCCTTATTTGTCCGAGAAAGCAGAAGGAGTTCGTCCGTTTTGTTGGGTAGAGAGCGGAGATTTGCCAGATGGATGCTAGGCAACGGCGTTCGAAATCCACGCTTCCTGAGTCTGACGAGCGCTCCCGCTCGCTTCCCCCGTCTGCGCGTCCTGAAGCGTTTGATGAGCGCCGCCGCTCCTCCGATAACAACGTTCACTAAAACATCTGAATAATTGAAATCCGGTAAAACATCTTGTGGTGCGTTCTGCCGAATGTTCAGCAGTTCTTCCCTGGTGAAACTGATGGCAGGAATATAACTAAAGACAGGACAAACTAACAAAAACACAAAAACATATGCGGAGCTCGTCACGGAGGCAGCCATCCTGTATCGGCGCCAGTCGATTTATAAGCAGTGGTAATTAAGTGCTTTTCCTAAAAATGAGAAGGAAAATACAGGGTATTAAAACCGTATGAACTACAAATAAAGTCAGTATGTTAGGCTTAATAGATGTGCTTTAGTCTGAATTAGGTAAGAAACACAAAAAAATGGCCTTCTCAGCTGCCATAGTTGCAACTCTTGCGTCATCAGAACAGTGTGTTCAACGCATCACCGTTCCTGTTTAAAAAACGTTGTGCAACGTTTTGTCGGGGCTGAACGCAGCCCTGGTGTTTTCTGTGTCGTTGCTAAGATGAAGTTGAGGATGTGGACTCATCATGAACGCCAGCGAGAAATGCATATTTCATATGGATTACATAATCAGAGTGTAGCCTATTTATTTTGGTTTGAATATTATTGTTTAGAAGTAGACATTTCAAGCTTTATGTAATATATCGACTATATATTAAACCCATCGACTAAAAGATTAAGACATTACCTGACCCAAAATATCACCCAAAGTTTCTATAGCTTTTTTCTTACCTATTTTAGAATCTGGAAAATTTACTGTGGCTTACTTACAGCAGTCGGTAGAGGGATATGAATGTGTGTGATGTACGGCTTGATAAATTCTAGTCACTTCTGCTGCCGAAACTTTGTCAGCCTGTGTGTCATTTAGTTTATTGAATAACGATTGCACCGATTTGCATGTTTCATGATGAAGTTCTTTTTTTCTGTGGTACTCACATGCATGTCGCTTCACGTCATATTCTACATGTCCCACAGAAATACTGCTTTTGCATAAAATGCAAAAAGCTCTCTCTGCTTCGCCATCTACAGTTCTTAACCAAGAGTATGTTGTAGTCCATTCATTATTAAAAGTGCATTTTCTCTTTTTCGTGGCCACAGCTGCAGCTTAACCTGACCAGGTTTGACTGATATACGACTCAGCCTATCGACTAACGCTTTTATTGCTCTCCACTGAACTATTGGACATAAGTTAAAAATACGCCTATGGACGTATCCGTGTATTTATTAGGCAGGGTCGAATGAAAAAGCGGGACAGATGCTCAATTTGCATGAGGCGGGACAAAAGGTAAAATTGCTGTACAGTACAACGTAAAGCGTGACAGGTGGTCACTCTATTCGTGCCAGTTATTCAGCCAATAAAGTGTAGGCCTTTGTATTTCAAAATTGTGTCTAGTACTATATAAATTACAAAGGTTTAATTGGCATCTTTATTTCAAATGACCCGACAGACCACGACCAGAATATCATTAAAAATATTTTTGGATGACTCTTAACCGCAGGTAACTGCGGGTGACCGCAGGCTCCCGCTCATTTTGGATCAACCTGCGCTCCACTGACTCTAACTCACTGTGAAGTCTTGTTAAGCTCCGTATACATTTCTGAGTGTTTTTCCCCTGTGTCTGTTATACCCGTGTTTGACCTTTTGAACTGTGTATTCCGATTCTGATTCTCTGATGCCTGTCCCGATCTCTGCTTGTTTCTGGTTATGATTCTGGATATCCCAGACACACCTGACGCCATTCCTGATCTCTGCCTGTCTGACCATTTTGTTTAATAAATTCTGCAATTGGGTCCGAACGTCTCAGGATCCAGCACACACCAGGATCCAGCAGCCCTGTATCCCCTTGTCACCGAGGTATCAGTTCCAGTTTCCATATCAGCATAACCATGGATCCGTTTGACCAGCTATTAAATCTACGACAAGGAAATAAATCTATTGAGGACTATGTTCAGAAGTTCTGTGAGTTAGTGTATCAAGTTCCTTTAAATGATGAAGCTTTAAGGACTTGTTTTGGTTTGGACTCAATGAACCTATTAAATCATGGTTACCTGGTGGGGAATCTAATGGCCGCCTAAGGGATCTCATAGAATATGCTCTTTTGTTGTGTGGCTCTTCTTTTACTGTGGATGAGGCAGAGGACAGTTTTGAAACCCCAGCGCCACTGTACAAGATGGCCGCCAGCCCAACACCACTGCACAAGATTCCCGCCAGATTGTTTGGTGGCCACAGCAGTGGAATTATCAATAAAAAAAATTTAGAGTGGCAACACATTACTGCTGCGGTAAATGCAGTTGCTTTGGCAAACAGGACGGTTCCAGATGTAAAAAAAGAAGTGATCTGATCTTAAGGTGGGAGCAAAGAAAACGGCTTGTCTCTCACCGACAGAGTGTGTGTGGGACTGGTGGGGGAAAAGGCATTCCCAATGGAGACCTGAATGGCCTCGATTCTCGGCCAAATCAGTGTGTGTGGCATTGTGTCTGAGAGGGAGGGAGACATAGATGTGCTGGATACAGGGGAACCAGGTAAATAACTTTATTGCTTGTGCTCAATTAATCAAAATAAATTACACAATCGGTTAGTCCTTATTCTTGCAGAGTCTGCGGGAGCCCAGTGTGACGAAACTCCCAGCGCAGAGTCTGCAGGGGCTATGGAGTTTCCCAAGGTCCCCAGCACAAGTGCGTCCCGACCGTATGACACGGCTGGAAGTGACCGGGTGCTGACTGAGGCTGTTCTGCAGACACAGAGAGACACCATTAATGCAATTAATCGCAGATGAACTTAAGAAAATAAGGGTTGTGCTGGTTGACATTGCATCTACATTAAAAGATATTGTTAAAAAATGAACCTTTGTTGTTCTTCACAAATGGCACATTACTTCCTGACGGAGCCTTGCTCCGTGATGATGTCCTTCTTGTTGGGGAGGGGGGTGTGGGAAGGGATACCATTCATTAGTGCAAAAGTAAAATAGCACAGACCATGATGATCTGGCATACTTTTTTGGTTGATATAAAAGTCTACCACCCGAAGCATCAAGGCAACGCCATCTACACTTGAGGAGACCAATGGCTCTCTCAACTACTGAGTGCACACAAGCATGGGTATCATTAAAGCGCACTTCTTTTGCGCTCCAAGGGTTTGAGAATGGGGTGAGTGCCAGTGCCCGAGCGGGTAACCGCTGTCACCTGTAAAGTATAACAGATGATTTGTACAATAGGCTTTAACTGTTATGTAAAAACAATTATATGCATTTACTTACCCAGAAGCCAGCCATCTAGAACGGCACCTGCCTTAAGTCGATTCCCTACACTGCTGTGCGCTAGAATAAAAGAGTCATGTGTAGAACCAGGCCATCGTGCCACAATATTCCTTAGAGTCAAGTTGGCGTCACATAATTTGCACATTTATTAAATGGATATGTTTGCGATTCACATAAATGAATGCATCTACATATGGAGCCCTTATAGCAATATGAGTGCAGTCGATTGCGCCGATTACATTTGGGAAAAAAAAAAAAAAGTACACTCAGTTACCCGTCACCTATTTCCTGCTGATATGTCCCTGTTGCCAAAAATCCTAAAACTGAAAGTACTTGGGTTGGTACCGGGATGGCGCGGTACCGTGTTATTGGTCTTTGTAATGCTGGGCCAAGATCAGCACACAGATGCAAGAGCATGGCTTTAGGAAATCTAAAGCGGCTTATTAGCCACTCATCATCATGGGCTAGAAAATCCTCATGGTCCCTGAATACTCTTTCCCTCCGAAGTCTGCCATTGGCATGCATAGTCTTCCAGCAGTGCCAGCGCATCCATCATACAATATGCACTTACGTGTTGCTGCAGTAGGCTATTTATGTTTTCATCAATCAGATTTAATCATTTACACCTTATCATATTAATCACATAATGAGTGATAGGCCTACATCCATTTAAGAATGGAAGTGAAAGAAATTAAATGTACATACTTTCAGCATATAGTTCCTTTTATGTCTTTAAACTAAACATTCATGTATGTATCTTTAGGACCCATAATGGTGATTTAATGTTATTTGTATTTTTTTGTTGTAACCGGGACCTATGAGCAACTTGTAAATATTGTAAATATTGAAATATGTCAAAGTAAATTTTGGCATTTTGCAAAGGGTTAATTCCCTTTATCCGTTTATCAGTAACTCAACTCACCATCAGTGGCGCCAAACTGCTTTGTCTTCAAAAAGTTTTTCTTTAAAAATCCCACCTTTTGCGCAGGAACTGGCGTACACATGTTTTCAGCCCTGTTTTGTGCTTATGCAAGCTTTATAAATGAGGCCCTAGATTTCACCATATCATCACTTGGACACTAGCACCTCTCATACTGTTGCACCACACCCGAACTACATTCCCCATGAGTCACTGCATCACAATCACCTTGCCACTAGAGGTGTGCGATACCGCTAGATTTGGTATCGATCCGATACCAAGTAAATACAGGGCCAGTATCGCCGATACCGATACCAATACCAATACTTTTTAATAATTAAGGTGGATGCGTCTTCAACCTAAATCTAAATGAATTTTCATGACTTTTAATTGTTTTTGTGATTTGCATTTTGGGTTATTAATCAGTACTACAAAAGCTTTTGTTCAGAAACAACTTTTGGTTACTTCTGTTTTATTTAAATCAACAAAGTTACAAAATTATTACTTCACAAATATAAAAAAAAAAATGTAAAAACATTCTCTTTTCAAGTAGCATGTTAATAAAAAAATGTTTCTCCTCTTTAGTGCACTTCTTTTCAGGATTTTTTTTTCTAAAACAAAGTCACAAAGTTTTACTTCACTATGTAAAACAAATTCTCCTTGTACAAAATTCCTGAAGCCGACATCTTCCACTATGGAAAGAGGCTGCAGGTCCTTCACAATCATTTCTGATAGGCGCCTTGTAATATCCACTGCTCTTGGAGAATCAGCTACTGATAAAATAATAAATAATAAAAATAATTAAGTCTGGTGCACATCTATGTGTAGTTTAAATATAGAAACTAGTATCACTTTCACAGCTAACACAAAAAGGGTAGATCGGCCTGAAAATACAGCCATACAACGCTCCTCTTTCTCTCCGCCTCTGACTGACTGCTGTTAGAAATGCGCGGCTGAGCGGTGCGCGCGCCTGACTGCTGGTGGTAGCCATAGACAGTAAAAGAAAGTAGCGCTAGTGGTGAGTCACGTGACGGTACGACACAGGAGAGGAAGAGGAGAGCAGTGTCGAGCGCGAGCAGCACTCTTGAGAGCTTGCTCTGCTCTGTGACAGTAGCAGCATTTTGACAAACACGGCCAGGTCGCAAAACGAGAGAAACTGAAACTTAAGTATCGATATTTTCCCGTTGGTATCGATCAATACCGATACCAACGTTGGTATCGATATTATCGATATTAGTATCGATCTGCCCACCTCTACTTGCCACATCTGCACCTCATTTATACACACATAAATGCAGCACAATGATGAATCAAGCTTTTTTTTTGGAGACATATATGAAGTGTTCTGTTGGTCTGAGTGAGTTCTGAAAGTGAGACCAACTGTTTGACCACGATTCATGTTGGTAATGTAGCCAAAAAAAAAAAAAACTTTAAAAGCAATTTGTTGTGAGAGCCAGTAATTTTCATAATGCTCAATTGCAAATTTCAAGCATAAGCTCAGTTAGCACATATTTGAAGATAAAAAAGTGGTTTGTAAATTGTGGTTTTATATCTCCACATATTTCACATCAACACATTTTGAAGCATGATCTATGTGAGGAAAGTCATTAACATAGTCATATACAAGTAAGACTTTGCATTGAAATAAGTGACAAAATAAAAAAACATCAAAATATATCTGTGAATATGTTGTATGTAATTAACATAAATTTGAAGCGTCATCAGATAAAATGGACTATTAAAAACTTTAGAAAGCATTCTGTAAAATGTAATGATTAGCTGAATCAAGTTTAGAAAGTTTAGAAAATGATCATGTTGACACTGTATTTAATAGTATATTTAAAGGATTCAGTACAGTATGGAAAATATTCCTTAAAGTTGCATGCAAACATCCATAGCATTGACATGAAGATAAATCTTGCAGTAATCTGTTATTTGTAGAGTATTTTACTCTATTGTATTAATCTCAGTTTCCTCTGGGTGCTGCGAGTCCTTCCTCCCTGAAAAATAATTCAACACAAAAGCATTGACTGAGCTTTCATGAGTGCAGATTGTTCCAGATCAACGTGAATCATCTCAAAAACTCACCTGCTCTTCTTGCACAGATGATCTGAAGAAGTATCACAGTAGGAGCAGCAAACACTGCAAAATCTACAATAATCACAATCACTGCAGGACAGAGGACAGAAAGGAAGAAGAGAAACCGTAAATGACTGAAGGCAAGGCTGATAAACTATAGTGTAGTTTGTTTGTTTAGTTTATTTATATAGCACGATTCAACAACAGTTGTTGTCTATTGAACACAATGGTGAAGTACATATAGAGGGACAACAAGCTCAGGACAACTCAAATATTATAAGCCTTAAGTATTACTTTAAACAGAAATTCTGTAGTGATTATCCTAATAGATAAAGCAAGTCTCCCTTCCTTTTTAACTGTTACATGTGAATCTTCAACAGTTTCTGGTTTGATGACCTTAAACAAAGTTTAGCCCATTTAAAACCTTAAAAACAAAGAGTAAAATCTGTGGTGTAATATGAACTGCATTCAAAGGCAAGGCAAGTGTATTTATATAGCACATTTCATACACAATGGTAATTCAAAGTGCCTAACGTAAAAGAAAGTAAAATGATCATGAAGACATTGCTCAGTGCTCATTCAATAAATGCACAGGTAAACGGGTGAGTTTTGAGCCTAGATTTAAATGTGACTAGTGTTTTAGCACATCTGATCTCTTCTGGAACCTGATTCCAACTGCGGGTGGCATAGTAACTAAAGGCGGACTCCCCTTGTTTTGTGTAAACCCTTGGTATTTCTAACTGACTTGATCCCAATGATCTGAGTTGTTTGTTAGGTTTATATTCAGTGAGCATATCTGAAATTTATTTCGGTCCTACGTCATTAAATGATTTATAGATGAGTAAAAGTTCTTTAAAATCAATCATAAGTGTAAATGGTAGCCAGTCTAAGGACCTGAGGACTGGTGCGATATGCTCAGATTTTCTGGTTCTAGTCAGAATCCTGGCAGCAGTGTTCTGGATGAGCTGCAGCTGTCTAATGGTAAGGCCGGTGAGGAGCCCGTTACAATAGTCCACCCTGCTGGTGTTAAAGGCATAAGTCTTAACTCAAAACAAAACATCTAATTCTTGTTTTTTTAGATGATAGCATGCTGAGTTAGTTACTGCTTTGACATGACTACTGAAACTAAGGTCTGTCTCCAGAATCACACCAAGATTCCTGATTTTTAGTTGTTTGACCCCTAGAGTCAAGGTATGCATTCACCTTGAAAACTTCATCTTTGTTTCCAAATGCAATGACTTCAGTTTTTTCCTTGTTTAACTGAAGAAAATTCTGGCACATCCAACTATTAATTTCACCAAAACATTGGCAGAGGGAGTGAATGGGGCTGTAGTCATTTGGAGATAAGGCTAGGTGAATCTGGGTATCATCAGCATAGCTGTGAAGCAATTGTGTTCTTTCTCATTATTTGACTTAGTGGAAGCATATACAAGCTAAACAAGAGCGGTGCAAGAATTGACCCTTGTGGGACTCCGCATGTCATGGACGTCCACTTAGACTTATGCTCTCTGATACTCACATAATAGCCTCTCCCTTCTAAGTATGATCTGAACCATTTGAATACCATCCCAGAAAGCCCGACCCAGTTTTCCAGTCTCTCTAGTAGTATGTTATGATCGACAGTGTCAAACGCAGCACTGAGATCTAGCAATACCAGCACCGATATTTTACCAGAGTTACAATTTAAGCGAATATCATTTATTATCTTAATGAGTGCTGTCTCTGTGCTGTGATGCGGTCAGAAACCAGATTGAAAATTGTCCAGGTATCCATTTGAGTTTAAGTATTTGTTCATCTGATTAAAAACTACCTTTTCTATAATTTTGCCAATAAAAGGAAGATTAGATATTGGTCTGAAATTGCTCAAAATGGTGTTATCAAGATTGCTCTTTTTCAGGAGGGGATTAACAACTGCAGTTTTCAGGGAGTTTGGAAATGTCCCAAAAAGATGTGGGAAGTGTGTAAAGATAGCAGGTTGTCGATTTTAGGTCCTGCACTATTTCTTCCAAAATTTTGCTATCAATTGCTTCAAAAGTAGACATAGTATATTTTTTATATTATCTCACAGTGGCCAAATCTGTCTGACCTCTGCATTGCTTGAGGATGTGCCAATCACCTTCCTGATATTGATGATCTTCTCAGAAATGAAGGAAGTGAGCTCATTGCATTTGCTGTCTGATAGCATTTCACTGGGAATCTGACTTGGGGGAGTTTGTCAGTCTCTCAACATTGGCAAAAAGAGTATGAGCGTAGTTTAAGTTAGTGTTTATAAGGTTTGAGAAGAAATTCTGCCTAGCTGTTGCTAGTTTCACATTAAAAACATGAAGGCTGTATCTTTATAGATGCTATAGTGAATTTAAAGTTTTGTCTTCCGCCACATCTGCTCGGGTTTTCTGCATTGTCTTTTCAAAGTCTGAATTGCTGTTGATCTTCTCCAAACTGATTTCTGTCTGTTTGTTTTCTTACTGACTATGATCGGAGCAAAATCATCAATAACATTCTTAACTTTTGAGTTGAAGGAATCAAGGGGAACATCAACAGAGTCTGCAGAAATGCTTGGTGTTAAAGATATAGCCTCCATATATAGTACACTAGTGTTCTCGTTAATGCATCTCCTTCTGACAGAGACAGATTTCGATTCAGTGGTAGCAGAGATCAATATATTAAAGAAAATACAGAAGTGATCAGATAATGCTATGTCCTTAGTAACAATGGATGAAATGTTTAGACCCCTACTGATGATAAAATCTAGAGTGTGTCCACCTTTGTAATCGTTATCATTTCTTTTGTAGTTTTGTTTTCTGAATTATTTATGTAAATATAAAAATCCCCTGCAATTGCAAAACAGTCAAACTGGAGAGTATTTTGGAGAGTAAATAAATAAATAATAATAAACAGAATGCGTGGAGCACCTTTCAGCACAATCCCTAGATATTCAAAAGACAAGTACTGACCAAATGACATTTGCTTGCAATGATAGACATCTTTAAATAGAGCAGCTACACCCCCACCTCTTCTAACAGTCCTGCAAACACTCATGTAAGTGAAGTTAGGAGGGGTTGCTTCATTAAGGACTGTTGCACTGCACGTCTTCTAGCCATGTTTCATTTAGAAACATAAAATCCAGATTGTTTGAGGTTATAAAGTCATTGATAAGAAATGATTTATTTTTTAGTGAACAAATGTTTAAAAGTGCTAACTTGATGGTAGTGCTTTGTGTCTTAACATCAATCTTAGTTTGATGCATAATAGGCCGCAGATTAGATGAGTTTGCCCTTCGGCTTGAGAAGGCCTTAGACTTTCTATCACGTGATAAAACTGAAATAGAGAAAGCTACAGGCACACTGGGTTCCTGCTTGTTCTGGAAACATTTGTGAATGTTGCTGTTATTATAGCGGGGACCCGACACATATCACTGAGAGCTGCTATCAGTTGTTTTTGGTTCACCTTCATCAGATAGAGGGTTTGGACCCTGGCGTTGTGGCAGCGGTCGGAGAGCTCTTGCAGGAGCAGGGCCCACAGGCTTTGGTGGTTGGGGGCCTTTTTTTATATATATCTGTGGGATTGCAGCGAATGAGTGTGAGAGTTTAGTCCCAGCATACACCATTTCCTCAAATTTCTGTGAGGAGCACAATGAGGAACTTTGGATTCAAGACTTTTATTCACTGACGTTTTGTGTTGAGTACAAAAGAACTCTAAAGTCCTTAGCTAGTGAGTCGTCTTGTTGTGCTCACAGTGACTATGATATGTTGTCCTGGCTTCCCTTGCTGTTTTCCAGTCTGTCTGTGAGGAGCTCTGTGGGCAGGGCTCAGCCGGGATGGTGTCCATCAGCAGTGCTTGTTGTGGCTGCATGGTGTTATCTGTCTCCTTGTAGGATGTCAACCACATGATGACTTGGACCTGGTGTGTGTGTTCCACTCATTCTCTACTATATGAGAGGAAGAATTGTATAAACTTGTTAAATCATCTAAACCAACAACATGTATGTTAGACCCTATTCCATGTAAGCTCCTAAAAGAGGTGCTTCCAGAAGTCATAGATCCTCTTCTGACTATTATTAATTCCTCATTGTCATGAGGATATGTCCCCAAAACCTTCAAACTGACTCAGGGTCTCTGCGCGGTAGTAAAAATAATTTACCAAAATTAAGGCTCTTGAAAGGTGGTAAAAGGAAACAAAGCAATTTGACTTAAAGTAAATTTTTCATCACTACCTCAATATACAACAATTTTCATTTTTTTGCTTAATATTTGTGTCTCCATGTTTTAACTTCATCTAGCCTAGTTTAAAAATATATACGGTAAACAATAGGGGTGTCAACAATAATTGATTCGGCGATTCATCTCGATGCGGGGCATGAACGATTCAGCATCGATGTGGCAAAGTGCCATAATCGATTATGTCACTGTTTATTTTCTGGCGGACAATAAAGTTGTGAAGTTTCAAATACTTCCGGTTCCGGGGGAATAACAACAACAACAACAAGCAAGATGGCTGAGGCGGAGGGAGATGACCGTGATAGACGGGTTATTAAAAACACGCCCAAAGCTTGGAAAGCGGACATCTGGGCACATTTCGGATTTTATGAAGTGAATGAGAAACTAGACAAGCCTGGACTTCAGTCGCAACAGAGTTCTATGTAACCATAACATCACATTATATTAGCGAGGATTGGAAGATTGTATCACATGTGCTGCAGACGAGAGCGGTTTATGAGTTTATGTTGTTGTTAAAATAGTGTTACTTATTATTTTAATATTCGTACTGGACTTCAGGAAGTGCCCTGTCTTAGAGCTGCTATTTTACTGTGTGTAAAAAAACAAAAAAACAGTTGAAATCAGTGATTTTGATTGTTTTATTTTTCAGATTTGAAAGTGCCATATCCAAAACCCTGTACCATTTAATTTGATTTAATTACATTTTATTTAATTACATTTTATTTAATTGTATTTAATTACATTTTAATTTAATAACTTTTATGTCAAAGATACAGGAGACACATAGCAACCAATAAAATATGTTGTTTAATATCTGCTTGTATTGCCTCAGTACTGATGAAAAATTTGCCTTGTGTGCAGTAGAATTTTGGTGCATCGCAATACATCATAGAATCAAATTGAATTGAATCGTTACCTGGTGAATCGTAATCGAATCGAATCGAATCGAATCGTGAGGGCAGTGCCAATGCACACCCCTAGAAAACAAGACCCTGAGTGAGTGGGAGTTGATAGCACTGACGTAGAAATAAACTAACTTACGTAGAGTATCATGCGTGGTTGATAGGCTATCAGCGACGCCAATAACATTTTCTGCCTTTTTGCCTCAGTTGATATAAGCCACATTTTTCTACCAAATTTACAGTGTGCAATGGGGAAATGTAAGTTTTAGCGAACTTGGGTCGACGACCCATCATTTAAAGACTGGCTTAAGCCCGTCATGGGGGATGACCGGGAAGCATTTTGCACTGTCTACAGAAAAACTATAAATGTTACCTGGAACGGCATTACAGCTATCAAGTCACACAGTGGATGGAACATGCACCAGCAGCGGCTTTGCGTGAGGGGGGAGAGCTCCCTGTTTCGATGTTTTGTGATGCCATCAGCAGTACATAGATCATGGCAAATAATGCCAAATTAAGGTCAGCTGTCGTCGCACTACCTCAGCAGCAAACCAGTGCAGACCATACTGTCACAAACATCAGCCTTCAGGGATGAGGTTCTCTGGTGCCTGAACACCGCAGCCAACAATCGTTCATGTAATTCGAATCAGGGCATTGGGGAATTGTTCCAAAACATGTTCAGTGACTCCGAAATAGCCTAAAGTTTTGCATGTGGCAAGGATAAAATGGCGTACATACTTGGATTCGGCATTGCTCCACATTTTAAGAAGCTTCTAATAAATAGCATCAGTGATTCTGGACCATATGTTCTAATGTTTGATGAGTCTCTGAACCAGTCGGCGAAGAAGCAAATGGATATTCACGTTCGGTTCTGGAAAGACGACCGCGTGACGTTTTCATATTTTGGGTCGCAGTTCCTTGGACATGCAAGGGCTGAAGACTTGCTGTAAAGCATTAAAGTAAGTTGATATTTTCTTGTTTGTTCTTTCTTATTGTCGTTATATCCCCATTTGAACATTTTTATGTCATAGTTAGCCTATCCTTTAGCCTTCAGAGTGAACACTGTTTCCCAATAGTAGCCTATTCTTTTGTGTGTGTCGTGTTTGTTAGGTATATTTCTGAAATATGAATACTACAAATGAAAAAAAAAAAAAGATTGACAGATACTTACTGCGACTGTATTTACTGTCTATCTACTGTATTTTAAGAATAACAGAGTACCAAAACCATGACGTAGCGTTGTCAATGCAGCAATTTCACTGGATCTAAACAAATCAATCTAATCATTGTATTCACCAGAGCGGTGGCTTTCTTAATCTATTTTTTAGAAATTACTTTTCCAAGACATTTGTATATTTTATTAACAAAGTAGGAATCACATACTACAACATATATTCATACCAACATGATCAAATTTGTGACTACACAGTTTTACTTTAGCATGACTTAAGCATGTCACGCTTCGGTACTCTATTTTTTTTTATAAACTTTTTTTTTTGTGTCAATTCACAGGAGTGTGTTGCACAACTCAACTTGAGACACCTGCTGTCTGTCAGTATGGATGGCCCAAATGTCAATTTCAAGCTGATGAAGATCCTTCAGAACAAACATTCAGAGCTTCATGGGGACGCACAACTCATCAGTGTTAAGAGCTGTGGCTTGCACACCCTCCACAATGCCATGAAGGCAGGATTCACAACATGGCAGGTAGACAAACTGTTGCGAGCTATGCACTACATCTTCCACAATGTTCCTGCCCATAGAGATTGTAGTGGGATTGCCCTTTTAACAGTAGTCTGCATGGCCCTTTAAAAATGTCGCACTGATTGCATAAGGTGGGTGGGTATTTCAGGTGATCAATTGCCTATATAGACACAGGTGAGATGTAGTTTCCTCATATAATATATTGTTAATAAAATGCAAGCAGTGTTAAAAAGTGTTGAGAAATGGTCTTATAAATGGGGTTTTAAATTTTCGGTGGAGAAAACTAAATATATATTTTTTACAAATAAAAGGTCAAGTATTGATTGTAAATAATAATTGGCAAATGTACTGGGACAATGAGGAAAAGGGTAGACATTTACATTCAATACAACCAGTGGTAGGTAGAGGAAGTCAAGTGGAAAAAGGAAGAAAGACTGTATTATTTCTAGATTAAGATTGGGACACACAGGACTTAATTCAACAATGCAAATAATAGGGAAACATCATACAGGTTTGTGTGAATGGTGTGGAATAAGAGAAACAGTGGAGCATGTTCTAATTAGGTGTAATAAATATTCAGAGGAAAGAAGTAAGCTAAGAGAAGAACTGCAGATGGAAGGTTATCAGCAATTAACATTAAGGATAATTTTAAATTCAGTAGAAGGGGGCAGGTTAATAAAGTTTTTAAGAAGAACCAATTTGATCCATAGAATATAGATGGGTTATAAATGTATACAAGTTGTTTAATACAGTTAAATTATTATACTACTATACAATTTATTTTTTATGTAACAGCATCCCTCTCTGGAATGAGATGGACTTTGCCGTAGATGGAGGAGCTGAACACGCAGCAACATTGAAAGCACAAGTCCTGATTGTTCTGGTAGTGGTGATCTAGTCTAGTGTATTTTGTCTCTGATCTATTAACCACAGTAGATGGCGGTAATGCTCTTTTTAAGAATGCGAACCGCCATATAAGCACAAAGAAGAAGAAGAAGTTGTTTCCTCATGACTTTTTATCGATGTGACCTGTTTGCGTAGGTCTTGTATCTCCTTCACTTCTTGGTAAAGGCAGACATCCCAAGTCTCCAGAAAGTTCCGTGAGTCTCCCGCATATTGAAAGCGGCTCCCTGAGATCCGCAAATTAATTAATATCTCCCGGAATCTAGACCGAGCGAGCAAAAGCACGCATGCGAAACAGATACAATGTTTCAAATATGATGTTTCAAACCATGTAGCACGCGCAAGGCAGAGAGCGAGAGACCTTGCGTGTGTGTGCTAATGTGCGTGTGCGAAGCGCATGTCAGACAGAGAGCATCTGATTGGACTGTTTCTGCAAATCAACCAATCAATTGTCTGTGTGGGCGGGCTTTTATCTCTTCTGCCGAACAAAATTAATCAGTTACGTCTAACTAGAAACAGGAGCACCATGGCAGAGGGATAGTGCCACAAAAAAAAAAGTACACGGGGGTGTACCCCTGTCTTATAGATGTAAAACATAATGACAGTCTTGCTCAAGCATTGCCCATGGCGGGTTAAATGATTGCAAAAGGCATGTTGAGGTGAGTTGTCAAGTTTCATTTCATCTGCATATTATTCAGTCTAACTGCCAAGGATACCTCCCTGAAATGACTTTTTGCAGGTTGGGATGTCTGTAAAGGTAGGTTTTGTTCAGCTGGAGAATTATAGATGGAAGGGAATTATAGACTTAAAATATGGGTGTTTGTGGGAATTTAACTTAATTCACATGCTTGATTTAATATGCTTGTTTGGTGTAATTTTAGATTAGTCGGTTCCGTTCGGGCATTGTTTGTGAGCATGTGAGTATTATGCACGTCAAAGGTAATTCTATTTTTCCCTTACCCTATTGGTGTGAATTTTAAAATGGGAGAGGAGTGGGGAGGAAGCAAATGAAAACATCTTTATTTGTTTTACAGAAGTTGCTAGATGCTGCTTTGCTGTGGTGGCTTAAATACCGTTTCCAGTTTTGGGACGCAGGATTTTTGTGCGCACCTTGGATGTGCCGTAAAACCGTGGCCTTGATTCTGGCACCACCTGGTGTTCCCTGGTAACTCCGTGTTTGTTGTTTTATGTATTTTGTATTCAAGTGTGTGTGTGCAATGGAGTTTGATTGAAATTGAGTCTGTTTCAGTTCAAGTTGCTTAATTGTATTTTATTTATTAGGTTTTGTTTTATTAACCAATTTATTTAGTTTATATTATTTGGGTTGGTTGTATTTCTTTGTCTTGGTTCACATTGATGCTGCTCCAATAATAAGTTGAGATTGTGGTTTATTTTTCTTCTTTTTGGTTTATTTGGTTGATGTAGAGTGGGTTTGAATTGTACTTTTGGTTTTGATTGGTTTGAAGTGTTTTTTTATTTTGTTTTATCATGGAGCTGTGAAATGTGTTATGTCAAGACATAATTCCAAAGAAAGAAACCTCCTTGTTTAGTTTCTGCTTTTGTGAACTTTTTGTGTGTATTAGATTTCTTTTTTTTGTGTGTCTTTGGCCGGTGTAGGAGTGGCTGGCTCATGTGTATTGATTCACGAAGCCCATTGGGCTGATTCATTCACATTGATCAACGGGTTATTTTTAATTATTGATGTTGAGCTCAAGGTGTTTTAATAATTAAGTGATAAATAAAAAATTGTAGCCTGTGGCTTGGTCTCTGCTCATCCTTTTCATTTAGTTGAAAGCCTGTTATCAGGGAGACTTCAAAATTTGGGGTCTTGAGTACGGGCCTTATTAGTGACCGAATGGCTCGATCAACATACACGAGAAGATTACACCGCCACCACAGGATCGTCTACCTTTCCCTGATCTTTCTGTGGCCACAGATGGGTGGAAAATGTCCCTGTGGCTGAGAGAGCTGTCGACATCTGGCCCATGCTTTTAACATACATTGATGCAGTTCAGAAGAAAAAGGTGCCAAACCACACCACTGCATCATATGATACCATTTTGGCTGCGTGGGATGATGATTTAATAATTCCAAAGCTCCAGTTCTTCTTGTCAGTAGCACGAAGCTTCAACATCTTCCTGACCAAATATCAGACCGACGAGCCTGTGCTGCCCTTTTTTGCTAAAGATCTGAATGATCCTGATGGTAAGAAATGTAATTACTGTAGAGTTACTGTCTTCATTTGAATGTGATTAAACTGTATTAGTTGACAGCTGTGGCTTGATTGCTAATAGTTTTTCTTGTACTTTTAAAGCTTTTCTGCGGCGATTTGTTAAAAGGGAACTTTTACAGGACCTAAGCTCACTGCAAATTATCACAATCCAGGTATCTGAGGAGAAGAACTGGTCCCCTCTTAAACGTGTGGACATCGGCCTGGATGCTGAATCTGCCATCAAGGTAATTACTGTTCAGATAATTTCAATATCATGTGTGAACTGTGCTGTTGGCATAAATAGAGTTACTTAGAACCGGTAGAAAATGAATGAGTAACAATGAGAATGATTTATCCACCTCTGTGGTAAGCAATATAGCTGTCGTAATTGTGTGGTTGTTAATGGTTACCTTCCAAACTTTAGTTGTCTTCACCACCAGGCCTTTGGTATTGTGGCTAAAACTGAACCACAGCCATGATGATATACCAAATCTCTTTTTTACTCCAGTTAAATTGTTAGAATTGTTTTAAATTTGTAACTGGTCATGGTTTCATTTCCAGTCAATGCTGTGTACTCACATATCCCATCACCACACACCCCCTCGCAATACTCCACAATGAGCGTTTCCTGGCCTTTAAATCAATGAAGGACTGCCTTGATGTGTTTCTTTACACAAACCTCAGCATGCCTTACCCTGACTTACTACGGTTTTGCAAGAGTCTCTATCTTCTATCCCATGGTCAAGCCACTGTTGAAAGAGGATTTTCAATTAATAAAGAGGTGGAAACATGCATCTCCAGGATAGAACGCTGGAATCACTTCGATTAGTCTGTGACCGGATCAGCAGTTATGGGGATGTTTTAAAAGTGCCTCTGACAAAGGAGCTCCTTGCCTCTGTCTCATCTGCAAGATCTCAGTATAGACTGTACCTGGAGAATGAAAGAAAAAGAAAGGAAAGTGCCGCACATGCTCTAAAGAGGAAGGCAGAGGAGGAGGAGCTTTTGGACCTCAGAACCCAGCATGAGGTACTAAGCCATGTTTGTGACTTTAAAATGTCACTTGAAAATGACGTAGACAAGTTGGCCGAGCAGGCTGAGGGAAAGGCCAGGTCCAAAATGGCTGAACTTATCATCAAGTCCAACACATTTCACAGAAGGCAAAAAGAAAAAAAGAAGAGCTCCGCCAACTGGAGGGAAGAATTGAAGAGAAGTCCTCACAATTGAGACTTTTGTGACTGTGCCTCTCCCCTCCATCTTTATCTCACAGTACTTAATTCTGTCCCTTCTTGTCCATTCATCTCTTGCTTCTCTCATCACTTTCCTACCTCTCTAGGATAACTCAAGGGCTAGGGTTAAGGTAAGGACAAATGAAACTGAAAAATATTGTGGAGGTGGTAAAAAAGGTAGTAAATTCATCTCTGATTCCTGCATACACCCTGGTGACTGTAATTAAGCCTCATCAAAAAATCACAACTTGACCCCAATAAACTAGTTAGTTATAGGCAGATCTCGAATCTCCCTTTTCTGTCCAAGATTCTAGAAAAGGTAGTATCCTCACAATTATATTCCTTCTTAGAGAAAAATGGTATATGTGAGGATTTCCAGTCAGGATTTAGACCGTATCATAGTACTTCGACTGCTCTCCTTAGAGTTACAAATGATCTGCTCTTATCATCTGATCGTGGGTGTATCTCTATATTAGTTTTATTGTATCTTAGTTCTGCGTTTGACACAATTGACCACAACATTCTTTTGCATAGACTTGAACACTTTGTTGTTATCAGTGGAAGTGCATTAGCATGGTTTAAATCATACTTGTATGACCGCCATCAGTTGCAGTGAATGAAGATGTATCATATCGATCACAAGTGCAGTATGGAGTACCTCAAGGCTCAGTACTAGGACCTCTACTCTTCACGCTTTATATGTTACCCTTGGGAGATATCAGGAAACATGGTGTTAGCTTTCACTGTTATGCTGATGATACTCAACTCTATATTTCTTCGCGGCCCGGTGAAACACACCAATTTGAAAAACTAATGGAATGCATAGTCAATATAAAAAAACTAGATGACGAGTAATTTCTTACTGCTAAATTCTGAAAAAAACGGAGTTGTTAATAATAGGACCTAAAAACTCTGCTTGTAATAACCTAGAACACTTTCTAAGACTTTATGGCTGCTCTGTCAATTATTCGTCATCAGTTAGGAACCTAGGTGTGCTATTTGATCGCAATTTTTCCTTAGAAAGCCACATTTCTAGCATCTAGCACATTGAGGGGAAGTGGGAGAGGACGCAGGCGTTTGTTTTGTTCGCCGCTTCTCCACCTCTGCCCTAGTATTTATTTGTTTTATTTGCTTTATTTAAAAAAAAACTTGTTTTATTAGTTTTAAAATCGCAGTTTTAAAATTATTTTGCGAGTATATCACTTAGCTTAGCGAAGCTACAACTGCTAAGATTGTTACGGTGCTTGGCTGACTGGTCAACATTTGGATGGATTTATGTCTGATTTGGCTGTGGATTGTATCACCTTGTCTGCTGACCAAACTGTGACAACGAGCATCGGCTGAATGATCACTGTTAATGTTGGGCAAATTCTAATGGCGTCCAGCATTATCGTCAAATATTCCATCTCGCAGCTGCTGAGTTACAACCAGTGGTTACCTCCACCCTGCATTCCTGTCATAAAACAGCTCGGACTTCTCCGTCGACCCCGGTATGTCCATAGAAGTTCCCGCAATAAGTTTGTTTACCGCCAGCATAATGCTGCTTCAGTTCCTTCCATCTGGTCAACGACTGCACGTGTCGCACCTGTGGGACGTCATCAGAGCTCTGGCGTTATTGGACATTGTAGCAACCACCCGCCTCTTTTTCCTCTGAGAGCCGCTAGTGCTGGGCGAAATAGAAATCATGGAGTGGATTACAGTGTATTGCGGAGCTTACAGAGACTTGGACCAAAAGATCTGTCTTCCGCCACTATGGAATTATTTAATACACAATCTCTTACAAATAAATCTCTTCTAATCTACGATCATATATTGGATAAAAAGCTGGATTTTATGTGCCTGGTCGAAACTTGGCACAAACCAGGGGATTATTCAGTGCTTAATGAAGCCTGCCCCCAGGGCTACTGCTACCTGGAAAAAGCCCGCAGGTCTGGTCGAGGGGGTGGTTTGGCCGTCATCCATCGGGCTTAATTGAAACTTTCTCCCCTGCCACTGCCTGACTTTATTTCCATGGAATGCTTAGCCTTTAAATGCAAACCTCCTCATTCAATGACAGTGTTGCTCATATACCGTCCCCCCAAATCACACTCTTTATTTCTTACGGAAATACATGACTTACTTACATCACTTTGTTCAGTGTCATCCAACATTGTTATTATTGGTGATGTAAATATTCATGTGGATAACCCCTCTTGCCAGCTGTCAAGAGAGTTTTTGAGTCTGCTTGATTGTCTGGGTCTTCAGCAGCATGTGAAGGCCCCAACACACACTAGGGGGCACACTTTAGATCTCGTTATTACTGACTCTGTCCCTATTAAGAGTTTAGATGTTTATGATCTGGGTGTGTCTGATCACAAGGTGGTCTCTATGGCTTTCACATTTCAATTGCCTACCACAAGACTCAAGCGTCAAATGTCCTTCCGGAACTGGAAACACATTGACCAAAACTCTATGACTGCAGACCTCAAACAAATTTCTTGTCCAGCCATCTCAACTGTAGATGAACTGGTGGACCACTATAATGCATCTTTGAGCAGTGTTTTTGACCTCCACGCTCCTATTAAGACACGTGAAGTTACTTTTGTATGCTCTGCTCCCTGGTATACACAAGAACTACGTAGAATGAAAATGGCAGGCCGTGCCTTGGAGCGTCATTATAGGAAATCGGGACTCACTGTCCATAAGTTTGCATTTCGTTACCATCAAAGGACCTATTTTAAGTCCCTGAAAGACGCACGTTGTCAATTTTATTCAAATCAAATCAATAAAAATACAGGTAATTCTAAGCAGTTGTTTGCCACAATTAGCCATTTTTTGGAACCACAAAAGCCTTCTTTCACTGAAGTGACTAAGGAGCGCTGTAATAATTTTATTGACTTTTTTAGATCAAAAATCAGCAACATCCGCTCCTTAATGCCTGGATCATATCCCCTACCTTCACCTGCCTTAAATCCTTTAATTGGGAGTTTGCCATCTCTCCCATATTTTACTGAGTTCTCAAGCAGCCAGATTGATGAAATTCTGCGAGGAATGAAATCAACATCCTGCACATTGGACCCTATTCCGACAGTTCTGCTTAAGTCATATTTTCCTATTGTCAGTCCAATCATTACAAAGTTAGTTAATCTTTCATTACAAACTGGTCATGTTCCACCCTCTCTTAAAGCAGCTGTTATCCGCCCGGTCTTGAAGAAGCCCTCATTAGACCCAGAGGAGCTTGCAAGCTACAGACCTATCTCAAACCTGACTTTTTTGTCAAAGGTCCTGGAAAAAACAGTTGCTTCCCAACTTCAGAACCATCTTAGACGTAATAATCTGTTTGAGAAGTTCCAGTCAGGCTTTCGCTCAGCCCACAGCACGGAAACAGCACTGCTCAGGGTGACAAATGACCTACTGATGACAGCTGATGCAGGATCGCCATCACTGCTTATTCTGTTGGATTTGTCTGCGGCCTTCGACACAGTGGACCATACTATTCTCCTGGATCGACTCCATCATACAGTTGGACTCTCTGGGACTGCACTGCAGTGGTTCCAGTCCTACCTGTCTGGCAGAACTGAATGTGTTATGTTGGGAGGATGTAAGTCCAGGCTGTCCACCGTTACATGTGGTGTTCCGCAGGGGTCAGTTCTTGGTCCCATCCTTTTTACCATCTATATGTTACCTCTCGGGCACGTCATCAGCAGACATGGGCTGTCCTTCCATTGCTATGCTGATGACACGCAGCTTTATATCAAAACTGTCCCTAACCCCTCAGAAGCCATCTCTCACCTCACCGCATGCCTTGAGGAGATAAAGGCATGGATGAATGGAAATTTTTTACAGTTAAATAGTAGTAAAACTGAGGGACTCCTTGTTGGTACCCCCCATCAGATTCGTTCTTTTCCTATATCTCAGTTCCTCCTTGATGGCAAGATTATTACTCTCTCCTCCTCAGTCACAAATTTGGGGGTTCAGCTTGATGCACAGTTGACCTACAGCGGCCACATAAAACATCAGTGTAAGACATCATTTTATCAGCTACGAAAAATTTCCAAACTCCGCCCCCTGTTAACTCTTCCAGATGCAGAGAAACTTGTCCATGCCTTTATCTCCTCAAGGCTGGACTACTGTAATGGACTTTTTGTTGGGATTCCTGCTAAGGACATACAAAAGTTGCAGTACATCCAAAACAGCGCGGCTAGAATCCTAATGAAAGTAAGGAAATTTGAACATATCACCCCCATTCTGAAATCACTCCATTGGCTCCCTGTTTCTACCCGGATTGAATACAAAATCATTTTGTTAACTCACAAATGTATTTTCGGCCAGGCACCATCATATCTCAAAGATTTGATCAATTTGCAACTTTCAAATCGTACCCTCAGATCATCAGGAAGCATGCTCCTTCAAGTTCCTTTCACCAAGCTTTGTACTATGGGGGGTCGAGCTTTTTGCTCTGCAGCCCCACAGCTTGGGAACCATCTTCCTGTCCAGTTGCGAGTCACACAGAGACTGGACACTTTTAAAGCAAACCTAAAGACTTTTTTATTTAGGAAAGCATATAATTGCTGAGCTTTCATGTTTTAGTATATAAGTATCTAAATTACAGCCTATGCTCTCAATGTCAAATGCAGAAATGTTAATCCATGCATTTATGACCTCAAGGTTAGATTATTGTAATGCTTTATTGGGTGGTTCTTCTGCACGCTTAGTAAACAAACTACAGCTAGTCCAAAATGCAGAGTTTTTACTAGAACCAGGAAGTATGACAATATTAGCCCGGTCCTGTCCACACTGCACTGGCTCCCTATCAAACATTGTATAGATTTTAAAATATTGCTTATTACTTATAAAGCCCTGAATGGTTTAGCACCTCAGTATTTGAATGAGCTCCTTTTACATTATACTCCTCTACGTCCGCTACGTTCTCAAAACTCAGGCAATTTGATAATACCTAGAATATCAAAATCAACTGCGGGCGGCAGATCCTTTTCCTATTTGGCGCCTAAAGTCTGGAATAACCTACCTAACATTGTTTGGGAGGCAGACACACTCTTGCAGTTTAAATCTAGATTAAAGACCCATCTCTTTAACCTGGCTTACACATAACATACTAATATGCTTTTAATATCCAAATCCATTAAAGGATTTTTAGGCTGCATTAATTAGGTAAACCGGAACCGGAAACACTTCACATAACACCCTATGTAGTTGCTACATCATTAGAAGAATGGCATCTACGCTGATATTTGTCTGTTTCTCTCTTATTCCAAGGTCACCGTAGCCACCAGATCCAGTCTGTATCCAGATCAGATGGTGGATCACATAGACCAGGACACCTAGAGCCCCAGATACAGATCCCCTGTAAAGACCTTGTCTCAGAGGAGCACCAGGACAAGACCACAGGAAACAGATGATTCTTCTGCACAATCTGACTTTGCTGCAGTCTGGAATTGAACTACTGGTTTCGTCTGGTCAGAGGAGAACTGGCCCCCCAACTGAGCCTGGTTTCTCCCAAGGTTTTTTCTTCATTCTGTCAGCGATGGAGTTTCGGTTCTTTGCCGCTGTCGCCTCTGGCTTGCTTAGTTGGGGTCACTTCATCTACAGCAATATCGGTGACTTGATTGAAAATAAATGCACAGACACTATTTAAACTGAACAGAGATGACATCACTGAATTCAATGATGAACTGCCTTTAAACACTCTAGCACCACGTTTGTTTGGGTGGAGGCCATCCAGTTTAAACAGTTCTCTATTGCCCCAGAAAAGACTGAAGTAGTCGATGACATTCACTCCTTTTATATTGCAAGATCTTTGTAGCCATGTGTTCAGCCCAAGCAACCATGAAAACATATTTGTTCATCTTGCTGGGAATGGTCCACTGATTAAAACGACTGAACTTTGAGTCTTCGAAGTGTTTCAAAGAGTTCACTGAAGTCCTTCTTAAGGAGTTCTGACTGCTCTTTCCCAATATCATTTTTCCCCCACATGGATGATTATCCGATTTGCAGTCTTTTGCTTCATCAGAATATTCTGAAGTTCCTTGTTCACATCTTGAGGAAAAAAGCATTTTGTTGTAGTCCTGTTGCTAATGTTTCTGATAACAGAGTCACCCACTATGAGAGTCTTGGGTTCGGCTGTGCTCTTAGCTGAATGCCAAAGACATTTCATTCAAGTTTTTTTATTTCATTTTCTTCCAATTTTTTGTTTCAGAGATTCAAACCTCATGATCAGCGGCTCTAACGTAACACTGTTTATATCTTGATACTGATTCTAGGAGAAACCACTGGGGGATGGATTTGGGCTAAGATTGAGGAAATGCAATAATAATATTTGAATGCATAAAAACATCACATTATAATCATTCTTTCTGCAATCTATAAGTTTATCTCAAATACATTTGTCCTACACAAGGTTTGTGAAAAGCTGGACATGTAGATTAGTTTCTAAAGTTATACTGTAAATGTCACTGTAAAGCACTGAAATAAGACATGCATAAATACCTAAATAAATACTCTTCTGTGTAGTAACTACAGGTCTGTGTGCAGCTGTAGTCATCTCAGAGTTTGAGGTAATGATCTGTTTATCTGTAGAAGTTGGAGAATTTTAGATCAGATACATAGTCAAAAACATTTAATAAACATTCATCTCTAAAAGTCTGTTTAGCAAAAAGAGCCCTGTATCCCCTCAGATGCTACAGACAACAGATTATACCATGATACATTTCTATCAGAGCCCTGCACTGAAGTGAGAGACTGCTGGTGTGTGAGACTGATCATGAACCTTGTGTTGGAGCTGCAGCTGTAGTTCGGCTTGATGTCGTCTTTGAGCTGCTGACTGGAATCAGTGTTGAATCTGGAGCTGCAGAAGATGAATGTTTAGATGCATCATAAAACTGTAGAGCATCACATTTTCATACATAATCACTGCATGGCATGCAAAGTTAATGAGCTTTTTCAAAGTTTGTGTTCCATCATCAGATGAAGAAAATCATAAAGAGTGGTGTTTCCATCGAGGCTAATTCTATCTATAAACAGCTGTTTAGCTGCCCTAGTAAAATAATAGTATATTTAAGCACAATTTATTCATATTTGCTTACTATTATAACTAAATGTATTTGTGGCACACTGTAAGTTATTATACTTAAAGCCTGCTAAACTGGAACAACTAATTTTGTACTAAATATATTTTAGTTGTCTGACTTCTAATTAAAGTTGTATTAAATATACCTGTTTGTGCTAAAGTGAAGCTATTCCAAGTATAATTAAGTACACACTTATATTTAAGTTTTTAAAATGCAGAATTCACTCGACATTACCTTTATAATTCAGTTTCATTGTAAGAGTGTTGAACAACAAACTGAGGTCAAGCTAAGGTCATTACAATAAATACACAGAATAAATGGCTGCCCACGGCTCTGGGTGTGTGTGTGTGTGTGTGTGTGTGTGTGTGTGTGTGTGCACTTTGGATGGGTTAAATGCAGAGCACGAATTCTGAGTATGGGTCACCATACTTGGCTGAATGTCACGTCACTTTTTTTCACTTTTAATTAGCTAATTAAAGACATAGTACTGGATGGGACTGACACTAGCAAACACACTTGCGCTGCGCCTTGCGTCGCATTGTGCCGGGTGTATGATAGGACCCAATATTTCGAACAAAAAAACAATAAATAAATTCGAATTATACATGTCCAAAAAATGTGACTTGCAGTGCATTCAGGCTATACATTTTTAAACCAGTATGTGTGTTCCCTGAGAATTGAACTCATTTGAACGCACGTGCAGCAGAGAAAGAGACATAGATTATATCTCATCTCCGTCCCCGCTGGAAAAACAATGTCTGCAGTATGGGAATACTTTGGATATTAAAAAACATGGGGTTGTCATTGTGGACAGACCCAATTTGCCAAAAATGTGGACTAAAAGTGGCTGCAAATGTAGGCAATACATCCAACATCTTCATACCTATTCACTGACCCCATCCCTGCGTACAGATGAAGGTGTGTCACATTAATAAGTTATAAGTAAAATCCGTATGATTTCCATGATGCAGAGGGAATCCTGGTGGAGTTGTGAACATGGAATTTATAATATAATTAGGATATTAAATAAAACACTCAATCTGATGGATGGATAAGTCAAAAGGTAGACATAATGTGTGTCTGTGAATGTTTATGTGCAAATAGACAGCTATATAAATAATCTGCTTTTTCTGCATGTCTCTGAGTGGCGCCGTTTTATCTACTACATCCTGAAGTAAGATTTGTTCACTCACCTGTTCTTGTTCTTTTAAGAGTCATTGTTACTGATAAGAGCTATTGTTTAATATATACTGTGAGAACCGTAAAATGATATACTGTTATTGTTTAATATATTATTATTATTATGATTATTATTATTATTATTATTATTATTATATTAGTAATATATTATTGTTTAATATATTCTGTGGTATGAAAATCGCATACCATTACAACCCTAGTGGAAATGCCACGAAAAAAGATTTAGTAAAAGTAAAAGAGGTAAGGTCTGAGGGCATTCATACAACTTTTCTTTTTACTACCAGACTGTAAATATATTGTATTAAACCCATACTACTTACAGTAGCAGAATGAACATCATGATTAGCAGTGAGAGTACGTCACGTAAATATTGCTTCCAGTGTATCAGTCAAACACACAGTATACAACAGAAGTGAGTACACCCATTGCATCACTATAAATCACATGATACAACACTCTTCAAGGTGAAGAGTGCAGTATTTACAGAACAGATCAGGATAAATTAAAATGTAGACACATCTATTTTCTGTAAAGCTGCTTTAAGAATTTCATTAACTCTAAATTAAGGCATAAAGTGCAAAAACAGCAGCAGTGCACTGACCCTAGACTTGGTTGACATCACCTCTTCATCTTCAAAGACGATCAACACTAGAGGTTGACCGATATTTGATTTTTCCAATGCCAAAAGCTAGGTTGGACCACACTGGCCGATACCGATCAATTAACCGATAGTTTTTAAAATGGATACTGAACAAAAACTAAGTGCTTTGTCACTTCCCAGGGCCTACTTAATTGGGACTGTCTCTTGTGTATGTGCCTTGTGTGTTCTTTTCTCTCGCCCTCTCAAGTGCTGACAAGGACTAACAGGTGAACAACAATTAGTGGATGATTCTTCTGATGACTGCCCTATCCTGATTGGCCCACAAGAGGAAATGCTTGAAGATAAAAGACAGAGTTGCGATGTCTGGAGTGTGGGAATTTGGAGCGAGAGTACCTTCTGCTGATGTCACTAGAGTTTGTAGCTGATTTTGTTGTGATTAGAAGTTTGTTGATGAATTTATAGTGGTCCTCTTGTGGGAGGATTTATTCAGCCCAAACGTGAGTTATTTTCTTTTGTTGTTAGAACTAAGTTTTATTTTTGTTTTCCTTTGTTTTCATGGGAAGCTGTAGGGAGGTGGTTGCCATTTATTTTGATTATGCTTTTTCTCCTGTTTAAGATCAGTTAGGGAGTTAGGGTAATCTTTTATATGTTTTTTTATTTTGTAGGTTAGTTAGGTTTGTTTTTGGGAGTTAGTAGGTTTTGTTAGCCTGGACCCCTCCTGAAGTTATATTTGCTTCCTTGTGTTTAATAAATTCTATTGTTTTCATGTTACTTGCGTGGTTGTGTGAGTCAGTAGAAGGGAAAAACTCCCTCCATTTTCTTGATTACTTTCTCCCATTCCTTAGACTGGGGAGGTATGTAATAAATTGGGGTCTCGTCAGCTTGTTTGGCTGCTTTCTTTTGGTGGAGAAGACGTTGAGTGAGTATGGCTTTTGAGTTAGTCTCATTTACTCTTTGTCCCACTGTTGAGGTATTTGACAAGTGCCGGAAAGATGACTTGTTACAAGTGGTTGACTTTTTTAATATTTCAGTTTCCAGACATGCGTCCAAGCGTATTATTAAAGCTGAACTGTAAAAGGTTTTGGTAGAGCAAGGAATTTTACCTGAGGAGTCTGAGGAAGCTGGTAATAGAGTTAAGACCCCTGTTATTGAGGGTTCTGATGTAAAGTCAGTTCCTGTGCCTGAAGTGACGTCAGGTGGGCTTCCATTGGCAGTTAAATTGAAAGAATTAGATCTGTTGGTTAGAACGCAGGAATATGATAATCAGATGTTGCGGGAGCTTGAATTAGAGATTGATCGTGAACGAGAGCGTAGGTTAGTTGCTCCACCGCATTTGTCTGATAATGTTCCAGTTACCCCTTTTCCTTTGTCTGGGAGGTCTCCGGGTACATCTCTGTCTGCTCCAGCTGCTTTGACTCCTGGTGATGGAGCAGGGGAAGCAGATTTTGACGTTAGCAGGTATATCTGGTTAGTTCCAAAATTCTGTGAAACTGAAGTAGAGTCCTATTTCACTACATTTGAACGTGTGGCTGTCAAGCTTAGGTGGCCAAAGGATATGTGGGCTTTACTCCTACAATGTAATTTGGAGGGTAAAGCCCAGGAAGTTTGTTCTTCCTTGCCTATAGAAGAGTCATTATTATTATGACATTGTTAAAATTGCTGTGCTTAGAGCTTATGAATTAGTACCTGAGGCATACCGGCAGACGTTTCAGGGCTATGTAAAAGCAGCCAAACAAACATTTGTAGAATTTGCCAGAGAGAAGGGGAATCTCTTTGACAAATGGTGTTGTTCCAGTAAAGTGTCCACTTTTGAACAACTTCGAGAGTTGGTTCTGGTGGAAGACTTTAAAGGTTGTTTGCCGGAGAATATTGTTGTGCACTTAAATGAGAAGGTAACTAAGCTGTCGGATGCTGCTGTTATCACTGAATTTGTGCTAACGCACAGAAGTATTTTTCCTTCCGTGCGCCGGAGTAGAAACCGATCTCTTGCTGAGGATACGGTTACTGATTTGGTTTGGGTAGTGTTCTCACAAGTATGATTCAAAACGTATGGGTGACAAACGTGTGTGTTTTTATTGTCTTGACCCAGGTCATTTGATTTCTGAGTTCCGGTCTTGGAAGCAGAAAAATTCGTCTAGGAAAGCTAAAAGTGTTGCTTTTGTCAACCCTTCTGAGGTTAGTGAAAGCATGAGTGCTGCTTCAGTGTACCAGCCGTTTCTCATGTCAGGTATTGTCTCGTTATCTGCTGATTCTGAGTTAAGACCAATTACAATTCTCAGGGACACAGGTGCCGCCCAGTCTATTATATTGGAGAGCGTGTTGCCATTTTCTGCTGCAACACATACTGGCTCCGATATTTTAGTACGTGGCATTGAACTGGGATGTGTTAGGTTACCTCCACACCGTTTGTCTAACCTCTGATCTTGTTTCAGGAGTTGTTGAGCTCGGAGTGCGCTCAGAGCTGCCTGTGGAGGGAGTTGGTCTTGTGCTGGGTATTGACTTGGCTGGTGGTAAGGTTTTTTCTAACCCACTGGTTATCGAGAAGCCTGTATCTTCAACATCTGATGTTGCTAGTTTGTTCCCCTCAGTTTTTCCTGCATGTGTAGGGACTCGTGCTCAGAGACAAGTCAATAACATCCTCAAACTTCCGGCTAAGTCATTTATGAATTCTTCTCTAGAAGTTGAGGAATGCAAGTTATTTATTACTCCGAGTAATTTGAGTCCAGGATCTGAGTTCAATCAAACCAGTGAACTGGGTCCTCTAAGAGTTGGAAGGGAACAGTTGGCGGCTGCCCAAAAGTCTGATCAGAGCTTGAGGAACTGTGCGGATGCAGCAGTTGATCAAGTAGACCAGCCTGAAGCGAAGGTTGTGTTTTTTTTTTTTTGGGATGATGGTATTTTGATGCGACGGTGGAAGTCTAGTATTTCCAGTGATGAGGCTAGCTGGAATACACTATTTCAGATAGTTTTACCCTCTGGCTATCGAAACCAGGTTTTAAAAATGGCTCATGAGAACGTGCTTGCAGGTCATCTGGGTATTACTAAAACTTTCAAAAGGGTTTCAAGGTATTTCTTCTGGCCGAGCATGAAATCCACAGTTTCAGAATCTTATCGGTCTTGTCATGTATGTCAGGTGGCTGGGAAGTCTAAAGCAATGATTCCCCCAGCACCATTACTTCCAATTCCGGTGATGGGAGAACCATTTGAGAGATTGATTCTTGATTGTGTCGGCCCTTTGCAGAGGGCTAAATCGGGCCATCAGTATATACTGACTATGATGTGTGCGGCGACACGGTTCCCTGAAGCTGTTCCCCTGAGATCACCTAAAGCTAACATTGTTGCCAGGGAGTTAGTAAGGTTCTTCTCTGTCTTCAGTTTGCCTAGAATCATACAGACTGATTTGGGGACTAATTTTACCTTGAAGTTGTTTAAAGGCCTATTGACCGAACTTGGAGTAAGTCATCAAACCTCAAGTGCCTACCACCCCCAGTCACAAGGTGCACTTGAGCGGTTTCACCAAACGCTCAAGTCCATGCTTCGTGCATATTGCCTTGCTTCTGGCAAAGACTGGGTGGAAGGGCTGCCTTTGTTAATGTTCGCAGCACGTGAGTCTGTGCAAGAGTCATTAGGGTTTAGCCCAGCTGAACTTGTTTTTGGTCACACAGTTCGTGGACCCTTAAAATTGCTAAGTGAGCAGTTGGTCTCTAAACCTTCATTACCAGTGACCGTGCAGGAATATGTCAGCTCTTTCCGTGCACGTCTTCAGAAGGTTTGTGAAGTGGCTAAAGAACATCTGGCTGCTGCTCAGGCTAGAATGAAGGTTCGTTATGACCAGAAAAGTGTTTCTCGTAACTTTCAGTCTGGAGATTCAGTGATGGTTCTGCTCACTGTGTCAGGGTCTGCGTTGCAAACTAAGTTTGTTGGACCTAACATTGTTGATAGGCAGCTAAGTGAAACCAATTATGTGATCCGAATTTCTGATCGGAGACGAAAGACTCGGGTGTGTCCTGTCAATATGTTGAAGGCCTATGTTGACCGGAATGAGTCAAAGTCATCCAAGCCTGTACATGTTTCTCCTGTTGAAATTGTTCATCCGGTTATGCCTCTTGCTTACTGCCCTGAGCAAAATGGGTTGGTAGTAAATGATGCTCAGATGTCATGTATTGGCCTGAAGAATTCTGATGTTTTAAATAACCTTGAGGTTAATCTTGTAAACCTTTCTAAGGAGCAAAGTAGTGATATTGTTAAACTACTTGGAAAACATCCCACTTTATTTTCAGATGTACCACAACAAACCACCGTGTTATCTCATGATATCGATGTAGGAACGTCTGTCTCTATTAAGCAACATCCTTACAGGGTTAACCCGAAGAAGAGAGAAGTTATGCGGTTGGAGGTGGAGTATCTGTTGCACCATGGACTGGCGGAACCTAGCAAGAGTCCCTGGAGTTCTCCTTGTTTATTGGTGCCAAAGGCAGATTCTTCCTTGCGGTTTTGTACAGATTACCGCAAGGTAAATGCCATCACTAAGCCTGACTCTTTTCCCTTACCAAGGTTAGAGGATTGTGTTGACCGGGTGGGTTCATTCGCAGTTTGTCACCAAGTTGGATCTCTTCAAAGGTTACTGGCAAGTTCCTTTGACCGCTCGAGCATCAGAGATTCCTGCCTTTGTGACTCCTGACAGCTTTCTGCAGTATAAGATCATGGCCTTTGGTATGCGAAATGCACCATCTACATTTCAGAGGCTTATGCAGGAAGTATTGTCCGGGGTTACAGATTGTGAAGCCTACTTAGATGATATTGTCATCTTCTCACCTACATGGAGGGATCATGTGGAAAAGTTGAACTGTGTGTTTGATAGGTTGGCTGCTGCCAATTTAACTTTAAACCTGGCCAAATGTGATTTTGCCAAAGCTGTTGTTACCCATCTCGGTAAAAAGGTTGGGCAGGGACAGGTGTGTCCTGTGGAGGAATAAATATCTGCCGTTGTTGAATTTCCTATTCCTACCACCAAAAGAGAACTACGTAGATTTTTGGGGATGACCGGCTACTATGGAGGTTTTTGTAAAAACTTTGCCTCTGTAGTTTCCCCCCTTACAGACCTTCTTAGTACCTATAAGAAATTTGTTTGGACTCCAGAATGTGCTCATGCTTTTAATGCTGCCAAGGATATTTTGTGTAATGCACCAGTGTTGTCTGCTCCAAATTTTGCCCTCCCGTTTAAACTACATGTGGATGCAAGCGCTGTTGGAGCTGGAGCAGTGCTGTTACAGGAGGACCGTGATGGAATTGACCACCCCGTGTGCTATTACTCGAAGTTTTCAAAGTGCCAGCAGAGGTATAGCACTATTGAAAAGGAGGCATTGGCACTGTTACTAGCCTTGCAGCACTTTGAAGTGTACTTGGGAGATCATAGTAACCCAGTCATCATTTACACTGGCCATAACCCCCTGGTTTTCCTGTCCCAAATGGCTAATTCCAACCAGAGGTTGAAGCGGTGGTCCTTGATGGTGCAGGGATATCATCTGGATATTCGCCATAAGAAAGGCTCGGAGAATGTTGTGGCCGATGCCCTGTCCAGGGTCCATTCAGTGGAAAACTAAGTGTACTAATGGGTTGGGGGGGGGGTTGTTTACACTTTTTGTTAGTTTGAAATCTCGTGGTGGAGGTGTTACGTCCCAGGGCCTACTTAATTGGGACTGTCTCTTGTGTATGTGCCTTGTGTGTTCTTTTCTCTCGCCCTCTCAAGTGCTGACAAGGACTAACAGGTGAACACCAATTAGTGGATGATTCTTATGATGACTGCCCTATCCTGATTGGCCCACAAGAGGAAATGCTTGAAGATAAAAGACAGAGTTGCGATGTCTGGAGTGTGGGAATTTGGAGCAAGAGTACCTTCTGCTGATGTCACTAGAGTTTGTAGCTGATTTTGTTGTGATTATAAGTTTGTTGATTAATTTCTAGTGGTCCTCTTGTGGGAGGATTTATTCAGCCCAAACTTGAGCTATTTTCTTTTGTTGTTAGAACTAAGGTTTATTTTTGTTTTCATGGGAAGCTTTAGGGAGGTGGTTGCCATTTATTTTGATTATGCTTTTTCTCCTGTTTAAGATCAGTTAGGGTAATCTTTTGTTGTTGTTTTGTTTTTTTTTATTATTTTGTAGGTTAGTTAGGTTTGTTTTTGGGAGTTAGTAGGTTTTATGTTGGCCTGGACCCCTCCTGAAGTTATATTTGCTTCCTTGTGTTTAATAAATTCTATTCTGTTTTCACGTTACTTGCGTGGTTGTGTGAGTCAGTAGAAGGGAAAAACTCCCATTTTTCCTCCATTTTCTTTTACTTCCTCCCATTCCCTAGACTGGGGAGGTATGTAATCGCTTTATTAGAAAAAAAACAACATACTGAACCATTTATTGTTATTAAATCAAGGTATGATACATTAATTTTACTTTTCTTTTAATTACTGAAAATTAAGCAAACTTTTTTTGGCAAGCAAAGGGGATTTACTATTAAAATTAAAACATGGAAGAAATGTTGTGTGATTATACTTAAAAAATGTTTATTTCATGTTTTCTTCCTCGTGGGAAACATAGGGCCCTACGATTATATCAGCACAATGTTACTCTCACACTTTAACTGCTTTTATTCTTGAACACTTAATGATTATGTAATCAAAATAAGAGAGCAGCGCTGAGTCTAGGAGAACTCACCGGTATCACACACACTCCGGACGCATCTCGTTCAACTCGAGCAGCGGTCTAAAACCGTTAATTTAATCCCCAAACAGACACAAGTTTACTTCAAGAATGAACAATGAGGTAAAGAGAAGTTTGAAGTTCAGTGTTTAAAAAAACAAAGCAAACGGAAAGAGCGATCTACATTATAGCTTTATATATGAAGCATACAGACTTTATTAGAGCCACAGAAAGACAAATGTTTTGATGATAATGCTCAATATACAATTCATTATGTACATTAACAATGATTTGGGGTGAATATAATGCTATTTAATGGACAACTATATGAATGGCGCTCAGAGGTGCGGCAGGATTTTCTGTCTGTAGATCGCTCTGGTCAGCGTGCAGCATCACGTGTCTAAACACACAGCACGTGCTGTCAGTGATTTCAGCCACTTGAGGCTGCTCTCGCACTGTATAATGAAAACAGATCCTTCTCAGCCGCTCCAGCAATGGACACAAAATGAACACAAACCGGGAAACTATTAGCCGCTCCAGCAAAGGATGAAACGTGGAAAACTATCGGCATAGATTTTTGCCGATAACCGATTGTTCCAACAATCAACTATCAGTGCCGATTAATCATGATATGTGTCCATTTCAAACCATGTGGTACTTCTCAAGACTTGCAATATTTTTCACATCATGTCTTCCAGAGCTGTTGGTCAACTGGATTTAATTTGGAAAAACTTTCAGAGTTGTATAAGCTAAATGTTACTGAGATTTAATTGAATTTTTATTAATAAAACATCCAAATAAATATAATTTAATAAATATATAATAAATCAATACACCTTTACACAAACCCAAAGCAACTTTAAGAATAGTGCAAGAGAAAATAAAAGATCTTTTTTGTAATCCATATTAAGAAAGTCTATTATAACTGGAACTTTCCAGAATCAACTCTGAAGCATAATTACTCTGAATCAAAGGCAAACTGGAATGTAATGTTATTCATTCTGCCAATACTTCACGAGTTCATATTTACTTATAATTAAATAAAAGTTATGCTTATTTTTCATGCTGTCCGGGGAGAGGGGTCTGAGCTCGGCATCAGGCTCAGCCCAAAGTGCTCCCCCAAGTTAGGGGAGTTAGCTAGGGTAGAAACTTGGCTGTGGTGGAGGAGGGATTCTGAAAGTTGAGAGAGAATTTAGAAAGGTGGGACGTATTGATTATTTATAGGTGTTTCTCTCTTGAGCTGATTGGTAAACGGTGTAATCACTAATGATGCCTGTATTAATTATCTTTGCATGCTCCTTACGAAATTTGTTAATGAAACATCATGATTTCACATTTACTTATAATTAAATAAAGGTAATGCATATTTGGCGTGCTGTCCAGGGAGAGAACTCTGAGCCCGGCAAGACTCCCGAGCCAGGACAGCAGCCAGATACGCACATTTACGACTCCACAAAAAGCTGGGCTTAATTTTAGAGTAGTGCTGGTTGTATGGAGAGGCTTAATTAGACCTGTATTTTTGGGCCTAGATATTGGCATAGCCAAACTTACATTTGTTTGTATATTGTAAATAACTTTTTTTTGCTTTGTTATTTTTTGCTTTGTTTTTGACTGTTGCTACATTGCACACTCTGGAGAACTATTTTTGCACCTTGGGGATTAAAACACCTCTGAATTGTGCAATTTGTTCCCTACTGTCTTATTTACACCTGGCTGCCGGTTCATCCTAACAGACGTGATTTGGTATATAATTACTGTGGCAGTGTCTAGGAAGAGAATTTGACCTCCATGGAAGCTTCCACTTAAAAGAGAGAGATGACGACTCCTTGTGGAGATGCAATTATTGCGGCAGTAGGGAAGATAGAAAAGGCTCCTGCGGGAGCTGACACTGCTGCAGCAGTGAGAAAGTACAAAAAAGGCTTCTGCTGTGGCAGTATGAAAAGACAGAAAGGGCTCCTGTGGGAGCGGCTTCTGCTGTGATAGTATGGAAAGACAGAAAGGGCTCCTGTGGGAGCGGCTTCTGCTGTGGCAGTATGGAAAGACAGAAAGGGCTCCTGTGGGAGCAAAGACTGCTGCGGCAGTATGGAAAGACAGAAAGGGCTCCTGTGGGAGCGGCTTCTGCTGTGGCAGTATGGAAAGACAGAAAAGGCTTTTGTGGGAGCAAAGACTGTTGCGGCAGTATGGAAAGACAGAAAGGGCTCCTGTGGGAGCGGCTTCTGCTGTGGCAGTATGGAAAGACAGAAAGGGCTCCTGTGGGAAAATTCCTGTTGAAAAGCATATTTTCCTCTCGTTTTGGCCTTCCATCCTTTTTAAACACTCTCCAGAGTGGATAAATTTGAAAATGCTATTTTCACATTGTAGTATGGACTGGAAACAGATGCTTTTGAAAATGATGAAGTGAAAATGTTAGTGATGGGAAGTTCGGTTCTTTTCTGCAAATCGGTTCTTTCAGACAGTTCGATTCAATAAACCAGTTGAAAAAAGGCTGCCCTTCATTCAAGTTTTCGGTTTACCCGCACTCATAACATTAGCACAGAATCAAATCAGTTCACAAAAAAAAAAAAAAAAAACGGTTCAGTTCAGACTTGCCATTTATCAGTCTGCTTCACGCTGAATCACTTACGTGCAATATCATCAGCTTCTCAGTTCTCAAAACGAACGCATTCAAAAGAAACTGTTCGCAGTTCAGTGTACTGATTATCAGAGACATTATCCTCTAACATTCTAATAAAGCTTCCCATCACACTAGACGTGGACTTATATTAGCCCGGTCCTGTCCACACTGCACTGGCTCCCTATCAAACATCGTATAGATTTTAAAATATTGCTTATTACTTATAAAGCCCTGAATGGTTTAGCACCTCAGTATTTGAATGAGCTCCTTTTACATTATACTCCTCTACGTCCGCTACGTTCTCAAAACTCAGGCAATTTGATAATACCTAGAATATCAAAATCAACTGCGGGCGGCAGATCCTTTTCCTATTTGGCGCCTAAACTCTGGAATAACCTACCTAACATTGTTCGGGAGGCAGACACACTCTTGCAGTTTAAATCTAGATTAAAGACCCATCTCTTTAACCTGGCATACACATAACATACTAATATGCTTTTAATATCCAAATCCGTTAAAGGATTTTTAGGCTGCATTAATTAGGTAAACTGGAACCGGAACACTTCACATAACACCGTACTTTCTACATCATTAGAAGAATGGCATCTACGCTAATATTTGTCTGTTTCTCTCTTGTTCCGAGGTCACCATGGCCACCAGATCCAGTCTGTGTCCAGATCAGAGGGTCACTGCAGTCACCCGGATCCAGTACGTATCCAGACCAGATGGTGGATCAGCACCTAGAAAGGACCTCTACTGCCCTGAAAGACAGCGGAGACCAGGACAACTAGAGCCCCAGATACAGATCCCCCGTAAAGACCTTGTCTCAGAGGAGCACCAGGACAAGACCACAGGAAACAGATGATTCTTCTGCACAATCTGACTTTGCTGCAGTCTGGAATTGAACTACTGGTTTCGTCTGGTCAGAGGAGAACTGACCCCCCAACTGAGCCTGGTTTCTCCCAAGGTTTTTTTCTCCATTCTGTCACCGATGGAGTTTCGGTTCCTTGCCGCTGTCGCCTCTGGCTTGCTTAGTTGGGGTCACTTCATCTACAGCGATATCGTTGACTTGATTGCAAATTAAAACAGACACTATTTCAACTGAACAGAGATGACATCAATGAATTCAATGATGAACTGCTTTTAACTATCATTTTGCATTATTGAGACACTGTTTTCCAAATGAATGTTGTTCAGTGCTTTGGCGCAATGTATTTTGTTTAAAGCACTATATAAATAAAGGTGATTGATTGATTGATTGACTTACATTGCACAGGAGTCAAATGTTGGTTGAAAGTGTAAACCCAACTTTTGTTTGATGTTAAACTCCAGCATAAATAACTCCAAAAACAGTATTACCAACTTCACTTATTATAAACAAGATTGACTTTATTTCTTTCATAAATGTAAACAAGTTCTTATTGAGATTAACAGAGGTGTTGATGGTTTATTGAAAATAAGTGTAGTTTGACATCACCATTATGGTGATCAGTACTTAGGCAGTATGACTCTTTTCAATGTTACTTTTGATTTGACTGCTGTTACTATATTTGTTACGGCGAAAACAGTGGAAAAAAATGTAATCAAAGTGATGTTGGTCACTTGTTGATGTTAAATATTTCATCATGTAATTATCTGATCAACTGGTTTTATCTAGAGTCTAATCTATGATAATAGTTTAATATTACCCAGATAGCAAATGACATGTGGCCCAGTTCTGGCCCACATCTCCCATATTCTTCTGGCCCACATACCACGCGGAATGACGGCGATGACTCAACCTGAGTCTGGCTGACATATGTCAACCACAACTGAACCAGATCTGGGCCACATCTCAGAAATGGTGTGGGTGACATCTGGGCCAGATTTGGCCCAGTTTTGTCTGACAGAAGTCAGCCACAACTGTACCAGATCCATGCCGCATCTCACAAATAGCATGGGCGACACCTGGCCCAGATGTCAACCACGCCATTTCTGAGATGTGGCCCAGATCCATCCCAGTTGTGGCTGACTTCTGGGTTAGATATGGCCCATATTTACCCTTTCTAGACACAAAAGAATATGTAATTCATCCAGAATAAAGAAAACACTCATGTAGTCTAAACTGCTTTATTAAAATATAAAAATGTGACAAATAAATATACATACATGAATCCAACTGCATGTATAGATATAAAACAAATACATTTACATTATTACAAAATAAAAAATACAGATAAATATTTATACATATAGTTAAATACACATTAACATTACATTTACATTTTAGCAGACACTTTTATCCAAAGCAACTTACAAATGAGGACAATGGAAGCAATCAAAATCAACAAAAGAGCAATGATATACAGGTGCTGGTCATATAATTAGAATATCATCAAAAAGTTGATTTATTTCACTAATTCCATTCAAAAAGTGAAACTTGTATATTATATTTATTCATTACACACATACTGATATATTTCAAATGTTTATTTGTTTTAATTTTGATGTTTATAACTGACAGCTAACGAAAATCCCAAATTCAGACGCGGCAGAGAGGAGTGAGTATGAGAAACATTCAGATACACAGGCTGATTCAGTCTTCTGAATTGGGAGTAGCGAACATGCATTATAAACTTCTTTCAAATTAGAATCTGTTGGGGAGATAAAATGTGCAAGATAACGTATATGTACTAATAAAAACATAAAACAAAAAACATCAACCAAAAAAACGTATCTTTTACTCTCCAGTACTGAAAGCAGAACTGATAAGGGAGCCCTTGATACTGTGACACAGCTCTTTCAAATTAACATTACCTTTTTTGCAGTGGCGGTAGTTTGTATGTCCATCTATAGTTGCCATCATCTAAGGTCTTTTGAGTACTGGTATCATCTGAAGTCCTCACAAGTCCTGCAAGTCCTGTGCTGTGCAGTTTCTAATAACCCTGGGATGGACATTTGCAGAAACAGGAAGGCAAAGGGAGAAAGATTAGCATAGCTGCTGTTCATATCATTTCAGGCAATGTGCTCTTTTTACTATTTCATCAATGGAGTACATTGAGTACTATTTTTAATCTAGTAGGTTTAAACTGAAATAATTTTTCTAGATCCCTTACTAAACATATTATTTTTTGTCTGTTTTTGGGGAACAGACACAGTCTCTATAGAATGGACTGCATATGCCAGAGTAACATATAATACATTTTAATAAAATTTAACTGGGAGGAACATCATAACTGTAATTTACACAACCATTCAAGAGTTTGGGGTCTGTAAGATATTTTATGCCTTTATAAAAAAATCTCTTATGCTCACCACGGCTCCATTTATTGAATCAAATTACAGTAAAATAGTAACACTGTGACTATTACAATTCAAAACAACTGTTTTCTATGTGAATATTATGTTAAAATGTCATTTATTCCTTTGATCAAAGCTGAATTTTCAGCATCATTACTCCAGTCTTCAGTGACACATCTTCAGAAATCATTCTAATATGATGATTTACTGCTCAAGAAACATTTCTGTGCTGATTTTTTTTTGTTGGATTCGTTGTCACATAGACTCCAAACATTTGAATGTTAGTGTTACATGCATCAAATTGTTCAAAATCATCTGTTTCAAATAGTGTTCCTGTAGCTCAACTGGTAGAGCACTGTGTTAGCAAGCAACAAGCGCAAGGTGGGGGTTCGATTCCCTGGGAACACATGATATGTAAAAATTGATAGCCAGAATGCACTGTAAGTCGCTTTGGATAAAAGCATCTGCTAAATGCAGGTCTTTTGAACTTTGTATTCATTTGTGAATCCTGAAAAATAAAATGCATCACAGTTTCCACAAAAAAAATGAAGCAGCACAACTGTTTCAACGCTGATAATAAGTTTCTTGAGCAGCAAATCAGCATTTCTGAGGGATCCATGTGACACTGAAGACTGGAGGAATGATGCTGAAAGTACAGCCGCACATCACAGGAATAAATTAGTTTATAATGTATTCACATAGAAAACAGTTATTTTAAATTGTAATAATATTTCACAATATTACTCTTTTTACATATTTTAATTAAATAATTACTACAGAGGTGAGCAGAAGATAATTATTACAAATTGTATCAACTTCAAGCTTTTGAACAGTAGTGTACTGTATATTTGAGGTTTGACTTACTGTACTAGTCTTGTGGTCAATAGCATCTTGGAGATGTTGTCTTACAGTAGGTTCACTCCGAATCAGCACTGAAGAATCTAGGAACAAAACAAGCAATTTGACACAGAGCCAACAATATTTAGTCTGCAGTTCCAGGTTTATTAGATAGAAACAAGCTAGAGCAGGTGAGATGCAAAAAATAAATAAATAAAATAACAGATTCATTGCGATATATGTTGTGAAAAAAATGCATATTAGGTTACTTAACCTTTTCAGCGCTTCCTAGATCTCTGTCAGCAGCTCCCTTCAGAAATATTGAAAACTTGGACACTCCCTTCTGTTGTAGAAGGATTATTTTGTCACTCTTTAAATCGCAGAACAATTTTATGTTTACCATAAAAGATCACAACAACTTTAGTTTTCTGCCAATTTTCGCGCTCCTTGATAACGTGACGTCATCGATAAACAGTAAAGTGTAAATGTTAAGGTTAAATAAATTAAGCAATTTCCAATCATCCATTGAAAGATTATCAACAAAACAGTCAAAAGCTATCATCTACAGATGAAGATTTGATTAAAAGCCCAAACTTTAATAAATAAGAGCACAATAGAGTTATCATACCTGACGATACGTCGTCTGAAAATGGTAGAAACGCTAACGGACTTTTCCGAAGACATTAAACCATTACTATAAAGTAAATAAACAACAGAAGTGAGTCAAATACAAGTAAGAGAAGTGTCAAAATCAGTTATAAGTAGTATTTGTGTGATTTTATGGACTTAACTCACCTGAAAACAGTGAAATCAGCGAGAAACAGGGTGTTTCCTCGTGACATTTGCAGTGTTGCGCTCCATTTCCATGGCAACTCCATCCTTTTTTTATTTTTTTTATTTTTTTTTATTGCAAGACAAAAGAAATACAAATACAAAATAGCACTGCATTGTCATACAATGACACAAAAAACAAAACAAAAACAAAAACCAAGAAACCGGAAAATCATTCTTTCAGTATAATAGCATCATAAGCCTTAATAAACTTGTTATTCTTATTATTATCAATGTGTTTAAGAGATTTAACAATGAGTAAAATCTCTGCAAGAAAGACATCAAATCTAGGTAACGTATTGAGAAATTTTGATTTATGAATAAAAAATGTACAATGCAAAAAAAAAAAAAATTGACAACAAGATCGACAACATGGTTACTAACAGAAAAATAGAAAAAAATATCTTTCAAAGAGAATTTTAAATCACCTTTTATAAAAGAAGATAAATAACAACTTAAGTTCTCCCAAAGAGACTTCACCTGATTGCAATAATAAAATAAATGTAGTAAAGTTTCTTCTTCAACTCTGCAGAACACACATAAGTTAGGAAGATCCAAAAAAAGAGCAATTTGAGAGTTCGTTGGATAAACATTATGCAAAATTTTAAAATGTACCTCTTTAATTTTATTAGAAATGCAAAATTTTTCAGGGAGTAACCATGCTCTCTTCCAGTGAATATTATCAAAAAAATTGGTCCAGAAAAATTTACATCTAGGGGATGTATATACTGAATAATGTAATATTCGCTTTATATATCTACTGTTACATTTTTTATCAAGAAAACAAACTCCATCCAGTAAAAGTTTGGGCATAATTGTTTTCCTCTCATTATAACTCAGGTATGTCTTAAATAAATGTACATAACTTGGAGACAAACTTTTGATAACAGAATTGAAGGATCTAGCTGGCAGGGGAAGATTATACAAAATCATAAATTCTTTATAATCCAGTATAGTACCATCATCTTTAAATAAATCCAAAACAAAGACAATACCTCTGTCATACCACTTTTCAATAAAAAGAGACTTTCCACGAATTAAAATACATGAATTATTCCAAAGAATTTCTTTGTGGGGGAAAAAGTTGCGTACATAACACAATTTCCAAGCAAGTAAAGCTTGTTGGTGAAAGTTTGAGAGAGAAATCGGCAATTTAGATGGAGTAAAATTACATTTTAAAAGAAAATCTAGACCACCTAATATACGAAATATAGTATTGGGGATGTAGTACCAAATTGAATCATTACTACGGAGACATTTTTTTAACCAACTAATTCTAAATGAACTAACTAATTCTTTGAAATCTAAGACTTCTAATCCACCTTCAGAACGTCTGTTAGACAAGACAGATTTCCTAATTTTATGGGATTTATTCTTCCAAATAAAATTCAGCAACATTTTATTTATATCAACAACAATTTTGTCACTTACAAATAAAGATAAAGCAGGGTAAACACAACGGGACAAACCCTCTGCTTTAGATATTAAAACTCTGCCATAAATGGATGGATCTCGTTGAAGCTAAGAATTAAAGATTATTCTTGTTTTCTTTATTTTAGGAGAAAAATTTAGATGTTGACGAATTGATCCATCTTTAGTAATAGAAATCCCCAGGTACTTGATACAGTCTTTAACTGGAAAATTATGAATTGACGTTTGTTGGGTATCATAGAGACAAAATAGTTCACACTTTGATAAATTTAAATACAAGCCTGAGGCTTCAGAAAAGGACTGAATAATTTGAATACTTAGAAGAATTTGATTCTGATCTTTAAGGAATAAGGTAGTATTGTCCGCAAGTTGAGATATTTTAAATTCTTTACCAAATACAGAGATACCTTTCAAAGTGGGATTTTGTAAAATATTAAGTGATAGCAATTAAACAGCCAAAAGAAAAAGAAATGGGGAAATGGGGCAGCCTTGACGCACTCCTCTATCACACTTAAAACGTTTAGTGGTATGCAAATTAACCAAAACTGAAGAGTTAATATCATTATAAAGCATTCTCACCATCTTAATAAATTTATTTCCAAAGCCAAAAACACTAAGAGATTTAAACAAAAATTGGTGCTCTAATGAATCAAATGCTTTATAAAAATCCAAAAACATTATAATAGAATCTGAATCAATATTCTCTGAATAATCAATGAGATCAAGTACAAGTCTTATATTGGAACTAATGTGTCTATTTTTCATAAACCCGTTTTGTGTTTCACCAATTATACTATTAAGACCAGATTTTAAACGAGTAGCAAATATCAAAGCAAGTAATTTATAATCAACATTTAACAATGATATTGGTCTCCAGTTTTCAATTAAAAGTGGGTCTTTATCTGATTTGGGAATCAAAGAAATTAGTCCCTGCTTCATTGTGGGCATCATCTCACCTTTGCGAATACATTCTTTAAACAAACAATATAAAGGCTGCTTTAATAGATCCCAAAAATGTAAATAAAATTCAACAGACAGACCGTCAGTACCTGGAGATTTTCCCTTTTTCATAGATTTAAGTGCCTCTTCTATTTCAGTAATAGATACATCAGAATCGCATAATAATTTAAAATCCTCATTAATACCTGAAACTTTATCACAAATATTCAAAAGAAAAGAATCACATTTATCTTGAGAAAACTGAGAAGTATACAATTCTTCATAAAAGTTGTATACAAAAGTTGAGATCATTCCTGGATCTGTACATAAATCACCATTAATATTTAGGGCAGAGAAGGAGGTTTTTTTATGATTTCTTTTCTCAAGAGCGAAAAAATAGTTTCTCTCACCCTTCTCGATCCATTTTGCACGGGAACAAATGAAGGCCCCTTTAACAATCTCTGTGTACATATTTTCAAGTTTCATTTGACAGACATTATATTCTACCTCATCTTCTTTACTGGGATTATTCTTCTGCTTTAATACACCTAACCTGTGAATAAGCTCAAATTCTTTATTATTTTTATCTCTTTTAATTTGTTTACTCCTATTAACAGCAAAGTCCCTAACTTTAAATTTGAAGAACTCCCAACTAAAGCAAGGGTCACCTTCAATTTTAGTAAACATAGTTTTAGCTAGATGAGTAACATAATCATTAAAAGGAGCATCTTCCAATAGACAATTATTAAATTTCCAGTAACCTCTTGTGCTACTTGGTTTCCTATATTGCTTAAGGTCCAAATGAATTAACATATGATCAGTAAATGGGGCAAACTGATGATTAACAGAGATAACATCTTTCAAAATAGAATGAGAAATAAGAAAAAGATCGATTCTAGCCTTAAAGGATCCAGATTTGTTGGACCAGGTAAAACCACTACAACCACTGTTAAAGAAACGCCAGGCATCTACAACAGAAAGATTTTCACATAACCATAAAATAAGATTATTGTGTACATTAGAGGTGGTTCTTCAAGGAAATCTATCTAGTACATCATCAGGAGTTTCATTAAAATCTCCAGCTATTATCAAATAAGCATTAATTAAACGACTTTGTATACTAATGAGTTTTACTCCCAAATCTTTGAACATAAATACATTGGAATTCCGTGAGTTGTACCCATAAACATTACATAAAATGAATACCACATTTTCAGTTTTACATACTAAAATGATCCATCTACCCTCATCAGATAAATAACATTCTAAAATGTCACCTCTAAATTTGTGCGTCAAAATTAGTGTACCAGCAGAACGGTTAGATCCATGACTCATAAAGATTGAATTACCCCATTGTGATCTCCAAAAATTGGAGTCTGATTCACACGAATGACTTTCTTGAACAAAAACAAAATCTGCGTTACTACGCTTACAATACAAAAATAAGGCTTTCCTTTTTGTGTGATCTCTTAAACCTCGAACATTGAGAGAGGCTAAGCTAAAAGAAGAAAACTCAAAAGAATGCATAGCGAACAAAAGAAGCAAAATGCAGTGCAACAATTCACAGCTAAACGGCTGGAAAACTCAACAGTCCTTTGGCTAAGTTGACTTGAACTTCCTTAAACAGGGTAGAAGGTGATCAATCAGTAGTGTCTTCCACATAACAGCAAAGCAACATTAAAGTGCATTAAAGAACTTGAGGGTGTTTAGCAGTTCCTTAAATCCTCGCGAACACAGATATCATCACTAAACGTTCAGTCTGAAGTTTATAAGGCCTCAATTTTCTGACCGTCGATGAACGCAAAAGGCCCCGAGAAAGATGCCTTCTTACCCTCCTCTCTTGTCTTTTTCACAGCAGGCCATAACTTTGCACGCGCAGCAGCATCTGCAGGGATCAATGCCTCTGAAGTACGCAGGCGAGATTCTTTCAAGTATGCGTTGTCCTTCGCAGCCTTCCAAATTATGTCTTGGACTGATCGCGTTGAGAATCTTATGATTATGCTTCGATGACCACCATCCTGGTTCCGTTTCCCGACACGGTGCATCACGTCAAGTGCGTCACTGAGCTTGCCACAGATGTCAGGAGCCACATGGTCAAGAATATTCAAAACAATCGATTGCAGATTCTCATTCTTGGTTTCAGGAACCCCGTGCACCTTTAAGCACCAACGACGACTGTACCGCTCAAGCTGCTCAATCCGTGATCGCACGTCCTTGTCTGAAGATCGGAGCTCTGTAATGTCTCTAGCAATTCTGCACATCTTTTCAGAGTGCTCATTAACATCAGAAACAAGCTTCTGCACCACCAAAGACAGGTTGTCAACGGCTTTCGTAGTAGCATCGGTCGAGTTCTCGATGGAGAGGAGTTTCTGGAAAGTAGCATCTTGTTTAGAGGACAACTCTTGAATAGCATTCAAAATGTCAGCAAAATCACCGCTTTCGTTCTTCTTTTTAGTTTTTTTAGAAGGAGGACTTTTTGCAGGAGATGCTGGAAAGGGTGTTGCCAAACAATGTTTCATATCACGAATCGCATCAGACGATGGAGGAGGGTCAGCTAGCACATCAAACCTATTGCTCAGGCCAACTTCAGAAACTAGTTCAACTTCGGTGTCGACATCGACATCCATAACTTTAGATAAACCGCGTCTCTTTCTTCCCATTAGAGAAAAAAAAACAATGCAACACAATGCGGAAACTTTCCTTTGAAGACAGCAAAACAAGTATAAAGATTTAAAGTCAACTGATTAATCACATTGCTACCACCACCGCCAGAACAGAAATTCACACGTCTATCCTCCACGACGCCATCTTGGCCCCCCATTGGCAACTCCATCCCGTCCGCGCGCACGCCCATGAAAGCACGTCACGAATTAAAAGTCACACGCTTACGTTACATAAATCAAAATAAATTTGATTGTTTTGCTTGTTTTGCTGTTTACTGTTGCAAACTGCTGTATCTTACCATGTTATTTTTAATGTATTGTCTTAATTATGAACGTACTGGTTTGTAGTGCAAACAGTTTTACAGTTTACTGCACTTTGTTCTTCTTGTTATTTCCCTATAACCATGACCATAAGTCTCACACATTCACATACAATTTCTTGGTGGATAGAATTAGATCACTACATAATTCAAAATGTCATTCAATCGTGATATTGGTAATTTAAAATTCATTTTGTAGTTCTATAGTCCAGTGCAAAATGCCAGGCCTGCACATAATAGTGGGACAAAGTGGCACTTTTATAGTTTAAGATTTTGTATTGTTGCTTTTACGAACACTCATATATGTATGTATGCGTGTATATATATATATATATATATATATATATATATATATATATATGTGTGTGTGTGTGTGTGTGTGTGTGTGTGTATGTGTGTGTGTATAAGGTGCATCTTGAAGAAATGTGAATATCATGAAAAAAGTTCATTTTTTGTAACTTTATTTATTAAAAAAGTGAAATTGTCATATATTCTAAAGATTCATAATTTTTTTGTTTTATGATTAAAGCTTAATTTAATGAATGTAATTATTGCATTTAAAAGTATAAAAAAGGAGTTAAACAAATATTATTTAATTATTTTAAATTATTTTTAAAGAAACTTTGTCCTGTGGTGTGACAGTAATGGTGTCACAATGGAGGACTTTTTTTTTTTTTATCACACCAAAGGACGTTTCAGCCTTTTCTGTCAATTAATGACCTTGCTAATCCAAGCTAACCTGTCATTAGTGGCAAGCAAGACACATTTGCAAAATATTCTAGGATTATGTAGCTTAACATGCACTTTTTAATAAAAAATATATATATAATTTAGGGGTGTCATATTAATGCACAACAAAGCATAAAAAATTTGTAGTGGTTCCGAAAAAGTTCAAAGGACATGGTGTCACACCAGAGGACATGGTACAAAAATGTAAAAAAATCGAATAACATTGCAGCTTCATAACAGGTCCGTGTAGGTCAAATAAATGTGTGTATGTATTTATATTAAGTGTCCTGAAATATTATGGGCGTCCAGTACTCAAAATAGTTTTAGAACTACTGACTGGTAAAGTAAGGTGATCTGCCAGGACGTGTCTTCAGAAAATGGCACATCTGGTCACCTGGTATAGGCCATATCTTGCCCACATACAACAAGCCAGAACTCAACCTGGCCCAGGTCTGGCCCACACACAGCAAGCCACGACTCAAACTAAAGCCGGTTTGTCGCACACGGGCCAGATCTGGCCTACACACAGCAAGTCACGACTCAAATTAAAGCCGGTTTGTTGCACACGGACCAGATCTGGCCCATAAATAGAATGCCACAACTCAAACTAAAACCGGCTTGATGTGTGTGGGCCAGAGATGGCCCATATAACCTCTGCCGCTACCAGAACTGAGCCAGATGTGCCATAGTTGGCCCAGATGAGGCCCGGATATGTATGCTATCTGGGTAGTGGCTACAGCAAATGTGTTGCATCGCATAAGATCCTGCAAACTTATATCATATGTATTTTTGTCTGTTCTTTTTAAGTTACATTGTTCATGAACCATTGAGTGCTTAGACACACAGACACCTCAATAATTAGTGTATGAATCTCAACAATGGTGACATGCTTCATGCTGCAATGTATTCTGGGTACATCATACAAAACTCATCTATGGCACCCAGAATGCATTGCGGCATGAAGCATGTCACCATTGTAGAGATTCATACACTAATTCTTGAGGTCTCTGTGTGTCTAAACATACACTGAATCTTGATGTTTGTGAGACAAAGAAAAGTAATCTTTTCAGATCCTTGAAATTATCTGCTTTAAATTCAGCTGGGTCTGAGGCTGTTGACCCATTGAGTCACTTTAATAAATATAATGCAACTAACACCATACATTAGATTGGGTGAAACCAGGTAACCAGACCACACATGTTGTGATGTCCTAATCATCTACAAGCAACCAGCGTCATCTAACCACAAGTTCTCTTGCTATTTTTGACATAATAAACATCACATCAGTTAAAGAACAACACTGACAAATCAAGTGTCAAATTGCACAACTAAAGCCAACACTTACCACCATTATGGTGACATCAAACCAAACTATTACTTTTAAACAGACATCAAAATCAACATCTAATCCTCTGCTTAAATCTTAATTAGAATGTTAGTGATAATGTTAATAATAAACATTTTTAGAATGTTTTTAGATAAAAACACTCGCTAAAAACATTGTTAGAACAATGCATGGTAATGTTCTTAGAAAATTTTTAGAAAAAAAAAAAATTCTAGCTGGGGTGTCAGCCACATTAAAAAAGTTAACTGCTTAAGTCATTTGTGGATTAATGCTTATTAGAGACGTGAACGATTCAGTTTGATTTGGTAAACTGGTTCAACCGATTCGTTCACGAGACGAACATTACTAGAAAATGTATTCAATTTAGATTTTACTTTTAATTCAGTTGCAACGTCAGCACAGGCATTACAAATAGACTTTTACAATAGGGATTCGACAGCACCACCACAAACAGTGAGTAACAGTGTTCATTAATGCCTGCTCTTCACTGCAGTGATTCATGTGATGGGAAAAGATCTAAAAAATAATGCTATAATCAGCACTTCCATGATTTGTTAATCTTGACAGCTGTAATAGTAAAAAAAAAAAACGTAGCAAAATTATTTGAGAGGGGTTCCCCATGTAATACGCATTTCGAATGAAAAGATGTCAGCCAATCACAACAGCAGTCGTTTACTCTGAGTCTCCCAGACACGCCCCTTCAAACAGAGCAATCAAGCCAGAAGACTTAAATCAGGATATAAAAATGCCTTTTATTTCTAAATTTAAATGTAAAAATCATACTAACAATATAAGTACACCTCAGGAAACATTAAAAAGCATTTTAAAAAAAAGAAAATAATCCACATCATGGGACCTTTAAAAATTACTCAAAAATGTGACTTAAACTATAATACAACTTTAGGTTATTTAATAATGTTCTTTGAATCCATTGTTACAATGATCATTTTGAGCACACAGTTAAACAATATTCATAAAATATATTTAAGTAAAGTGCAAATAAATATACTTATAAAAACTTTCAATTCAAGCATATTTTTGTAAAATATATTTGTAGAAAATATACTAAATTACAATTATTTTAAAGTGTGTTAAAAGTTGTATTATGAAAATAGGCAAAAGCATGATGCTAATATACTTTTTATATATTTAAAGATTTTTACATTTTTTGTTAGTATATTTGCAAAGTACTATCAAAACAGGCAATATATTACAGATAGTGCTGTCAATCGATTAAAAATATTAACGAATTAATCACACAATTTTTTAAAATTAATCGCGATTAATCGCAATTAAAAGACTGAAACGTTTTGGATATGTAAATGTAAAATGTAAATAATTAATGTAAACTCAAGACAAAGAAACTATTTAAATTCAAAATATGATTGTTTATTGGAATTTTTGTTTAACTTGTAACACAGATTTTCTCATGTAAACAACTTACCTGCAATAAACCATCAATATCCTCCAAATGAACTGTTGGCTTGAAAGCCATATTTATTACAGAAATAAAAACACAGGCATGTAAGTGCCATTAGAATTTCAAAACAATCAATGCCAATAAAAAACAAAAATGATTTCCATGTTGAATTCTAAGTGGACTGCAAAAAAATTCCAAAGTATAGTCATTGCCAGTGCTTTAAGTGGGTCAGTACGCACTGGTACTCAGTACCGCCACTTCCAAATATAGCTCTTGAGCGTACCGCCACCTCTCCGTGCGCCCAGAACGTGCTTGTAGTGTACCGGTACGCTCATTTGGACATCTGTTTTAATTAGAGGTTTTAATCTTTTACCTGCACTGCCGATTTTCAGAGCGCCCTTCACAATGCAAGCTTCCTAATTCATCCCACCCAGAGCAGAAACTACATTACCCATTCACCCTTAAGTTATACAAGTGAATAGCGCATGTGTCGCTTTTCCCACTGTTAAGTGTCAACAACTCAACGTGGCCGGAGAAGGTGTGTGAAACTCGTTGTGAGTGTACACCACACTCGGTTCGGTTAAAAATCAAATACAGTTAACAACAACACTTAATATGTTCTCTTGGCTTCAGACTCTGAATACTGCAAGAACAAGACCAGAATCAGATGATTCGCTGACTGACACCTCACCAAATTTGAATCCTATCACTGCAGGTCAGACTCAAGCTAATGAAGTAATGCAGCTCTTTCAGGAAGGGTGACCAGACATCCCGAAAAATTCGGGACAGTCCCGAAATCTAAACTGTTGTCCCGACTCCCGAATCTGGCCCTAATTGTCCCGAAAATTATACTAAAGCAAAATCTTGAGTATTTATTGTCTGATAAACATTAAAAACTAAAAACTGTCTGCGGAGGTTGAGTCGTCTTGCAGCCCCCGCTGGCTGCTCATTGGCTGCAGCATCTTTTTTCTAAGTTCTAAAAAAATACCGTAGATGGCAAGACACAAATTTAGATATTCATTTATCTAATTAATCTATAGCCTATGCACAAAGACAATATGATCTTTTTGTCCCCTTTTTTGTTTTAAAGCTTGATGAAGAGAGCGCAAGTTGCTGCAGCTGCGAGGAGGAGAGTGATGCACGCGTACAGGAGTGATTGACAGTTCGCGGCACTGTGTACAAAAATACTCCGCTACACAATTATTTCGTTATTTTCGTTTAAGCTCATTAACGTTAGCTTTACAGAAAGGTCTGATTTACGCACTGTTACAACAGTCATTGTTTTTTTTATTTTTTTTTTAAACAATGACATTTGAGTTCATGATTTTAATGTTGCTGTTTCTTGTGGCTGACTAAATGAAGAGTAATGTTTCTTGTGGCAGACTGAAGAGTAATCCGGCAGAGTTTTATTCTGAAACTTTCCGTCTAAAAGTCCTTCCTTGGTCTTATCCATATTTCTTTGCACGTTGAACACACATAGGCCACAACCGGAAATAGAAAAAAAACTGCAACCGCGTTAATTGCGTTATTTTTTGTTAATGCGTTAAATATTTCATGTAACCCACTTCTGAGGATGTACACCCTAGGTTCGTAGGAGCTGAGAAGTACAGTAATAACCAAGCAACACCAGTTTAACGTTTTGATATGTGTAACACTTTAGTTTAACAAATATAGCAAACACTTCACAACAATTGTGTACACAACACCTATGGGCCCAAAATAAATTTTGAATAAAATAAAATGTCCTTCTTGAAAATGTTCCTTGGAAGTCGTCCTTAGGAATTCCAGAGTTCAAGTCAGTAAAAAAAAAAGAATAGTCAAAGTCTAGGGTAAATACTTCAAAAAAAGGAAAACCTTGTTGATGCCGGTTCGGTGAACTGACACAATCCTACCACAGCTTCCGGAATCCTGTGGTACAAGTTCACGGCTCATTGGGAAGGCTCGCCATCTATGGATCAATGGTTCACTTGATGTGATTCAAGGACTGGAGCTTCTGGATCTTCTGCTCCCCTCATAAAAAAAAACCTGACCTGTATATAGAACAGGTTCAGTCCAAAATCAATGATATCAACTGGTTCTTGAAGTGTTGTACAACATTATATCACTGTTCAGAAAATATCATAGCATAGTTCACATGAAGAAACAGTAGCTATTTTAACTATCAAAGTCAGAATATACCATTTTAACCTTATGTCATTACAATGAAATGTAATTATAGGAATACATTGCACTAATGAACTTTTTCTCTCTGCTTTTAATCCCTTTTCACATAGAATTTTTTAGATGTTGGATCAAAATAAATGAATTACAGTTTTAAATTCAAAAACATTTATATGAATTGCAGCATTTGCTGATTTAACCACTTTGAATAACTTAAAATGATATTTTACATTATCCTGTATGCAACTTTAACCTTTTGTCACATATATACCACAATGTAAAAATATTACAAAAGCATATTTTCGTAATACATGCCAATTTAGTTTACATCTCTCCTTAAACCATGAAATAAATGTCTTTTATCATGTTACATTCCTTCAAAACAACAGAAAATATTGAATAATCACTAATTGGAGCTAGCATGACCACCTCGTGGTTTTTTTCCACTCACACAATCATTGAACACTTTAGCTTACCAAGAGAGGATTTCCAATAGAAGCCAGGACAGATAAAAACGATTTCTGGATGGCTCTCGAACTTCTTTTCTTCACTTTTTCTTAACTCGTGGAAGAAACCATATCAGAGCTCCATCTGATTTTGGCGGTGTTATGCGAACGGAACTATTTTAGTTCGCTACTTCCGGGTTCCCACAAAGTAAAAAGTATTTTCAAAATAAAAGCCCCATTACTCATAACATAAAGTATGAGTAAATAATAATAATAATTAAATACAATTAACTGGTTAACCCGTTTTTTAGGTGGGTTACACCCTCCCCCTCTTAATTAACATGAGTCCCTTCATGTTATTGCAAGGACAGGAGCACCTTCAAATGTTTCGACCAAAACTTTGTTAAACCCATCTAATATAGTTTGTGCGAATGAAATCAAAGGTTTACCAAGCTGTGGATAAGTAAACTTAACAGTTGGCTTTCTCAACCGTTCAGATCTGCGTATTTGGTCAGCAGTCTGGTTGTTTGGAGCATCTGAGTCTGCTAGCTCAAAAGAACTGACATCTTGTTCTGCATTGTCCATTTCAGGAGATTGTCTCTGTTCAATATCTTTGGACTGTTCGACTTTCTCAGGAGTTTCGGTATGAGAGTAATTGTCCAGTAGGTCATGTTCCATTTCGGTAAGTCCACTTTCTTGTTCATCTCCAGGTTTCAGTTCATTTTGTGTCACTTCCACTAAGTTTCCATTTTGGTTTGTCCATGGTTTTTCCACAGGTTGATCCAGGATTTCGGAAGGTAAGTCCATAGGTAAGTTTTCAGATTCCTCAACATTGGAGAGATTCTCCTGGGTATCATGCATGTTAGAGTTCACATTGTTTGGTTGAATAACCCTTGTGGTTGTCCTGATTGTTGTGGGGTAATAGCTCTGAATGTAGTCATCATCACTGTCAAAATCAAGGGTATCTTCCTCTGGAGAGACGGGAATTTGTCTTGTTTTGGGTTTTGAGGCTTGCTTTGGCTTTGCCATTTTCTCATCCTCTTCAGATAGAAATCCGCAAGGGAGCAGTAAATCGCGGTGGAGTGTGCGCAAGGGTCCCTCCTGACCCTCAGGACAGACTACATACACAGGTATATCTCCAGCTTTCTTTTGTACAACATAAATAGTGGACTCCCACCGATCGGCGAGTTTATGTTTACCACGAAAACGGAGATTTCGCACTAGAACTCTATCACCTGTGTCAAGTGTTGACTCCCTTACTCGCATGTCAAATCTGCGTTTGTTTTTGTCAGCAATTTTCTTTGCATTAGCGGATGCTAACTGATAACTTTCTTTCAAGTATGTTTTAAGGTTTTTCACATACTGTGAGTGAGACATGCCCGGATTGTTCTTAACTGGTAACCCGAACGCAATGTCTATGGGCAGTCTAGGTTGGCGCCCGAACATTAATTCATAGGGTGAAAACCCGGTGACGTCACTCCTTGTGCAATTGTATGCATGAGTAAGGGGTCGGACGTACTCGCGCCACCTAGTTTTCTCTTTGTCCTTGAGCGTACCCAACATGCTGAGCAACGTGCGGTTATACCGCTCGACGGGGTTTCCCCGAGGATGGTAGGGGCTCGTTCTCACTTTCTTAGTACCAACCAAAACACACAACTCTTTGACGACCTGTGATTCGAAATCGCGGCCTTGGTCGCTGTGAAGACGTTCAGGGAACCCGTAATGGACAAAGAACTGTTCCCAAAGGCATTTGGCTACCGTTAGGGCTTTTTGGTCTCGAGTTGGGATAGCAGTTGCATATTTTGTATAGTGGTCAGTTATGACCAGAATGTCCTTGTAATTATGACTGTCAGGTTCAATGGACAAAAAGTCCATACAGACCAGTTCCATCGGCCGACTTGCCTGTATATTGACTAAAGGTGCGGCTTTGTCGGGTTGGCTCTTCCTTTTAACGCACCTTGGACAGCTTTTAATCTTAGATTCAACATCGAAAGACATTTTTGGCCAATAAAACCGAGATCTAGTTAGCTCAAGAGTTCTTTCGGCTCCTAAATGGCCCATTTCATCATGTAAGCTGTAGAGCACGGGGGTTCTCAATGTTTTGGGTAAAACAAGCTGGTAGATGGTTTTGTTGTCACACTGTCTCTTCCGATACAACAGACTGTCTCTTATTTCAAATCGACTCATTTCTTTGAGCATGAGCTGGAGTTCAGGACAGTTATTACCATCAGGGACAGGTTCTGCTGACTCACATGACTTTATGATTACACTGATTACCGGATCAGCTCGTTGCAACTCAGCTATCTCAGCCTCATTGTACTTAGGGATGGTTGAAAGACCACTAAGATTTTCATCATCAGAAAATGCTGAGGGAATAGCATCTGGATGCACGGCAAGTGACTCAATGTAACATGGAGACAGTTCAGGATCATTTTGAAAAATTGTGTGGAGTTGACATGTGGCTTGGACAACGTTCACAGGTGCAAGATGGTATGAGGTAAAGTCATGTATTCTTTGACTCTCTTCTTGAGATGCACTGTCACTGATTAGTTCACCATGTGGCCTCCTTGACAGGCCATCGGCGTCTTGATTTTGCTTGCCGGCGCGATATTTGATGTCAAAAGTAAACGTAGACAAGGCTGCTAACCATCGATAACTAGTAGCATCTAGTTTGGCTTTAGTTAGAACATACTGCAAAGGGTTGTTATCAGTAATGACTGTGAACACGTTGCCATATAAATAGTCATGGAATTTTTCGGTAATGGCCCACTTTAAAGCTAAAAATTCCAGCTTGTGGGCTGGATAGCGGGCTTCACACTGCGAGAGACCCCGACTCGCATACGCAATGACGCGGGTCTGGCCATCCTGTTCTTGATATAATGCTGCGCCCAGACCTGTTGTGCTCGCGTCAGTATGAACAACATAAGGTAATCTCGGATTTGCATAACCCAAGACAGGCGCGGATGTTAACTTTTCAATGATCTGATCAAAAGCATCTTGGCAAGATTGGGTCCACCTTTCTCCAAAAGGTTCTTTGGGATTATGGTACTTGGTGGCAACGTTGGTTATCTTGGCGCCTTTACGCACGGGAGGGTAGCCAACTGTGAGGTTGGTTAAGGGCTTCACTAATTTAGAATACCCCTCCACGAACCTTCTATAGTACCCGGAGAACCCAAGAAAGGACCTAAGGTCTTTTAAAGTCTGAGGTCTTGGCCAGGTCTTAAGTGCTTCTGTCTTTTGAGGGTCGGTTTCAACTCCTTCGCGTGATACTATATGGCCTAAGTAACGAACCGAAGTTTGAAAGAAACGGCACTTTTCAGGAGATAACTTTAAACCGTTCTCTCGCAAGCGGGACAGGACGTTCGTGAGACGGGTTTCATGCTCCTCTAGCGTTTTGGAAAAGACAATAATATCATCTAAGAACACGAGCACCTCACGCAAATTGATGTCCCCCATGCACTTTTCCATTAAACGCTGAAAAGTGCTGGGCGCATTTGTGATCCCCTGTGGCATGCGATTCCACTCCCAAAACCCTAGAGGGCACACGAACGCTGTCTTGTCTTTGTCAGTCTCAGTCATCTCAATCTGGTAATAGCCGCTTTTCAGGTCCATTACTGAAAACCACTGAGATCCGCTCAGGGCTGAGAAGGATTCCTCAAGATTCGGTAATGCATACGCATCTTTGATTGTTTGCATATTTAATTGTCGGTAGTCTACACACAATCTGACATCACCGTTCTTCTTTTTGACTACGACTATTGGAGATGCAAAAGGAGACTGTGATTCGCGAATGATCCCTGCTTCAAGGAGAGACTGCAGGTGACGCTTCACTGCGTCAAAATCCTGAGGATGAATAGGACGTGGGCGTTGCTTGAAAGGTGTCTCATCCTTGAGTTTAATTGAATGTTTCACTTTTGTTGCATGTCCGTAGTCGAGATCGTGATGAGAGAAAATGTCTGAGAATGTGTTCAACTTGTTTGTCATACGAGCTTTCCACTCCTCGGGAAGTGATTCTCCAAAGTCGAAGGTTAGGTTTGAACTTGGCTGCTTGTTTGTTTGGCTAGTGGAATGCTGGTGGCTACTACAACTAGTGGTGTTCTGAGTCGTAACAATCTCCTTAACAGCACTAAGTTCACCAATTATACACCTAACAGGAAGGCAAATGTTTCGATCAGTTTCATTCCTTACCACTACAGGTATTTTGTATGGGGTGTCTCTTGGGACATTAAGGAGACAACATTCGACAAAAATTCCCCCAGGTAAGGATGACACGGTAGGTTGCTCAAGTAAGACACATCTTTCATTGTTTACATTGTGAATATTTGCATATCCCTCTAGCACTATCTTTTCACCAGCATAGATTACACTTGGCTCGTTATTTCTCAAGCTGACGAGACCTAATCTGCCATTAAAACTATGCTTGTGTCTAATTTGTAAAGTTCTCAGGACCTGGTGGTAGCCACAGTAAGCACTCTTTCGAAATGTATTATCATCACAAAACTGCTCGTACAGGGGATCGAGAGTGTTAGTTCCAATTAACAACGGGGTGAGACTGTTGGACCTAACATCTGGCACTACGAGAGCAAGTGTCTCTAATTCAGGCTGACTAGCAATGAACTCTTTGGGAAACTGGAGTGTAACTTTAACATACCCCAGGTAGGGCACTGACTGACCGTTCGCCCCTTCAATCTCTAGTAAGTCAGCTACTGGGTGCATGGTCTGATCAGAAAGGTAACGGTTGTAAAACGACACTGACATAGTTGTTACCTGAGACCCAGTATCAAGTAGTGAATTGCACTCAAGCCCATTAACTTTAACGTTAGCGGTGCTCTTGCTACCAACTAGCCCTTTTGGTAAGGTCCTGGTTTCTGTCACTTTGTGCTCTTTTAACTTAACTTCCGATTTGGTTTTTGATTCAATTATGGGACTTTCAGGTTGATTTGTTTCCATTTGTCCCTCAATAGAAACACTGTTCAGTTTAAATGTTTATCAGGGATTGGATGATCTTTTTCCCAAGCTTGTTGTTTCTCTTTTAACATAGTTCTTTTTGCAGACACTAAAGTGGGGTTGGGAGGATCATCACAGTTTGTGGCAATATGCCCATCCTCGCCACAACTGAAACAGTACCATGGCCTTGGCTTTGATCTAACTGTTGTGGATGTGGCTTCTGAAGTCAGTTTTGATGTTGATGTCTTTTTATTAACAGGTTTCTCTTGTCGTTTCTCCTTTTCCTTTTTCTTTACAGATTTGTTTGTAGGTGACGTCTGTTGTTTGGAACTTGATAAAGCAGCAATTTGAGCCTGCAGTTCGACAATTTGTTTTTGAAGTCTTTTCATAGCTGGTTGTTCGGAAGAGAAAGACTGAGGCGGATCGTATGTATCTCCCATATATGCCTCATGCACTTGCACTGCAGCTTGAGCTTTTGGTTTTTGAAATCCCAGATGTTGCTTCATCCTGTTTGCTTTTGCAGTTTGTTTGTCCTCTTCTGTGCGTAAAAGGAGTAAAAACTCTGGAAAAGTGGGCGGATTCTTTTTGCGTTGCTCAAGCTGAAGGTTATTAATCAGCACATTGCTCCAGCAGCCCCTACAGAACTGCTTTAAGAGCTGCTTGTCTGAATCTTGAGGCAAAATGGTTTTCATTTTCACAATTCTATTCAAAAGGGTCTGCAATCTCTGGAGATAGTTTGAAGGTTTTTCGCCTGAGTTCTGGTTAACATTTAAAAACTGTGCAAAAAGTTCGTCACCATCTTCCACTGTAGCATAAGCGGAGTCAAGCAGATCAAGGAAAGCTTTTGGATTTGCTTGGTAACCAAGCGACTTGACAACCGAAACGGCAGGAGGAAGCAAACTATCAACAATGCGTCTTACTAGCTGTGCACTGGAAACAGTAGGATCAGCCAAGTGACATTCAATACTGTTCCTCCAAGTCTCATAATCGACTTCAAAGTTCGGGCAAGGAACCTTGCCGGAAAAAGGTCTAACTTTTACTGATGCGTGTATTTGCGAAGAGAGGTCAGAACTTTTGACGATGTGTTCAACCACTACACGCTGCACCTCAGGTGGAGTAAATTGTTCAGCAGTTTGCAAGAGGGAAGATACTGGCAATTGAATGGGCATAGCATTTGCCATAGGTCTGAAACGAGGGCTAAGGGGGTCAAGAGGACGTTGCTCATCATTGACTGAATCCATTTGAGTGTCATCAGGGGAAACGGAATCTGTGGCTGTTTCAGCAGGTGCCACGACTGTACCCTGAGGTCTGCCAGACTCATCTCGCTCTTTCAGTAATCCAGTAATTCGTGCTAACTCGTCATGTAGCAGATTTTCAAAAGATTTTCCACTTAGTTTTGCAATATTTTGGAGGTCAGACAGAAATGTTTTGGTAAGATCGGTACCTTTTTCACTTGAGTATACACTGGATAAAGCTTCAACGTGGAAGACAACATTGTCATCTGTATCACTGGTTCTATCAAGAGGTAAATCCTTCTCAAGTGTCTCCACAGCAGCACCAGATGCATATTCTACAAAGGCTTTACCATAGAACTCAGAGGTTTTGTCTAAAACCTTGACAATTCTGTTAACAGACCCAAATTGCTTTAAATCTTCATAAATCTCTTCGTCTAAATCAGTATTTGTCAGACCTGATACAATGACGGCATTGGGGACCTTAATACCTTCATTCTTAATCACATCCATTTTCGAAAAACAAAAAAAAAATATTTACACCTGGTTATTACTTACTCAAAGCTCCTGGCTGCTGGCTCGCCAAGTTTTACCGTGTAACCCACTTCTGAGGATGTACACCCTAGGTTCGTAGGAGCTGAGAAGTACAGTAATAACCAAGCAACACCAGTTTAACGTTTTGATATGTGTAACACTTTAGTTTAACAAATATAGCAAACACTTCACAACAATTGTGTACACAACACCTATGGGCCCAAAATAAATTTTGAATAAAATAAAATGTCCTTCTTGAAAATGTTCCTTGGAAGTCGTCCTTAGGAATTCCAGAGTTCAAGTCAGTAAAAAAAAAAAGAATAGTCAAAGTCTAGGGTAAATACTTCAAAAAAAGGAAAACCTTGTTGATGCCGGTTCGGTGAACTGACACAATCCTACCACAGCTTCCGGAATCCTGTGGTACAAGTTCACGGCTCATTGGGAAGGCTCGCCATCTATGGATCAATGGTTCACTTGATGTGATTCAAGGACTGGAGCTTCTGGATCTTCTGCTCCCCTCATAAAAAAAAACCTGACCTGTATATAGAACAGGTTCAGTCCAAAATCAATGATATCAACTGGTTCTTGAAGTGTTGTACAACATTATATCACTGTTCAGAAAATATCATAGCATAGTTCACATGAAGAAACAGTAGCTATTTTAACTATCAAAGTCAGAATATACCATTTTAACCTTATGTCATTACAATGAAATGTAATTATAGGAATACATTGCACTAATGAACTTTTTCTCTCTGCTTTTAATCCCTTTTCACATAGAATTTTTTAGATGTTGGATCAAAATAAATGAATTACAGTTTTAAATTCAAAAACATTTATATGAATTGCAGCATTTGCTGATTTAACCACTTTGAATAACTTAAAATGATATTTTACATTATCCTGTATGCAACTTTAACCTTTTGTCACATATATACCACAATGTAAAAATATTACAAAAGCATATTTTCGTAATACATGCCAATTTAGTTTACATCTCTCCTTAAACCATGAAATAAATGTCTTTTATCATGTTACATTCCTTCAAAACAACAGAAAATATTGAATAATCACTAATTGGAGCTAGCATGACCACCTCGTGGTTTTTTTCCACTCACACAATCATTGAACACTTTAGCTTACCAAGAGAGGATTTCCAATAGAAGCCAGGACAGATAAAAACGATTTCTGGATGGCTCTCGAACTTCTTTTCTTCACTTTTTCTTAACTCGTGGAAGAAACCATATCAGAGCTCCATCTGATTTTGGCGGTGTTATGCGAACGGAACTATTTTAGTTCGCTACTTCCGGGTTCCCACAAAGTAAAAAGTATTTTCAAAATAAAAGCCCCATTACTCATAACATAAAGTATGAGTAAATAATAATAATAATTAAATACAATTAACTGGTTAACCCGTTTTTTAGGTGGGTTACATTCAAATTAATCGAATGCGTTAACGCGCTAATTTTGACAGCACTAATTACAAACACAATAAAGTATGCTTTTTCTCCACAATATATCTGTGAATATGATATTCTATCAGAGGGCCTTCTGAAATTGAGTTAAGCTTCTCACCTGGACTCTTGTCAGTGTATGTGACTGAGGTCTTGACTTGATTGTTCTGAGTAACATTACATCTCCACTCTTTGTTGTGATCTTCATTCAGGAGTGTTGTAGTCAGAGAGATGATACAGGGATCTGATGAGGGTAATATCTGATATCTGGAGTCTGATATATTCAGATTAACACCAGCCGGATTCACCCAGAACAGCTGAATTTCCTCAGAACGGATCCATTCATCACAAGAGATGCGAGGATATGAATACAGCCGACAGGAGAGAGACACAGAGAGACCTGAACTGATCTGAGTCTGTGAGACTGAAACACAGAATGACACACACATCACACACTCTTCAATTATCAGGAGAGATTAAATCAAGAATTTGCCCTTTTTAAATTGACCACATAATCATTAAATTACCATGAAGAACAAGCAGATAAACACATGTGTCATTTGTTTGTTTTTGGTCTCTCTTGTCACCAGTCCACTGTTGGCAGATGTAAGATCCATAATCTTCTGTTGAGATGTTCCTGATGTTCAGAGAGCAGTTGGACCCAAGACTCAGTCTCTCATGTCTCTCTGTGTCTTTCTTCTTTTCCCCTAAACGAATCAGTTCCTCTGCTGCTGAATTACTGAGTCTGTTATAGAGCCATGTAGTTGATTTGCAGTCATGAAAAGCATTATTACAGGGCAGACTGACATCTTCACCAGAACTGATGAACACATAAGCATCATTCACTCCATTGGTTCCTGAAACACAAGAACGTTTGAGTGATCATTATGCTGTATATTAATAAATGAAGCTTCATAAACTAACCCCTGTGACAGCAGGTCATTCTCAGTATCAGATATCAGTGCATTCAGGAATAAAACAGTATTTCAGATGTGACTGAGATCAGAACAACGTCAGGAAGAATCAATAATGTTCAAACTAACTCAATACCAGCTCTAGTAAAACACTTGAACATATATTAATATAATAATGTGTTAACCTGTGAGAAGTGAAGAGAGAATTGCTAGTCCCAGCAGAAACAAATGACAGGTATCAGCCATTTCTCTTTCTCTCAGTCTTTCCAGATCCTCAGCAGCTTCTGCAGTTGAGATGTTGAGACTGACACAAAATTCGACCAGCTAAACCAAAGAAGTGGAAAGACTAAAATAGTTAATTTCCTTCAGTCTCACTTTCAAACCTCAACAGTGAGATCACAGCTCTGAAAGTAACACAGGAAAGATGTAATGTCACACTAGATGCAAGGCTTACTATCCAGAGCAAAGGTTCTGCAAAGAGTGTGAATATATGAAGTATATGATATATGTGAAAACAGGGCCACGTATACTTGCAAAAGAAGTGAAGCGTTGCAAAATAAAATTAAGTTTTGCAAATGTTGCCCCCTTGGACAATAACAACGACAGCTTTTCTTTTCTGGTAGATTTATTTGCCCCGGTTGTTTTTCTCTTTTGTTTTCTGTGACAGATTATGGGGCTGAAAGTTTTAATATGAACGAAACGTGTTAACTCTCCTTCTTCTTTCTCCTTCTTTACCCACTACTCTTTTCTTCTCACAGTGCCCCCAACAGTATACATCATTTCTGAGAAGTTCAACATTTATCCTCTAAATTATATTAGTAACAAATACCTACAATAAACACAGACATGAAACAAATCAAATAATTATTTGAGGTCCTTACACCCTCCCCACTAAAAAAAATAAAATGTTACAAAACATTTTTAATTTACTATCTCTGGGTATATACTGAAAATGTAAGTTTCAATTACAGTGTAATGTACATGCTTTCTCAGCTTAACAATATAGTTTACTTCCATACAACTGTGACATAATAACAATGATCTAAACTTTTAGATTAGTTGCATGTTGAGAGATGTCTTGTCTTTAGGCTCGCTGGTGGGCCTGCAATGACAAATGGACACAACTACCTACACCTCCACAATGTATTAACACATTTCAAATGTGATTAATTAATGCATTAATCTCTTAGTGTTTCATCCAGCCTATCAACCTATAACCTATGCTTTAGAGCATTATTACGGTTGTAAACTTACAAAACCCTTAACTGTTTTTAAGTCACTTAACAAAATTATTACTTTGAACATTAATTTTTTTCAACTCTCACTAGTGTTACTTAGTATCAAGGATACAGATTCAGGTTCATCAGATTCATCGATGCTAAGCTGGGGTTGTACACAGCAGGTTCTCACGTCAGTATTTCCACCACAAACACTCCAGTTCACTGGTCGAAGCGTGGGCTCACCCAGGGTGTCATACGTGTACAGATTCCTAGGTTGCCTGGTTCTGGCAGAAGTTCTCCTGATAGGTTCCGATGCCAAATCAATATATTCATGCTCGGCTTCTCCAACAAATCTTTCCTCCAGCTCCTGCTCCCCTTGAAGATCTCCCAGCACTTCTTCATCTGACTTATCCGAGTCAGGTATGTTTACAGATTCATCAACGATTTCTTTAATGTCAGTTTCCTTTTCAGGTTTCCTGTTTCTCTCCCCTCTTCCAGGGTGAAATTCTGCTGCACATGGATCCAGATATGTTCCTGCTCTCTGCATTGGAACCCACAAGTCAACCTCCTCATCGTTGGAACTGTCGGTGCTTTCATGGTGAGTATTTCGTCGTGGTTGTGCTCCCTGTTTTGAACTGTTCCTCTGACATCCTTTTCTTTCCAGCCGAACATCAGGTGTCCTCTGCTCCTCAACCAGGTAAAGACAAGGCAATAGAAGGTTCCGGTGCAGCACTCTTTCCCTTCCAGTCACATCCAACGGTCCGACTACATACACCGGGCCATCTCCTCTCCTTTCTTTTACCACATACTTTGGCTTTTCCCAGAACGCTCGCAGTTTTCCTGGGCCACTTCTTTCCGAAAGGTTCCTCACCAACACATGATCCCCTGGCTCCAGGACAGAACTCCATGTAATTTATTTGCCCCCTTGCAGCAGCCTTCTTCATGTTCTTTTTCTCAATCTCGTATGCTTCTTGCATAGACCTTTTCCACTTTTCAGCGTAGTCGGTGTGAGACTGCGTGTTCTTTACTTGCTTTATGGGGAGCACCAGATCAATTCGAAGAACTGGCTCTTGACCAAAAAGGAGAAAGAATGGAGAAAATCCGGTTGACTCGTGCACAGTAGAATTATAGGCGTGGACAACTTTGTTCAGGTGTTCTGCCCAATTCGACTTCTCTGTTTCCTCTAGGGTCCTCAACATCCCCAACAATGTCCTATTAAACCTCTCTGCCAGGTTAGCTTGGGGGTGGTAGGGAGTTGTACGTGAATGCTTAATCCCACAGTAACTCTGTAGCTTTTGGAACAGGCTGTTCTCAAATTCCTTCCCCTGGTCATGGTGGATCTTTCCAGGATAACCAAAGCGCATGATGAAATCTTCAAAGATTTTCCAGGCTGCGGTCTTAAGCCTGAGCAAATTTTGAAAAATGGTCAATGACCATGAGGATATACTCTGCGCCTCCTCTGCTTCTCTCCAGGTGCAGGTAATCAATCGAAATCATCTCAAATGGAGCTGTTGTCTCAGTGCTCTGGATTGGAGTTCTGTTGATCAGGTTTGGTTTCTTTTGTCTTAGGCATCGCCACACTCTCGTGACATAATGCTCCATCTCTTCTCTCATTTTCGGCCAGAAGAGCCATGCAGGAGCTGCTGCCACCATGCGATCGGCACCTAGGTGGGGCATATCTTTATGTAAGTACTTGTATATCATCATTTTTAAGTTTTATGGAATAACTAACTGAGTTCTGGCGCCATTATTTTTCTTTGCAGGATACCTTCCTCATTAATCTGCAGGTGATGCCATTCTCGTAAGAGTCGTCTCACAGCTTCCGGTTCCCTCAATTTTTGTTTGTGTTTGAGATTGATTTGTTTCTGTTTCAGATCAAGTACTTGGCTGATGACTGGATCACTTCAGCTCCTCTGGTAAGACATCTATGTTGCAAGTGATTGCAGATATCCAGTCCACTTCTGCACATCGTTGTGCTTTTAGGACTTCCCCAATTGATCCCAGCACTTCTGGCTCACATTCCTGAGTACACGAAGAAATCTGCATCTCGATTTGCCGTTCCTGGTCTATATTTCAAAGTGAAACGGTAGCTTGCCAGCTCAGAAACCCACCGTTACCCCACTGCATTGAGCTTTGCCATTTTCATGACATATGACAATGGGTTATTATCACTGTTTGTACGTCTTTTGGACAGGGATGTTGTCTTTCAAACGAATGTCCATTGTAAAATCCTGAATACATCCAGTATCCCAGTCATCCTTAGCAAACACTCCACTATTCTCTCTCAACTGCTGTCTCACACACTCCTGTTGTTCCCCAGGTAAGTGACTGCGGTCCACTGGAGGGTCCCATCCTTCACTCTCCTGAACCCTGATCGGAGTCTCTGGAGTTGAGTCATTGTCACATTTTGATACCTGAAATTGGGATTCAGACGGAGGCAGGGGTTTCACTTCCAGCTGATGGATGGCATCCACTGTATGCAGCCACCCCAGGACAGTCCGTGCTGTACGTGTCACTTCTTCTTCCGTGGTATTTTCCACCATCACTGTAATGTTGACATTATCATTTTGAGGCATCTGTATAAGCTGTTTGTTTACCTTTACACCTGCCGGCCAGGATACTTCTGAATTGGGCTCCAGCATCACGTGTGTTCCAAGGGTAACCGTCCTATTCAGTTTGCCACAGCTGACGTTCACTTTCGCGCACCTTAGAACGGCTTTTGCTTTCCTAGGGCTAACTTCCAGAGATGAACTCAGTGTGTTCACAAGAAAACTCAAAGGAATCTGCTGGGCTGCGTTAGCTTGGACCAATTCCTCAATCACATTAAAGCTGATTATGGGTTTCTCCAATTCACTGGATGCAATGAGAATTGATTCCAGCAGGTGTATTCCCCCTCCTTCAGTTTCAGTGTTTCCAGACAGACAAATCTCCACTTGCATCCAACCTTCATATGGTATGCTCATCTCATTTGCCGCTGTCAGGTTGAGTTCTCCCTCCTCAAGTAGCTCTCTCACTGGTCTCACCTCTGTGTCAGGGAGATGTCTCTTCTTCCACTCCGAACCCACAATTGAAACCTGTGACCCTGTGTCCCAAAGCACTGATGTATTAACAACTCCAAGAGAACATTTCACCAAGCATTTGCGTCCCACCAAACTGGCTGTTTTCTCCTGTTTGTTCGACCATGGTGCTTCAGATAAGCAAGCTCTTGGTAAGCTTTCAATGATGTCTGATGTAATCTCAATCTTGCTTGACGTCACATTGGTTACAGTTAGTTTCCGATAACCCGCTGCCCAGTGCTCACTGCTGCCACACTTGTAGCAGTGTTCACATCTTCCCTCTGGGTTGGACTGCTCACATTGGGTACAGTGCCTGGTGCTTGCTCGAACAGGTTGAAATCGATTTTAAGTGAATCTCTGGTTACTGTTTCTGATTGTCTGAGGCCGTGATGTTTGAGCAAGGCTCGCTACTTGAGACGTAAGGCTCTGGATTGCTTCACAAATCACTTTGTCTCGTGCATCAAGCTTTTCCATCAGGTTGTTAGGCTTTGGAGCTTTCTCTTTTTTTATAATGACACCTTTATCTTGTTCAGCATGTGCCTGTTCCTCCTCCATCACCATGGCCACCTTGGCTATTTTTGGTCGAGTGGTTGAGAACTTTGCAAGCTTCAAGCTCCAGACTATATGACATGTTCATTTTCTCCAGAAGCACTTCATCTTCTACGCATGGGTTTTCCAATTAGGGTTTTATATCTGTGCGTATGCTGTCATCATGAAGGCCAGTCATAACTGTCTGCAGAAACTGATTCTGGATTAGTTCATAATTATATCTTAATCCTGTCTTCACTTTTTTAGATGCTGACAAAACCCTCTGTCTGAGATCCCTGGCTCGAACTAAGAACTGGATAGGCATTTCCTTGGGTTCTTGAACTGCACGTGTGAGTGAGTGATACAATTCTGTTGGATCCTTTTCTATAAAATGTGCCCTGAGAATTTGTTTAAGGACAGGCAATGTTAAGTCTGTTCTACTCTCCAGATAACTTCTCAAATTGACACCTGGGATGATGGCTTAAATGACTGCCTCAACAATTTCTCCCTCATCATAACCCCTTTTGCATGCCCTGTGAATCTGTCTGTCCAGGCTGGTACATTTTAATTTGTCTCTCTGACCAGGTTCACCAATTTGTCCAATTATTTTGAGTTCTTTTTGTACACTGGATGCACAATAAACTGGATGCCAACCGCCGTTAAACTGGAAAGAAGATGAATATGACAGCTTGCTGTGAGAGACAACGCCGAGAATATTTTTCCCCCCGAAATAATTATTTAAATTGAAGTGTATAAGTCATTTTAATACAGTGGTATTATTTTTGGAGTTAATAATTAATTAAGACTAAGTCGTAAAGTAAGCAACATATAAGCAAAAGGTCTAAAGACGTTATCCCCAGGTTTCACCTACATAATATAGCATATTTGTGATTTCGCTGTAAACATGTTTTATAAAGCATAACTGACAGGGGAGCTCCATTAAGTACACGACTCAATAGTGGATTTACATAAACCATATATACTTCTTGAAGACTATTACTAAATGTCTATTCATCATCTGACTGGATAATGTTTGATAAGTATTGTAGATGAGCACATCTAACAGACATGAAACATGTGTCTGAGTGATGTGTGTGTGATATTGTGTAGAATTCACTTTTGTCAACACTGCTATAGATGAGTGTAAGTCATGTAAACAAACAAATCTATGTAAAGTAACTAAACATAAGTTATCTATTTTTTTTGTCCATTTTGCAATATTGATAATTTAAGGAACATTTGTGTTGGATAAAAAGTGAGTTACATCAGTTATTAGCTCAAAATTTAAATGCAGTATATCAGAGATATATGACAGAGGAGACTGACTCTTGTCTGGATGTTACAGGGACAGATGAGACACACGTGTGTTTATCTGCTGCAGAGACACTGATGAAGGAATGCTAACATCAAAGGATTTGTGTGAGTACACTACAAAAATAAATGAAACATTTTAAATCGTAAGTTTTATTTAATTTTAATTAATGTAATTTTAAACAACCATTACACCTCCTTTCTTATTCTTGATTTCTGTGCATTTGCTGCAGATATTTTGTGGTGGAGCAGGACCTGCAAGGAAAAGAATAATGTAATGACGTTTTGTATTGTGTATGTGTATTTTTGTGGGACATGAAAATGTCTGTAGACTGGTGTGTGCACTGATGATGGAGAAGAGCACAGCATCATCCTGGAAATGATCGAGAGTCACAGATGAGACACTCCATCACTCCACCTGTCCTTTACTGTCTCATCAGGACCAGATGCTGCTGTGGTGTCTTCATCTTCAGTTCGAATACCAGGGAACACATGTTAGGTAAAAACTGTTAGTCTGAATGCACTGTAAGTCACTTTGGATAAATGTATAATTTATTTATAAATTTGAACCACTTCAGTGGTTAAGCCCACTACAAAAGTAATAAATCAATGCATGTACTTGTAAACTCTGTGTAAATGTTTTTCAGGTAGTCATGCTCATGGGGTGCAGGCACACGATTGTTTGGAGCAGACACAGCAGTCAGATTGTCCTGCACGTGTTCCCCTGCTCTAGCTTCAAGGTTGTGTGGTTCAGAGAGCCGTCATCAAGGTGTGGCAGAACGGAAAACTCCGTGGGCCACTTGTTTACTTTCACTTTTGATTTCACAAATCAATGACGTAACGGGAGGCGTGCATATTTTGTTTATTTTGTTTGTTCCTCTTACTCCTACGAACTGCTTATTCAGTGTGTTACTTATATGAACAAATTGGTATTTAAAATGCAAATGTGAATTACTGCTGAAAGCCCTGTTACCACGAACTGTGACATAATTGACATACTATGGGTTAAAAATATATGCTTGGAACAAAGAGAAAATAAGTGAAATTGAACAGTTGACTAATCTGAAATTGTTCAAATTTCCTATAATTCTGTTTTTCTTTTTTTGTTGTTTTATTGTGGCTGTGATTTTTATTTTCATTTTTTCCCTTTTATTGTTTGGTGGTAATAAAACCAGTGGTGACTTTCTTTGGCCGTGTGTGGAGTAAATATATTATTGGTAATTACAAGTTATGATTGTGGAAAAAGGACTGAATAATTTGGGTTTATTGAATGTAACAGGTGGTTATTTTAGGCTATCCTAGGTTTTTGTTTTGGCAGGCCTATACCTGTCTGGCGCCCGAACATGTTGATTTAAATTTATTTATCAAAGTTAACCGCAAATTGTTCTCTGGGGCCCACCACCGTTACAGAGTGGCGACCGAATAGGGACCTTGAACCCACAGATCAAGTGTGAATTATGACTTAAATGTGAAAAAAAAAATCAGCCTGTTTTTTTTTTTTTTTTGCAAACCCCTGAATTTGGGTGCTGATTGATTTTTGAATTTGAACATTTTTTTGAGAAGTTATTATTTTAAAGTTTTTGTTTCCTTTCTCACTTGAAACAATTGTGTGAGCTAATTGAAAGTGTGTATCTGTAAGAAATTAATAAATGCTAATATTGGTGGAACTGTTTATTTAACCTTTTTGTTTATTATTTTGCCCCTATTGAATATTGTGTATATAACCAGTGTGCGGTTTTCCACTTTGCCCTTGACTGTTAGCGCTTCAGCACAAACCCTCCCCGGGGAATCTCCCAGTGCAGACCGTATGCAGCTTTGCTCATCACCTGAATCTTTTTCTCCATCTTCTGTGGGACAGCAGGATTTGCAGGATTTGCCTTGTGAACTTCCTACACCTGGCAGAGGAATTCAACATCTTACTCAACAAGTTAAAGGAGATTTGGACTCCTTAAAAGAGGCTAGCCTTAAACAGGAAAGTGCAATGACTCAGCTTACCAGGGAGGTAAAGAACAAGTCATCTCAATATGCAGCACACATTTCAAATATGGTAATTAAGATGGAGGGCAACCAGCAAAAATTACTCCAGTGCATCTCTGATAACAAGCAACACATAGAAAGCGAGATGGATCAATGGACCAAAGCTACCAAATGCATGATCACAGATGAACTGACAAATGTGAAGACTTCCCTTGTATCTGAGGTACGTTTCTTGGTTGAACAGCTTCAGGTAGAAATTAAAAAAGATCTTAAAGTTATGCACAGGAACCTGCAGACTAGTCAAGATGGTGTCAACCAAGAGCTTCATCAGTGTAAAAAACAAATGGACGAGTTTGGCACTAACTTTCAAAAATTCCAATCAGACTTGATATAACAATTTGAAAAGGAAAGAAAAGAGAAGATTGATCAATCAAAAGAGGTATCCATATCTACACCTATCTCCCTCTCCGCACCACCCAGCCCAGAAGTGCAAACCACCACATCTTCTACTGCTACGGAAGCAAAAAATGACCATCTTCGACTAACATTCCCCACATTTGGAAGGCCATCTGATGACGCAGACCCTTTAAATTATTTAACTCAATGTCAGGACTTTTTGGCCTTACACCCCTTATCAGATGTGGATCTTCTGGCTACTTTTCGCACAGTCTTACATGGAACTGCACATGACTGGTGGGAAGTTGCTCGCTTTACTAAGTCTACTTTCTCCTGGACTGAATTCGAAGCAGCTTTCCGCTCTGCTTTTCTTTCAGAGGACTATGAGGACGAGTTGGCAGAGCGAGTCAGGACTAGGACTCAAGGAGAACGAGAACCTATTAGAGATTTTGCCTTTTCCTACAGAGCATTATGCAAGAGATGGAAGAACACATTAACAGAATGCGACATTGTAAAAATGATTTTAAAAAAATTAAACCTCACCTTGCCAGTCAACTCCGCAGTCGAGTGTCTACCGTGTAAGAATTGGTGGAGCTAGGTCATCAATTGGAAAAGGACTATGAGCAGCAACTCTGGTATGATGGAGGCTCACACCCTAAACAACAGTCTATACTGCCCAGACCTCCAGCGAATCGCTCTATGGACAAGTCCCAAGTTCAGTGCTGGCGGTGTAAAGGACATCATTCCCCAGGGAACTGTCCTTATTTTACATCTCTTTCAAGTCAGCCAACCCATCAGTCTCCACCATCTCACCAAAAACGACCACCCCAAAATCTAAAACAGGGTGGATTACCCTCCCACAGCACTGTCTCAGCCACTGTGCCATCACCTCTTGGAGCCGTTCCACCGTTCCAATCTCTTACCTCCAGCATTAGAACTAACCAGCTTGGTAACAACCAACAATTCACAGTACCCCAACAGCTAGTAGTCCCCATCACCATTGGCACCTGGAAAGGTAAAGCTATCGTGGACACTGGAGCTAGCTATATTCTTATACATGAGAGTCTATGGAAGGCTCTTATACCCCAAGATAGTCTCCATCCATGGAACTTGGGGCCTCTTTACCTAGCAAACGGCGAGGCTGAAGTTCCCCTGGGGTGGATAAAGGTGCAGATTACCCTACATAACACAAAGACTTCTATGAAGGCTGTAGTGCTTACCTCCACATCCCTTACTTATGTAGCAGTGTTGGGATTAGATTTCATTTTCCTGAGTGGCCTCCAACTTAATGTCGCAGACAGAAAATACTCCTTCAAATGTGCTCCTGAGGAGGAATACTACTTCCAACTGGGACAAGCAAGTATACCTGCCAGTAGAGATCCATGCCAACGAACATCAAAGAAGTCTAGGAGTTCCCAACACAATCTTTCATTACTAAGTTCTGTTCCTCCTCCACAACCTCTACGGGCATCTCGAGATGTGGACCCTACTGATACAGAGGATCAAGTATTAATTGACAATGCCTTAAAAGAAGCAACTTTACCCCACGATGAAGAAATTCAGCTACGCCACCTCTTGGAGTCCCATCGAACAGTGTGTACTCGACGACCTGGACGTACAACTGTTCTTCAGCACTGTCTGTACACTCGTCATCCCGTACCCATTAAACAACGACCATATCGGCTCACACCTGCAAAGCAAGCCATAGTAAAGGAACAAATTAAAGAAATGCTAAAAGCTGACATCATAGAACCCTCTTATTCAGCATGGGCATCATCAGTTGTCTTAGTCCCCAAAAAAGATGGAAGTCTCAGGTTCTGTGTTGATTATAGAAAGGTCAATGCTCTCACTGAGAGCGATGCATATCCAATTCCTAACATCACAGAGATCCTCGAGTCACTTTCTGGTGCAGCCATTTTTTTTAATTTAGACCTTAACTGTGGTTATTGGCAGGTACCCATGGATCCTGAGAGCAAGTCGAAGACTGCCTTCATCACCTCTGGGGGGTTGTACCATTTCGATGTTATGCCTTTTGGTCTGAAGAATGCCCCAGCCACTTTTCAAAGGCTGATGGAGCTAGTCCTGAAAGAATTGCTTGGAAAAATATGTTTAGTCTATATTCACCATCTATGGCCCAGCATTTTCTGGACATCCAGAGCATCCTTCAACAATTGCAAACAGCTGGGTTGACATTAAACCTAACAAAATGCAAGTTTTGTATTCATGAGATCACCTTCCTTGGTCATGTAGTGAACGGACAGGCAATTACTGCTGATCCAAGTAAGGGGGAAGCAATCCGCACTTATCCAGTGCCACATAATCTTAAAGAAGTCCAGCGCTTCCTAGGATTGGCGGGGTGGTAACATCCGATTTGTGCCAGACTTCTCCAAGATCGCAGAGCCTTTCAACACCCTAAAAAAGAAAGGACACTCATTTCAGTGGATGTCACAATGCCAACAAGCTTTTGAGCATTTAAAATCATGCCTTACATCACCCCCTATACTCGGACACCCCGATCTCCAACTACCCTTTACAGTGTACACTGACGCAAGCGACATCAGGTTGGGTGATGTATTAACTCAGCGCAAAGAACAAGGAGGCGAGGAAGTAATAGCCTATGCCAGTAGGTCTCTGAATAAAGCTGAGAAAAACTATTCTACCACCGAAAAGGAATGTCTTGATGTGGTGTGGGCTATGGATAAATGGCAGCATTTATGATGATTAAGCATGATTATGAAATTAGGAAAATATTTCAGGCATTAGCAATGGACAAACTCAATGTGAAGGAACAGTATTCAGTATTGGAAGACAAATTGTATCGCACCACTCATCTGGCCGATGGTCGAGTCCATTACCGTGTTGTCATTCCTAGCAGGCTTGTACCCAAAATTCTCCATTATTACCATTTCAATCCCATGAGTGGACATCTTGGAATTTTCAAGACTTGAGTACAAGACGTTGCCTACTGGTCTGGCATGTGGGTGGATGTAAAAATGCATGTCAAGAGGTGTGTAACGTGTCAAACTCTCAAGAGCGACAACAAAAAACCAGCAGGAAAACTGCAACCCATTACTACATCACGACCCAATGAAATGCTGGGAGTAGATATAACGGGGCCACTGCCAAAAAGCACCAAACGACATGAGTACTTACTCGTCTTTGTTGATTACTTTTCTCGATGGGTTGAGTTATTTCCCATGTGGCAAGCTATGGCTCAGACTATTGTTAAAATCTGGCGGAGAGAAGTGCTGACTCGTTGGGGTGTGCCTGATTACATTCTGTCTGACAGAGGAACCCAATTTGTCTCTGCGCTATTCACTGAATTGTGCGCAAAGTGGAATGTGACCCACAAATTAACTACTGCATACCACCCGCAAACGAATATAACGGAAAGGGTCAACCGTACTCTGAAGTGTATGATAGCCTCCTTTGTAGAAGAAAATCACAAAGGTTGGGACCTCCTGAGTTTCGTTTTGCACTCAATACCGCTGTTCAGGAAACAATTGGAATGTCACCTGCTGAGCTCCATCTGGGCAGGAAACTTCCCTCAGTCCAGTTCACAATGCAATTTTAGTGCTAAGCTGGCACCAAAATGGAAGGGACCATATCGCATAATTCAACAGTTGGGGCCTCTCAACTATAAAGTTGCACTGGAAACCACAAGAGAAGACGTGCGCACTGTGCATGCATGCAATATGAAGCCTTGTTTTCCTACTGCAAGAGAAATAGAGGATCGTACTCTAGAGAAACTCCAGGAAATTTTCCATGAGACCTCAGATGAGGATGAAGAATTCTTGGTATTCTAGGGTTTTTTCCTCTTAACAACTCTGCGTTGTCGTCTCAAGGAGGGGAGAGTGTGGCGAACGAAAAACTCCGTGGGCCACTTGTTTACTTTCACTTTTGATTTCACAAATCAATGACGTAACGGGAGGCGTGCATATCAATTAAGGGAAGAAGTAAATATAGGGGTGAGGCTCACACACGGAAAAAAAAAACGTCACCAGTGTTCAGTCGTGAGAGGTGTGGGAGAGAAGCTGATTTGGAGTTACCGTGGGGAAGGTGGCTCGTGTTCCTGTCGACCTGACGCTTCCAGACGGCGCGCTGCTTATATTGAGTTCGTGAACGGGCGGAAAGTACCTTCACCAAAGAGCGTATTCAGTCGTCCAAACAGGAAAGCCGGTCGTAAAAAAGGATCATCGCTGAGACCACGGCGGTCTCTAGGCACTCTTCAGCGTCCTTGACAAACAGTACCAAATGCGCAATCAGTCCCACACACACTTACACGTTTATTTTATTTAGTTTTGATTCTGTTATCGAGCCTGATTGATATACATGGTTTTGTTGATTTTGTTTGTTCCTCTTACTCCTACGAACTGCTTATTCAGTGTGTTACTTATATGAACAAATTGGTATTTAAAATGTAAATGTGAATTACTGCTGAAAGCCCTGTTACCACGAACTGTGACATAATTGATATTTCATGGGTTAAAATTATATGCTTGGAACAAAGAGAAAATAAGTGAAATTGAACAGTTGACTAATCTGAAATTGTTCAAATTTTCTATAATTCTGTTTTTCTTTTGTTTTGTTTTATTGTGGCTGTAATTTTTATTTTCATTTTTTCCCCTTTTATTGTTTGTTGGTAATAAAACCAGTGGTGACTTTCTTTGGCCATGTGTGGAGTAAATCTATTATTGGTAATTACAAGTTATGATTGGGGAAAAAAGACTGAATAATTTGAGTTTATTGAATGTAACAGGTGGCTTTTTAGGCTATCCTGGGTTTTTGTTCTCTGGGGCCCACCACAGTTACAAAGGTCTTCCTCATCCTGTTGCTCAACGACATCCCCATTGAGATGAGTGAGATTGTGAAGTGCAGCGGCAGAACTGTATCAGCTGTGTTCAGATGGCAGGAGGATGTTGGGTTCACCATCTGTAAATACATTATTGTTAGAACAATAAGTTTGAATGAAGCTTTGTATCATGTGTTGTTTACTTGTACATGTATGCATTTATTGTGATGCTAACTTTATACATTATTTTAATCATTTAGACATGTTTTTTGTTGTCAGTAAATAAAAATATAAATATTTTATCCATTCATGTATTAATTGCTTGACTGAAAATTTATGTATTCACATCAACTGCATTTGTTTAACTAGTATATATTCATTTATAGCTATGTCACGAAAGAAAATACCTTTTGCCTCTTTTACTAAAATTAATTAATTTAAAAAATAAATACATAAATATTGTTTGGCATTTATCGTTATTATTGCATATAAGTGTTGGGGTGGGCAAAAGATGCAATTCATTATGGGCTAATGTTAATTTTCGAGTGGTAATTCTTACATTTTTATAGTATAAAATCAACAGTCTTCTCCAAAGGTGAGATCTTCGAGCAGCTGATCGAGGTAGCCTTTGTGCAGATATCGCAGAGTCGCTGTGAGGAGTTAGTGCACATAACCCTCTTTTTTATTATTATTGCCAAATTATTACATAAAAGATCATGGTAAGAGGTTGTATCTAATAATAAACAATCATAATCCCATAAAACAGTAAATAAAAAAAATTCATGTGTTCATCATAGTATGAGATACTTTACTAGAAAGACATTTTTCACATAAAATTATTTAAAATAAATATTCAAGAGATAACGATTTTGGGTTTTCTAATAATCTTAATAAACGATCACATTGGTGGAGTTAAAAATATACAAAATGAAAATCAACAGTGTTACGACCCTCTTAAAATGGTCTAGGGGTAAAAGGAGTAACATTCAAACATTCATTTTGTGGTAAACCTGTAAAACTGATGGAGGCAACAAGAGACAATGCAAAGACACTGGTTGCCAACAAATGTGATTTATTGTACAACGTGAAAATCCAAATAACTACCAAAAAGAATATAAATCATGAAAGAGACAACCAATATATACACAAATATTACAACTCAGAAAACAAACAAAAACACAAATCAACCCAAGAGAAAGAGGACGCTAGTGACGCCAAAAGAAAGAAAGAAACAAAACAAGATCACTAACTTATTTTAAACCTCTAACATAACTAAAGAAAAAGAAAGCAAATCTTCAGCGCCAGGCGCCATAAACTTCCCTATTCTCTAATAAACTAATAAAAAATAAAAAATAAAAAAAAAAACATACAGAGGGTGGCGTTCACCTCTTACCTAGGGTGTCTAAACAGATTGAGTTACCTAAATGTTGCACAATGGAAGTCGGACGACATCTTTCCTATCCACCTTCCTCTTGGGTAAGGAGTAAACGTCTTAGAGCCTAAGCTCAGCAAGCTCAAAATGCAACGCCATCCAAGTCACAAGGTGACAAAAACAAACAAAATGGCAAATCAAAAAGAGGCAAGGTTCAAAAGAAAAATGGTTAAAACAAACTAAGTGAAATTTGGCATAAACAAAGAAACAAAAATCAAATCAAGAAACAAGTAACATAACAGCAAAACCCCAGGAAAGCAAAAAGGTCTTCAGTTCACTTCCTTGCACGTCTTTTTATCTGATGGTGGAAACTTTTACTGGCACTGGATAGGTCGGTGTCACATTGATTAATGAAGACGGACAGCTTCCAGAGCCAATCAGCAGACAAGGGAGGCGCCTAAGAGATTGACAGCCAAGGAGGGAAAGAGCGAGAGAGAGAGAGCAGGCACTCACAGAAATATTTATGGATGTAACAAACAGTATTGGCTATACTACAATCACATAATAAAAAGGCAGCCGTGACTACAACATGGGCAATGTTCTTCATTATCAAGATACTTACAAATACATTAATTAAACCTGTCACTTATATCTTTTAAGTTTTTGTGCTTGTTTTAACTTTGTAGGTCACATGATCAACATAGAGGATGATGATATACAAATTGCATTCATACTTCATACATACGCATTTAGGCTGTAGAGTATGTATCCTTTTAGCGCTCTTTAAGTTAGAACCTATTGAAATTAAGTGCCTAATTAAAGTGTATGCGGTTTCGAAAGCTTCCCGACAAAATCTCGTTTTGACATCTCGCGTGGTTCTGTGTGATTTGAACCACTTCAAGTTACGCCCCGTCTTGCAGTCTGCAGACAGACCCTTCTCGCCCCTCGCTGGTTTCCTCATCTACTGCACTGGATGATCTCTTGGTTTTCTCTTCGTCAACATTTATCAAACTGTCAATTTTTCCCTTTGCATTTGCTGCTCTCTTCCTCACGAAATCCGTCACAAACCGGGCGGAAACACCAATTTTATGTTGTCCCCTTTGACAATAACAACGACAGCTTTTCTTTTCTGGTAGATTTATTTGCCCCGGTTGTTTTTCTCTTTTGTTTTCTGTTACAGATTATAGGGCTGAAAGTTTTAACATGAACAAAACGTGTTAAATCTCCTTCTTCTTTCTCCTTCTTTACCCACTACTCTTTTCTTCTCACAGTGCCCTCAACAGTATACATCATTTCTGAGAAGTTCAACATTTATCCTCTAAATTATATTAGTAACAAATATCTACAATAAACACAGGCATGAAACAAATCAAATAATTATTTGAGGTCCTTACACCAACAAAAATAAAGAATTGCAAAATATAAATGAAACAGAACAAAAGCAATGATTTTGCTGTCTATATTTTCAATTGGCATATTTACTAATTTATTTGCATCTCTGCTGTTATTTCAGTCAAATGTGAGCTTTTCCCTTTTGCGCTGCACGTTTCTCTTTGTGAGACTATTTTTACAGGGGGTGGGGTCAAGGGATGGGGGCGTGTACAACAGGCCTGGACACGCCTCCCTGGAAGTGACATCATCTTCCTGAGACGCTGCTCACTGGTCCAGGTACCATCATTGAGCAAAGGCATGCGGGTGGATCGTTTCCTTTTATTCACTAGCATTAAAACATGCATGTTTTCATTGTACTAACTTTATTAACAAATGTGTAGGAGTATTCTTAGTGTTTGCTCAAGTTAAAGAAGTTGTTAACATGAACATCTGCTGTTTATTTCTCTCAATGTGCACACTTTTATTTATTTATTTGGTTAACTGCATGGGTATTAACAGTGTTTGTTTAAAGTCTCTTAACCTGTGGGACGACGTCAGCACACAGAAGCGTTCTTTGTTCACATTAGTTCAGAGTTAATGCTATATGTAAGAAAAGGCTATTAACTTCATAAACTATACATCATTGAAAAGGTGTAAGACACAAGCTTCATGTAGCAGGGTGGTATAACACTTATTGCTATTGGCTGATGCCATGCTAAAACTTTAAATCTATCAGAGCTCATTGTGAGGGTTATAAAAATGAGAGTGGTTTGTGTCTCGGGATGCATCAGTGAACCACTCTTTCTCTGTGGATCCTTCCAGATGTGAACTGATGGTAGGTGTAGTATCAGTAAAGCTGCACATCTGCGTATAGATACACGGGATGGTAATATCAGTGCAAAATACATTTTTTTTATATCAATATCTCAATATTATAAAAAATTGTTTACGATATTCAGTATATACCTTGTTTGCATTTGCTTTTAAATAATAGAGAACATTATTTTATTTTGCCCCGTAAAAAAAAAAAAAAAAAATGTTTAGGTAGAATGGCTTTTGTTACAAAGTAAATACAAAATATTTTGTACACATTTAAATGGTTAAACAAAATCTAGACCAAGTGATCACAAACTGTTTATTATTAAATTAACACATGTATATGTAACTGAAATAGGGTTGGGTACCGTAACCCGGTGCTAATGCCGCATTCCTGTAACCCGTGTTTTTCCAAACTTATACTCATCACAAACTGCTTTGTTTTGAACTGAACTGTGTTCAGAAGATAAATGGAGGTCTCACGGATTTGGAACGACATGAGGGTAAGTTATTAATTACATAATTTTCATTTTTGGGTGAACTATCCCTTTAATGTCATGTGTGAAAGGAACCGATGATCTAACAGAGTATTTTAGCTGCACCATTGGAGTAAGACAGGGCTGCATTTAATCGTTTCTTAAATTAATATATAACAGTGCTGAAGAATAATTGTAAAGGTAATCAGATTGAAAGTGTGACAGTAATGACCTTGCTATATGCTGATGATATGGATTGAACAGCTGAACATTTAACTAATGGTTTATAGAAAAGGGGGCTCTCTAAATAAAGATGAAAAATTATATTTTGCTGGTGAACAAACTGAAGTCGTTAATTATTATAAATATCTTGGTATGTGGGTTATACCAAAATTGTCACGGTGGAAAACCCGACAACTTTTAGCAAGCCAAGGCAAGAAACCAATGCTTGCTTTGTTCGTAAACATAAAATTAGCTGCAATCAATCTTTGTATTTGTTTGATGGCATGTGTGATGGGATGAATATTGCTAGCAAAACCCCCTCTGCTGGAGAATAGGAAGAACTCACTATAGGTTCAGCAGTGTCTATCACCGGCTGGTTGATTAACATGATTGTATCGTATGGCGTCAAATCAATGCCAATAATAACCGAGCATACATCTGATGCTTGCGCATAAGGTAAATGACTTCCGCGAGATGAAAACTAAATCGGACGCGAGGAAACGGCAGTTTACAGTCTGTAATCACTAGCAATCAGAAGACTTCCAGTTAATCAAGTATCTAGAAACATCTTCTCTATAAACAATGCATTAAAGGACATTAAATAAAGGCAAAAATAAATAAAACAATGAAATGATAACTCACATGTATCTGGTCCACTGATGAAGTCATGTGTCAAGTCAAGTGAATTATTAATCATCTTCTAACAGGCATCCAATACTGACTTCAGGAAAAGGGGAATAACCAATGACATTTGAGATAACAACTAAAATAGCAAGCCCCGTCCCACGGCTGACAAAAATAAAATTGTTTGCGCGCGCAGAGGTGAGAAGATAAGCAAGAGACATGGGGATTAGTGATTTTAATATTGCCACCAGTGTGGTTCTGGCAACAATTCCTCCTTGGTTTTTTTCCCATGCCTTCTATTGATATCCAGTTACACAAAGACAAACATAATGCGGAGAATAGGGGCGGGCGGAATAACCAAAGATTTATTTCATGGAATAAGTTATTTTTATTTCACGGTAGCGGTATACATCAAGGAATAATAATTTTTCAGGTAAATCAACAAAAGTGACTTGCTTAACATATTAAATACCACTTTAAAAATAAAGAATAGGCTCTCATTTTATTATATTAATTTTTCTTTTATTTAGAGCATTAGTAGTGAATGAGTGAACTTTTAGATTAACCTCACCATAACACTAAATAGGCCACATGTGTGTAGTCTAAAGAGAACAGACTTTTTATTAATATCAGAACAGATTATTAATACTTTCTCGGAGCATTGAAATAAATAAAACTTCAGTAACATAAAACAAATTTTGCAGAAAGTATAAAAATGTAAACATTTGGGGAAAATGTCAGAATCTAAACGCTTGTTCTAAAAAAAAAAAAAACTGTAAACACTTCCTGAGCAAAATAAATTTAAACTCTTTTTTAAACATTTTAAATATCAAATAAATATAAACACTTCAATAACTTAAATAATAAATAAAAAAATTCTGTCAAACAAAACAACTACAAATTTTGTGCAAGAAAAACAAGCTGGTCAACTCTCTCAGGTTTTAGTGCTGATCTGCGGCATGTGACAATATTCCCACTTGTGCTGAAAGCACGCTCAGATGGAGCACTTGTGGCAGGCATGCACACATATTTTTTTGCCAGGCTGGCCACACGTGGAAAATTAGCCTCGTGCTGCCTCCACCATTCCAGGGGGTTGGTCTCACCATCCACTTCAACTGCCTGTAAATAGCTGTTAAGATCCATTTCAATGGACTCCCTTCTGACTGGGGGACAGCTTGCCGTTGGCGTGAAGAAATTTTGAAGAAGCTTCCCAAACTTTTTTCTTCTGTTTTTTAGCAGGACATTCTGAATTTTCTTCAGCATCTTCATCTAGTGGCACTGAGACTCCCTCAACAGGCCTTTTTGGATCAGCTGCAAGACTCTCCATCTCTGCTGCAGCTCTGGTCTTCATGTAGTCCACTCATTCTGCATTTATGTATGTGGTTTTGAATCGAGGGTCAAGAAGGGAAGCCATGTCAAGCAGCTCCTGGGTGGATTCATCTGCATATTTTTCATTCAAATAGTCAAGAATGTTCACCTTAATGTCCCTGGTGAGCTGCGTGTCATCATCCTGTGGCTTAAGAACCTGTTCATTAAAAAGATAAAGCACGGGTTTCAAGTACGAAACGCTTACATACTGTTCCCCAGACAGGGCATCTGTAAACTTGTAACAGTCAAACCTGTTAACTTGTTTTTTTCTCGTTGTACCTCTACTACTCACCATGAGGGGGCAACAAGGAGTAATACTCTGATGTATAAAACTGGTGTAGAGAGTAGAAGTAGTAGACTTTGCTGGGTGGAGGGCAAGGAGACAGCTGATCTGTGACTGGAGTGTGCATGGTAGGAAGTGGAGTAGAATCCGGTAGCGATCCGGAAATGGAGGATGAAAATTTTGGCGCGGAAGGTGGAGATAGTGAATGGAGTACAGTAGGAAATCGGAAAAGGAAGAAAAATAGAAGAAATGAATCGGAAACTGAAAGTGAGAATGGATTACACGTGACAAGGGGAAGGAAAGAAGAGATTAAGGTATTGTTGAAATTAGATGCTGGATCTTTCAGTGTCATTAATCCACTGAAATTATCTAAAGTGATTAAGGAAAAAATAGGACTGGTTGAAAGTGTGAAGAAGTTGAGGGATGGTAGATTGATTATATATTGTAAGGACAGTAGACAACAGAAAAAGGCTCTAGAAATTAAAACGATCATGGGACAGGGTGTGAATTGTTCAGTTCAAGAAGAAAAGAAATGGGTTAAAGGAGTAATTACAGGGATCCCTACTGATGTAACAGAGGAAAAGATTAAGAAAGGTCTTACGGGAGGCACAGTAATTGGCGTGAAAAGACTGAAATGTAATAGAAACAATGAAAGGGGAGATAGTCTATCAGTGATGATTCAGTTTGATGAGGATAAGCTGCCAAGTAAAGTCTTTTTAGGATTTGTGAGTTTCTCGGTTAGGCTTTACGTACCCCCTCCACTAAGATGTTACAAATGCCAAAAATTTGGACATGTAGTGGCTGTATGCAGAAGTAAACAAAGGTGTGCGAGATGCAGTGGAGAGCATGAATATGGCAAATGCGAGCAAGGAGTTGATCCCAAGTGTTGTAATTGTGGAGGGGAGCATAGTGCGGGATATGGAGGATATGAGGTGAGTAAAAATGCAGCTCAAGTGCAAAATTTAAGAATAAAGGAAGGATTGTCATATTCGGAGGCGGTGAAGAAAGTAGGAAATACTTTGGAATCAGGGAATAAAGGTAAAGGCATTCCTCAACAAAAGATGGAAACGGCTCAGGGAAAAACTAAAGAGAACTTTGGGATTAAGAAAGCTGGACTGAAAGAATCAGAATAATAATAAAAGCATCTGAAAAATATCTAGAGATTGAGGGAATTTCTGTGGAAATGATTAGTGAAAAATTAAAGATGCAGTTAACAAATACGCAAGCAGGATGTGGAGGTTCATAATGGTGCTTTTAATATTTCAGTGGAATGCGAGAAGCTTAATTGCTAATGGACAAGAGTTTAAAAAATTCATCTCTGATCTTGATAAAAGACCAGATATTATATGTATACAGGAGACATGGTTTAAACCTCAGTTAAATTTTGTTTTGCAAGGGTATCAATTAATTAGGAAAGATAGGAAAAATTGTAATGGAGGTGGGGTAGCAACATTTATAAAACAAGGGGTGGGATACAGGAATGTAGAAGTGAGTGAGGATCAAGAGGTGTTGATGATGGAAGTATGGGAAGGGAATCAAAGTATAAAATTAATAAATTTTTATAATCCATGTGAAAAGCTATGTAAGACTGCAATGGAAAAATAAGAGGTAATACTAATCAGAAGGTAGTATGATGTGGTGATTTTAACGCACATAATACATTATGGGGGAGTGTTAAAACAGATTATAATGGGTTAATAGTGGAAGAAATGCTAGATTGGGGACAGTTAGTATGTATTAATAATGGAAATATAACAAGAATAGATGTGAGTAATGGGCGTAATTCAGCATTAGATATTACTCTAGTTTCAGAAGATCTAGCTAGAAAATGTGAATGGAGTGTAAGCAAGCAAAGTTCAATGGGAAGTGATCACTATCCAATATGGTGTCAAATTGGTGTGGATATTGTACAAAATGTGGTGGAGAGAATGCCAAGATGGAACTTTAAGGGAGCTAATTGGGAGCTTTTTAAAGAACTGTGTAATAACAATATGAACGAAATGGGAGAAATTGAAGAAATAGAAGAGTTAAGTATGAAAGTAATTAAAGTGTTAAGAAATACGGCAGAGGAGGTAATAGGAAAAAAGAAAAATATAACTAGTAGAAAAGCAGTCCCGTGGTGGAATGAAAAATGTAGTAAGGCAGTGAGGGAAAGAAATAAAGCAATGAAGAAAGCCAGAAAATTTGTATTGTTTACTGATTACATTATTTTTAAGAGAGCTCAGGCTATGGTTAGGAGAGAAATAAGAATAGCAAAAAGAATGTTCTGGAGAGAATATTGCAATAGAATAGGGGAAGACATTGAAATAAATGATGTTTGGAACATGATTAGGAAGATGGGAGGGATCCAGAGAAATATTAATATTCCAGTTTTAGTAGGAAATGGGAAAATAGCGATAAAAGATAGTGATAAAGCAGAGATGTTAGTGGAAGCATTTGTAAAGGTGCATAGTAATGATAATATTACAGATAATATGAAGAAGTATAGGGAACAGAAAGTGAAAGAGAATGAGCATATATATGAAAAGAAGATTCCGTCAGGCAGTAGGGTAGACTCAACATTTACTTTATTTGAGTTCAAGAGAGCACTTGTAGGGGTTAAACATACTTCCCCAGGAAAGGATGAAATTTGTTATGAGATGATTAAGCAATTGTCAGATTGATCATTGAATATAATTTTAAGACTTTTTAATAAAATTTGGGATTCAGGGAATATTCCTGTGAGTTGGAAACATGGAGTAATAGTGCCAGTCGCTAAACCTGGAAAAGATCATTCCCAGCCAGTTAGTTATAGACCAATTGCATTGACATCCAATTTATGCAAACTTATGGAACGGATGGTTATGAATAGGTTGACGTATGAAATGCAGAGTAAAAGTATGTCGTCAGCATGTCAAAGCGGATTTAGAAAAGGGCGAAATACAATGGATTCAATTCTGAGTTTGGAGGCGGAAATTCGAAAAGCTCAAGTTAATAAAGAAATATTGGTGGGAGTCTTTTTCGATGTTGAAAAGGCTTATGATATGTTGTGGAAAGAAGGGCTGTTAATGAAATTGGAAAGTTTGGGAATTGAGGGAAAGATGTATAACTGGATTTCAAGTTTTTTGTTTGGAAGAACGATTCAAGTTAGAGTAGTGTCTGCATATTCTAGGATTCTCTCAATTGAGAATGGAACTGCCCGGGGAAGTGTGAGCAGCCCTATTCTTTTCAACTTAATGATTAATGATATATTTAGTAATATTGAGACTGGAATAGGAAGATCATTGTATGCAGACGACGGGGCATTGTGGAAAAGGGGGCGTAATAGGCTATTTGTAGAGAATAAAATGCAAAAAGCAGTGAAGGAAGTGGAGAAATGGGCAAATAGCTGGGGTTTTCGATTTTCTGTGGTAAAAACACAAGTAATTTGTTTTTCAAATAAGAAAAATAATCCTATGTTAAATATTAAAATGTATGGTAATCAGCTGGAACAAGTCAAAGTAGTGAGATTTCTGGGTATGTGGATGGATTATAAATTAAACTTTGATATTCAGAAAATGATAGAAAAGTGTAAAAAAGGAATAAATGTCTTAAGATGCTTATCAGGTACGGATTGGGGAGCAAGGTGACAGTCACTGAAAAGAATTTATTATGCAGTGATTAGATCAAATATAGACTATGGAAGTATGGTATACAGTTCTGCGAATAAAACTTTACTTAAAAAAATACAAGTAATACAAAGTCAGGCATTGCGAATTTGTTGTGGAGCATTTAGATCTTCTCCGGTAGTATCATTACAAGTTGAATTAGGAGAATTATCGTTGGAACAATGCAGACTTCAATTGAGGATGAGATACTGGTCTGGTGTATGTGGACATCTGGAAAGTCATCCAGTAAAAGTACTTTTGAAGGAATGTTGGGGGTATGAATACAAAGAAATAGCAAGCTTTGGTTGGGTAGTAGGGAAGGAGGCAAATAGCTTGGGATTGAAAGAATATTTAATAGCCCCTTCTGTTCCAATACCAGCAATTCCCCCTTGGATGTATCCTATGCCATTAATTGACTTACAAATACATAAAGAAATAAATAATCAAATAAGCATACCAACTAAGTTAGTAGTTAAACAGTATGTAAATCGAGAATATTATTCAGTATTACAGGTATTTACAGATGGGTCAAAGGAACCAGAGTCTTGTAGAACAGCAGCAGCAGTATTCATTCCTACATTTAATAAAAAAATTGCAAAAAGATTATCAGATCATGTGTCAGTATTTACTACTGAATTACTAGCTATCATATTAGCACTACAGTGGATTGAAGAAGTTCAACCATCAAGAACTGTGATATGTACGGATTCAATGGCTGCTCTCACTAGTCTTATGAGTGGAAAATTGAAATCTCGACAAGATTTAATATTTGAAGTTTTGCAAGGTTTATTTAGAGCAAGGCAGTTAGGGGTATTGGTGTTCTTCCTCTGGGTGCCAGCACATGTGGGTGTGGATGGTAATGAGGAGATAGACAAGTTGGCAAAGAAAGCATTAAAGCATCCACAAATAGAAATTAATGTATCATTAAGTAAATCAGAAATCAAGAGATTAATAGCAATTGAAATTAGTAAAAAATGGCAAAAGATATGGAATAATGACTCTAAAGGAAGACATCTTTATCAAATTCAGGAACGGGTTGGAAATGAGAGGAAAAGATATGGAAATAGGAAAAAAGAAGTCATTATCACAAGGTTAGGAATTGGTCACACTGCATTAAATTATAGTCTTTATAAAATAGGGAAGCATGATACAGGAAACTGTGATAATTGCGGGGAGTTAGAAACAGTGCAGCATATTCTTTTAGAATGTGCTGCATATGAAAGGGAGAGACAACAGTTAAGTCAAGAGTTAGGAAGGATGGGAGTTGATACAATTTCAATAAAAGTATTACTAGGAAATGGGACAAGACAATCAAGAATTCATGAATTATTATTTAAATATCTAAATAAAACAGGAATAGTAAATAGAATTTAATTTTTATTTTATTTTATTTTTTATTATTATTATTATTTTTTTCTTTTTTTTTCTTTTTTCTTCCAAAGCCAAGTACACTCCACATCAGTAGGTGGCGGAAATGCACCTTTTATGTTGGTCTGCCAAACCGCCATTGAACACTAGAAGAAGAAGAAGAAGAAGTAGTAGACTGGTAACGGGATTTCAATGCCCATAGTAGTATGTGGGGAGGAAGTGTAACTGACAGAAATGGGAAGGTGGTTGAAGAATTGATGGATGAGATGAATCTGATCTGTATGAATGATAGGGGAGGTACACGAGTAGACATGAGAACAGGTCAAGAAGCGGTGTTGGATTTAACCCTTGTAAAAAGTAGGTTAGGGGGTAAAATTAACTGGAAGGTATTAAGGAAATGTACTATAGGTAGTGACCACTTTCCTGTTTTGGTTGAAATGAGTGTCAATATGAATAATTGTGTAAAAAGAAGTGAGAGAAGAGAAGGGAGATGGAATTATGAAAAAGCTAACTGGACTGAATATGTGAAAATGGTGGAGGAGGGTATAGACATAAATGAAGTAAGAAGTGTAGATGACATAGAAGCTATAAATGAGAAAATTATAGGAGTTATGAAAAATGCAGCAGTAAGTAATATTCCTAAGAGTAAAGGAAGAAGAAAGACAAAAATGGTACCATGGTGGAATAAGGAGTGTGATGAAGCTATTAGAAGGAAAAGGAGAGCATACAAGAAGGTAAGAAGATTGCATAATTATACAGATTTAATTGAATATAAGAGAGAACAAGCAAAAGTAAAAGAGGTGGTAAGAAGGGCAAAAAGACAACATTGGAGAGATTTCTGTGATAGAATAGGGAGAAGTACATCAATAGGAGAAGTATGGAGTATGATCAGAAGGATGAATGGAATAAGGAAGGATATGGAATATCCTGTTTTAAATGAAGGGGAAGTTATAGCAATAGAAAACTGTGATAAAGCAGAACTGTTTTGTAATACATTTATAAAAGTAAACAGTACGGAAAATCTGACTGAAGAGTTTAAGAGGGAAAGGGAGGAAGTACTACGAGAGCATCCTCATCTATTGGGAAAGAGACAGGATGGAGATAATATAATGGATTTCCCGTTTGGAATGACGGAACTAAAACGAGCGCTGAGGAGAATGAGAGAAACTACTCCGGGGCAAGATGAAATCAGCTATTATATGATCAAGCAGTTAAGTGAGGAATCATTGAGAGTAATGTTGGAGTTCTATAATAAAGTGTGGGAAATGGGGGTGCTACCGCATAGTTGGAAAGAAGCATTGATATTGCCAATAAAGAAACCAGGGAAGGATCCAAATAAGCCGGCTAGCTATAGGCCAATAGCCCTTACATCTCATGTAGGGAAAGTGATGGAGAGAATGATAACGGATAGGTTAGTATATTTTTTGGAAAAAGAAGGAAAATTAACACCTTTTCAAAGTGGATTTAGGGTAGGAAGAGGAACTATGGATCCGGTTATGTGTTTGGAAGCGGAAATAAAGAAAGCTCTGTCAAATAAAGAATCAGTAGTTGCTGTGTTTCTTGATATTGAAAAAGCCTATGATATGTTATGGAGGGAGGGTCTGATGATTAAGTTGGAAGAGATGGGGGTAGGGGGAAGAATGTTTAATTGGATTAATGACTTTCTTAAGCAAAGAGTAATAAGGGTGAGAGTAGGAGATGCTATATCATCTCAAGGAATAATAGAAAATGGTACTCCTCAGGGAAGTGTAATAAGTCCAGTACTTTTTTTAGTAATGATAAATGATATATTTAGTAAGGTGGATAGGAGTGTTGGTAGATCACTGTTTGCAGATGATGGAGCTGTGTGGTTCAGAGGGAGAAACAATAAATTCATTATGGGGAAAATGCAGAAGGCGGTGGATGAGGTAGTTAAATGGTCATATAAGTGGGGATTTAAGTTATCAGTGGAGAAGTCACAAGTTATTATATTTTCCAACAAGAAAGTAGATAATGAATGGAAGTTAAGGATATATAACAGGGAAATGGCTCGAGTAACATCAGTTAGATTCTTGGGAATGTGGCTAGATACTAGACTTACATGGAATGAACATATTGATAAGATAGTGAATAGGTGTAAAAGAGTGTTAAATATAATGAAATGTATGGCAGGACAAGAGTGGGGAGCAGATAGAGGGGCGCTTCAAACAGTATATATAGCAATGATAAGATCTGTACTAGATTATGGAAGTATAGCATATGGGTTGGCGGCAAAATCACAGTTAGAGAAATTGGATTGAATTCAAGCACAGGCGATGAGAATTTGCTGTGGAGCATATCCAACAACACCTATAGTAGCTTTGCAAGTAGAGATAAATGAAATGCCGCTTAATATTAGAAGAAAACAGTTAATGGCTGTGTATTGGACAAATCTAAATAGTCAGAATGAGGTACATCCAACAAGGAAAATATTAGGAAAAAGTTGGGAACAAGGAATGAAGAAACATAAGAGTTTTGGGTGGGTGGTAGAAGAAGATATTAAGGAGATGGGGATAAACAATTATAGATGTGTACCAAGAGTAATATATCCGAATACTCCTATATGGATTATTCCTCAGCCAGTAGTAGATTTAACATTACTGGAGATAAGACAGAGTGAAGGAAATAATGGGATGGAAGTAATGAGAGCAAATGAGTATTTAAGAATAACATATGGAGATAGTATACAGATTTACACAGACGCTTCCAAAAAAGGAAGGAGAGTAGGAGTGGCAGTCAATGTGCCAAAGTTAATGGTGAAGAAAAAAGCTAGAATTAGTGACCAGTTGTCAATATATACAGGTGAGTTGATGGCTATTTTGCTAGGAGTACAAATAATTAAGGAAAGGAAAATAAAAAATGCAGTCATATGTTCAGATTCTTATTCAGCAATAGTTAGTATCTATAATCAAAAATCTGAATCAAGGCCAGATTTAATCATGGAAATTCTTCAAAATCTCTTTGAGTTGAAACAAATTAAAATAGAAGTACAGTTTATGTGGGTCCCAGCTCATGTGGGAATTAAAGGCAATGAGGAAGCAGATAAATTAGCAAAACAAGTAGTAGATGAAGATAGGGTAGAAATTGAGTTATCACATAGTTTAAAAGAAATCAAATCAGTAATAAAGGAGGAAATGATTAAAAAGTGGCAACAATATTGGGATAATGAGAGTAAAGGTAGACATTTATATGCAATACAAAAGAAAGTGGGAAAAGGTAGGAAAAGAGGGAGAAATAGAAGGGAGGAAAGTATAATTACAAGACTAAGGGTGGGACATACCGGTTTGAATAAAACATTACATTTAATATCTAAGCATCCAACGGGTTTGTGTGAGAAATGTGGACAAAGTGAAACTGTGGAACATGTGTTTATTAATTGTAATGGTTATGATGAAGAAAGAGAAGTGCTAAGAGAAGAATTATGGAAGAATGAAGGGAAAGAGTTAACATTAAAGAATATATTAGACTTGGATATAGGAAATAGTATGGTTAATGTGTTGTTTCAGTTTTTGAATAATACTGGTTTAATGAATAGATTGTAGGATTAATATGTATATAGGATTATAGAGAGAGGTAGAAGATGCGGATGAAGTATAGTGTGAGACAGTGTAAGTAAATCTGGAGGTAAATAAGGTTGCGGATGGGAAGTGGGAGTTAAAGGGAAGTGGGGTGGAAGCTGGAGGAGCTGAACACGCAGCGCCAGTGGGTTTTATTTACTTTTATTTTTATTTTATTTTTTTTTTGGGGGGGGGGGGGGTTGCTTAGAAATGTTAAGAGATAGGAATGTTTCTGATCTAAGCTACCGGATGATGGCAATAATGCACTGTTAAGTGCGGTTGCCAATAAAATGAAAGAAGAAGAAGAAGAAGAAGACTGGTAATGGAGCAATAAGCATGGCTTATGGCTCCAAACAATCATTGGTCCTGATTGGGAAACTTAGAGTTTCATGCTCAATCTGAAGTAAGCATTGTTTCTTTTATATCGACTTAAATGTTGACTGTTATTTATATAGTTATATATAACTATTTAATGTGATTCTTTTTGTAGAAGGACTCCACATTCTGTGGGAGACATCTTTCTCTTTTACATGCCTGTCTGAAACCTTGTCTGAAACATGTCAATGAAGGGAATGTAGAGGCAATGTGAAATACTGCTGTGGATCCTGAAACCGGATTGTGCCACACTAGTGATTTTGAAGACTTGGGTTTACTGTGATTTGATATCAACACGGTTTGCACGTGGAAATTGTGGGATGTACACCATGGACATGAGCTTTCGTGGACATTCATGGATTAGAGTGTGGAGAATGGACTTTCAGGATTATTGTCTTTGTCATTAACGTCGTTGTCAGCATCGTTAAACAGATAAGACTTATATTTATATGCTGTTGGTTTTTGAGGGTAAAAACGTACGATTTCTGTGTGTGTCAATGAAAGGGTCTGAAAAGATAAAACAATATGCAAATGAATGAGAAGTATTTATTCATTGATTTTTTTTTTTTTATTACAGACTTGTGAAGATCGTATTGAAAAATAGTTAGTGATTCCACCCTATAAAAACATTTGTAACTAATACCATTGTGACATCAAGGGGACGGTTATAAACTCTATGAGAGGAAATAATGCCTTATTTACAGATTCAAGAACGTTCATGTCCTGCCATGTCAGAGCCAAATGTCTGGTCTTTTTGTCAGCTTGCAGGACTTATGTTATGGCTTTTTCCTCCTTAATGACCCTTTCAATCATTTGTTGCATGGATCCCCATCTTGTTGGTGTAAGGGAAACAGGTCAATTTAGCTCAAAGGGAATCATTTAAGATTTTAAAGGGAATTTGAACAGAATCACTGTTTCACGGCTGTTCACGGAGACGCGCCTGCGGTTCAGTGAACGAGCCGTTTAACATTAAATCTGCGCTGGATACTAATATCCAAACTATAGTGAAAACACTATCAATTAGCACAGTAACAAGATCGGCAGTTTAAGACATTAACTTGTAAGCACAAAACACAAGATACTTCTCTTTTCATTATGAATAAGGCTTTATTAGATAAATCTAAGACATATAAACTAATCTAACACATAAACCCACGCACACACACATTCACACAAGTTGCAGGAAGGTCGAAAGTTAGGGAAAGATGAGTTTAAGAGAATGGAAATATGGAATCCCAAGTTAACAGCAATACGTTAAATTGCATAAACATGAACAACCATCAATCACGTAATTAGCGCTCGCATTGAGTTCCTCAATGAGGTTAAAATTATATTAGATACACCAGTAAAGGTCACAGTCTGGAGGTAAAGTTACTTGCATCTCCTGTGAAGAAGGAGCCTCGGTGAAAGGGCTATCCCGAGGTCGTTGATTGGCTGGAAGTTCAGTCTCTGAAGTGACGTCTTGGGAAGCCCGTTGTTGTTGGGCGTTGGCTGAAAGTGCAGAGTCGTGTTCACTGGTTGAAGTTGAATGGACGTTACAAAACTTAACTCAGAACATGAAACTCTCAAACGGAAAAGAAAAGAAATAAAGTTTGACGAGACTAGGTTGTGTTCCTTCTCATCGTGCGCTCAAAGAACAATGATGACTAACCGCATGGCTAGATGCTACAAGCTAAAGCTAGGTAGCAAAGCTACAAGCTAAGAGCAGGCATGACTAATAGCATGACTGATAGCACGAGCAAGGCTGGAACTAAAAGTAGACTAAAAGCAGACTTTAATCGTGTCCAAAGTATTTAAACTTCCTTGTTGGCCACCCCTCAAATGTTGCCTTGACCAATCAGATATGGTCTTGGGGGGGTATCGTAAATCATTTGTTTATCTTACCAAGCATGTGGTTCTTGCCTCACAGGATCTAATTTTGGACATGATTCCTATAACACGATTATGATATATTTTACAAATAAATGATTGTCAGGACAATATCAAGCAAGAAAATTTGATTACATCAATACTAGACATGACTATGTATCCTATAGTTATCAAAAGACATACACAATAAGTGATTATACATGATAGTCAAATGTGTGGGTGACACATAAATGAATATGGAGTTAAGCAATGGAACGATTCATTTATAAGTCTTTTTGAGTTCATTCTGGTCCATATATAATGTTCAACAAGCAGTTTCTTTGCCATTCTCTGGCAAAGGGACTTTTCTGTGAAGACAAAGGTTTAAAGCCCTTCCCCCTTAGGAATTTCAGTCTGGTTCTGCCTGATGGGGGAAGTCAATGGGACTTGTGCAGTACTCTCATGGGTTTCCATGTGATGTCCAGCGTTGCATTTCAATTATGAACAACAAATTTGACAATCTCTTCTTCGAATTGAAATTGTAAATAAATGCTCTAGTGGTGTTCATGTTGAAAGCTGTTGTGTGAACAAGTTGGTTGGTAATCTTGCTTGGTTCTTGTGGCACTAGAACTGATTTATGACTTCCTGAGGAGTTCGGCTCTCGTTTCAATGCACACAGCTCTGATAGACTCTTTGATTTGTCTGGTTCGACTAATTTCTGCTACATTGGACTCTCAGTGATAAACTTGTGAGCAGGCAAGCCTAGCTGCACCTGAGCTATGGGCAGTTCACGCTGTCTTTTCCAAGTGTTTGAGAAGGCACTCACAATTTTCTTGCACACCCCAATTGCGTGGTCAACTTGAGGCACTTTTACACCTCTCTCTGTATAAATAGATTAAAAGGGTAGAGGGCAATGTGTAAACATAATGTAGCAATAGCTGACAAATTACACAAGACAAGTAGCATGCATTTAAAAATGTTTAAAACGTTTATCTCTATGATTAAGATTTATTAATAAGATTAACAACATAGGTACTTCCTAATAACAAGATGTATGAATAATAAAATAAAAACAAAAATAAAAGTCAAAGAATTATAAAACTATTATTGATATTAATTTCTATTAGACACTTACCAATGGCTAAATGAAGACGATGAGCAAAACACTGTAACAGCGTCCAGTCATTTATTTGCACTGCCTTGATGTTGTTTGTTGCATTATCAGTTGTGACACAGACTTGATGATCATCTCTAGGCGGCTGCATATATGAAAATAAAACACCTAACCCTAAAAAAATTCTAACAAAAGGTTTCTCAGCTGTTTTTGTAGTATTATGTGTCCTTAAAACATACTAAAAGTTTACCAAAGTTTGAAAACTAGAAAGGTGTAATTTTCAAGATGGTGTCCAAGATAGACAGGGAGCCCTTAAAATATCCTAACTCCTTCATTATTTTACTTAGTGAAGTAATCTTAGTGACTAACCCCATGTTTTCTGGGTCTATGAATCCATTGGACTTCTCTAAATTGCACTGACATGATTACATACTTATGAAGTACATGATTTTGTGAGAATACTGTAAGGTTTTATTGTTTGGGGTGAACCAGAGATGTTATGTCATGTAACTCCTACTCAGTACCTGTTTTTTTGCTAAAACAGAACTTTACATTCAATGTAAAAGTTATTGCACCCAAAAGTAACTTAAATTGTAGTTGTACAACTTTGGTCATTAACAACCCTGTATTAGCCCGAACAGAGGCCTGTGTGTGAAACCTCTAAAATGGTCACTCATTTCAATTTGATTAAGGTAATACATATGCAATGCATCCTCTATAGATGTTTTTGAGTATAAAGGTGGCATTATACTAAACCCAACAAAGTTAATTCACAATGTTCAGCAATTCAGAAGATGGCAGAAGAGAATACTGACATTTGATATTGCTTGACTCATTGTAATGTTGTTGGCAGCACAGTGTATACCATTTTTTCGAATGCCATTGCTTAGCATCCATCTGGCAAATCTCTGCTCTCTACCCAACAAAACAGACGAACTCCTTCTGCTTTCTCGGACAAATAAGGATTTCTCACACTCTGCTGCTCTGTGTTTCATGGAAAGTGGGCTGAATGACACCATACCGGCCAGCGCGCTCCATCTGCCGGGCTTTCAGCTGTTCAGAGCGGACAGCGAAGCAGAATCAATGGGGAAATCGCACAGCCGCGGGACATGCTTTTACATCAATGAACAGTGGTGTACAGATGTAACTGTGTTAAAGATCTGCTCAAATCTCTAAACACTCTTCATTAACTGCAAGCTGTTCTATTCGCCGCGGGAGTTTCATTCATTCATTCTGGTGAGTGTTTACATCCCTCCACAAGCGCAAGTGAGCTCAGCTTTACATAAACTCGCTGATCAGATTACAGAGACAGAACAACAACACCCGGACTCTGTTTTAATCATTCTTGAGGACTTTAATAAAGCCAGTCTCTCCCGTGAACTGCCAAAATACAGACAGCATGTTACATGTCCCACAAGAGACAGTAATGTATTGGATCACTGTTACATCACAATAAAGGATGCATATCACTCTGTTACACGAGCAGCTTTGGGACGTTTGGAAAAAAGCATCAGGTCCATATTGTGTTACCCCAGCCTGTCTGAAATCCTGTGCTGACCAGCTGGCCCCCATCTTCACACAGATCTTCAACAGATCACTGGAACTGTGCGAAGTTCCTTCATGCTTCAAACGCTCCACCATCATCCCCATCCCAAAGAAATCCAAAATTACAGGACTAAATGACTACAGACCTGTGGCTCTAACGTCTGTAGTCATGAGGTCATTTGAGAAACTGGTGCTGGGCCACCTGAAGGACATCACTGGGCCCTTTCTGGATCCTCTTCAGTTTGCCTACAGAGCAAACAGGTCTGTGGATGATGCAGTAAACATTGGACTGCATTATGTTCTGCAACACCTAGACAGACCTGGGACTTATGTGAGGATCCTGTTTATGGACTTCAGCTCTGCCTTTAACACGATCATCCCAAACCTCCTCCTGCCCAAACTAACTCAGCTCTCCGTGCCCACCTACATCTGTCAGTGGATCAACAGCTTCCTGACAGACAGGCAGCAGCTAGTGAGGTTTGGAAAATACACATCCAGTACCAGTAAAATCAGCACCGGAGCTCCCCAGGGCTGTGTTCTCTCCCCACTGCTCTTCTCCCTGTTCACCAACGATTGCACACATTCAGGACGGTGACGAGTCTGCTTACAGACAGGAGGTTAAAGAGCTGGCTGTCTGGTGCACTCAACAAGCTGGAGCTTAACACGCTCAAAACAGTGGAGATGATCATGGACTTCAGGAACCCCCCCACCCCGCTCTCCCCCCACTCACCATCATGAACAGCACTGTGACTGCAGTGGAGTCATTCAGGTTCCTGGGCACCACTATCTCTCAGGACCTAAAGTGGGACATTCACATTGACTCCATTGTGAAAAAGGCCCAGCAGAGGTTGTACTTCCTTCGCCAGCTGAGGAAGTTTAACCAGCCTCAGGAGCTGCTGAAACAGTTCTACTCCACCATCATTGAATCCATCCTCTGCACTTCAGTAACTGTCTGGTTCAGCTCAGCTTCTAAATCTGACCTCAGAAGACTACAGAGGGTAGTCCGGACTGCTGAGCGAATCATCGGTTCAACCCTCCCATCTATTCAAGAACTGTACTTATCCAGAGTGAGCAATGGGCTGGCAAAATCACTCTGGACCCCTCACATCCAGCACACTCCCTCTTTGAACTGTTGCCATCTGGTCGATGCTACAGAGCTCTGAACACCATAACGACCAGACACAGGAACAGTTTCTTCCCTCAGGCAATCCATCTAGTGAACAATTGAAAAAAAAAACTGTGGAACACACAACACTATTTATATTTACATGTACATTCACTTATTTATCTAACACACATACTTAGCGTACACTTAAATTGTTTGCACATAAAACACCTGTACATACATAATGCTCATTGTAATATACCTGCCATACATTGTCAATTTGTATTTTTGTGTTCCTTCTCTACCTATTTTTTTTATTCCATCTTGTGTTTTTTGTTCTGTCACTGTCATTATGTTGCACTGTGGAGCTTCTGTAACGAAAACAAATTCCTTGTATGTGTGAACATACCTGGCAATAAAGCTCATTCTGATTCTGATTTGCTCAAACTAAATTTATCCTTTACTACTTAAAAAAAAGTTCTTTATTTTTTGTAATTTAATTTAAAAAAAGTAAACTTTTTGTATATTCTAGATTCATTGCACACAAACGGAAGTATTTCATGAGTTTTTTGTTTTAATTCTGTTTGTTACGACTTACAGCTTAGGAAAATAAAAAATTCAGTATCTCAAAAAAATAGAATATTCCATTTTGAACTTGATTAGTTTTATTAATTATGCGTATAAATACTGGGTACCTCCTGGGCTAGTTCAGAAAATGTTTCCCCACAATTATGGGAAAGACTACTGACTTGACAGTTGTCCAGAAGACAATCATTCATCAACACCCTCCACAAGGAGGGTAAGCCACAGAAGGTCATTGCTGAAAGGACTAGCTGTTCACAGAGTGCTGTATCAAAATATATTTATAGAAAGTTGACTGGAAGGAAAAAGTGCACAAGGAACAGGGATGACTAGAGACTTGGGAAGATTGTCAGGAAAAGAACATTCAAGAACTTGGGAGAGCTTCACAGGGAGTGGACTGAAGCCAGAGTCAGCGCATCAAGAGTCATCACACTCAGACATCTTCAGGAAAAGAGCTACAGCTGTCACATTCCTAGAACCAAGCCACTCCTGAACCAGAAAAAAAATCAGAAGCATTTCAACTGGGGTAAGGAGGAAAATAACTGTACTGTTGCTCAGTGGTTCACAGCCCTCTTTTCAGATGAAAGTAAATTTTGCATTTAATTTGGAAATCAATGTCTGGAGCCTGGAGGAAGACTGGAAAGACACAGAATCCAAAGTCCAGTGTGAAGTTTCTGAAGTCAGTGATGATTTGAGTGCCATGACGTCTGCTGGTGTTGGTTCATTATGTTTTATCAAGTCCAAAGTCAATGCAGCCATCTACCAGGAGGTTTTGTAGCACTTCATGCTTCCATCTGCTGACAAGCTTAATGGAGATGCAGATTTAATTTTGCAGCAGGAATTTATCACCTATGTCGGGGATCTAGGAGGGAGGACCCAGTTGCAGTGTGAGGTAATAAGGTTTTATTGACAAAACAGACTGATACAAGAGGGTAGTGAAGTGAACAATAGACACCACAACAGGAAAACAGCAAGGGGAGGCCACTGGGAAAGCTTCAGGAAACAACTGGCAGAATACTTTGCAACAGAGGGGGCAGCAAAACCAGGCTGATGGAGAAGACCAGACAAGGCACCATAGAGCAGAGCTCAGACACTTGTTGACCACTGACTCTGAAACAGACCAAGTGCCAGGTAGGTAGATCCAGGGTAGGACACAAAGGGACAGGTCAGGAACTCGAACACAAGACTAGACAGGACAAAGCTCCACAGAAACACAAATTAAACTCAAGGAAAGATAAGCCAATGAACTAATAAAAGGTTAAGTAACAAAATAAGAAATTACCAATTTAACCAACTTATCAACCAATAATCAAACAAAACCAAGAATCAAGACTAGAAAAACTAAATAAATATTACAAATAAAAGCAAGAACAAACAAATGACTAAAATAAAGAGCAAAACAAAAACACAGAACTACAAGGACTAGACAAGGGCACAAGACCAATCAGACAAGGACATATATTCAGCCACAGACAGAGGGAGTGAGAATGACCATGAACCAGCAAACACAAAAGGGTAAGGGGCTCTATAAATAGGAAGAGAAATACAGGAGGGACAGGTGAGCACAATAAGACTAACCAGGCTAACAAGAGGGTGTGGTAAAAAGGAAACAAGGAGGAGGGGCTAAAGGAGCACATGGCCGAGAAAACAATTAACAATGCCATGTCCTGACACTAGACACAAGAAACAAAACATAAAACAAAGTGACAGTGCAAAACCCTGACAACCTATCCACAGTGCCAAAACCACTTCCAAGTGATTTGCTGATCATGATATTACTGTGCTTGATTGGCCAATCAATTCATCTGACCTGAACCTCACAGAATCTATGGGGTATTGTGAAGAGGAAGATGAAAAACAATACAGAGGAGCAAAAGGGCCACTATCAAATCAACCTGCAGTGCCACAGACAGTAATTGCAAAAGGAGCCCCAACCAAGTATTGAGTGCATAATTAAACTTACTTTGGAGATCTTGAACATTTCTGTTTTGTAAATCTTTTTTTGATATATCTTTGAGAAAATATCCTAATTTTTTGAGATACTGAAGCTGTAAGTCGAAACCATCAGAACTCAAACAAAAAAACTCTTTAAATATTTCAGTTTGTGTGCAATGAATCTAGAATATAAAAAGTTTGCTTTAAATTAAATTACAAAAAAATAAAGAACTTTTCCATGATATTCTATTTTTTTTTTTTACATGTACCTGTACTTAAGGGAAATTGTACTTATTTTTCCCACAAATATGCATGTAACCAATTGCTTTAATACCAATTGGCCAAAACATGTATCAGGCACCAATAATTCTGGTCTAGGAGGAATACAGAGGAGTAATGGTAATTTTAAGGACCTGGCAGCTGCCATTTTGAAAACGGGGCCTTTCTTGGAGTCAAACTTTGGAAAACTTTTAGTATGATTTCAAGTACATTTGTTACAATGCTTCCTTTAAGCAGCTTTGAGCTATCATCTCTCCCGTGTGATCCTCTGGAAAATAGGAAGTCTGCAGACATCTACTGCACAATGTCCAGTCTTTGATGAAAAGAACATCAAATCACATTTCAGTATTTACATCAGAATTAATAGCAGCTATATTAGCATTACAGTGGGTTGAAGAAGTTCAGCCAATCCTATCAGTCATGTGCACAGACTCTCTATCTGCAATTGAAAGTATTCCAAGAGGTATTTCTTTAGCTAGACAGGAATTAATTTATGAAATATTACAAAGTCTTTTTAGAACCAGAAAATTGGGAATCATTATTCATTTCCTTTGGATACCGGCTCATATGGGGGTGGTAGGAAACGAAGTGGTGGATAGTTTAGCCAAACAGGCCATAAAATTTACAGAAGTTGATATTAATATTGCATTGAGTAAGATTGAGATAAAAAGTATAATAGCAAAGGAAATTAGGAAGAAATGGCAGAAGGAGTGGGACAGTGGAAATAAGGGTTGACATTTATACAACATTCAAGGAACAGTTGGTTTAGAAAGAAGAAACTTGGAAATAGGAGGAAGGATGTTTTAATTTCAAGAATGCGCATCGGCCATTGTCTATTAAATCAAAGTATGGTCAAGATTGGGAAACACCAGACTGGGTATTGTGACAAATGTATGAAACAGTAGAACATGTATTATTAAAATGTGAGGCTTATGCAAAAGAAAAATTAAAATTATTTCAAGCATTAAGAGAAATGGAAATGGAAGTTTTTTTCCATCCAAGCATTATTAGGTAATGGGCCAAAGAAATTTAAAATATACGTAGAATTATTTAATTCTTAAAAAACACTCATTTAATTAACAAAATTTAGGTCACTACTACCATAACGTTATCCACACTCCAATCCAGTAGGTGGCGGGAATGCACCATTTAAGTTTGGTTTGCCAACCGCCATTAAACCAGGCGGGAAGGAAGTCGACCGGAAGTTGAAGTCGGCCGGGGGCTGCCATCTTGTAGCAGAACTTCACTTGTGTTAGCATCCCATTGACTCCCATTCATTTTGGCGTCACTTTGACAGCGAATAACTTTACATCTGAGGCATTTAAAGACTTCATTTGTCCATTATTTATTTCTAAAGATACACGACAATGTATAAAGGGCTCCATTACATTCTATGTTACATTATGGCCCCGTATATACAGTTTTTGTAAAAAATAGGCTAACGATTGCATCATAACCACTCGACCCTCTGTCGCATTACCGTACAGACAGGAGGAGAAGCTCGCAGGCAATTAACTTAATATGGCGTACTGGCGTTACATTTTAAAATACTATACAAAATAATTAATCAGAATACTTACTCCTGCTCACTCTCGCCAAAGAACTCCCCGCTCAAGCTCGCCGTCTCTGCAAGATTAACGATGGCAGTTTGCACGCACAGCCACTTAGAAGATTTACATCTGTCAGACAGGTTGCTGATGTCTAAAGGCTTAGTTTGAGTCTGTGCATCAGAAACGGAAGTGCTAAAAAATGCTAAAAATGGGCTTCACTTTGTCTCAGTTGAGTTCCAATGGGGTCGCTGTGTCCATTTCTTTTAGTGTCTATGCATTAAACTTGAAAAGAAGAAGAAGAAGAGATGAGAAGATCGAGCACGAGGATGTGGGGAATAATCATGCGCGCAGAGGACATGTCAAGCACCCGAGAGTTTGAAATGAGCTTGCGGCCTCCCGTTTCCTTGCATCCGATTTAGTTTTCCTCTCGCAGAAGTGATTTACTGTGCACAAGCATCAGTTGTATGCTAGGTTATTATTGCCATTGATTTGCCGTCATAGTATCACAATAAAAGTACAGCGTCCATTCGTGAGAGGTGTAAGACTGTGTATAATCCAAGTCTGTCTCTGGCAGTGAGGTATGTCATAGCGAGAGATTGGATTGACACAGTGAGTATGATCTTTTTATGGGGCATGGTTTTACGTTTGAAATGTTTAAGTTTCACGGATGTTAGTGTCTGTGTGCAGGTTGAGGGGAAGTGCTTATGTTGAGTTCTCCATTCGGGGACCTAGAGAGATACACCATTTATTCTTTGGGGAGCAGTGTGGATCAGGTCTGTGTTTTCACAGGGTTTTTCCTACATTGAAAAGTTTTTGGCGGCCGCCAAAACTATTTTTTTTTGTCCCTTCAAAGCCATATTTGATCTGTAATTGGGTTTTGTGAGTGAAACAGGCTACTGACGGAGTGACGGACAGAACGAGCACAGCGCCCCTCCCCCATGCGCACACTCTCCGTCTTCAGTTCTGTCTTTACTCTCTCCCTCACATCAAAATCAACTGATGCTAATGGTCAGAAGACCGAATACATGTTTCAGGTGGTGCATTCGGAAAATATTTTTGCTGAATTACCGCTGTGAATTGCAGTCAAAACAAAATTAGCCTTATCTTTTCTTAAAACTTGTGACAAGCATTCCACACATGCAGCTGACATAACTTTAAATAAACGCAAAAAAGTAATAAATAACAGGATTGTTTACATGTGTTATTAACTCGGTAGTAAAGGAGGTTTTTGCAATCCCGCACTGTTTTACCATGTTTAGAAGTTACTTCTGCATTACAAACTGCTCCAGTATCTCACATGATACATATGGAACATATAGGAACAATGGAATACAGTTTTTTTTAGGTTACACCAAGCAGAAAACAGCGGTATTTGGAGAAGCTCTCGGGCATCCAAAATATCGACCCATACGAGCTCCCTGCAGCTGAATGGCACAGAGACCTGGACCATACTTCCACGCACACATATGGACATTGTGAATTATCTAGCTTTTGGTGTAAGTTACTACACAATTCAGGAGTTTAAAAACCACAAGTCTTTGGAAAGTTACAAGGCTTTCTGCTGTGGCTGGGTCCATCTACAGCAGGTGATGACAAAAGCGTTGTACTGGCCAAAGTAAGTTTATTGACATGCGTTTTGGCGTGTTGTAATTACACATTGCATTTAGCAGACACTTCTTGAAGAAAAAGTAACTTAATTAACTGTGATTGTTTCGTAGACACTAGATTGTAACAAGATGTTCAATGTACACAACCGTTTCCAACATGTTTTGATGTAGGCTAAAGCTGTGTATGTTTAGTTTAGTTTGATTTAAGCCCAATGACACACATTGTACCAGATTTTTGTGTTGGGGGCTGCAAAGAGGACAAACCTGCTCTGGGTTGGCTGCGGTAGTTAAATGTGTGATTATAAGATGTAAATGTCCTGGTTAGATTAAAGCCATTAACAGCGTGAATGCAAGGTGACTTACATCGCAAACAATATAATTCACAATGTCCATATGTGTGCATGGAGGTAAATGGTCCAGGTCTCTGTGCCGCTGCAGGGAGCTCGTATGGGTCGATATTTTGGATGCCTGAGAGCTTCTCCAAACACCGCTGTTTTGCGCTTGGTTTGAGCTTGTTCCTGTAAGGTCCCCTTTCTTTTGCCTTATCTTTCTGCATTGCTTTACTTTCTTCATTACTTTCTCGTATTCGTAGATCCGTCTCTGTTCCGCCGACATAATAAATGCGCAAAAATAAAAGAGCTCTGGAATGTTTAGTCACGCCTCTATGAAGTTCTGAAGGCATTGCCCCTGGCAACCGATAGCGTGTCCTACCATCATGGCCGACTGGCTCAGACCCCTCCCAAATCAACCCAAATTGGCATGTTACTCCTCACTCTGAATGTCCTAACAGCCAAGATTCCCACACAACACGTCCGCTATCACGACCTAATGACTCCTTTGAGCCGATTCATCATAATGAATGGTTAAAGCCGGAGTCACCAACCCGTCGATCGCAGTCGACAAGTCAATCTTTGAAGCATTTTAAGTCGATCGCGAAGATTTGTCAAAATATGAGAAAAAAAACAACAATATTTGTATTCATTATTATTTATTAATTTAAAATGCACCATGTGTGAGCCTATTGTGTGTAGTAAATTGTGTCTAGGGGCGGGAGAGGGGTATATCTGTCCAATCAAATAGCCTATAGTTTACATATAATATATGTCTGTAAAACAACCGCTTTCTTTATACTTTCGCCTGGCACCGCAGCGCGAGCCTCCGCTGACTGTACTATATTTTTCTAAGAGTATAGCCAGCATGTTTAGTTTTGCTTAAACTTTAGCTGAAGGTTCCTGCTCTGACTCAAAAGCTGAACTGTCCAGCCCTTCTTGTTCAAAGCAGGAGCACGAGCAGCACTAGTTACTGCTACTGTTGCTTCCTTCTTCACCTCCGTCACATGTTTTTGGAAAAACTTTATTTAAAAAAAAAACAAAAAAAATTTTATATATTATCGTATTATAAAGAATATTCTAACTACATCAACAGCACAAATAAATACAATAGAGTAAAGATACTAATAAAATAAACTGACTTTCAGGGTTTTTTTAGGTAGGCCTTGCATTAGTTTTCAGGTACAGAAATTAAAGTAATCAAATGTAAAACAGCATTGCATTTTGAACTATAAATTAAAGATGATTTTAAATCGAGCAGTGAGTGATTTCTTTGTTGTTGTTGTTCGATTAATATAAAGACTGTCTCTTTAAGAAAATGCACTGATACAGTGTTCGTATTAGTATGGAACAAGAGTCAATGATTCTTTCAAATGTTTTATTTACATTTTTAGAACACAACAATTCTTTAAGGTAAATGCAAATTAGCTAATCCTGCCTCTCTCAAGCAGCAGGCCACAGGTTTCCATCAACATCACATCCAATGTTCTCTCTTGCCATGCACCTGGGGAAGTGTCCTATCCATCCCTGCCAGTCCTCTGTACTCGTGTCCTCCCATCCGGCACGCATGGCTTCCAAAAGAGACATTTGGCCATGTGGGTGGTGATTAAACACTTTCCACCTCCAGGCAGAGAAAAACTCCTCTATCGGGTTGAGGAAGAATCTGCAGGCAGGTACAAATCCATAAATCTGTGATGTGCTGAAATCCAATCTGTGACGTTATCACAAACTATGATAAAAACTTTGGGGTTTCTTACTAGCTCCCCCTGTTCTGCTGGCACTAGCTGATCATAGAGCTGTTCTAGGAAAGCTATAAGTTTGTGTTGTATGAGCCAATGAGTGCTGTGTTGAGAAGCAAACCATCATTGGCCATTGCAGCACACATGGTGATATTTCCCCCTCTTTGGCCTGGAACCTCCACAGTTGCCCTTCGACCTATAACATTCCTTCCTCTGCACCGTGTTTTGGCAAGGTTACAGTTTTTTACAATCGCTATGACAGTTTTTTCAATACATTCAATACAAAGTTTCCTAAACTCTTAGTTTTTTTCAAACGCTAACAAGCGCTTAACCATACTTCAGATACTTTTTCTAAACTCTTAACAAAGACTAACACCTACAAAACACAATCAGCCAAATGGATAATTTTCTTCTCAAAAACACATTTTGTTAAATATATAATAAATCTTCATTTCAAAATAGAACACATCTTTCTCTGCACACACCAACTTTACCAAAACACTGGAAATCTGACTCAAAATTAAATTATTCTGTCAAAGAATAACACTTGTTTTCACCTCACAAGATACATGCAGTCAATCAAAGTACACCAGGTTTCAAAATACTGGCTATTGTTGACATTAAAAAAACCGCATAGACTTTTATGTTTCAGTTTTACAGGTATTTGCATGCAAAACATGCAATTCACTGTTTTACACTAAATTTCTTGGTTAGGAACTGTATGTCCAAATGTACAGTAATGTTCACATTCAAAAGCATTCCAGTGAAAATCTAATTTTTTCCTTTACTGCAGGAGGTACAGTAGAAACACGGTATGATAGAACAGAACAGGTTTGACAGTATTGCTCCTCTCACTGCTCCTGCTCCTCTCACTGCTCCTGCTCCTCTCACTGCTCCTGCTCCTCTCACTGCTCCTGCACCTCTCACTGCTCCTGCTCCTCTCACTGCTCCTGCTCCTCTCACTGCTCCTGCTCCTCTCACTGCTCCTCTCACTGCTCCTGCTCCTCTCACTGCATCTCTCACTGCTCCTGCTCCTCTCACTGCTCCTGCTCCTGCTCCTCTCACTGCTCCTGCTCCTCTCACTGCTCCTGCTCCTCTCACTGCTCCTGCACCTCTCACTGCTCCTGCTCCTCTCACTGCTCCTGCTCCTCTCACTGCATCTCTCACTGCTCCTGCTCCTGCTCCTCTCACTGCTCCTGCTCCTCTCACTGCTCCTGCTCCTCTCACTGCATCTCTCACTGCTCCTGCACCTCTCACTGCTCCTGCTCCTCTCACTGCTCCTGCTCCTCTCACTGCTCCTGCTCCTCTCACTGCATATCTCACTGCTCCTCTCACTGCATCTCTCACTGCTCCTCTCACTGCTCCTGCTCCTCTCACTGCTCCTGCTCCTCTCACTGCTCCTGCATCTCTCACTGCTCCTGCACCTCTCACTGCTCCTGCTTCTCTCACTGCACCTCTCACTGCTCCTGCTCCTCTCACTGCTCCTGCTTCTCTCACTGCTCCTCTCACTGCTCCTGCTCCTCACTGCTCCTGCTCCTCTCACTGCTACTGCTCCTGCTCCTCTCACTGCTCCTCTCACTGCTCCTGCTCCTCTCACTGCTCCTGCTCCTCTCACTGCTCCTCTCACTGCTCCTGCTCCCCTCACTGCATATCTCACTGCTCCTGCTCCTCTCACTGCTCCTCTCACTGCTCCTGCTCCTCTCACTGCTCCTGCACCTCTCACTGCATCTCTCACTGCATCTCTCACTGCTCCTGTTCCTCTCACTGCTCCTGCACCTCTCACTGCTCCTGTTCCTCTCACTGCTCCTGCACCTCTCACTGCTCCTGCTCCTCTCACTGCTCCTGCTCCTCTCACTGCTCCTGCTCCTCTCACTGCTCCTGCTCCTCTCATTGCTTCTGCTCCTCTCACTGCTCCTGCTCCTCTCACTGCTCCTGCATCTCTCATTGCTTCTGCTCCTCTCACTGCTACTGCATCTCTCACTGTTCCTGCTCCTCTCACTGCTCCTCTCACTGCTCCTGCACCTCTCACTGCTCCTGCTCCTCTCACTGCTCCTGCTCCTCTCACTGCTCCTGCTCCTCTCACTGCTCCTGCACCTCTCACTGCTCCTGCTCCTCTCACTGCTCCTGCTCCTCTCACTGCTCCTGCTCCTCTCACTCCATCTCTCACTGCTCCTGCTCCTCTCACTACATCTCTCACTGCTCCTGATCCTCTCATTGCTCCTGCACCTCCTTTTAAGTCCTCCTTTTATTGTATAAGTGTCAATGTGATAGAAAATAATAACCCTTGCCATTGAGTCTAAGCCAGATTTGAATCAGTTGTGGTTGGCCCAATTTACACAACATAAATCAGCTAAACATTGTGGAAATGTGTTCAATGACTCCATATTGTGTGAAAACAACATGAAATCTGTGAATGGTATGGCCACAATAGACAGATGCTGTGCTAATTGTGTTTAGAGTTTTGAAAATGTGACAACTGCTTGGACAAATGCTTGTTAGCGACTGACAAAAACTGTAATGCACAAACACACCTAAAACACACAATTGGTTGAAAAATGGTTAAAATGGTTAATTTCATTCTCAAAATCACACATTGTAAACTAAACCCCAAAAATAATAACCAAAATACAATAATAAACTAACACAATACACTATGTATAACAAAACTCTGCAAACATGTTTCAAAATCAAATAATTATTCAGAACACTAACGCATATTCTCTTTCAACAGGAACATTTAGTCAATCATAACACATAACAAAAAAAAAAAAAAAAAAAAACTATCATCAGCTGACCTTACAGAAACTGCATTATTTTATGTGTCAGGTCTGCCCTTATACAGTAGACAGTATATTCTATTGATCATAGATTGTGTTTTGCCCTGTAGTTTCTTTTGAAGCCTCTCTACATTTTTGCTGGTTGGGTTTAGTAGAGTAGCTTTATAGAATGAACGGTTTATGGGGGAACAAAGACAGACAGAATTGCTGCATTAAAGGATTTTATTTGCAACAGAACACTAGAAAAGGAAAGAAAAGAAAAATATAAGAAAAAGTTTGGCCACATGTTCTCATCCACGTCACACCTGATATCTTCTCTGGCAAGGCATCTGGGGAAGTGTCATTGTATCCTGGCATCTCCCTCATTGGGGTTGAGGAAAAGGGAGTACGGGCCAAGGAAAATAGACATCATCTGATCTGGGAATGGTGGAACATTGTTCCATGTGATCACATATATTGGCAAGTGCTCTCCCACCTGTCCCCTTTCTCTGGCACCAATCTTTGATACAGATCTTCTAAAATCTCACATTTACACAGGAGTGCACTTTTCCACACAAAATCATCAGCCCAACACAAGTCCTCTTTTACTGTATACAGAATGATCATGTGATTGAAAAAACCTCAACACCTGAGTGTGGTTCCTAGATGGGAATCAGCTGTGATTTATATATTTGCATAACTGCAATAAGCTGTTTCTCATTAGCAATGGAATAAAATACAGGGAATATATTTGTGTTTCAATTCACAATATACCTACAAAGATGGATGTTGTGCTAACTGTGTTAAGAGTTTAGGAAACTTGTTAAAGGTATTGAAAAAAAACTGTCATCGCGATTGTAAAAAACTGTAAATCCAGCTTTAGTGATAAATACAAATCAATGTGGTGTTTCCAGTGCTTCCACCTTCATTACTTTCTGAAATGTTTTTTATATCTGTGTATGTAACCTCAGACGTCTTATCTGGACATATACATACGTTCACTTTTTCTCTTGAACGGTACAGTAACTGTTTCATTGTAACTTGGTGTTTCTGTAAGATATATATATATATATATATATATATATATATATATATATATATATATATATATATATATATATATATATATGTGTGTGTGTGTGTGTGTGTGTGTGTGTGTGTGTGTGTGTGTTCACTAACAAGTCTAAAACAAGACACCTTTCAGCTGAAATTGCAATCTGCAGTGTTTGAAATCTCTTCTGTTTTGAATGTGTGGTTCACAGTTTTGACAGCAGTGTGTAAGCATTTGAACAAAGTGCTGTAAATCCACAGTGTTGTGCAGCTTGTGGTTAAAGTGTGTAGAGTTTTCAAAACTTTGTTGAAGCAATGAAAAACGAATTAGAGTTTGGTCACATGAACAGCTGCTGTGCACACTGTAGTTAGAGTTTTGCACATGTGACTCCAGTTCATGATCATCTTCCTCTCTGTTTACTGTAATCTCCTCCTCATTCTCGGTCACTACACTTTCTTCTACCTCATCCTCAGCTGCCTCCTCAAGCTCTTCATGCATACATCTCCACTGTCCCTCGTCCTATCCAATAACAAAATCACATCTAGAACTCTTTTTCCATGTTCTCACTCATGAGTCATGACCTCATATGCATTTTCTGCAATTTACTTTTTTATATAAGTCCTAAAACTTTCTACTGTGCTCTCAACATCTACACTTACTCTCGTTTTCAAGCGATCTGATAACTCTCCATTCACAAGTTGTTCACAGAAGTCCATGACTTATTATCTGAAGGAGGATTGTGTGAAAAACAGGTTATATACATCAAATAAATTAATAGATTAGCTATGAAATACTTGTATTTTATTAAATAATTAAATAATATGTATTATTTAAAGAATCTAAAGCTTTAGAAGCACAATAAATCAGATGTGATGTGTGTGTGTGTGTGTGTGTGTGCTTGTTTATATGATTTATCAGAACACAAATGTGTTTACTGGATATTACACTGATATAAAATGCAAATGTATTTATGATAACATTTCTTGAGTAGTCATAATTTAGATCGCTTAAAAACAAAATGTTATTAATTTAAGCACATGCAGAATTATATTGTGTGAATTATAGAATTATAAGCTGTTAAAAAAGTTAACAGCTTAAGTCATTTGTGGATTAATGCGTATTAGAGATGCGAACCGTTTAAAACGATTCAGTTCGATTTGGTGAACTGAATGATTCGTTCGCGAACCGGAAATCCAGCTGCTTTGTTTTGAACTCTCTCTCACACAGACACGGAAGAGAAGACAATGCTGAATAAAGTCGTCGTTTTTGCTATTTTTGGACCAAAATGTATTTTCGATGCTTCAAAAAATTCTAACGGACCCTATGATGTCACATGGACTACTTTGATGATGTGTTTCTTACCTTTCTGGACATGGACAGTAGACCGTACACACAGCTTCAATGGAGGGACTGAGAGCTCTCGGACTAAATCTAAACTATCTTAAACTGTGTTCCGAAGATAAAAGGAGGCCTTACATGTTTGGAACAGCATAAGGGTGAGTTATTAATGACATAATTTTCATTTTTGGGCGAACTAACCCTTTAAAATGGATATTCTTGCACTTATTTTTCAGATTCTGTTTGTCACATCTGTGTAGGAAGAGTCAAACCTCAGCTCTAGTGTGACACGTGTGTAATGTGATTTAAACAGATGTCACGTCACATACCGGAGGTCCGGCGTCTGACCGTAACCAGCTCTTATTTGATGATATATCTCAAACATCTCATTAACAGCGTGGTTTTAACCAGAAGTCAGGTAGATATATCACAAACATGTATCCTAACATATCGTCAGTTCAACAGCTAAATGTGATCTATTATAAAGCAGCTGCGCGTACCGGTCCGTGTCTGTATTAATAACAGATATTATAACACTTGTCATAAGGTTCATCCAAATGTTCACGAGCTTGAGAGGAGTCTGTTCACCATGGGCAAGCTAAAATACTTCTGCTCGTGTAAAATACTTAAATACTCAGATGTGGGAATTCTTATTTTACACAATGGCATGACCTCTTCTTATCTGCATGGAAATGGCCCAGTGCATGCTGGGACTGATGTAAGGTCTTTCCAGGATTCCCTAAAGGGGAAGTTCACCCAAAAACGAGAATCGTGATTAATTCCTCACCCTCATGTTGTTTCACACTCATAAGACCTTAGTTCAAGTTCAAGTTCAAGGTCAAGTCTGCTTTATTGTCAATTTCCACATGTACAGTACATACATACAGAGAATCGAAATTGCGTTACTCTCAGACCCCGGTGCATACAGTTAACATTTACATTAAAGCCTAAAAAAATAACTAGATCATATATAAAATGTAGATACAACTATACAATAAGGGAATGATATAAAAAAGACATATAATAAAATTAGAAATAAAGTTAAATAAAGCAGCGCAAGGCAAATGACAGATATAGTGCAAATCAATGAAAGGTTCGGGAGGGAGTTCAGCTTACTGACAGCCTGGTGGATGAAGCTGTCCTTCAGCCTGCTGGTCCTGGCCTGGAGACTCCGCAGTCTCCTCTCTGATGGTAGCAGGCTGAAGAAGCTGTGTGATGGGTGGGTGGGATCACCTGCGATGCAGAGGGCTTTGCGGGTGAGACGGGTTCCATAAATGTCTTGGAGGGAGGGGAGAGAGACACCAATGATCTTCTCAGCTGCTCTCACTATGCGTTGCAGAGTCTTTCGGCAGGACGCGTTGCAGGCGCCATACCACACAGTGATGCAGCTCGTCAGGATGCTCTCGATGGTGCCTCTGTAGAAGGTGTACATGATGGGGGGTGGGGCTCTGGCTCTCCTCAGTTTGCGGAGGAAGTAGAGACACTGTTGTGATTTCTTGGCCAGTGCTGCGGTGTTTTCAGTCCAGGAGAGGTCCTCTGTGATTTGCACACCCAGGAACTTGGTGCTGCTCACTCTCTCCACAGTCGCACCGTTGATGGTCAGAGGAATGTGCTGAGTGTGTGCTCTCCTGAAGTCTACAACAATCTCCTTTGTCTTCTCCACGTTCAGAGACAGATTGTTGTCACTGCACCACTTGGCCAGGCGGCTCACCTCACTCCTGTAGTTTATCTCATCTTTGTTGCTGATGAGACCCACCACAGTCGTGTCATCTGCAAACTTAATAAAGGTTGGAGTTGTGTGACGGTGTGCAGTCATGGGTCAGCAGAGTGAAGAGGAGGGGGCTCAGCACACATCCTTGGGGGACCCCAGTGTTCAGTGTGATGGTGCTGGATGTGTTGCTGCCGACCCGTACTGCCTGAGGTCTGATTGGCCAGGACAGTGATGGTTTTTGTGACCGTTACATCATCAATACACTTATTGATGTAGGCAGTTACAGTCTCTGAGTACTCCTGGAGGTCAGTGGTGTTATTGCATGTGGCAGCCTGTTTAAACATGTCCCAGTCAGTTGTATTGAAGCAGTCCTGAAGAATCTCTGATGATCCTTCTGGCCACACTTTAATCTGTTTGTAAACTGGTTTGGCGACTTTAATGTGTGGTCTGTATGCAGGCATTAGCATAACAGTGATGTGATCTGAGGCTCCGAGGTGGGGGAAGGGGAGGTCTTTGTAAGGTCCTCTCTGTGTGGTGTAAACAAAGTCCAAAATGTTATTACCTCGTGTTGGAAAGTTGATGTGCTGGTGCATTTTTGGAAACACTCTTTAAGGTCAGCATGGTTGAAATCCCCAGCTATGATGAGAAAAGCATCGGGGTGTGCTGTCTGCTGCTCACTGATGTGCTGGTACAGTTCATTTAGTGCGTCGTTCCTGTTGCTGCTGATTTTGAATGGGGGAATGTACACCGAAATGAGCAGTACAGCAGTATATTCCCTCGGCAGATAGAACAGCCGGCACTTAATAATCATAAACTCCACCAGGGGTGAGCAGTGTTTGCTGATCACAACAGTATCGCGGCACCACACGTCATTGATGTAAACACAAAGCCCGCCGCCGCGGGTTTTTCCTCCCGCGATGAGAGCTCTGTCCGCTCGATAGCACGTCAGCTGGTCGAGCTGAATAGCACCATCTGGAACGCTGTTGCTGAGCCATGTTTCCGTGAACACAACAGTCTCTTACAGTCCTCTGAGTTGATCGTAGTAAACGAATGTAGTCCAGTTTATTATCCAATGAGCGTACATTAGCCAGTACGATGGTGGGGATAGATGGCTTGTGTGGGTTAGCCGTTAGCCTAGCCCGGATACCTCCGCGCATCTCCCCTTCTGCTTCCTCTCACACCGCTTGTGGCGCCTCCGCTGTGGGCGAGATGCAGTAATGGGGGTCGGTGATGGTGAAGGCCTCTGTAGCAGATCGAGATCCCGCAGCTGTTCCGCGTGCGCGGAGTTCATCTTCATGAAGATATTTTTGATGAAATCTGAAAGCTTTCTGTTCCTCCAACACAACTTACACATTCAAGGTCCAGAACTGTAAGAAAGGCATCAGAGTAATACACGTCACTCTCTTCTGTGGCTTAACCTCAGTTTGATGAAGAGATGTGAGTGCTTTAACACTATTAACCACCTGCTTACAAAATAATTTATCCAAAGTGCATTAACATGACAGTTTCGTCTCTTGTGTGAACACAACATGAATGCAGTGTGGCGCTCTTGTGAAAGTGCATTGAAGATCAAAGTTTCAGTAATAAAATAGTAAATTATGTTTTTGTTTTGTGCAAACGTAGCCCTCACATCACTTCATCAGACTGAGGTTAAAGCTCTGGAGTCACATGAAGTACTTTAACGAGGAAAGACTACTGTTCTGGATCCTGAATATGTAAGTGCATCTCTAGATTTTGCTTGCTTTCAGAGTATGGAACGAATAAAGTTTTTGCTTCATAGATGCTTAATGTAATTTTAGATGTGGATTTTTTATGCTGTTCTGGTTTATATCTGGTGATATTCCGGGAGAAAGTGAACAACTGTCACAATCAGAGAGGTTTTACATACAAAGAATCGCTAGTAAGATAAACATATTCAGGATACAGTTGTAACTAATCAGTGGAGATATAAATGTAATTAATTAACTTCTGTCTTTTCTAATACTGACTCTTCATTTTAGTTCAGGAAGATCCCACCATGCAAATTTTGGGAATGTCTGAACACAAGTCTTGAGGGAAGACGTGGTGATGCCCTGTGTGTGTGTTGTGTGTGTGTGTGTGTGTGTGTAATGGATCTGAAGTTTGCCGAGCGGTGGAGGGTGGTGTTTTTTGAATATGTTAAATAAATGCAGGGATGTTGTGTAGAAAGTGGGGAAAGTTTTTTTTTTTTTTTTTGTGATATAATGTAACATTTTAGTGTAATTAGATTTTATGTGTTGTAACATTTTAATTTAATTGTATTGTGAAATCTTTTTTTAAGTGATACTGTTAATTTAAGTCTTTACTGTAATCTAGAAAGAAGCATTTACACTAAGAAATATTTTACTGTTAAGCCACTTTTATGAATATGATATATATTTGCAGTTAGTGATATTAAAATGTTCAGGTGTTGAATGTGAATGTTATTCAACAGGAAATGGCCTTTAATAGTTCTTGAAGGAACATATTTGTCTTGGCTTGTCCTTAAAGAACAAGAAGATGTGTATCTTTAATGAAAGAACAATATTATATTCCAACAAGTTTTACAAAGAAAAAGATACATTTTGTTTCCCCATAGTACAAATCATGTCCATTAAGGTACAAATTGGAATGGTACAAATGTGTTTCTTTTTAGGGCTGCCCCCGACTAAAGATATTCCTAGTCGACTAACACTCCTGCATTTTAGCGATTAGTCGAATAATCGTTCATTTATGATATTAATATAAAAACTTGCGTATATACAAGGAAAGGTATAGTCCAAGTTGAAGTTTAACACTTCCATATGACAGAAAATGCTAAATGAACGTTAAACGAATGAAAATGAATCGCTTAAAACAGAATAGTAAAGCATTTCAAGTATCCAGCGCTTACTGACACAAAAATCAGTGGCCAGAACGTTATAGGCTAATTATAACACAAAAACAGCAATCAGACTTCCTGTGCATTTTAATAATTTATTATCAAAAATACAAACTGTAACAGTTACATGTAAAAAAAAAACAAAAAAACTGTTTTGAATAAAATAAACTAAAATTCGTTCTTTAAAATAAATAAACTTATTAGTAACTTAGGCCTAGTACAAATCAAGGCAAAAATAAATAAAAAAATAAATAAATAAAATACTGTAGCAAAAACGCTGTTTGGTATAAAAATACAGTGGAAAATTAATATAATTTTTATATTGTTCAAAAGGAAAATTAACTACAACGAACAATTTAATAAATGCACATGGCACATCGCACAACGCCAAAACTTAGAATAAAAAAGAAGGCAGCAAACAAATCAACAGCCTAAGTATTTGATTAAATTCTTTAGAACAACTATATTTAAAAAAAAAAGTGGAACAAATAATTTAAAGAACACTAATACAAGTCAAAAATATCAGAGCAAAGCCGCAAACTGCCATTAAGACGACGGACCTGAACCTCAGTCTTGACCTGAAACAACAAATTGCAAACATCAGACTAAATTTTCTTACAGAATAAAAAACAACTTCTGCATTATATAAAAACGAATAAATAAAAATAATATGTATTTATTTATTTGTAAAGCCTATCCGTTATAAAAAAATACCCGTTTTTTTTTTTTTAAATAGCCTAACAGATAGCAAACAGAAACACTACAAAAAGGAAATTAAGCATTCTTACCTAACCTTTCAATTCGATTTTAATTTTTTCATATTATGTGAGAGGAACACCAGCTTGTCCACATTGTTGGGAAGAAGGGAGCTTCTCGACTTGTTCACAATGAAGCCGGCCTTTGAAAAGATGCGCTCTGATGGAGTGGATGTGGAAGGGATACAGTGGGGGCGTTTAGCTGCTTTAGCGAGCTTTGGATATCTATGGTCATTTTTTTGCCACCATGCCAATGGTCCCAAATCAACCTTTGTTTTATCTGCCAAGTACATTTTTATTTCATCCTTCTCTTCTGCATGCTCTTCCTCATCAATGGCCATCAGCATGGATATCTCAGCCTGCTTTTCCTTTTTCGGTTCGGGCTCACCCTCCTCTGCAGGGCTAATGCTGTCATGATCACTTTCTGGCGCAGCTTCTGTAGATAAACTTTCTGCCAGATCCAACACTGTGGAGTACGCATCTTCTCGTTCGTGTTGGTCAAAGAATGACAAGCTCTTAAAACGTGGGTCTAAAGCACTATTCGGACGGGACTAGTTTTCTAAACTACGTTTGAGTTTCGATTCTTATCACCTGATGTAAGTGATTTTCATGTATCAATTCGGACGGGACTAACAGGAGGGTCTGATTTGTGCATCTGGGCGTCACAGAGATCACGCGCTCTGTATGCGTGCATTGCATTCATTCAGAATGATTGCCTTAGTATTATTACACAATAAATACTAAATGGCTAGTATAACAAAACCATATTAATGTGTGGTTCCTTTAGTTTAACTTGTTTTCCTTCTTTTTTTTTTTATTAAATGTAATTAAAACATGTAACTGAGTACATAAATGAACGTGAGTAATCTTACCTGATGCTGATATTACAATAGCCAGTATTAACAGTTTAAGCGATCTTGCTCTTGATTTTATTATTTGTATTATTTTTTTATTATTATTTATTTGCCGCTAAGCAAATATATCTAACATCCGCGCGGTAAATGCCCCACAAGGCGTCTAGCAGCAGCGATGCATCGACATATGGGGTCAGTTTTAAGAGCCACGTTTATGCATAACTGTAACGTGTGCCCTGCACAACGGACACCCTTCGCATTACCCCAGGATGGGTCATCAGAAATCAGTTCTGTGCACAACACCATATTAGTGGCATTGTCATCGACTGCTACCCTCTTTTCTGCAGGTATTTTAAATTCTTCCATCACTTCACTGAGTCACTCTTTTATGTTGGTAGCTGTGTGGCTCTCCTCCAGCACTTTTGTTTTCAACACAAAAGAATGTAGTTGCCAATCTTCAGACATGAAGTGTGCAGTAACGGTCATGTAACCCTCATTCTTGATAGAGGTCCATGTGTCATTTGTAAAGCTGACTGCTGTACAACTTTGAATTTTCTTAACAAGAATTTCTTTAGTCGTGTTGAACTTGCTTGTTAAGCCATGCATTATTGTGTCGCGTTTGGGAATGGTGTAGCCTGGTTCGAGGAATTCAAACATTTCTTTGAACCCGTCACCACGGACAACGTTGATTGGTCTCATATCAAGCGCAATGAAATCGACAATTTTCTCTGTGATTTCTCGCTTTCTTTTCTCACTTAGAGGGTGTCTCAAAACTAATCTCTGCTGCATTATTGTTGACTGCGAAGTCGAAGCGCACGACGCCACATCACTGCTGCTATATTGTGGATGAGCCTAGAGACAAATGCATGTCAAAAACCATGAATATGATTTAACTTAACAGCGCAAATGTGTTTATATCCTTATTGTTAAAACGAGGGGCCATGTGGTGGTTAACGTTACTACTTAAATTTTTTTAAATGATAAGACATATTCGATGTTGACGAGTGATAGGCAAATGTTTGCCTGCAGAGTTTGCAAACAGCCTTTTTAGGGTTATTATACCCCGAGGCACGAGATCTCGTTGATCTCTCGTTGCTTTGATGTCATGTCTTACACTGACTGCGAAGCCCCTGATTGCGTAATTTTTTCACGTGATTTTTTTTTTTGCGACTAACCACCTAATGAAAATGTATTCGACCAATCCCTCTTCATATCGACTAAAGTTTAGTCGACTATTTGGGGGCAGCCCTATATTAAAGTACAGTTCTGTACCCCTTGAAAGGGTTTCTACCTTCTTCGCTACCAAATGGTGTAGTCTAGTTATTTACCTGTAGTCTTCTACAGAGTCTTCTACAGAGTGTTTGTTTTTGTAAAATTTATGCATAATTGTGAGAAATAACAACATTGTCTTTCAATAGAGAATGTTTTCTCGACTCTTTATCATTTATCCTGACTCACATAATGTGTTTGTAAGAGCAGACTCTCAGAATAAGTGATGATCTGCTGATGATCTGAATGTCTTGTTGATCTGAGGCTCATCAATATGACCAGAGCTGCTGAAAAGACTCTTTATTGCTTCTCAACAGCTCTCGTTCTCACCTCGTTAATTATGCTGATGTCTCCAGATCTCTTGTAAATTGCTACTCAAAGCTCACTTCATTGGTTTCAACAGACTATATTTAACATTTATATTGGGACGAATTTCTTTACAATATTTATGTTTGGTTATCAGTTGGCATAACAACAAACTCAGTAACTGTTATATATTTAATTTTGGTAGATCAGTTCCTCCCACTGCAATTACATCATCAATGAAGCTCCTCCCACATCGTTCACATCCTCAGGGAAGCTCCACCCCCAGCAGTTCCCAAATAAATGCGGGAATATTCCCATCAGTTTACAACAGCATCAGATCATCAGGAAGAGCTGAAATCTGCCAAGACTGAGTTTCTTAAAGAGGACAGAGAGAAGATGAGAGATCCAGAACCCTGCAGAACCAAACTCACTGAAGACACTGAAGAACTAACAGGTCAGGTTTATTCTTCAAGCACTTCTTCAGATTCAGATCTTCTGTGAAATGGGTTCAAAAATGGCTTTCATCAAGTGGTCAGTAAAGGGAGGTTTTATTATTATTGTTTTATATTTATTTGACATTGGTATACATCTGCTTTACTGTTCTTTTGCAACCATGTTACCAAAATGTTAAACTTTAGGTAAAGACCAAAATGTATCAAGTAATGACTATATAGTATATATATGAAGTAGTACTTCTCCTGAATTAAAGCTGTTTTTGAAAAAGCAGACTTACTGAAATCATGTTTAAACTTCTTCTTCTGAGTGAATTTTAACATGTATCTCCTCCTAGAGCTTTCAAGCTAGAACCACCAAACTCAGCTCAGACCTTCACACCGCTCTGACTCGGGTTGTTATATCTATTCTAACTGATCCAGCTTACAGTTTACGTAAACCAGACTATCAAATCAGATACAGCTAAAACCAGCCTAAGCTGATTGGTTACTTTGGCTGATCTCCCAAGCCTGTTTTTAAGTGGTTTTGGAAACATGTTAACAACATGGTAGTAACTTGCTAATCATGCTAGTGACATGCTTTTAAAGTGTTTTTGGCCACTGTCACGCTAGTCTTAGCTGTTTTTTTGCTGATTATTTTACTGAATCAAATCTTTAACTGGGTTTAGCTGGATTAGCATAGAAACATGCTAGCAACATGCTAGTCACTTACTAATTATGCTAACAACATGCTATTAATTTGCTCATCAAGCTAACAACATTCTTGAGAAAGTCTAGTCACTTCAGCAGGGGTTCAGATAAAAAATCGGCAGCTGGCAGCAGGAAGTGGCTGCCATTGACAGCCGGAAGGCAGTAACTGACAGCCGGAAGGCAGTAACTGTCAGCCGGATGGTAGGCGGGACCTGCCATTCTGTGGGAGCCAATCAGTATCGACCAACGTGGGCGCAACCAATCAGATATAACTGCACCCAAACGCTTCAGTAATGGTTGTGATTGATCAAACGGTAAGTTCAGAAATTGGTCATCGGAGTAATTAATGTTTTTTTGCGTTGTAAGTTTGATTTTAATTGGTATCTTGGTGAACGACTTGGTAGACTTGGTGTCTACTTTGGTTTAATTGTTCAATGAAATCTAATTAGTGGTAGCAACGTTGTTTGTGTACCTTGTTAGGGGCCTACCATTAACTTCAAATTACGTTTGACGTACCATTAAATATTAACGTTTGTTAGCGTGTTAACAGTCTATTGAATAATATAAAAGAATGTTGTTTGACTGGAATGATAGAAGATACATTTGCAACACTAACCATATATTTTTGCATGTTAAGTCTTTCAGGAGATTGTGTGATATACATTAACTTAAGAGTTCTTAAAATAAGTTTTTTTTTTTTTGCACTATTGAGGTGTGTTTTCTCTAATACTATGCATGTGCAGAACTGTTCTGTGTACCAGTTGAAGTTGTAAGCATGTGAATGCAAAACAATTTTTTTTTTAATTTTTTTTTTATTGTTATCTATACAAAATATAATGGACCGGTTCATAATTCCTTATAACTTTTAGGTCTAGTTTCACAGACAGGGCTTGGATTAAGCCAGGATTAGGCTGTAGTTAAATTTAGAACATTGAAGTAGCTTTTGTAAACATGCATTTAGAAAGAAAAAAAACACATTACTGATGTGCATCTTGAGACAAAACCATGGGACTGACACCTTTTTTTTATTTTTTTTGTAATACCCAATAGTTGCCAGATGCTGTCCTGTTGAAAATTCTTCTTTACGTGATCCTGGAGGAGGGGTGATGCTACATTACTAAGTCCGTCTTTGGTTTGTTCCAAATTCAGAAGTCTGCTGTACTGTATACAGACTCCTTTCGAAAGAGGGCACAATCCAGCTGGCTTGACTGAGTATCTTCTTTTACAGATTTGATTAGAGGTTTAAAAAGGTGCCATAACATTACATTTCTCAGTTGCCATGTCTGAATGTTTATCTTTGTAATAATGCTGTTTTCATGCTCCTCATCTCAATATACAGGTGGAACAAAATGGAGAACAAGTCTAAGCCATGTCAGGAATTCAACAAAATGTACACTCTGCAGACACTGCGACGAGGTTTACAACAACTGCTTACCAGGTGTGCAAATTATGCATGAAAATGTAATCACCGCTCTGTACATGATGACAAGATGCAATGGGAATAATCATTAATATGGCTGTGCATGCATGTCTACTGTTAATAAAGCAATTTAGGTATTAAAGTCACCAATTTCTTATGAATAGTAAAATGCAGCAGCTAGAGTTCTTCCTAGAATCAGGAAGTATGACCAGATTAGCCCAGTTCTGTAAACCCTGTACTGGTCCCTATCAAACATCGTATAGATATTAACATCTTCAATTATATTAATCTGTTCCTTTCTTATTCGAAGGTCACTGCAGTCACCCGGATAGAGTACGTATCCAGACCAGATGGTGGATCGCACCTAGAAAGGACCTCTACAGCCCTGAAAGACAGCGGAGACCAGGACAACTAGAGCCCCAGATACAGATCCCCTGTAAAGACCTTGTTTTTTCTCCATTTTGTCACCGGTGGAGTTTTGGTTCCTTGTCGCCTCTGGCTTGCTTCGTTGTGGTCACTTCATTTACAGTGATATCATTGACATGATTGCAAACGATTCCACAGATACTATTTAAACTGAACCGAGCTGAAGGATGACATCACTGAATTGAATGATAAACTGCCTTTTAAACTGACTACAAACTGAGTTTACTAATGTCCTTCTGCATTATTGACTGACACACTATTTTCCTATTTAATACTGTAAAGTTGCTTTGCTTTGAGCTGTATTAATTAAAGCACTATGTAAATAAACGATGCTTGACTTGACCATGTTGCAAGAGGAAAATGAGGAGAGATGCACATCCACCCTGGGTTTTACAGTGATTGGTGCAAGATGCTGGAGAAGTAACTCTGTATACCTCATCAGTTCTGATCTAAGAGTCTTGAAAATACCTCCGGATTGTTGTTAGTGATTCTGATTGATATTTTAGTCTGCTTGCTTACTGGATATATTTTATACGGTTTACATTGTAAAGCACTGACTTTGACAACTTACTAACCCAGTTACAAATTTAACAGCTACTTTATACTATATATATATATATAGTTGTTTCTTGAAATACTACAAATATAACCGCAAATTATGATTTTAAATAAAGGTCTCTGAGAGACTTCTCTCTTTTCAGTCATTTGTGTATATAGCCTATAATAAATATACAACATACACCCAGTAAGTGCCACTCTCGTATATAAATATAAATTGTTTTATTTCACACAAACAATGATACATGCATAAACATTCAGCTGGAAATTAACGTTTAGCAAAATGATCTTATTTCTTTGTTTATATTTGATCAATATTTTAAATCAAATAATATACAATACTGACCTTTATACTTATTTAAAAAAGTATTAAACATAATCATAAGTGTATATAATTATTTATTTGTCTTGTTGCCGCCGGCAGCCTCCTCCAATTTCCGGGTATTAGCGACAGCTGCCATCCGGTTTTATTGGCAGCCACTTCCTGCTGCCAGTGACAGCCACTTCCTGCTGACAGCTGCCGATTTTTCGCTGAACCCCCTCTCAGTCACTTGCTAATCATGCTAACAATTTTTAAAAATGTTTCATTTTTTAAGGAGGATAATCATGTAATGAGTAACAGTGGAAGGCTGTAATACCTCAGATACTTTGATGTCCTGAGATTCAGACAATACAAACACACACAGACATCTGTTTCCACAGAGTCAAGATTGCTGTCCTTCCATCACATCTCTCTCTTCTCCCCCACTTCAGCCTCTTCACCCATCATTCCCTCCATTCACTTCACTCAGAAAGATCAGATGAAATATAATCTTCAGTCAATGCAGGTGAATTCAGTCAGGTTTGGTGTCATTAGAAAAGTGTGACTTGTGTCCAAAGAAACAGACCAGGAATCTAATAGAAGTGAGAGAGTTTAGAGATGCTTTGTCTGCTGCAGATGGTGTGTTTTTCCCACGGTCTCCATCTTAATGACTTAGTGTTCCTCAAAGAAGTGTGAAATCCCAGTCAATGCAAACTCCAGATGTTATGTCATGCCTCCATCTGGAAAATGATTATCCTGCTCACACTATGACTATAAAGCATTAGAAAGGTCTGAAGATTCAAAATATTATATTATCATGATAAAAATTGCTGAGAGTAATTTCTTAATTTTTGTCAGGTCTGCAAAATCATGCGGTATGGGCCTCCTATGATTCACTGTGAAAAAAAAAAAAACATGACTGAAAATATTGCGCTTATCTGTCTTAAAGCCACCTCTGGTGTTCTCATAATAATAAAGGACATGTATAATGCTGTGGTAATCGATATAGACTTTATTACAGTAGATTGTAATGTTCAACCTCATTCTGCAGTAAGAAACCACATCAGATCACAAAAGAGAGTTATTTAAAATTACAAAAATAATAGCAAGCACAAGGTGGCATACTTCATAGTAATAGTCAAAAGCTATAACTGAGTTATGTAGGTTTATGAAGGAGAGTGAGTGGAGCTACTGTTTAAATCATAGCAAGCACGAGCAGCCTATTAAATAACATTAGCCATAACCTCAGACTAATAATCAGACGGATGAGTGAGATCAACGTATTACAACATATTCACCTAAGTCTTACATGATAAAATCAATTTTTAAAAAACACTGGCATTTGTTGTCTTCTGATTTGGAGCTGAGCGATATTTTTAGACATCCTCCTTGATTGTACACAAACATGCTAGGAATTTAAAAGACAGCTTGGTACATGCTCTTTTTCAGAGCGTTAACCCTCGTGCATCTCAGAGTTTACTTAGTCCTATACAGAAGGGCAATTATCGTTGTGGGAATTGTGCTCAGTGTAACAATACTTTTAAAACATCATTTTTTTGTCATCCTAGAACTGTCAAAAAATATAGCATCAAATCTGTGATTACTTGTGTTTCCACTCATGTTGTGTATTTGATCCGTTGTCCTTGTGGTTTAGGCTATGTGGGAAAAACGTCACGTCAATTGAAACAAAGAATTAGTGAACATAAGACATACACTTTTGTGGGATTGAGAAAGTAACTTTGCCACCTAGAGGTGGAAACATTGAATTACTTCTACAAAGACGCGAACTGTTTTGGATTTACACCCTTCAAACTTTATCACCTATGGGTATGAACGATGAAGCATTATTTAATGTAATGTTATAGTCATGCAATTGTTTTAGAATAAAATTAGCAGATAGCTAGCAACAGCTTGCTTTAAACTTTAAACTAAAATGTTTTATAGGTAATTAACTGCACATTGTCTTAGGCCTATACATACTGTGGATTATTAAGGTTAAATTTTACTATAAACTCTTGCTTAATGATGTAAGCACACTTTATAATTTCAGATGTGTATGTTTTTCTAAGAATTAATGATTTGTTATACACCGATTCAGACACTGACGGGCAGACAGTCCAATTGCTTTAACCATTCATTGTAATGTATCGGCTCAAAGGAGTCATAAGGTCGCGAATCAGACTTTAGCGGACATGTTGTGTGGGGAATCCTGGCTGTTAGGACGTCGCGAAAGATTTGTCAATACACACACACACACACAAAACATTTCATAACTGGATCTATTTTTTTGTTGTGTTTATTTAAAGTTATGTCAGCTGCATGTGCGGAATGCTTGTCACAAGTTGTAAGAGAAGATAAAGCAACTTTGTTTGACTGCAATTCACATCCAGCGATAATTCAGCAGGAATAATTTCCGATTGCACCACGTGAAACATGGATTCGTCTTCTGACCTTTAGGCCCTGTGTCCACCAAAGCGTTTTTCCCCGTGGCTAGTGTATTTTTCCTGCTGTTCTCAATGTGAGTGCCGCGTTTTTTAAAACGCCAGGAGCATGCCGAGCGCTGAGCGTTCAGGCTTTTTTTTCTGGCCCCGAGAGTTAAAGAATGTTCAACCTTGGATAAAACCATAGGATAAAATGCTGCGCTCATCATCACTGTCACTTTCTAGTCAGCTAACCAATCAGAGTGCAGAAGGGGCGGGCCAAATAACTCACCGCTAAATTGTCACAACTGTCATTTTGTTACAACGACGTGTCAACAAGCGCTACAACGAGAAAAAATGGAATAGAAATTAATATTGCTAGTTTTTTAGCATCCAGAGCATTTTATTCGGAAAAAAATTATTTACCAAATCAGATAAAAGTAACAGTTTAGTGGATATTCCGTTGCGCCACAAAAAGCGCTCACAGGTGGGCGTTTTCAGCAGAGCGCTGGCGTTTTCAGCTGCCTAAAACTCTTTGGTGGACACAGGGCCTTAGGATGATTTTTATGCGAGGAGAGGGCAAAGACAGAACTGAAGACGGAGAGTGTCCGCGTGGGAGAGGGGCGATGTGCTCGTTCTCTCCATCAGTATCCTGCTTCATTCACAAAACCCAATTACAGATCAAATAAGGCTTTGGCGGGACAAAAAATTGTTTTGGCGGCTACATTGATCCTTTTCAATGTAGGAAAAACCCTGAAGTCATGCCCATTGTCCGGGAACACCCTGCCAAGGCCCAACAGGCCCAGCAGCGGCATTACAACCAGGCAAATTCCTGGCCACCTGGCAGGGACCGTACACCATCTTGTGACTTCCTCTCTGTGCCGTGGCCTGCCTCCAAGACTCAGGTATGGGCCTTTTTGGGGTTGGCTGGCTACTACCGCCGCTTTATCCCTAACTTCTCCTCCTTAGCTTCTCCCTTGACAGACCTGATCTGGTAGGGCCAGCCAGAGAAGATCCTTTGGAGCCCAGAGACAGAGGCAGCATTCCAGTGGATAAATACTGCTGTTTAGAGCCCCCGACTTCATCCGCCCCTTCCTGCTGCAGACGGATGCATCCGATACTGGGTTGGGAGCCTTTCTGTCCCAGGGCCATGATGGCAAGGAACACCCAGTAATATACATCAGCCAAAAGCTGACCCCAGCAGAGCCGACCAAGCTCCTCTGCAGTGGATGGCCCGAGCTAAGGACACGAACGCCAGGGTGACTCTGTGGTTCCTCGCACTCCAGGACTTCAACTTAACTGTGCAACACCGGGGAATGAAATTCCCTGCAGTGCTGTGCCAGGTCTGATGATTAAGGAGGTTCCCACAGAAACCTGTGATCTCAGCCACCTAATACCGGAACATGAAGCCAGATGACTGTATTCCTAAGTAGAGCAATGTCCAAAATATCATTATAGAGTATCACAGAGTAACATGAAGGAATATTAAACTAAACATAAGAGCAGCATGTATTCCAGTTTTTAGATGGAGGACAGCTGATTGTTAAGTGGTCTGAAGGCTTGAAGATAGAAGCTGTTCTTCAGTCTGGTTGTCTGTGATCAGATGGATTGGAAGAGTCTGCCAGATGGCAGTGTGGCAAACAGGTGATGAGCAGGGTGAGTGCAGTCCTTGATGATGCAGCAAGCCTTTCTCAAGCAGCGAGTCTGATAGATGTCCTGTAAGGCTGGGAGTTTATGTCCAATGGTGAGTCCTGCTGGTCTCTCTCAAGAGCTTCGCGGTCCAAAGAAGAGCAGTTACCGTACCATACAGTGATGCAGCTGGTCAGAATGCTCTCTATAGTGCAGCAGTAGTAGTTTGACATGATGTTAGAGGAGATGCCAAACCTCTTCAGTCTCCGCAGGAAGTAGAGATGCTGACGGGCTGTTTTCACTATGGTCAATGGAGTGTAGGCTCCAGGAAAGATCCTCAGAGATGTCAATGCCAAGGAACTTGTAGCTCTTAACTGTCTCTATTATCTCTCCATTGATGTGAATGGGAACGTGACCCTCTCTGTGATTTCCTGTAGTCCACGATCATCTCCTTGATTTTGCTGACATTTAGAGAGAGATTGTTATCAGCACACCATGCTGTGAGTCCAACCTCATCTCTGTAGGATGTCTCATCGCCATTAGTGATGAGTCCTAGGATAGTTGTATCATCAGCAAATTTGAGTATGATGTTGGAGCTGTGCTTAGCAGATATTGTGATATTGCGCATAGTTGTATCGTCAGCAAATTTGAGTATGATGTTGGAGCTGTGCTTAGCAGATATTGTGATATTGTGCAAACTGCTCCACATGCGTTGGGGGTCAGACCCATGACTCCACTCTGTCCCTAAAGTCTCTTTTGGCTTATTTGATGGATCTTTGAAGGTCATACCTGGACTTCTTGTAAGCAGTTAAATCCCCAGAGTTGAAGGCCGCAGTTCATGCTCTTAATTTGGCCCGCACCTCACCGTTGACCCATGGTTTCTGGTTTGGAAATGATTTAACATGGGACCATATCCTCTGTGCATTTGTTAATGTGTCATATCACAGAGTTTGTGTATTCCTGTACCACCACCTTTAGTGTTGAGTAGTAGTGATCTAATGTCTGATCATCTTGTGTAGGGAAATTTATGTGCTGGTAGAATTTGGGAAGAACTTTCCTAATATTCACCCTGTTAAAATCCTTGTTCCTTTTGCTCAATTGGTAGGGCAAGTGCAAGGTTGGGGGTTAGATTCCCCGGGAACACATGATAGGTAAAAATTGATAGCCTGAGTGCACTGTAAGTCGCTTTGGATAAAAGCGTCTGCTAAATGCATGAATTAAATTTAATTTTAATTTAAAATTCCCAACGATGAAAGCAGAGTCAGGATGAGCAATTTCTAATCCATTTATGGTGTTGTACAGTTCGTCCAATGCTTTAGTTTTGTACACATGAGGCAGGATGTAAACAAGTGTAAGAACTCTCGCAGGAGGTAGGATGTAAACAAGTGTAAGAACTCTCGCAGGAGGTAGGAGAGGCGCACTTTAATAGAGAGCAGTTCGAACTCAGGGGAGCAGTGTGTAAATAAAAATGTAACATTAGTGCTTCAGCGAGTGTTAATCATAAAGCACACGCCTCCCCCTCTGCTCTTACCAGAGTTTAGTGATCTGTCATGATGAAAAACTGAGAATCTAGGCTGTATAATAGCTGTATCTAGTACTTCTAAATGTAACCACGTCTCACAGAAAGCCAGAATGCAGCAGTTACGAATGTCCTGCTGGTATGTGATTCTCGCATTAAGTTACTCAAGTTTGTTATCCAGAGATGTATGTTGGCTAACTGTCTGAACAAATGTAAGTATAGTTAGTAAAATGAATAAAACAAAAAAAAAAACATGAAAAACAGGAAAGTTTGCACAGAGCACTCGTCAGCGACGCCATCGTAGCGGCATGCCGGAAGTTCATGCCGGAGGAGTGCAAGTCGCGACACTAGCATCTCTGTAATCTGTAATCAGGGTGGACTGGTGGCCGAGGAGGTAATAGAGGAGCTCTAGGACTGCCCACTTGACGGCCAGTGCCTCCTCCTCGACGATTGCGTACCATCACTCCACTGAGGTCAGCTTTCGGCTGATATAGATCACCGGATGTTCCTCACCGTCGAGGACCTGGGAGAGGACGGCTCCCAACCTGGTATCGGATGCATCCGTTTGCATCAGAAAGGGGCGATTGAAGTCGGGGGCCCTGAGCATGGGCTCGGATGTGAGGGCGGCCTTCACCCGCTGGAACCCGCACTCTCCGTCTCCAGGTTCCAAAGGACCTTCTCTGGTTGCCCCTTCCTGGTCAGGTCTGTCAGGGGAGAGGCTAAGGAGGAGGAGTTAGGGATGAAACAGCGGTAATATCCCGGCAACCCCAAAAAGGCCCGTACCTGAGTTTTGGTGGTGGGCCGCGTCGTGGAGAGGATCGCCGACACCTTCTTCTCCTGTGGTCGAATGAGGCCGTGACCCACTTGGTAGCCGAGGTACTTGGCTTTGGTGAGGGCCAGGTGACACATTAGGGGAGTTGACGGTCAGCCCAGCCCGGAGGAGCTCCGACAACACCTTCCGCAGCCATTCCAGGTGATCCTCCCAAGTCTCGGAATGTATGACCACATTGTCCAGGTAGGCGGCCGCGTAGGTCTGGTGATAGTGACCCGCCGGCTCTTCCCTGGTATCCCCATGGACGCAGGTGATGAGCAGTCTGGCTTTGGGTACGGGCAGTGGAGGAAGGACAGTCGACCGGACAAGGGTGACCCCACTGCCAGAATCGAGGAGAATTCGGGGAAAGGGCGGCGCTCGCTCCCCAGCCGCCCGGTCTTGGGTGGCCTCCGCCAGCTCGATAGCCTCCACCAGCTCATCGACATTGGTGGGGTTCCTCATACCAGCCGCCTGCCAGAGAGGGCAGCGTAGGGCCCATAGGAGGCGGTCCACTACTATACGCTCCGCTACCTGGTGTATGGTGGGAACCCTGGCCAGTAGCCAGTGTTGGGCGAGGCGTGAGAGGTCAGTCATTTGCACATTGGCGGGCTGCCGTGGGTTGTAGGACCAGTCATGGAAAAGTTGGGCGGCGCCAATAGGCGACAGTCCAACCCGCCCCAAGATTTCCTTCTTCAGCTCTTCATATGAACCGCTCCACTCGAGGGTAAGCATAAAGTACACCCGTTGCGCTTCTGTCAGCAACGGTGCCATGATCCACGCCCACTCATCCCTGGGTAAATGCATCCCGGGCTGCGACCACCTCAAACATCTGGAGGAATGTCTCGATGTCATCATGTGCCGTCATCTTAGGAATGAGCTGGGTAGCCTGGGCTCGGGGTCAGGTAGCGGAGTATGCAGGGTGGGGGCCATGCAGAAGGCGGCGAGCTTGTCGGGAGGCCATGTGCTCCATGATCATGATCATGAAGTGCTTCTGCAGATATTCCATCAATGGATGTGGTGGGATCCTGGTTGGTAACTTCTTCACTGCAATGCCCGCATTCTCGACCAGTGTGACGGGGGGGAAGAAGTACACTACAGGAGCATCAAGGTGAGTTCCCCGAAGGGTGGATTTTTAACGTTGACAAACGTGAGGGGAAAGTAGTCATCGTGAGGGGTTTCCGGTGCTCAGTGCTCGGCCTTCATCTCTCTTTCTCTCTCTCTTGATGCACAGTGCTGTGTGGGTCCGTGAAGTCCGATACCATTGAACCCTTATTGGCTTGCCTTGGGGACATCAAGAAATGGCTGTCCAATAGCTTTCTTCGACTAAATGAAAATAAGACAGAGGTAATCGTCTTTGGCCCCCCAAAGTTGAGAAGTGGTCTCATAAATGAGCGTGGCAAGCATTTCCCCTCAGTCTCCTCTCAGGTCAGGAACATTGGTGTCATTCTGGACTCTGAACTTTGCTTAACTAAGCAAATTAATACAGTTGTCAAGAACAGTTTACCAGAACTTTTAATGACCTGGAGAAAGTCATTCATGCTTTTATTACCTCCCGTCTTGACTACTGTGATTCATTATATTTGGGTCTTCCTCAGTCATCCATTGCACGCTTATAGATGGTGCACAATGCTGCTGCAAGGCTGTTGAATGGGGGGAAGAAAACAGATCACATTACATCAATTTTAACCTCTCTTCATTGGCTCCCTGTCTATTTTAGAAGGCTTTTTCTATTGCTGCCCCCCGTTTCTGGAACCAACTTCCACTGGACATTCGCTATTCACCTTCTATTACATTTAAAATGAAGTTGAAAGCATGTCTTTATTTCCAGGCTTTTTATGTTTGGATTTTATCCATGTTCCATTGTTTTTCTGTGTCATCTATTTTGTTTATTTTATGTTTATCTTTGACTTTGTTCAGCGCTTTGGTCAGCTTTGCTGTGATAAATGCGCTATATAAATAAACTTTACTTATTTTTTCTAAGAACTCTTATATGCTTTGAACTTGTTTTTGTTGTTAGAATAAGACCCTCATTCTTCTTTTTCTTTTCCTGTTTTATTTTATGGTGTGATTATTGTTTTTTCGCTTTTTTTCTATTTGGCTGTATCAACACATGAAGTTTTAATAACAAGGTTTGCCTAATCAACAACACTGGTGGACCACAATCAAGTAATCAATACCATAGTATAAATACAGCTGGCTTACCTCTTTCCATTGATGGTTTATCAGCATGCTGGTTCGCTCGTTCAAACCATGTTGGACAGAAAACTCCTCCCTGGCCTCTTTGCCGCAACCAGTCAACCCCAAGGCTACTCCACAGCACCGTGACACTGCAATCGAGCCCCAGGTCGCATCTCACTGATGGGCCTCAGCTAGAGTGGCCACCTGCCTCCCAAGGTGCTTAGATCTACCTTTGCCTCCCCGGCTTCCTCATATTGCTCGGCCAGGCAAAAAATCCCACCATAGGGAAGTGGACCGTGTGAAGTCTGAGGCAATCCTTGATCAAATCTGACGTCCAGCCTTCAAGCAAGTTAAACAAAACAAAATTATATGACTTATATATTAACATGCATAAACCTAATCTTTCTCCCACGTCTACCCCATTTCCAAAAGGATAAAAGACAAAACAAACCTCCGGACTCACCTCAGCGGACTCCACCGTCTTCCTCTGGAGCAAGGCCCAGCTCTGCACATTCATCAAGCTGTGCCATGCCCATGATCCTGCATCAGATGTCGGCAAGAGCTTCCAGGCTACATAACCTTACCTTTTCCTTCCTACGACCTATGAGACTTACCCATTTGAGGTGTGTGCTCCCATCAGATGCCGATGAGAGCCTCCCGGCCACAGAACTGTGCATTTCCTTCTACGCCCGACAGACAACCTTTCCTTTCCATTTTACAGCCGCAAAGCTGACCTATCCTTTATACGTGTATCCAGCTCCCGTGGGAGGTTGGCGAGAACCTCCTTTTCCATTCTACGGTCGTCAAAGGCTTACCTGTCCGATGTCGCAAGTGCAAGCTCCCATAGGACGTCGACGAGAGCCTCACAGCCACCCAAACTTACCTCTTCCAACCTAGGTCCTGTGACACTGACCCAGCAGATACAGCGAGCTTGAAGTTCATGTTGGATGCTGGTGAGAGCCTCCTGGCCACACAACTTTACATTTCCGTCTTACATCCGGAGAGGCTTACCTGTACGATGCTGTGAGAACAAGCTCCCGTCAGACGTCTGCGAGAGTCTCCTGGCTAGACAAACTCACCTTTTCCTTTTCTATGGTCGGCGAGACTTAACCCTTTGATCGTGTGTGCTCCCGTCAGACGTCGGTGAGAGCCTCCTGTCCAGACAACCTTACTTTTCCAATCTATTGGCGGGCGAGACTTATCCCTTCGATCGTGTGTGCTCCCATCGAACGTCGGTGAGAGTTTCCCGGCCACATAACTTTACCTTTCCATTTGACGGTAGGCGAGGCTTAACCATCCAAAGCCATGAGTCTCAACCTCCCGTCAAATACTGTCTAAACTCCCTCCGCTATCCTCACATCTTTTCCCCCTGCTTGGCGAGGCTTACCAATTCGATTGGAGAACTCCATTGGATGCAGCGAGAGCCTCCCAGCACAGGTTTTCTTTTCCTACCCCATTGGATGCAGCAAGAGACTCCCAGCACAGGTTTTCTTGTCCTCTCCCTGTCCGGTGAGGCTTACCCATCTGATGCGTGTGCTCCCATCAGACATCGGCAACAGTTTTCCCGGTCGCTTGCCTTCAAGCGAGTCTCATCCATCCGATGCCATGAGTATCGACCTCCAGTCAGATGTCGCAAGAGTCTCCTTGTCAGTCAGCCCAAAAACCTTTTTATCTGCCAAACTGAGAGGACCCAGGAGTCTTAGGCCCAATCCCAATTCTACCCCTTAGGCCTTCCCCTTTCCGGTGTCTTGATTCTCTTTTGGTTGGAAGGGTAGGGGTAAGTTGAACAGCCGGATAGACCTTCAAATTAAGATTTTTTGGGACCACACTTCAAACGAAGGGGTATGCATTATTTTGGCAACATGGCTGCTACAGCGAACAAAAAGACACCTAAATGTAAACTTTTTTTTAGCATAAATAAAGATTTTTAACTAAAAGTAATCATTTGTTTTATGTTACATTCAATTGTGAGTTCATATTAACAGGATATGTTACTCATAAAAATGTTTGCAAAAAAATGCTAATATTTGCTAACGTCATATTATTACAGACCACAGCATATGTCTGATCAGGGCGATAACTGCCTTAGACATTGATGGGGGCTAATCCCCCAATAATTAGAAATCACTAAACTATTTTCTCAAATATTGCCTATTCGAGAGAGAGAGAGAGAGAGAGAGAGAGAGAGAGAGAGAGAAATGGAAGTTGCGTGTATTTGCATCTGTGTGTTTACCTTTTTAGAGTGAGTTTACTTAAAAACAGTGATTGTATCCTCTTATCGCTGGAAAATAAAATGTACCGATTCAGTATTTAAACCCCAGACAGCATGCCAAACACTCATACCATACCTCTGCTAATTATATGTAAGCGTGAACTCATGAAATTAGGTTTTAGTAACAAGGTTCAGAAGGAGCGCGTCAGATACGTAGCCTAATCAACACCGGTGGACCACAATCAAGTAATCAATACCATAGTTTAAATTCCGCTGACTTACCTCTATCCATTGAGGGTTTATCAGCATCCCTCCTACAACGCATCTCCTCACTTTGAGTTTACTTACAACTAGTAGGGGAGGGGGGGGGGGTACTCTAGGTTTGGGCCATTCGCGAGCTCGGAGCCCTTCCCCGGACAGCACACCAAATATGCATACCATACCTCAGTTAATTATATGTAAGCGTAAACTCGTGAATAATAATATGTGTTCAGTTGTTGAAATGTGCCATAAAAGTTTATAATTGAACTTGATACCTTAATAATAAAAATAAAAAAAATAATAAAATAAAAAATTGGTCAGACATCAACATTGCTCGTGACATACAAGAAATCTATAAATCCATTGTGTTTATTAATGCTTTTGTAAGTAATTTCACACAATCCCTGTGTGTTTGTTTACATTGCATGCTACAACAGTGTCAGTTCACCATTTTAGCGATGCTGAGATAAAATTACATTAGTTTAAGTTTGAAGAACTCACGACGATGCCATTTTGATGTATTCAAGTGGAGGTGACGCATTTCCAGTTCGAGGGTGGAGCTCCACTCACCCATGGTCTGCAGCCAGACCCTTCTCCTATTTAACATGCTCGCACCTTAATCTACCACGCGGTGCAGAGTAGACGTGCAATTAACTTACATTACAGCTCAGATGGAATGTCAAAGAGAGACGGGTGCTCCTGCCAAATTTCTGCCAAATATTTTCTTCCATTTCGTGGGTCCAAATAGACAGAAGAAAGCTTTATTCTGAAACGAAGCCATGCTTGCTGATATGGTGGTCTAACTCCTCCCCGAACTCCCCGCTGCTCTGTATCTTGCTCTCTCATTGACTGTGATGACTTTCACCTTGATATTTTATATAACTGACTCGCTGAGGCCAGACTATAAAGATGCTCAGGACAGTTGACGGGCCACTGCTGCGCATCGTCACAAAAGCTTATCTTTCTCACGTGTTGTTAAGCCATACCACTTGTCGATTTAAACATTAAAGCATCCAAAAACTAGACGCGGAAAAGCTGAACAGAGTAGCGCACGAGAGAGAGAGCCGCGTATCACGGACAGCGACACTGAACCGAGCTCTCTTCTGCGAAGTTCACCTCGAAGTTCCTTCTGCACCCGAACGAACAAATGCAAATCGCAGTTTGAACAAACAAAAAGATGTGAAAGAGCCCAATTCAACACCACGGTGTTCTGGTGTTCAGGGCTCGCGCAGAGAAAGGCGTCTCAAAACACTAGAACATCGAATTTGCTTATTTTTGCTCTTGTGCCGACAAATACATACAAAATATGTCAAAATATCCACCTTGGAAATTATCCTCGAAAAAACTGTAAGTTATTTCTTAAGTGAAAGTAAACAGTTGAGGAAAAAAATGGGATGTGTATTATATTGGATGCGTTCATCGTCTCTTAAAGTGACGGCGCCTAATTTAGCTACTGGCTGCTGTAATGTTAATCCAAGAAAATGAAAATGAAAATCACTCACTGCTCTTGACTGAATTTCTTTGTAGTTTTAACAGTCAAACCAAAAATTATTCAGAAACCAGATATCATTTTTGATATATATAGCAAAACTGTAATAATGTGAGAAATGTTGAAGGTGTCTGAATAAATGTAGGTTTGATTGTATATTTCATTTTTACATTGAAGACTATCCAGTGCTATTATTTGGTTTCTAGATTAATCTAGATTAATTTCAAGATCACAGTGAGATTAATCTAGATTAAAAAATTTTATCTATGCCTACCACTAGTCAGAACACTTTTCACACAGCAGGATTTTGAATCGCTGACAGGTCCAGATATTTAGCATGGCAAATATCTCACGAGCATCTGCGACTCGTCAGCGATTCTCTCTTGCTCATTCACACTGCATGATAGGCAAATCGGTGCTCGTTCACACGAGTGACAGTGATTTTAGGCATTTGTCTGCGATTTCCCAAAACCTGTTGACGAGCCAAAAAATTGGCTAAAATCGTGCAGTCTGAACTTGGCTTTAGTTAAAAAAAAAAAAAAAAAAATTATATATATGTATGTATATATTATGATTTTTCAGTTGCTAAAAATGTATTACATTTTATACCTGTATACAGTCACCATGATACTTACACATCATTGATATTGTACAGATTTTTTAACAAAACAAATGTTTCACATCACTTTCAGGATCGAAGTGCTGCAACAAATGTACTGTATATGAGACTGACCCTGTTGTTGTAGCTGGTTGCTCCCAAACAGTTGAACAGTGAGTCTCAGGTAATTGTCCATATTTTAGCCACATCTGAAATTCCATACAAAGCTTAAAAGTTAACATGAAAAATGTGATCTGAGCATTCTCTCTCTTTTTAAGTTTATTTCCTAATATAATTTTGCAGAAGTCCAGTCCTATGAGAATGCAAAACAGACCTACAAGTGGAGAGAATACAGAGAGACAGCAGCTAGATAGATAAAAAGCAGCTGTACAGATGTAACCAGTGAAATCACTACCTCTTTTGTCATGTTTATGGTTGATAAATAGGTGCTCATATAATTACAAAAATTATTTTTTTCAGATATCCTGCATTTTGCTTTTCAGATTCAGACTTCAAGAACGATGACTATTATGCTGTGTATTATGACCGTGCCTATTACATAGGAAGAGTAACAGATCACTGTCTATGTGAAGTTGTTGACGTCCCTCATGTCAAGTTCAAGTTTCTACACAAAGATTTGTTACGCAACGCATTCTCTCATGGCCAATGGGAGACAACATTAAGTGTGTTCATCCTATGTGGATCTTTATGGACCGGTTACCCATAACCCATTCAAAGTTTTTGACATGTTTGAAGTAGTTTTAGCATTCCAGCAGCGCACAGTCACAGTAGGTTACACACTGCCCTGATTGTCACCTGGCAGATATAAGGTTAACCCTGACCGCTGCTTAACTGACATTTATCTGCCTCAACCACCTTCCATTTCTGCAGTAAATTAATTGTCATTTAGTTAACAAATATTTAGGATCACTTTGCATAAAGAGTTATTGGCGCTCTATTCAACAGAATTTTTATCTGTCCATGTTACAAATGTTATTTCATTCAGGATATATGATCTTTAAATTTGATAGTAAATGATGACAGATTATTATAATATGTTGTGTGCTTGTTCTATTTGCCAGTATTTTTGTTGGCTTTTAGTTTATGAACATGCCAGAATCAGAAATGCACCTTTAAGTTTATAGAACAGATAATATTAGATGGCCACCCTGCCTGCATGGAAGCCCTATTATCAGTTTTGTGAACAATACACTTAACTATGCCAAATTAGGAACAAAGCAAAACATGAACTGGGATTCAACCATAATTGTATTCAACTGAATTAGATTAAGTACACTTAGTGCTAAAATTTACACTTTTTTTTCTGGCCATGTTACATATGTTACATTTTAAATCAACTCAACTTTTATAAAAGTTTACTAGTTTACCACTGCCTTTCAAACAGCTGCATCCCAGGTTTTCTCAGCATGTTAACCTGAGGACAATGGCTTTCTCCATGAAGACTGATTTTGTAGGCTAATGTCCTTGCAGTTAGGCCTAAACTGTGGAATTGCCCAGGTGTCTTCATGGTATTGTTTGTCAACTCTGTTACGGACAAATTAGGCAATGTGTGGAAAATAACAATAAATCATGAAAGGAAAGATCCTTCTTGTATCATTAGACAAACAGTCCTTACATTCCAGCATTCGGAACTGAGATAATATTTCACCTATCCATCCCTTTAAAAAAATTACAAATATCCATGTCTTCACTTAATTGTCCACCTGGAGCAAGTATTTCTATTCTGAAAATGTATTATATACAATATCCACTAAAAAAAGATGAATATTGTTGAAATATTAAAAGGGTGCATCATATCTCATATATGTTTATGAGATTTTAAACAACAGTTGTTTAGTTTTTGTGTGTGTGTGTGTGTGTGTTTTGAAAATAGTTACTTAACAAAGTTGACCCTTTAAGTAACACAATTGTACGGAATTGTCCAGTGGATTCTGTTACCCTATTGTCAGCATTGTAATTCTACCTTGGGAACAGAGTTTGACAGAAACAGAGTTGACCATTTAATTTTATTTTTGCCAAAAATTCCACTTGCTAACATAAATGTTAAGAGCATGTGGAACTAATGAAATCATGATTAAAATACCTATAAATAACCCAATGTATGATCAGTAATCAATTTAGTTTTCCTTTTGATATTGTGGTAACAGTGTTGACGTTCTTCAGAATAACTCTTGGTATAAGATCTTTTTAGATTAAAATATTTTCTCAGAGAGAGCACACATACTTTTCAGTGCTTCATATCTTATCAGGCAGGGAAAGTGTCAAAACTTCCTATATCTTACATAGCTGTTCACCAATTTAAAGGCAAAATATTGTACAATAACAGAGTTGACAAGATTTATGGACACCCTTTTTAAAGTTATTTTTAAACAATTTAATGTTGTAGAATTAAGTCCAATGGTATTTAGGGCTTTTAAAAATAAAATGAATAAAATATTACAAAAAGAAAAATACATAATATGTTTTAATATATATGATATACACATACACAATGATATATGACGGAAGAAATGCACTCATTCATACAACGGGAAATCATAATTTTAAACTATTTATGACACTTTTTACACAAATTATTATATTGTTATTGACTGTATCATCTTGTAATTCATAACAATAAATAACAAAAAATAGAACCATTTGAAAAAAAGCAGAAAATAAATAATGTCTTCGGACACCAAATGTACCTGCAGTTATAGAATCACCCAGATGCACTTACTCAATTCCTGCTGTGTGAATAAATAAACATAAGCTACGGCAATGTGCAATTACTCAGGAATTAATATATTTTATTTGTTTTACCAGTTTTCATAATATAGACAGTGCAAAAGTCTTTGGTATATATACATATATATCACACCTGAGCATGGTAATCAATGTCTTTAGGATCATAATAAAATCACTGCCATAGAGCTTCTCTTAAACCAGAGACAGTTGATGGACTTGTGTTCATAGCTTATAAAAAGAAAATAATAAAAAAATATTAATAAAATTGTGATTTGCATGTGCTAAAAAAGTTAACAGAATACACATCCTGTACTTGTTTTGCACTACTTCAGTAACATATACATGTTTTCATTTAATAAAAAACTCTTTGTCATCACTTGGTCTAGATTTTGTTTAACTGCTTAAATTTGCACTAAACATTTTTTTATTTACTCTGTAACAAAAGCTGTTCTATCTAAATTGATTTTGTTTTGTTTTTTAATGGGGCAAAAGAAAATCATGTTTTTGTATTATTTAAAAGCAAATGTAAACATATCAGGGCATATATCTAATATCGTAAAAAAGTTACATTTATATATATCGCCCAGCCCTAGCAACAAGTGCACTGATATTACCATCCCACGTATCTAGTGTCACAGGGTGGAAGGAACAGGTAAGGGCAGAACTCAAGTGAAAGCCCTGGAGGCTGGATTTTATTATTGCTGTGATAGATTGGTGATGACGGGGGTTTGGGGTGCCGAAGTGCTCTCAATCGAGTCCAGGTGCAGGTGAATCCGTGAGGTGCTCGTAGCAGTGCTGTGCGGTCATAATCACCCCCCCCCCCCCCCAATTGTTGTCCTGGTCTGGCAGCCAAATATGGTGTTAGTATAGATGGAATAAGGGGTGGGTCGGTGGGTAGTGACCCCCATCAGACCTGCAAAAGCTGACCAGATCCGGGAAAGGCCATCTGCATTGGAGTTGGCTGCTCCGGCCCGATGTTGCAGTTCAAAGTGGTAGTCCTGGAGTGCAAGGAACCAGCTTGTTACTCTGGCGTTTGTTTTTTTAGCGCGGGTCATCCATTGGAGGGGCACGTGGTCCATAACGAGAACGAACCTCCACCCCAGGAGGTAATAGCGCAGCTCCAGGACTAGGGATGGGTACCGAAACCCCGTATTAAACTGGCCCCGGGGCTAAATTATGAAAGACCGTAGTATCAGTAAGATCTGACGGTACCGGTTCTGCTTTCGGTACTGGAGGGGAAATATTAATGTACTATGTATTTTTGCTTAATAATGTCATCGTGCACATTTTATCTCACCAAAAATTTCTAATGTGCGATCATATTAAGACGTTTGTCTGTGAGATCTGCGAGATCGCTCATGCGCGCCGCGGAGGCTGTCTGTCAGTCACACACATACATACACCACAACGAGCATGACACACGCACAGACATAACAGTATGAAAACTCCCACTTAGTAATAAAGAGTGACGATGGTGAAGAGATTTGCTTAATGTTATCATGCACATTTTATCTTACCAAACATTTCTAATGTGCGATCATATTAAGACATTTGTCTGTGAGATCTAAGCGATTTCTCATGCGCGCCGCGGAGGCTGTCTGTCAGTCACACACACACACAACAAGAACGAGCATGGCACACACACACACGCGAAGGGGCTGTTCACATATCGCGTCTTTTGCGCGCTCAAGTTCGTTATTTCAAATGCAGGTGCGCGGTATGCACGCTCATAATGGAAGCGACGCGGTCGCGACGCGCACGCGGTGTGACGCGCTCGTTTTTTACAAGTGTGTCCGCACCGCATTGAGTAAAAAACATCTCAACTTTTCAGAATGCCGCAAGCGCACCGCAGGTCATGTAAATTCCTCACCGTTTCCATAACAATGTTGAAGCTCAGCCAAGATGAAGGAACAGCTGATAGCTGGATGTGGATTTTTTTATTAATTTAGTAACAGTGCTACTGCAAACAGTTTTTAGTGCTGCAAATCCATTCATCCATTGCTGAAATTTTCACGTTTTCATGGAAAGAGCAGGTCATGGTTGCTATGCCACAGTGGACTCCTCAGGAGCGCAAATGCCCGAAGGCTTTGGGGAAAAAAATCAGAAAGCGGCGTGCCTATCGTTTTCCACGCGTTTTTAGACGCGATATGCAAACGGCCCCTTACAGTACCAAAACTCCTGCTTAATACAAAGAGTGACGATGGCGGAAACAGTAAAACGTTCCAAAGTGTGGTTATGCTTCACTAGAGTGGATGAAGTGGTTGTCATAAGATGCAGTGGTTGTCAACAAAATGTGCAACAAAATTTTAGCATGTAAAGGGGGAAACACGAGCAATCTGTCAAAGCATCTTTCAAAAGTGCATTATGTGCAGACAGAAAAATGCAAAGTTTTCTACTGCCTAACACAACACAAAGTACCGATAAGAATACCGTTAAAGTACCGGACCGTTAAGCAGTAGTGGTAAGAGTAGTAATACCGTTAAAACCTTAACGATACCCATCCCTATCCAGGACTGCCCACTTGATGGCCAGAGCTTCCTTCTAGACGGTGGCATAGTTAATCTCGACCGGGGTCAACATTCTGCCGATGTAAAGGACGGGATGCTCCTCACCCTCCTGAACTTGAGACAAGACGGCCCCCAGTCCCGTCGGAAGCATCCGTTTACAGCAGGAAGGGGCAGCTGAAATCCGGGGCTTGCAGGACTGGCTCCGAGGTAAGCGACATCTTGGCTGTAGCCTTTCGGAGGGGCACTGCTTTGGGGTACCGGGTGGCATAGTCCACAATCCCCAAGATGTGTTCGTGGCCGAGGGCAGACTTAGGCAACGGCCCTACGAGGTCCATCCCGATGTGCTCAAAGAGCACCCCAATGTTGGGCAGTGGAATCAGCGGACTAGGGGAAGGTTTTCGTGGAGAGGTTTTTTGTCAAGCTGGGCAGGCCTGGCAGAAACGATTGAACTTGGCTTTCAGCCCGGGCCAGTGGAAGCGGTCCTGGAATCGGTGGGTGGTATTTTCGGCCGCAAGGTGGCCGTCCAGTGAGTGCGAGAGCCAACTCTAGCACCATTTCCGTCTTTGTCTGTAGTACCACCAACAAAGTCTTTTCCTCCCCGCTTTGCTGTGCGACACAGTAGAGAATGAGTCGGTCTGTTGTTCGTTATCTGGCTCGGCTCAGTGTTCATCTTCAGTTCTCTCTTCACAGCAGTTCAGTCAGTGTACTGTTTGGGTAAATGAATTACTCCGGGATATTGGTTTGTTTGAACTCAGAGGGAGTGTCAGCCACATTAAACAAGTTAACAGCTTAAGTAATTTGTGGATTAATGCGTTTTGGAGACGCGAACCGTTTAAAACGATTCAGTTCGATTTGGTGAACTGGTTCAAAAAGATCCGATTACATCGAATGACTTGTTCGCGAACCAGATATCACAAACTTCTTTGTTTTGAACTCTCTCTGACAACAGACACGGAAGAGAAGACAATGCTGAATAAAGTCATAGTTTTTGCAATTTTTGGACCAAAATGTATTTTCGATGCTTCAAAAAATTCTAACTGACCCTCTGATGTCACATGGACTACTTTGATGATGTTTTTCTTACCTTTTTGGACCTGGACAGTAGACCGTACACACAGCTTCAATGGAGGGACTGAGAGCTCTTGGACTAAATCTAAAATATCTTAAACTGTGTTCTGAAGATAAACAGAGGTCTTACGGGTTTGTAACAACATGAGGGTGAGTTATTAATGACATAATTTTGCTATCTGGGTGAACTAACCCTTTAAACTAAACTCTAACACTGTTTGAGATAAAAGAATCAAACCAACTTTAAAATATTCCAAATATTATTCCCTATGATGCACAAGACTTGGTTTTTCAGATTATGCCTTTATTGTTTTTATATATATACACAATACTGAATCCATATTTTTCACATTTATTATACTGTATTCACTTTTATTAAACTCTGATGTCGATAAAGCTATCAAACCAACTGTAAAAATCTCTCAGTATTATTCCTTATAATGCACAAGGACTGTAAAAATGTAATTGTAAACTGTTCACTATATTAATTATTGTAATTGCATCTCACTAATCTAAATCAAAAGGAGTATTTTCCATCTACTTTAAAAAGGCTGGCTGTGATGCCAAAAGTCCCTGACAGTCAATGACAATTTTAATACCAATCTTTTCTACACAGTTCAGCATGGCTGAGAGGGCTAAAAAAAAAAATGTCAACAATACCATATATTAACATATAGTGATTGAAGTGAATAGAGATAATTTATAATATAAATTCTGAAATGTATGGTTTAGTACAATATCTGCATTGATACAGGATACATAGACATACGGTTTTATAAAAAAAATAAAAAATACACAAACATCTAACCATTCATATTCCTAATAGTACAGATATATTTATGTTGAAATGTAGACTCTCTCTATGTTCAGATCTGCATTTATAAACCAAAGATTAGTAAAAAAAAAAAAAAAAAAGATTTACTATTATATAATTAGAATAAAGAAAATATAAAATTCACAATTTACATTTATACACTCAAACTTTACAACTATATTTTCTGAACGACCTCTATTAATTCAGACTATTAAATAAATATTCAGATTTTCATATTGTAACGCAACGGACTGAAAGCAGGGGCTGAGCGGTATTCAGGATTTATTGAAACCGGTAAGACAGAGGGAGAGTAACAGGTGGATGGAGGATGATGGAATTTGTGATCTGACTGTATTCTTGCCGGATGAGGTGACCAGAGCGATGTAGCACAGAAAAATAGTTAGCGCCACAGGAAGGAGATGGAGGATCGCTGGAGAGAAGGTAAGCACAAGAGATAAGTTATAGCAATTCTAGTGACTTTGCAGAGGAATGATCCACTGATCAGTCACAAGATTTGACAATGAGGGTTACTGAGGTGTGCGTATTCATGTGGAGGGGAGTTGATGGACTGATGGTGAACAGGTGCTGGTGATTATATGACAGGAAGGTGTACAGGTGCAGGAGAGGAGCGTTCTGAGGAAGTGAGGGAGTGCACTATGGATGATGAGCCTGACAGACTTATGACAGTACTCCCCCCTCCTGGAAGACTGGGTGGATGCCCTGGAGGTTGGTGCAGGACGTGAACAGGGTGGAGCAGAGGAGGCCCTCCAGGGCAGATCTGGAGACTCGGGTATGGGCTGAAATATGTTGTAGTCGAATAAAATTTGTCCAATGAAATTGGATCCTCACTTAAGATTAAACTCTCTATATATCTTCACATTCACCTCTCACAATTCAGGTTCAGTTCTCAAATTCAATTTCAAGTTATTGAGACATACATCCGGGTAGTTGGAGGATGAAGGAAGAGCAATCGAGCACAGATCGATAGATAGCGTTCATTGGCGCACAGGAGCCAATCAGCACCTACGTTTTGAAGCATAGTACGTACCCACCATGAAACAAGGAAGAAGTGCTTGCCTTGTCGACTGACTTGACCACCATGGATCCGGTGTGATTAGAATTTTTATTTTTAAATATGAAAGACAAGAAAAGGAAAGTGCTAGTATTAGTTGGTTAAGTGCTGGCGAAAAAAGATGAGTCTTTAGATGTTTCTTGAAAATGAGTAAAGACTCTCTACGAATAGAGATCAGGAGGTCATTCCACCAGCTGGGCAGAGTCTAGGAAAAGGTCCATGAGAGTGATTTAGAACTTTTTTGGGATGGCACCACGAGGTGTCGTTCACTTGCAGAGCGCAAACTTCTGGAGGGCACATAAGATTTAACCAGTGAGTTTTAGGTAAGTTGGTGCCGTGCTAGTGGTCGTAATAAGTGTAATAAATAATTATGTTGTTATATAGGGTTTTGCTTACAGAAACTATTGTTTTCAAAGAAAATCATACAGTAATTATCACACTTTAAATTATGATGACAGAAATTACAATTGTAATTGACTTTAACTCATATAACACAGTACATAAAATAGTACATTATAATAATAATTCTACTGATTTTTGTTATTTTTTACATATAAATCTTCAAGCAATATGCAAACTATCAAAGTAAGCCATTTATAAAAAAAAATTCAAAATACATAACATTTCAAAGAATCTTTACAGAAAGACATACTGTTGTGTCTATATGGTCAAAAACACCCTCACTATTTTAATAGTTGGTGCTAAATGCTTTAGTCTTCATACGTACAGCAAGCAAGCCATAGGCAACAGTGGTTAATAAAGAAAAACCTGCAAGATGTTGATAATGGAGTAAAAAACCTTTTGAGAAACCACACTAACCAAAAACACTGGAGACCAGTTCTCCTCTGTATATTCAGTCTGAACATTTGGTACAATGTGAATATTTGTTAACAGTGTTACTGCATTGATTCAGCTGTGAGATTAAAGGTTAATTGTGCCATGTACAGGCAGTAACATTGTTTTCTCTGTGGCCCAGGTGATGCAGGCAGTGTTAGTGAAGAGTGCTAAGGTCCAGTCATCCATTAATGAATCCTTGCTGTTTAGCTGAAACTGGAAACAGTTCATCCTATGTGAAGTCCATTGTGGAAGATTGGGGAATCATCAGTCTCAACGTAACTCGATAGTGTCTCGGGACAGAGCTTCTGTGGTAAATAAAAATATAAAAATGTTTAAGAACTGTAATATAATAACAACAATTATTTCCTCTCTGCCGGTGTAATATACAGTATGCTGGAAGACTTTCTTGACATCATGCAGAACGGGGTCAGAAGACATCAGAAGCAGGAAACATCAAAAATCACTGTTAACCGTAGAGCATCGGTTTACAAATCTTTCAAAATCAAGTTATGATTTATGTGTATGTTGTTATAAAAACAATTAAACAGACATAAATGTAATTTGTTAAACTCAGTCTATTTTGCATTCAAACATTGCTTTAAATTCTTTCACCTGCCTCTTGTTTCTCAGAAACTGTGGTGTATGTACGTGAATTATTCTTTCTCTATTGTGTGTTAGTATTTGCATATTTGTGCCATTTACTTTTTTGTTGCTTCTGCAAAGAATCCAGGGATCACCTTTAAGCTATGACCCTCGTAGCTTAAAGGTGATCCCTGGATTCTTTGACATGACATGAGGTACTTGGCCCCAAAAGTTTGAGAGCCTTAGGTTATTCACATTTGAATGAGACTATAGAAGCGTACAAACCTAGAAATGCTAATTTTTGTTTTGAAGTTGAAGGAATGATGTCAGCTTTGCTGAAATGACAAAACACAAGTATGTAATATAATGTAAAATTAAAATGTAAAAATGTGTACAAAAAAAACAGTACAGAAGCCACATATAAAAGTTTTAGTTAAAAGGTGGACTTTTGAGAGAAAGTAATTTTGCTAGGGTCAAGACTAACTGATCAATAATAATCATATGGGAACAGTGACAAAAAAAAAAAAAAACCTTTGTACTGTTGAAAATAAATGTATATCACACAGCACAGTCAGCCTTTATGGTAACAGCTCAGTCAATTTAAAAAGTATTAAATCCAACTGGTTAATGCATTAATCCATTGGTGGGGAGACAGATGCTTGGAGGGATATATCTAACTAAAATGCGACAATATATTGAAATTTTTTTATTGACTAAAAAAAATACTAAAGTTTGATGTTGGGCACTGGGCCCAACAGGACCATGGGAAGGTATTGCATCTGTGAGCAAATATGTTGAATTGACTACTTCTGAGTTGTCTCCTTGTCAAAACATAGTGAGACATACAAGCTTACTACTCTCTCTCTCTCCCTCTTAGTAAGCAGTACCCTGACAAAGACAATTACGAGGAGTAGTTATCGTAAATAATCACGCTGAAGACATGACCAGTCTACTTGGCGGCAACAACATTTTCACCGGAGGAAGAGGCAAATGCTTAGAAATAATAAACGCCAAGCAAAGATGTTGTTACCAGAGCTAGTACATAACCACAAAAACGTGGGATAATAGCTACTGTGTTTTCAACATCTCGAGAAAGATGTAATTTCCCCCGTTTCTACAAAACAGCTACAACATTAACAACATTATAGAGCCACACAGATGGGAAATCAAAATTTACCTGTATTACAGTGTATGATGTAGCTGTCCATCAGTGTAAACAATGTGCAAAGTAATTAAACCAAAAAGTACACGATTTATAAAGTTATTGGCTTCTTAAGTAAGGAGTCGACTCTGAATCGCTGAAACAAGTCGTTATAGTTTTCAAATCTTTTGCCCATCTCTATGTACGTCACTAGGAACACTTTGCATAATAATCTCCGCCTACCGTTTTGGGAGAAACTGACCTCTGACCTGCCCCACCCCCCACACAGACGCTCTGGTTGGTGTGAGAGCATTATGTCGAGGAGACAGTGTGTTTTTAATTGTAAAGGCACATTTGTTTTATTTTCACTGCCAAAGAATGAACATCAGAAGAACCAATGGCTAAAATTCATTTTTACCACAATACCAGAGCAGTACAACAAATCCCTTTTGTTGTGTTCACAACATTTCACTGATGACTGCTTTTCTAATCTCGGTGAGTACAGCGGGATTTTCAAAGCGTTTGGCCATAAAAGAGGGTTCATTACCAACTTTATTTAGACCAACGAGCATCTCTGAATCACAACGTGAAGTATGATTATGAAGTTATGTGTTTGTTTTCTCCCGAGCGTCTTATTAGTATGTGTGCTGTCTGCAGCCTTTGTTTGTGCTGATCGTCATGTACAAACACGTCATTAAAATGAAGTGTAACTCAGTGAATACTCAACGAAGATACATGAGAGAGATTTCTATAGAAAGCTTGACATGTCTACTTTAAAACTAAACACGTGCTGCTAACAGATATTCTGTGATAAAGTAATTCATATGAAAACAACGCGATGTCTGTTTTCCATGTCTCCCTTCGTTTTATCTAATTTGACCAAAGGTGGGGTTTAAGGAAACTGAATCTTTTGAACAGCTTTGCGCGAACCGTTTGGGGATCTCTGAGAATTGAGGTCATTTAACCTTGGATGGATTTAAACCTAATGTACAGGACTTATAAACAGTGATAGGAAGCTTAGAATTTTCATCTTACTGGCTCTTTAAACTAAAGATCGTTAGATCGTGAAAAAAAAAAAAATGTCATTACCATATTTGTCCCAGGCGGATCCATGGTGGTCAAATCAGTCGAAAAGGCAAGCACTTCTTCCTTGTTTCATGGTGGGTACGTACTATGCTTCAAAACGTAGGTGCTGATTGGCTCCTGTGCGCCAATGAACACTATCTATCGATCTGTGCTCGATTGCTCTTCCTTCATCCTCCAACTACCCGGATGTATGTCTCAGTAACTTGAAATTTAATTTGAGAACTGAATCTGAATTAGGGTGACCACCCGTCCCGCGTAGCGCGAGCGTGCACAGCGTTTTAAGCCCAATTCATGCATCCCACAAATTGAGACTGTGTCACGCATAATCAATGCTTGCTCAAAAAAAGTTGGTCACTCTATATCCTCGAGCCCCAGGCAGCTAAACGAACATTACTTGACAGTTCAGCACGCTACTGTTGCCCCACCCACCCCTCAGTTGAACTGCTGACTAGTTTGTTGTTAACTTTTTCGTTGTTGTCATGACAGCGCACGCATGTGCATACCAGACACCCTGGGAAGGAACTTTTAGATGCACGCTTTCCAATTAGAAAAATGGAGAAATAGACTCTGAGGCACCGCCATCATCAATTAAAAAAAGAGAAGGTGTGTCCTGTTTCAAACTGTTTTTTTTTATGCGCCTGCCTTTGTGGAGTTGTGAGTTTAGACTTTTTTTTAACTGTTCCTGTGGTGTTGAGCAACTACAATTAATTTTAATCCTATAATTTTATATTATAATTTATTTAAAGTGAATAAATTGCAATGAAAAATAAATAAAATTAAAAAAGCTAAAGTAAGTCATAAGTGGAAAGTGCATCTGTCAATTCTTTCATGAGCATACATCAGCAGTTACATGTTTAGGGGAATATGGCAGATTCAGTTTTTGAATAAATACAATTTCAAATTATACAATTCAGATTCAGTTTTTCAATGCAATGATTCAAATTAAACAATACAATTTCAAATTATGTTATTCAATGCAATTATTCAAGTTTAGCAATTCAAATTCAGTTCCTAGTGGCACATATTTCAGCCCATACTTGGGGGCCATGGCGGATCTGGAGACTTGGTAGGCCATGGCGGGTCTGGCTCCAAGGCCGCGGCTCAAAGCACCGCCTCAGCCTCTATGGCTGGATCTCTACTGCCCCCCAAAAAAATACTTGGGTAAGTTTCCGGGACTGGACTCAGGCCTGGAGCCGACACTTGTCTTAACTGAGGTTCAGGAGCCCTCCCTGGGCTCGACGGGGAAATCAGGAGCCCTCCTTGGGCTTAACTGGGGTTCAAGAGCCTCTTCTGGGCCTAACGGGAGATTGGGAGCCTCTTCTGGGCACAACAGGAGATCGAGGGCCTCATCTGGGCTAAACTTAGGAACAGGAGTCTCTTCTAGGCATAACAGGAGATCGGGATGCTCAGGGATGGACAGGACCAGGGGAGACACAGGGGATTCCAGGCTGACTCAATGATGAACTTGAAACCAGTTAGATCGAGGACATAAATTCATAAAATCTGCTACGGGTCTGCGACAATCATCAGCAGTCAAAAAGAGAAACAGATTATCTTCTTTTAGTCCCATCCAGAAGTATGTGTTAATCATGCAATCGCTCCAAATCACCAGGCTCAGGAACTCCTCCACATACTCTTCCAAAGACCTTTCCTCCTGCAGGATCTCAGTCATATAATCTTCAGCTCATTCTGTTATGCTCATTCAGGTTTGGGTCGGATCTTCTGTAACAAAATGGACTGAAGGCAGGGGTTGAGAGGTATTCAGGATTTATTGGAACCGATAATAATTGACAGAGGAAGAGTAACAGGTGGATGGAGGATGAGGGAATTTGCGATTTGACTGTATTCTTGCCGGATGAAGTGACCAGAGTGATGTAGCACAGAAAAATAGCTAGCGCCACAGGAAGGAGACTTTGCAGAGGAATGATCCGCTGATCAGTCACAAGATCCGACAATGAGGGTAACTGAAGTCTGTGTATTTATGTGGAGGTGAGTTGATTGATTGATGGTGAACAGGTGCTGGTGATTATATGATAGGAAGGTGTACAGGTGCAGGAGAGGAGCGTTGAAGTGAGGGAGTGCACTATGGATGATGAGCCTGACAGACTTCTGACACATATAGTTACAATTTACTTTTATATATTCAGAGTTACAACTACATAATAAAAATTTTCTGTATATATTTAGTAGGGGTGTAACGATACACGTATTCGTATTGAACCGTTTGGTACGAGGCTTTCGGTTCGGTACGCGGTACGCATTATGTCCTGAACGGTTCGTTGAACTAATTAATTATATTTGAAAAAAGAAAAAGTGAAATATAATGATATGCATTCAACAAGGTAGCCCAATAACCCAAACGACGTAACAGGCAACGCCCCTGACACCCCCGAAAAAAAAAAAAAAAAACTTATATGTTGTGTTAGGCTACTCAGTCAGGCGCTCGCTCACTCAGTACGCGCTGAGTGAGCGAGCGGTTCATGCACAGAAATAGAAGATCCTCCAATAACCAACAGGTCTGGTGTTTGAGTGCACTTTTGGATTCCCTGTAAGCTATAATGGTGATGGCAAGAGAGTGGTGAATAAAAAAACAACGGTCGCATCTACTACATGACAATAGGGTACACCAGCGGGAATAAATAAAAAAAAACACCAGCAGGAATACTTGAAACATGTCAACTCATTTACGCCGACATAACCTTAGTGTGTCAGTATCTGGGAAAAGACGAAAAAAGGGAGAAACATACACGCAACAAACTATCCCTGCAGCATTTAGACAGACATTTCCAACTGACTCAAACAGGTCAAAAGACATCACCGCGGCGATTGGTAGGCTTACGTTACATTTACATTATAGCCGTGGATATGAGACCTTACTATTTACCATTCATTCTATCATCACCATTATAGCTTACAGGGAATCCAATGTGCACCCAAACACCAGACCTGTTGGTTATTGGAAGATCTTCTATTTCTGGTCTCTTAAATGCATTAGACATTTTGCAACGAGTGAGTGAGCACCTTATGGGCCGTTCACATATCGCGCCTAAAAACGCGTGGAAAACGCTAGGTGCGTCTTTCTTCTCCTTTCCAAAGCGCTCGGGCAGAAGCGCCCCTGAGGCGTCTTCCTTTGCTAAGCAAAAATGACATGCTGCTCTCTCCATGAAGACGCGGAAATTTCAGCAAAGGATAAATGTATTTGCAGCTCTAAAAATCGCTTGCAGTAGGCTAGCTCTGCTACTAAATTTATTTCAAAATTGCAATCCATATACAACTATGATCAGCTGTTCCTTCATCTTGGCTGAGCTTTCAACATTGTTGTGGGAAAGGATGAAGCTGATTGGTTAGTTCTTGTCACATGACCCGCGGTGCGCTTGCGGCATTCTGAAAAGTTGAGATGTTTTTACATTTTGCTGTATCTAAAACGTACCGAACCGTACCGAACCGAACCGTGACATCAGTGTATCGTATCGAACCGAACCGTGAATTTTGTGAACCGTTACACCCCTATATTTAGGCTTATAAGTGTATCTTCAAATTTACTTCTATATATTTACAATTTACACTTGTATATTCAAAGTTATGAATATACATGCACAATCTATCTCTATATATTCAGGCTTATTAGCATATATTCAGATTTGCATTTATATTTTTTAGACTTATAATGCTGAATATATGAATAAAAATCTAAATTTATAGTTATAAGTCTGAATATATAGATGTAAATCTGGATATGTAGTAATAAGTATATATTCAGATTTGCATGTATTTATTCAGACTTATAACTATATATTAAGATTTACATTTATATATTCAGAATTCTATTTATATATTCAAATTTGCATTCATATATTCAGACATTACAATATATTCAGAATTATAACTATACATTCAAAATTCACAATTATATATTCAGTTTTACATCTACATATTCAGATTTTTATATAATCATTTTATGTTTGGCACCTAATAATATATACACACACACGTCTATCTATCTATCTATCTATATATATATATTTGTGTGTGTGTGTGTGTGTGTGTATTTCTGTGATGAGCAGCTGTTTTTCAGCATCATTCCTCCAGTCTTCAGTGTGACATGATTATCAACGTTGGAAACTGTTGTACTGGTTAATGTTTTTGGAACCTGTGATACTTTTTTCAAGATTGTTTGATGAGACAAAGTTTAAAAGAAGATCTTTTTTTATATATATAGAAATCTTTTTTATTTTTTATGTTGGCGTCAATACATTTTTATTCTTTCTTTTACTGAAATTAATTACAATTGTATTCAGCAAGGATGTGATAAAGTGTTGAGAAGTGTTAGCAAATATTAAAATTGTTAGAAAATATTTATATTTTGAATAAATGCTGTTCTTTTTTAACTTTTTATTACTCAAAGAATCCTAAAAAAGTATTGCCATTTCCAAAAGAAATATTTGGCAGCATAAATAACTGTTGGGAACTTTGATAATTCTAATAATAAATCAGCACATTAGAATGATTTCTGAAGGATCGTGTGACACTTTATGAGTAAGGCTGATGGAAATTCAGCTTTGGGTCAAATAGATAAATAATATTTTGAATTACATCATTGGAGATGGACTTTTTCAATGGCTCTGATGCGAGACAAGATGGCGCCATTGTGCATGGCTTGCCGTCTGTCACTGTCATTGCTGTGTGTGTTTTTGCTGTTTGTTTTATTTTTTTTTTGGAAATATAGTAAAGTTGGATGATGGTGGACGTGAAACTTTACCCCCCCTCCTGGCGAGGCTCCCGGCTCACCTTTGGTGTGTCCCGACTCCACCTTCTCGAAGAAAGCGCCGAAGAAAGCGCCGAAGAAAGCGCACCCGCCGCTGGGGAAAACGTAGCGGTCGGCTGGTGAGGTGGAAGGCCCGTCTTGCATGTTGTTCTACACCTTTTTGTAATGAGTTTGGAGTCGTGCCTAGCCTCGTTATACCTCGATGCTCGCTGGACCCTTTCGACGTCTGGCTGGTACCTGTCGTCGGCCCGGAAGAGGTGTTCCAGCCCCGCGGCCCCTGCTCTCCTAGTCTCCGCTGGCGTGGAGTGAATCACAGCAACATGCGCTCTCTGTGTCGGGTTTCACGAACATCCAATGCCGCGGACCCACTGGTTCCTGCCAGGTTTGGGCTGGTAAATGCTAGATCTCTAGCAAATAAGACTTTTATATTAAAGGATTTTTTCACGTCCCGAGGATTGGATTTCCTCTGTGTAACTGAGACCTGGTTGAGCGATGGTGAGTCTAGTGCTTTCACTGACTTTGTACACCAAGATTGCCGCTACTTTAACTCCCCACGAACATCTGGCCGAGGAGGAGGAATAACGACTGTATATAAGAGTCATTATAAATGTAAACAGATTTTGCTGTCATCCGCTTTCAGCAGCTTTGAACTGAGTTTATTTGAGATGAGTCGCCCCCACACAGTGCTGTGGTCTATCGGCCCCCCAAGTACAATAAGGACTTTTTAAATGATTTTTCAGATTTTCTGGCTGAAATCATGCCTAAATATGATCGTGTTCTTATTGTTGGGGATTTTAATGTTCATGTGTGTTGTCCTGATAAGCCAATGGCAAAGGGGTTTTTAAACCTCATTGATTCTTTTAATCTTGTGCAATCTGTGTCTGGACCCACACAAGAACATGGACACACACTTGATCTTGTTTTATCATATGGTTTGCCTGTTCTTAATCTAGAGATATGTGACGCAGTGTTTTCTGACCATATGCCTGTATTATTTGAGACTGCTCTTGCCTGTCATACAGTTAAACCTCGCGCTGCTGCACGGCGCTGTCGCATGATTAACCCTTCCACTGCTGTTCAGTTCTCGGTTGCGTTCAGTCAGAACTCCATCACTCCCGAGTCTGTATTGCATACAGATGAGCTTTGCTCATGGTTTCACTCCACCTGCCAAACTGGTTTAGACACTGTGGCTCCATTTAAATCCAGGCAGCCTAAAACTAAATCTGAGCCCTGGTTAAATGACATGACTCATGCTGCCAGACGTGAGTGCCGTAGAGCTGAGCGCAAGTGGAAGAAGTACAAACTGCAGGTGTCTCTTCAAATGTTAAGGGATTGCTGGCGTCATTACCAGGAAACTGTGAAAGATGCCAAAAGAAAACATTTCTCAGATATTATTCTGGCAAATTGTCACAAGCCTCGTGTGTTGTTTAACACCATTGACTCACCTTTAAATGCCCCGCAGAATGCTTGTATGGAAGCATCCCCTGTTATGTGTGAAAAGTTCCTTTGCTTTTTTATTGATAAGGTCACTTCTATTAGGTCTCAAATTGTACCTTCAGCTTCAGACCCTTCAATCTCTGTCCCCTGCTCGGCTGTCTTTGATCATTTTGAGCCGGTGACTTTTTCCTCTTTAGAGGAGGTTGTTGGTCATTTGAAGCCCTCAGGTTCTCCAAATTATGCTGTCCCCCCTCGACTATTTAAGGAGGTTTTCCCCACTGTAGGACCATCTGTTTTAGCAGTTATAAATAGTAGTCTGACCTTGGGTGTGGTCCCTGAAATTTTAAAGGGGGGGTGAAATGCTATTTCATGCATAATGAGTTTTTTACACTGTTAAAGAGTTGGATTCCCATGCTAAACATGGACAAAGTTTCAACAATTAAGTTGTACGTTTGAAGGAGTATTTTTGTTTCCAAAATACTCCTTCCGGTTTGTCACAAGTTTCGGAAAGTTTTTTTCGAGTATGGCTCTGTGTGACGTTAGATGGAGCGGAATTTCCTTATATGGGTCCTAGGGCACTTCTGCCGGAAGAGCGCGCGCTCCCGTATAGCGAGGCTGAGCACAGACTCACTGATCTGAGCGATTCACTGATCAGAGCAAGAGCGTCACGAAAAGTCACAAAAGAAGTGTGTTTTTGGTTGCCAGGGCAAGACAACCCTTCACAGATTACCAAAAAAAAAAAAACAGCATTAAGGGACCAGTGGATGGAGTTTATTTTTACAGAGCATCAACGGAGTTGTGCAAGTGTTTGTGTTTGTTCCCTGCATTTCGAAGATGCTTGTTTTACAAACAAGGCCCAGTTTGACGACGGATTTGCGTATCGTTTATTTCTTAAGGATGATGCAATCCCAACGAAAAAGGGTCACGATCGTGTGTTGGAACCGCAGGCGGTGAGTAAAACTGCTTAAAATATCTCTGCCTCCTTGTTAGTGCGTCCCCTCCCATGCCGAGACCCGGGTTCGAGCCCCGCTCGGAGTGAGTCGTTGCTGCTGCTGCTCTCGTTCAGTTTCAGCCTCTGGACCTGATTCTGGATCATAAATAAACGGCTGAATCTGACTGTAAGCTATGGTTTGTTTTGGATGATGGCTTTTCCCTCACGGTAATGTCACAGTTTCCACATGCTCTCAACGCAAAAGCCTACTGGCGCTCGTGATTCTTTAGCTCCGCCCACACGTCACGCCTCCAATCGGTACAGACTATCTTTCTCTTATGAATATAATAAAACTAAAGACTTTTTGGAGTTATGAAGGATGCAGTACTACTCTATAGGTACTCAAGATTAACAGGATATTGAGTGAAAACGAGCATTTCACCACCCTTTAAAACATGCAGTAGTTCAAACTCTGATTAAAAAACCTGCTCTAGATCCGTCAGTTCTTGCTAATTTCAGGCCTATTTCCAAATTGCCTTTCCTTTCAAAAATCTTGGAGAAGATTGTGTACAGTCAACTATTGGCCTTTTTGGAAGAACATAATATTCTAAAGGTTTTCCAGTCCGGTTTTAAGACCTTGCACAGCACCGATACTGCTCTTTTAAGAGTTTTTAATGATATCTTTTTAGCTACTGACTCTGGTGTCTGTGTTATCCTTGTGCTTTTAGATTGAACTGCTGCATTTGACACAGTGGATCATGAAATATTGATTTCACGTTTAAGGCAGTGGGTGGGCATCAGTGGCATAGCACTGGAGTGGTTTAGGTCATACTTAGCGGTTCGAACTTTTGTGTTAGCATAGGTGACTCTGTATCCTCCTCTAGTCCTCTCTTGTGAGGGTCCCACAGGGATCAGTCCTCGGCCCTCTACTTTTCTCTCTGTATTTGCTTCCACTTGGTTCCATACTTAGAAAGTACGGCATTTCATTCCACTGTTATGCAGATGACAGTCAGATTTATGTTCCTCTTAAAAAGAAAAATTATAACTCTGTTGGACAACTACTCAATTGTCTCGACGACATAAAGGCCTGGATGGCTCTGAACTTTTAAAATTTTAATGATAAAAAAACAGAAGTGATGGCACCACTGGGACCCTGCCTGTAGATCTGGGCTCCTTAGCACCCAAAGCTGTTGTCAAATCAAGCTTCTTTCATTTAAGGCAGCTGGCCAAAATAAAGCCAATTCTGTCAAGACAACATTTTGAAACTGTAATCCATGCCTTTGTAACTACACGGCTGGACTACTGTAACTCACTATATGTGGGGGTTAGTGGGTCCTCCATCACCCGTCTCCAGATGATACAAAATGCAGCAGCACGTCTTTTAACGGGCAAACGTAAACATGAGCACATTTCCCCTATTTTAGCTTCATTACACTGGCTGCCTATTCTATTTAGGATCCATTTTAAAATTCTGTTATTTGCTTTTAAATCACTAAATGGTCTTGCTCCACCATACCTCTCTGAGCTTCTACACTCTTATAAAACCGTCCGCTCTCTCAGATCAGATGATCAGCTGCTCCTGACTGTACCTAAAACTAAGCGTAAGCTCAGAGGGGACCGTGCCTTTGCTGTGTCTGCCCCTAAACTGTGGAATGATCTGCCTTTGCATGTTAAGCAGGCCTCTTCTTTATCAGTTTTTTAAAACCCTTCTTAAAACCCATCTTTTCTCTTTGGCTTTTGACACCTAGTAAGAGGTCGACTTTATTTACTTGATTAAATTTGTTACTTTGAATGCTTTTATTCTGTGGTTATAAATGGTACATATGTTTATTTTATCTATTTTATTTTTATTTATTTTTTATTTATTTTTCTGTACAGCACTTTGGTCTACTGTGGTTGTTGTAAAGTGCTTAACAAATAAAGTTGGTATGGTATGGTATGGTACATCAAAATAGAAACCATATGTTACGTCCCAGGTTTTTTTTTGTTAATAATCTGTGGTAAGAAAATGCTTGTCTGCCCTGTTTTGCGCTGTTTCTCTCACTCACTCTCTCACACAGGTTAATTACCATCAGCTGCACCTCGTTGGGAGTATGCCTGAGCCGAAGAGTATTAATACAGCACTCAGAGAAGCCTATGGAGAGGTGTTTGTTTGGTGCTAAGAAGGGATCAGGGGCCTGTTCTTCGTACGTCGCTTATTACATCCGAGATCAAATGACACATCCAAGATGATATCATCGTGCTAATCCTGATCCGGCTAATTGGGTTCTTCGAACACACCTGTTGTGTATGATTAGTATCGCTGGATTGAGTTATCTGAGATAATTGCACGTGCATGTGTTGTCTTAAAAGGGGATATATATCGATACTCGAAACCATGATCAGCAGTGCAGCGATTTGCTGGTGGCAAGACGGCAATGTAATGACGTCATATAATTTAAAACGACACCTGACGATAAACTTGACAAATTTCTGGACTTTTATAAGGAAACAGCCAAGCAAACAAAACTACATAAATGTTATAATAGATACATGAAACAGATAATAGATACATGTTCCCGAGCAAGCTTACAGACCTGTTGCTATGACAGCAGCTCCGGGATGAGCTTTGAAGAACCAAACGATCCAGGATCACGCCAAATCGTCAACAATCAAATCCAGCTAACTGAGTTAGCAATGTACGAAGAACAGGCCGCAGGTTTGCTTCCTAGTGTTGACTTCTTTGCCTGTGGGTAATTAAAAAGTATTTGTCTTAGTCTTTTCCCAGATAATTACAAAATGGAAAAGTAGGGAGAGGGTGCCTTTTTATTTTATAAATTCTTTTTCTGCTGTTTTTGGTTAGAGAGGGAGCTCAGGGAAGTTTTTGTTGTTGTTTTTGTACAGGGCAGATAGCTCTCTTAAACCTTATTTAGCCTCTGGTTTTCTCTGTTATTTTAGGCCCTGCTCTCTCCTGAAGATCTATTCCCATCCTTTTCTTAACCATTTCAATTTATGACTGAAATAAATACTTTCTTTTTTACTTTAATCTGCTTATTTTCTTTTTGCTCTCACTCTGAAGCCGGAGTCAGAAGTGTATCCTCAATGTAACTTTATTTAACGTTACCTTTTTTTTAAAAAATATCATCTTTTTCTTTGTTACTTCCCTTCCTGACCCCTAGACTGGGAGCGGAATGTAACAAGTGGGGGCTCGTCCATTCCCGTTAATAATTGTGTCAAGTCACTCATTAGTGGGTAAGTCTATTTGTTTTTTTTCCTAAGCTGTTTGGCAGTTTATCTTTTTTGTGTGGGAGGAAACTGTGGTAGTAAGATGGAGTTTGACGTAATCAAGTTTACTCTCTCCTACCACAGAAATCTTTGAGCGTTGTAGGAAAGCAGATTTAATTTTGATCGTTAACTTTTTGATTATATCTGTTCCAGTAGAAACAGCAAAACATGTTATCAAGCTAGAACCGCGTAGTAAACTCGAAGAAAGGGGAATTCTACCAGAACCCTCTGGCAGGGAGGGGGTGTCACCCGACATAGCAGAGGGAGCTGTGTCGGATGGTGGCCCTCCTGGTGTTCCTGCGGTAGAGCCCTCTGTTGAAAGTTGGCATTAAGATGAAAGAACTTGATTTGATGATTTTAAAAAAAAGGGAAAATGTGGTAATTCACCTAAACGAACAGAAAGTAACTTCTATTGTTGCCGCAGCTGTTTTAGCTGATGAATTCGTATTAACACATCAGAATGTATTCTTTACTCTACTGCGTAATGTCCTCCGTTAACGTTAATACGGACAGGGAAGCGAGACCTGTCTGGTCACATAAAAAATCAGTCACACAATCAAGTTCACTTCGTAAAAACGACAAGCGAGTTTGTTGTTTCTGTCTAGATCCAAGTCACCTAATTTGTCGGGCTTGGAAACACAAAACTGCTGCTTCACAACCTAAAAGTGCAGCTTTGGTGCACACGGTCGATAACGGTAAGGGTAGTATGGGGGCTGTTACGACTGCGTATCAACCGTTTCTACTGGATGGCACGGGTCTCATTCGCCTGACGCAGTGGGTAGGTCAGTGAAGATTTTGAGACACTGGGTCAGTCCAGTCATTGATTTGTGAAAGATCATTACCATCTCTAACGGTTCATTCAGGCACCAATATCTTAGTGCGAGTAATTGGCATGGGATGCCTTAGTTTACCATTACATGACGTGTACCTCAAGTCAGACTTGGTTACCGGTCCTGTGACACTCGCGGTTTGCTCACATCTACCAGTTGATGGGGTAGATGTTATTCTAGGGAACTATCTCGCTGGTGGAGATGTTTTTCCTAGACCTTTGGTAATTGGAGACCCAACGCAAAATCACTGTTTGTCACTTGTGCAAAAGTTCCCTGCTGCCTTTCCTGCATGTTTAGTTACTCGTGCCCAAAGAAAGAAGATGGGAGATGTTATTGATCTCTCTGAGAGCTTCTTAGTTGATTCAGATGATCGCAACTTGACGCCAGAGAAGGCAGGTGTTACGAAAACCTGCGAAGTGGATTATGGGCCTGAACTGAAAACCGTATTAGAACCGGGCAGAGAGCCATTGGCTGCTGCTCAGAGAACAGACCCTTCTTTAGCAAGCTGTATTGAGTCTGTTGTGAATCTCAAAAGAAGACCTCATGATAAGGTGAAGTACTTTTGGGAAGGGTAAGTCTTAATGCGGCAATGGAAACCCATTGCTCGTTCTTCCCTCAACACAGTTAATCAAATCGTTCTGCCTCAACCATATAAGGAGCCAGTAATGAAAATCGCTCATGAGCATGTATTCTCCGGTCACCTGGGAGTTACCAAGACATACAAACGAGTGTCACGTTACTTTTTCTGGCCAGGGCTGAGATCAGCTGTGTCCAAGTTCTGCTGCTTGTGTGCTGCCTGTCAAATAGCTGGTAAACCGAACCAAAAACTTCCAGTTGCTCCCTTGCAGCCTATTCCAGTTATGCGAGAACCTTTGAGCGCCTGTTATTAGACTGTGTAGGTCCTCTGCCTAAGTCCAAATCTGGACACGAATACATACGGTCTATAATGTGTACTTCTACACTATTTCCCGAGGCAATCCCCTTCCGCTCCACAAAAGCTCACATAATTGTTAGTGAACTGATCAAGTTTTGTACTGTCTTTGGATTGCCAAAGGTCATACAAACTGATCAGGGTACAAATTTCACCTCAAAATTGTTCTCACAGACTTTAACTCAGATTGGAATTAAGCATAAATTGTCAAGTGCATTCCACCCTCAATCTCAAGGTGCTGTGGAAAGGTTCCACCAAACGCTAAAGATGATGCTGCGGACTTACTGTCTTTCTAGTGGTAAAGATTGGGCAGAAAGTTTACCCTTCTTGATGTTTGCGATTCGAGAAGCAGAGCAGGAATCGCTTGGATTCAGTCCTGCCGATCTAGTCTTTGGTCACACAGTGAGGGGCCCTCTTAAAGTGTTGAGCGAGCAGTTGTTGGCTAAAGATGCAATGCCTGTCACAGTCCTTGATTATGTAAGCTCATTTAGAGAACGCTTGCAAAGAGCTTGTAACCTGGCTAGAGAACATTTGACCACAACTCAATCTAAAATACGTCCTTATGAAGGACGTAGCACTATCTGATCACTTCTGTATTTTCTTTGAGATATTGATCTCTGCTACCACTGAATCTAGTTCTGTCTCTGTCAGAAGGAGATGCATAAACGAGAACACAAGTGTACTATTTATGGAGGCTATACAGTATTGTTCAAAATAATAGCAGTACAATGTGACTAACCAGAATAATCAAGGTTTTTAGTATATTTTTTATTGCTACGTGGCAAACAAGTTACCAGTAGGTTCAGTAGATTGTCAGAAAACAAACAAGACCCAGCATTCATGATATGCACGCTCTTAAGGCTGTGCAATTGGGCAATTAGTTAAAAGGGGTGTGTTCAAAAAAATAGCAGTGTCTACCTTTGACTGTACAAACTCAAAACTATTTTGTACAAACATTTTTTTTTTTCTGGGATTTAGCAATCCTGTGAATCACTAAACTAATATTTAGTTGTATGACCACAGTTTTTTAAAACTGCTTGACATCTGTGTGGCAAGGAGTCAACCAACTTGTGGCACCTCTCAGCTGTTATTCCACTCCATGATTCTTTAACAACATTCCACAATTCATTTACATTTCTTGGTTTTGCTTCAGAAACAGCATTTTTGATATCACCCCACAAGTTCTCAATTGGATTAAGGTCTGGAGATTGGGCTGGCCACTCCATAACATTAATTTTGTTGGTTTGGAACCAAGACTTTGCCCGTTTACTAGTGTGTTTTGGGTCATTGTCTTGTTGAAACAACCATTTCAAGGGCATGTCCTCTTCAGCATAGGGCAACATGACCTCTTCAAGTATTTTAACATATGCAAACTGATCCATGATCCCTGGTATGCGATAAATAGGCCCAACACCATAGTAGGAGAAACATGCCCATATCATGATGCTTGCACCTCCATGCTTCACTGTCTTCACTGTGTACTGTGGCTTGAATTCAGAGTTTGGGGGTCGTCTCACAAACTGCCTGTGGCCCTTGGACCCAAAAAGAACAATTTTACTCTCATCAGTCCACAAAATGTTCCTCCATTTCTCTTTAGGCCAGTTGATGTGTTCTTTGGCAAATTGTAACCTCTTCTGCACATGCCTTTTTTTTAACAGAGGGACTTTGCGGGGGATTCTTGAAAATAGATTAGCTTCACACAGACGTCTTCTAACTGTCACAGTACTTACAGGTAACTCCAGACTGTCATTGGCTGAGCCTTTGCCATTCTGGTTATTCTTCTATCCATTTTGATGGTTGTCTTCCGTTTTCTTCCACGTCTCTCTGGTTTTGCTCTCCCTTTTAAGGCATTGGAGATCATTTTAGCTGAACAGCCTATCATTTTTTGCACCTCTTTATAGGTTTTCCCCTCTCTAATCAACTTTTTAATCAAAGTACGCTGTTCTTCTGAACAATGTCTTGAACGACCCATTTTCCTCAGCTTTCAAATGCATGTTCAACAAGTGTTGGCTTCATCCTTAAATAGGGGCCACCTGATTCACACCTGTTTCTTCACAAAATTGATGACCTCAGTGATTGAATGCCACACTGCTATTTTTTTGAACACACCCCTTTCAACTAATTCAACTAATTGCCCAATTGCACAGCCTTAAGAGCGTGCATATCATGAATGCTGGGTCTCATTTGTTTTCTGAGAATCTACTGAACCTACTGGTAACTTGTTTGCCACGTAGCAATAAAAAAATATACGAAAAACCTTGATTATTCTGGTTAGTCACATTGTACTGCTATTATTTTGAACAATACTGTATCTTTAACACCAAGCATTTCTGCAGACTCTGTTGATATTCTCCTTGATTCCTTCAACTCAAAAGTTAAGAATGTTATTGATGATATTGCACCAATAATAGTAAGTAAGAAAACAAACAGACAAAAATCAGTTTGGAGAAGATCAACAGCAGTTCAAACTATGAAAAGACAGATGCAGAAAAGCAGAGCGGATGTGGAGGAAGACAAAACTTGAAGTTCACTATAGCATCTATAAAGACATCCTTCATGCTTTTAATGTGAAACTAGCCATAGCTAGACAGAACTTCTTCTCAAACCTTATAAACAGTAACTTAAATGACACCCATACTCTTTTTGCCACTGTTGAGAGACTGACAACCCCCCCCCCCCAAGTCAGATTCCCAGTGATGTGCTATCAGACAGCAAATGCAATGAGTTTGCTTCTTTCTTTTCTGAGAAGATCATAAATATCAGGAAGATGATTAGCACATCTTCAAGTAATGCAGAGGTCAGACAGATTCTGCCAAAATATCAAAAAGATACTATGTCAATTTTTGAAACAATTGATAGCAAAATTCTGAAAGACATAGTGCAGCAACTAAAATCGTCAACCTGTTGTCTTGACACACTTCCCACATCTTTTTTCAAAAGTGTGCTTGACCGCTTAAAAGCAGATCTCTTAGATGTGGTGAATGCCTCCCTTCTTTCTGGGACATTTCCAAACTCCCTAAAAACTGCAGTTGTAAAGCCCCTCCTGAAAAAGACCAATCTTGATAACACAATTGAGCAATTTTAGACCAATATCTAATCTTCCTTTTATAGGCAAAATTATAGAAAAGGTAGTTTTTAATCAGCTCAACAAATACTTAAACTCAAATGGATACCTGGACTATTTTCAATCTGGTTTTCAATCTGGTTTCCGATAATAAATGATATTCGCTTAAATTGTGACTCTGGTAAAATATCGGTGCTGGTATTGCTAGATCTCAGTGCTGCGTTTGACACTGTGGATCATAACATACTACTAGAGAGACTGGAAAACTGGGTCGGGCTTTCTGGGATGGTACTCAAATGGTTCAGATCATACTTAGAAGGGAGAGGCTATTATGTGAGTATAGGAGAGCATAAGTCTAAGTGGATGTCCATGACATGCGGAGTCCCACAAGGGTCAATTCTTGCACCGCTCTTGTTTAGCCTGTATATGCTTCCACTAAGTCAAATAATGACAAAGAACCAAATTGCCTATCACAGCTATGCTGTAGATATACCTACAGTAGATTTACGCAGATTTACCTAGCCTTCTCTCCAAATGACTACAGCCCCGTTGACTCCCTCTGCCAATGCATTGATGAAATTAATAGTTGGATGTGCCAGAACTTTCTTCAGTTAAACAAGGAAAAAACTGAAGTCATTGCATTTGGAAACAAAGATGAAGTGTTCAAGGTGAATGCATACTTTGACTCTAGGGGTCAAACAACTAAAAATCAAGTCAGGAATCTTGGTGTGATTCTGGAGACAGACCTTAGTTTCAGTAGTCATGTTAAAGCAGTAACTAAATCCGCATACTATCATTTAAAAAACATTGCAAGAATTAGATGTTTCCAGTCAAGACTTGGAGAAACTTGTTCATGCCTTTTATCACCAGCAGGGTGTACTATTGTAATGGGCTCCTCACTGGCCTTCCCAAAAAGACCATTAGACAGCTGCAGCTCATCCAAAACGCTGCTGCCAGGATTCTGACTAGAACCAGAAAATCTGAGCATATCACACCAGTCCTCAGGTCCTTACACTGGCTTCCAGTTACATTTAGGATTGATTTTAAAGTACTTGTGTATATAAGTCACTAAATGACCTAGGACTAAACTATATTAGAGATATTCACTGAATATATACCTAACAGAGCACTCAGATCACTTGGATCAAGTCAGTTATAAATACCAAGGGTTCACACAAAACAAGGGGAGTCCGCCTTTTAGTTAAACACTAGTCACATTTAAATCTAGACTCAAAACGCATCTTTTTAGCTGTGCATTTATTGAATTTTATGCATGTATACTGTGCAATGTCTGAACTGATTGCACTATTTTTTTATGTAAAATCATTTTCTAACTGTTTTTAAATGTTTTAATCATTTTAATTGCTTGTTTTATTTTTATTATTTTTCTTTGATTATTTTACTTTCTTTTATGTTAAGCACTATGAATTACCATTGTGTACGAAATGTGCTATATAAATAAACTTGCCTTGCCTTGCCTTGCCTTGCCTAAAATAGCCTGGTATGACACAAAGTGTTTCTCGCAGTTTCCAACCAAACGACGAAGTTCTTATACTTCTATCAGCGCCTGGTTCGTCCCTCCATGCTAAGTTCACAGGTTCTTTATTCTTTAAAAGAAAAACTTAGTGACACTATGTTGTCAGTACTCCTGATAGGCAGCGTAAAACCAGAGTATGCAACATTAACATGTTAAAGAAATTTGTTCGTGTGTAACACCAATGAGCGGATGGTATTCAACCATCTGTTCCATATTAATGAATCCTGACCCTTTTGACACATTCTACACCCAAAGACCAGAACGTGAGTTAAAGAAAAAACAAGGACTTTCGTTTTACAACCCTCTTACAACATAACTCACCACCCTGGGCGCCGCCATGACGGCAACGTCCTGCCGTGGATGAGTTATAACACCTTGGAGACTATCCAGAGATGTGATATCGAACTTCAAAAGGGAAGACAAACACCCCCCCCCCTTTTTGATCGCACATTCCAGTGAAACAGACGCACACAACATTCATGAGACTCACATACATTCACAAACAGGCTCAGGCATTTCTCTATTTCTCTATTTCTCTCTGTGATTTATTGAATTAGCTGTCTAAATTCTCAATAATTATTTGCATTAACAGCTTTGCTCGTGCGAATATTATTTCAGCATTAGACAATTTTTGCCTGCCTTTGTTCACATTTACTTTGAATTTGGTTCAAACATGATTTGAATTAGAATTTAATTGTTTAATAGTGCAAATTAAGTGTCTCAGGCCAACCACTGATTAACCCATTTAGAAGGAAGTAAGCCATCTAGTGGCAGTAACCTGTTAAGTCAGTTCACAGCTTGCATCTCTCTGATCTTTCTTTTCTTTTCTTTTCTGTTTTGAATTGCATACGTCTACTTTTACCCTTTCTGATTAATTTCATAATTATTAATTATACATTACTGTTATCGCTGGGTATTATAGGGCATTTATTCCGATTTTCCTATTAATTCTTCTCACCTGCTTATTTTCAATTTTGATTTAAACCAGTTTTCATTTTTAATTTGAATTAAGTTTTCTGCTCACCAGGTTAAGCCACAGAGAGTGAATACGCCCCTTTGTGGTGAAAACCAGCTTCTTCTTCTCCCATGCTCATTCCTGTCTTTTGTTATTTATATTATTATTTTTTATTATTATTATTATTGTTTTGTTCTTTAATTTTTTTTTTAATTAATTTTATTATTATTATTATTATTATTTTTTTTTTTTATATAGCCCTTTTTGTTGTTTATCTTTCTTCTCTCTTTTGGCTTAGGTTATTTTGATAATTACCATCATTATCATAAGCTTTTGTTTTTGTTTTATCATTATTAGGTAAAGCTGTTACCTCTTATTTCTACATATATATTGACTCAGTTGATGATTAAACAAACCAAACCTTAATTCACTTTAAGTTTCCTTTGTTCATCCTTTGTGTATTTGATTGTAGAACTCCCTTGGGGATTGGACAGTCATCTCAGGTTTCCAGTGAGCAAGGGGGCTGACCGGCGTGACCAACACTGGCTGTGAGTGAAACTCGGTCCCTTTTATCTCTGTCCCTTTGCGGCACGCAGTGGAGACATCAGCAATTTGGCACTCCAACGGTGATCAATCAGTCCAGCCGACACACGACGCAATCTCTGGGACCAGTACCTAAACCGGGGGCTAAATCGGGGCCCACTTTCTTTTCTAAAGAGAGGGTTCTGGGGAACAGCCCAATTTTGTAGTGCTGTCTGGCGGCTGACATCTTGGTGTTGCCGGTTGTGTTAAAAGTCACAAGCTGTTTGAGAGGGTGCAGCGTCAGAGTAACGGAGGGCCAGGGACACTGAGTTTGAGTGTTTGGGAGGGCCAGGGAGGCTGACCGTGCCGCTGGATTCCACCAGGTGAACCAAAAGTGATAAAACCTATCCACTTATTATAACGCGCAGAATATTAGATATTCCCCCCGATATTTATGTTAAGTGTTTGGTCCATTTCCTCTCTAAGCCACACCCTTTTCCTAGGTCTCTTACTCCCCTAGCCGCACGTGCTGTAGGCCCCTAGCAGAAACTCTTGTGAAAAGTAGCAGGCTTAGCCCCTTTATTCTCTACCTAACACTTCTAGCGTTCTTATTCATTCCATTTCATTGCAGACCAATTTATTTGGTGTTTTGTTTTCACGGTGCTCTTTCCTATCTTCACCTTTTTGCATGCTGTTGTGATTCTGTTTCTTGCAGTTCACCGAGAGACCCCAAGGAGAGCTAAGTAGTAGAGCGACAACCGAGCAGCCGGTGTCACCAGGTGACCCACGAGGCTATCCCCTGTCAAGTCTCTATTTTGGGCCGACCCTAATTGGACCCGCCTCCCTGTCTAACTGTCTGCATCAGTTAGCCAAAATTCTTATAGACGGCATAGCCCGTACGATAGCTCGTTAACCAGAGAACAAACTTGCATTGGCCTCTTGGTGTGTGTGTTGTGCTTCTCTTGTCCGCAGTGAGCCAAGATGTCGCGTGCATCCAGTCCCGCAGTCCCTTGGGATCAGCTAGCGACATGGCTGGAGACCATGACGACCTTCTTCCTGCCAAAGGACACCAGTGACCTGCAGCACTTGAGCCAGAGACAACTGGATACTGAGATGGACCAGCTGATGGCGAACGATCCGACGCAGAGTTACACCCACAAAGAACTCGCCAGGATCACAGGGACCCTAGCTCACCTCCTCATCGCCCAGGCACGGATCAGCGAAAGGAGCAACCACGACTTGGAGCAGGAAGCCGCGGCTCTGAGACTTCGAGTGGAGGAAGCCCTACAGCATCAGGCCCACACCCAGAGTCGTCTAGATAAGCTACTTCTCGAGACCCAAGACCAGCATGAGAAAGAGAACGCTACAGATCCAGAACTACAGAAAGAAGTGGAAAGACTTCAAAATGCCCTGGAGAATCTTCGTCTGGACACAGACCAAAGAGAACATTTGGAGAGAGAAACCCGAGAGAGACTCGAGGCAAAGCTCCGACAAGGTGACGCTCTCCTTGAAAGGGCTGAAATCGAACTGAAAGAAAGAGATGCTAAAGTTAAGGCCTATGAAAATCACCTGAAAATGGCCTGAGCTGAAATCCACGACCTTACACAGCGTAAAGACTTTCTAATAGATGAACTTGACATGGTTCACAGAGAACTGAAACATTCTTATAGCCTACAACGTGAACAGAAAGAGGAAACACACTCCACAGAGTTTCCCCTGGCCAGTGAACCCCAGCCTGTCAGCCAAGAACTTCGAGCTGAAAAAGGGGGTGAAAGCCTGCTTTTCAAAATGTCACCAGCCAGCCTCCACGAACCCCTGTCAGCAGTGGGGGAAGGAAAACCCTTCCAGAAAGTCCGGGTCACCAGCCACGGACACATAACTCCAAAAGAACTGGACAAGCTGGCTAGAAACATCCCTACGTTCAACCCAGATCCTGCAGGAGGCCACGACATTCACGCTTATTTACAAGATATAGACTTTCACTTGCAAACTGTCACCAACGTAACCACTTGGGACAAATTGTACCTGCTCAGAATTACGTCCAGTCGTGAGGTACGCAGTTTCTTAGACCGTCAACCAGAGACTGTCAAAACAGACTACCAGCAACTGCGAAAAGCTTTGGTGCGTGAATTCTCTGATCCAGAATCAGACCAAGGGCTAGTAACCGCAATGGACCTCAAGCAAGATCGACTTGAAACCCCACCAAATTTCTACAACCGACTGCGACGTGCCTACTTCGGAGCAAGGAATGAACCAGGCATGGAGGAAGACGTCAACTTCTGTACTTTGTTTCTGCGAAACCTCCATCCTACTGTCAGCCACCATTTGGGAGTGTTAGCGTGCCCGCGTAGCATGTCAACGCAACAGTTACGTGATTTAGCACATAAGGCCTACACCAAACAAAAGACCGTGTCAGAAAAGACTGTAAAACACCCAACTATTTGCTCGGTCTCTGAGTCCTATTCAGAGTTGACCCTAGAGGGCGCCCAACAGCACCCCAGTTATACACCCATCAACCGAGAGTCAAGACCGTTCCAAGCCAGCAGAGGGCAGCGCGGTCGCGGTGGTGGTGCCCGTCCGAAGCACCAGAACGACCGCTCTGGAATATCCTGGGACCGGCCTCGCCCCTCCCATAACCAAAAGGGGGGGGCCACCTGGGAAGCCGGCCGGTGACCCAGAAAAAGCCAACCTCCAGCCTCCAGAACACCAAGCCCAGGGAGGCGGGAGGGGGAACACTCTCGACGTGATGCTTGGAAACTCAAGGCTGAGCCCACATTTAACAAGGACAGTGCAGCCACATCCGAAGCTGCAGAACTTCTGAGAATACTAAGAGAGTTCCTTCAAAAGAAACCTCACAAGGAGGACAAGAAGGATAAACCAGACACCGCATGACTAAACCTTATGCCTGAAACCAGCACCACTCCCGACGTCTCCACAACTGAGCTAAGCACACTGTTTTTCAACCACAAACTATTGAACTAGCTGTTGCCTCATCAAACAATAGCAACACCCACTCAGTCCAGCTGACGTCTGCACCTCCTGACCAAGAAAGCATCATCCCACACATTGAGGTGCCAGAAAGTGCTGTTTTGGTTATCTGTACCCACAACGAAACACACAAAACATACCCTAACTGCTTATCCATCAACACACAAGCCCCAACACCAAAACTCCTGGGGAACCTGATCGAGAAGGGAGTGGCTCGGAAACTCGACCTAACCATCACTTTAGAAAAGAAAATGAGACTCGAAGCCCTTGTGGACACAGGCTCAGACCTCACGTTGATTTTGGCTCAACTATTTGATAAGCTCAAATTTGAAGCTCAGAGACAGAATCGAACTCTAAATTGTCACACTTGCAAGCTGAATGTGCAGTCATACAGCCAAAATGACATCCAGCTCAGAAATGTAGCTCCCATCCACCTGACGATCGGACCTATGAGCCTAGTACATCCTATTTATGTCTCACCAATGAACAATTATTCATTTCTCATCGGGAAAGACCTGCTTGATCGCTTTGAGCCTTTACTAGATTTCAAACAGCTGAAAGTCTGGGCTCAAGTGCGAGAACCTCTTCCCCTCCAGCCACACGGGTCGCCGGTGCCAGACGGTCAGGTCACAGAGGTCACGAGAATTCCCACAGAGCCAGACTGTCGGGTCACAGAGGTCACGGGAACCCCAGCAGCCAGCCATAGGTATCCAGCCTCAACAACAAACCAAGGCTCAAGTTCGATCCTCTGTACCTTCAAGGCCACTAAAGACTCTGATACCTACTGCCCCAAGGTCAAAACCGAGCTGCAGCTGCATGATATAACAACAACGGACAGTATTCTGGCCATATGGGCAGACAACTCAGCCATTAGTCTGTCACTATACAATGCAATCGCTGAGAAGACACCTGACCTCTCTTATGCCAGCAAGCGCACTCGTTTCCCTTTGAACTCACAACCATCCTCAATGGTGTCTGCTAGAGGAATCTGCGCTTTGCATGTGAAATGGAATTACCGGTGCCTGACTCATTATTTCCTGGTCCTTCCGGACCTGCCCCACGATGTTTAAATTGGAGCAGACCTCTTGATTCGCCTCAAGGCTCATGTGGACACTTTTAATGAAGTTGTATGGGCCCCATTGACTTTGCAGCCACACGTTTCCATCCACCATGACAACCTCATATCAGGGCAGACCATCCCAGAAGTCTGCACTTTAGTCAACGAACAGGAAACGGTGGTACCAGCTTACACCAAAGGGGTCGCTATTCGGCTCAACATGCGATGGGGTCAAACCTTAAACCACACGCTGAGTTTCTTCCAACCCTCACCTGAATGTGTGGAACTCGGACTCACACTGGAAGCCACACCCCTCACTGAAGTGTCATCTCGTGTAGTCTACATCCTGTTCAACAACTGCACGGCAACTGACATCAACATTCCCAAGGCCTACCGGCTGGGATGGCTAGTAAGCCATGACTTTCATGATTTTGAACTTGTACTACCTGTCATTGGTCCCATTCCACCCGCACTGATACCCGAAGGGAGTACAGACAGTACATTGTTCACTGCACCCTTCAAACTCATTGCCATCACATCTGTTATGTCGGTGCCTAAAGACCAAGTGTGCAGAACGGAGCTGACCGAAGATGAACACCTCACAATATACACAGTCTCCCATCCCTACGCACCCTGATGCTCCTCCCACTTTTGTCAGACAGTACAAGATTCCCATCGCCTCACACGAACCAGTGCAGGAGATCATCGAATCTATGCTTGAAAAGGGGGTCATCCGTCCATGCAACAGCACCTACTCAGCCCCCATCTGGCCCGTCCTCAAACCTAACAGCAAATGGCGACCCACCATTGACTACAGGAAACTGAATAAACAGGTGCCGCTGTCACGATGGCCCATGACCCAGCTAGAACAAGAACTACCCCGAATCAGAGGAGCCACAATCTTCTCTACACTTGATGTGGCCTCTGGATTCTGGACCATTCCGGTGCACCCGGAAGACCAACACAAGTTGGCATTCAAATTTGGCAACAGACAGTTCACCTTCAACAGGTGTCCGTTCGGCTACGCCAACTCACCAGCTGAATTCAACATCTTTCTGAACAAAGCCTGCCCAGACGCTAGAATGAGAGGCAACCTGATCTATGTAGACGATGTTCTCATGAAGAGCACAACGGTGGCCGACCACCTGAAAGAAATAGACTATGTTTTGAACCAACTATCCACCGCCGGAGCCAAGATCGCCCTCCACAAAGGACAGTGGTGCCGAACTAAGGTTAACTACGTGGGCCTGCTCATCGGATCCCAAGGCATTGAACCTCAGTCAAACCGCATTCATGCCATTCAGAACATCAAGCCTCCCACCAACGTCTCTGAGCTGCGGAGCTTTCTAGGGGTATGCAATAACTCTCGACAGTTCATCGAAAACTACTCAGACTACTGCCAGACCTCTGACAGCTCTGCTAAAAAAGGACTGCCCTTTCGTCTGGTCAGAGGCTCAAGAACACGCCATGAAAGAACTAAAAAGACATTTATGCACAGGTCCGTGTCTTGCTTACCCCGATCCACAAAAGGAATTCTACCTGAAAGCTGGGTTTTCCAACCAATGTCTCAGTGCTGGCCTGTACCAACGGCATGACCAAGACAAGAAAGTAGTTGCCTATGCCAGCAAGACACTGCTTCCACCAGAGTGTAAGTTCTCAGACTGTGAAAAAGCTCTGCTCTGCACTGTATGGGCCATTCAGCGATTCTCCAATTACATTGGGGCACAGAAAGTTATCATAGAGACTTGCCACCAGCCAGTAATGTTCCTCAACAGCCAGCGAATCCGAGATGGCGTGGTCACCAATTCACGCATAGCCACATGGTTAATGGCTCTCCAAGGACGCAATGTTGAGGCACGGTATGCACAGAATCACAAGTTTGCACTGGGAAATGGCCTGGCCGCATGCCAAAACTGTTCTGATAACACATCTGCAGAAGAAATGGGTGTGCAAGAACCCCAACAGCAACAACCGACCTGTCACAGGTACTTTGAAGAGAATGCGTGTCAGGGCATGCTCACAGCCTACGTCGATGGATGCTCCTACAACCACGATGGCATTCTTAAGGCAGGTGCAGGAGTGCTGTGGGTCAACGACCAGCCGTGTTCCCCACAAGACTTCAAGTTAGGTCCCCAGTCATCACAATATGCAGAAATAGCAGCCATTCTCATAACTCTGCAGATCGCATCAGCCCATGACATCAGAGAAATCCTCATCTGTACAGACTCTAACTATGCCAGACTCAGTTTTGTGTGCCACCTTCCGGGCTGGAAACAGAATGGTTTCAAAACGGCAAACAACAAGCTAGTCAAACACCAACACCTGTTCCAAGAATGTGATAACATCACTGAAATGCACAATATGACTGTGTACTGGAAGAAGGTAAAAGGACACTCTAAGCTACCAGGGCTGGACAAAGACTTAAATGATAAAACCGACGCCCTCGCCAAAACAGGCGCACTACACGGGGAGGTAGCAAACGACCTTCACCTGTGGCAGTGCCCGCCTCACAGTCGCTATCGCTTACTCCGCAGATCTCCAACAACGACATTGCAGATATTCAAGCCTCTGACACTGCCATAAAGACAATTCTTAACCACCTCTCTGACCCCTCCAACCACCCTATCACTGAAGCTGAGCTCAATGATGACTCGTGCCTCCGACACCTGTATAACACCAGACACATGCTACGTGTACAAGACGACATTCTGTGGTTTGCACCTGATGACAGCACATCGCCACGGCTCGTGGTGCCACGATGCCAAAAGGGGGTAATGCTAATGTACGCCCATGACACACCATGTGCTGGACACCACAGTGCCAGAGCCACGTATGACACACTGAGACAGGTGGCATTTTGGCCCGGCATGCAACAAGATGTGGCAGAGTACGTCAGAGAATGTCTTGTGTGCTGCCAGTTCACACCAGCAAACCCAAACCACAGAGCCCCACTGCAACGCAGAGGGATCACGTTCCCGTGGTCAGACCTCCAAATCGACTGGGTAGGGCCCCTGCCAAGATCAACAAGAGGCAACAAGTACTTCCTCACGGTGGTGTGCCAGTTTACCAAGTGGGTAGAGTGTCTGCCAGCACCCAATGACACTGCCCAAATCACTGCATACCTCCTGATGAACCATATCTTCTCCCGGTTCGGATTGCCACTGAGAGTCAACTCAGACAGAGGTACCCACTTCACGGCCGAGATCATGCAACAGATCTGGAAATGCCTAGGGGTACAAGCTAAACTACACATCAGCCACCATCCAATTGCATCCGGCCAGGTAGAGAGATCGAACCAAGCGGTGGTCGCCATGCTGAAAAAGTATGTGTCTGCTAATCAGAAAGACTGGGATGTGAAACTACCCCTTGTGTTGGTGGCCATCAGAGCCACCCCACAGGAATCAACACGGGTGTCCCCTTTTGAACTCATGACTGGGCGGCAGATGACCCTGCCACTACACTTGCTGTATCAACCAGGAGACTCCAACCTTGTCACTGCTTACACCACATTCCAGTACCTTAACGAGCTCCATAGACACTTGAAAACAACATTTGCTTTTGCCCAGCAACACCTGCAAAAAAGCGCTGAAGGCCAGAAAGCATACTATGACCGGAAAGCGTCACACCAGGAACTGAATGTGGGCGACAGGGTCTTGTATTACCGCTTCACCCCGCCAACTCAGACAGGCCCCCAGCGGCTGTCAAAGAAATTCCTGCCACACTGGACGGGACCTCATGAGATTATGAACAAACTCTCCCCAGTTGCGTACCAAATCCAGCTAAGCCGGGGATCGAGAGAACCAGTTCTCAAATGGGTCCACCGTAACCAGATTAAGAGACATGTGGCCACTAGCAGAGAAAGACAGGGAGGGGCCAATGCAAGCTAAACACCAACCGCCGCCATCGAAGCGAAAAGACTGTCCCATCCAACCCGGGACAAACCTCACTGACCTGTTCTCTCTCTCTCTTTTCCCTTCTCCTCCCCATCTCTCTCTCTCTCTGGCCTGTAACAGGATGCTGCTGTGGATTCTCATCCTGTGCCTCCAGTCAACCAGAGGCCAGCCATCATCAGACATTATCACACCGGGTCCTGCCTCGGGCATTGTATTGAGAGAGCAACCAGGACTCCTGATCACGAATTGTCGGACGTACACCCAGAAAGTATACGTTCGACTCGACCCCGCAACATCTACAGAGCACACTACCCCCGCGCAGTAGCCCAGTACAGCTGGGCCGGTGCTCGTTGGACAGAGGATTCCCTCCAGCACGCTGACGCCGATGTCAAGCACATGCTCAACCAACTTGAGAAGATGACTGTTACCCAGGCGGAACTAGGTGGACACAACCGCCGCCCCAAACGTTTCCTGGGAGCGCTGCTCGGAGCCGCCGCTGCTGTTGGAACTCTGTTCAACATTGGTATGTCCAGTGTCAATGCAGTAAATATAGCCACTGTGAAACGGCATGTGGCTGAACTTCCACAGCTAAAAGAGCAACTCACTACACAGAGTGCATCCTTGCAAACCATTGGGAAGACTTTGAAAGGAACGGTGGTCATTCTCAACACCCACAGCGTGCTTTTGAACCAGACCATGAACTCCATGAAAAAGCTGTTCACTGTGTTCCAGAATGACTTTGCCCAAACGCAGCTGGTCACCACATTAATGACTGACATGCTACGGGAAGTGAGTTCTTCCATCGACAGTCTAGCCATGGGAGGAATTCCACCATACCTGATACCCCTAAGCTTGGTGCAAAATGTGCTGGCTTCCGCCATCACCACATCCACTGATCCTATGCAAATCCACCTTGTCTACTCTCTAGGTAGTGCTATTCCCCTTTACGTGGATCCTAAGCAGAAGGAGATGAGTTTCCTCCTGAACTTACCCATCATAGAGTCAAGCCGAATCTACAGACTCAAAGACATTGTTAATGTGGGGTTCTGGAAGGATAACACTCATATCAAGATACGTACCCCTGAGGTGGTGGCGTACCATGACAGCTACACCCAGCTGTACTTAGCCCCAAACCTGCACATGTGCACCCTAACTAAAGACATTCACTACCTCTGCCCCAGCAAACCGTTTCTCAGAGACAATACTGATTGTTACGGTCCCTACAAAGGTCTAGGAGTTTAAAGGGACGCATAACATAATAGATGGACACGGCTGGAGTATCCCAAAATAATCATTTATTTTAACACAAAATACTCACAAAAGTAACCAAAATCATGAGATAGGGAGCCCAGCCACATAATAAAGAAATAACTAAACTAAAAGAAACAGGCTGGGGCTCCCTACTCCAAAATAACAACAAAATAGGAGCAGGAGACGATGTGGTATGGTGAAGTCTGTGGCTGGCAGCGAGTTTTTTGAAAGGGTCCGCCTCCATCCATTTTATAGCCTTGTTTCCCCAGCTCGACCAATCAGAATCTGGAGACAAAAGAATTAAGAAATGAGCACTACTAATTAGTTGAGGACTCTGGGCCGGGGCGTACGTGAGACGCACGTAACACCCCCACCCCCAGATGGTGAATGGGGAGCCAAAAATAAAGAAATCCCCCAATCACCATGTAACAACGCGCGACAACGCATCTGCCAGGACATTATTTTTGCCAGCTACATGTTTTATCTCCAGATTAAAATCTTGAACAAACAGAGCCCATCTCATTAAGCGCTGATTGGAATTACGCATTTGATTAATAAAAATCAGAGGATTGTGGTCTGTATAAACTGTAACTGGACGCGAAGAGGAGCCAATATAAACCTCAAAATTATTAAGGGCCAAAATTAGAGCGAGAGCCTCTTTTTCAATTGTCGAGTAAGACTTTTGATGTTTTTTTAATTTTTTTGAAAAGTAGCACACAGGGTGTTCAATACCATCAGACCCATCCTGCAACAAAACAGCACCTGCTCCCGCATCACTAGCATCAATAGCTAGTTTAAAATCACGATCGTACACTGGAGCAGCAAGAACCGGTGCGTGCATCAGAAGGGCTTTAAGAGACTCAAAAGCATGCTGGCATTCTGGTGACCACTTAAAGGTAGTTTTTGGACTCAACAAGTCAGTGAGTGGGACAGCCACTGAAGAAAAGTTTTTACAAAAACTTCGGTAATACCCAGTCATTCCCAAGAACCGCTGTAATTCACGACGAGTTGAAGGGACTGGGAATGATGTGATAGCCTCAATCTTTGCTTCTACCGGCTTCACCATGCCCCCACCAACTATTTTACCCAAATAAACTACGGTCGCTTGAGCAAAATCACATTTGGCCAAATTAACGGTTAAATTTGCATCAACCAGCCTCTGAAAAACCTGGTTTAACTGATCGATGTGCTCATCCCATGTTGCAGAGTGCACCACTATGTCATCCAAATACGCCTCACACCCTGACACCCCCCACAAAACGCGGTTAACCAACCGCTGAAAAGTAGCAGGCGCATTGCGTACCCCAAAAGGCATTACAGTATACTGTAAAAATGCATCAGGGGTAACAAATGCACTAATTTCTCTGGCACGCTGAGTTAAAGGCACCTGCCAATAGCCTTTAAGTAGATCTAACTTTGTCACAAAAGCTGCGGACCCCACACGGTCAACACAATCCTCCATACGAGGAAGAGGATGACAGTCAGGCTTAGTGACATTGTTAACCTTCCTAAAGTCTGTGCAAAAACGGTCAGACCCATCAGACTTGATAGCAAGAAGACAGGGCGAACTCCATGAGCTAATACTAGGTTCCGCAATGCCATGTGACAACATATAGTTAACTTGGTTTTGGAGGCGTTGACGTTTTTCAGGGTTGACACGATACGGATGCTGTTTAATTGGCGTGTTGTCACCAACGTCAATATCATGCTGTAATACATGTGTTTGGGATGGCACATCTGAAAACAGTGAAACATGACCTTTGATTAATCTTAATATGTCTATACGCTGTGAACAAGGGAGATGCAAAAAACAAGAATCAAGGTTAGCAAGCATCTCAGAATTTTTTAAACGACCTTGAATTGTAGCAACAGAAGGGCTCTCCATGTCACAATCGACATCAGAAAAATCTAGCAACTCACAGGCCTCAAGAACGGTTTCAGCACCGAATGGCAACACCGAAGGATCATTTACCTTCAAAGCACTAGGCCGAGGCGAACAGACAGTTGAACATTCAGCATTGGACAAGGCCATGACTGCATTAACATCACCAAGACTGAACTTGTTTAACTGCTCACGATCATAATAAGGTTTGATCATATTAATATGACAAAGTCTGCTACGACGAGCACGGTCAGGAGTAGCTATGATATAATCCCGGTCACTGACTTTCTTTTCTATTACATAGGGGCCACTGTAACGTGCTTGAAGGCTGGACCCAGTAATGGGTAAAAACACCAAAACTTTATCCCCAGGCTTAAACTGTCTGGCCACTGCCTTTTTATCAAACCAGCCTTTCATCTTCGACTGAGCAGCAGACAAGTGTTGTATAGCCAATTCACAAGCACGATGTAACTTGTAGCGAAAGGAACTGACATAATCAAGCAGATTTTTCGGTTGAGACTCATTCAACCAATTCTCCCGAAGCAGTTTTAAAGGACCACGTACATTATGAGCGAACACTAAATCTGCTGGACTAAAACCAGTAGATTCCTGCACAGCTTCCCGAGCTGCAAATAGCAGAAGATGTACACCATCATCCCATTCTTTTTCATTTTCAAGGCAATAAGCACGAAGCATAGATTTAAGGGTTTGATGAAACCTTTCAAGTGTACCTTGGCTTTCCGGATGGTAAGCGCTTGAAAAACAATGGGTGATGTTCAGCTGACCGACCACTTGTGCAAACACACGAGACATAAAGTTTGTGCCCTGGTCTGTTTGAATTACCCTAGGGAGTCCAAACAATGAGAAAAACTTAACCAGTGCCTTTACAACTGCAGGTGCAGTGATTTTTCGCATAGGTATAGCTTCAGGAAAGCGTGTTGAAGCACACATAATGGTCAATAAAAACTGGTTACCAGATTTGGTACGGGTCAACGGACCCACACAATCAACAATAACGTGATCAAATGGTGAATCAACAGCTGGAATGGGGAATAAAGGGAATGGTGGAATGGGTGGATTCGACTTTCCAGAAACTTGACACGTATGACATGTTCTACAGTGTAACTTTACATCCCGTTTTAACCCTGGCCAAAAAAATTGGCGCAAAATACGACTGTAGGTTTTGGTAACCCCTAGATGACCGGATAACGGATTGTCATGTGCCAGACTCAGTATCTCATTGCGAAAATAGTTTGGAACAACAACCTGTGTGACAACACTCCAATCATCCTTTGTGGAAGCGTAAGATGGTGTCCACTTACGCAGTAGTACATCGTTTTTAAGAAAATAACCAGAAGCCATATCTGCAAGCTGATCCTCAGAAACAACTAATTCAAACAAAGAGGAGAGCGACGGATCACGCTTCTGCTCTAAAATCAAATGTTTCCGAGACATCTGCGAGCCACCAAAGCTCTCCAATTGTTCCTTTGGCTCTTGCACAGTATTTAGCAACCGGTGCACGCTACCTTCACATGACACCATGGTATCAGAGGTTGTAGGAGGAAGACCCGTGTTGGAACTAATAGATAACTTTGACTCCATTTCAGGATGCATCATAAAGCTACCCTCTAAACAATCATGCTCCAAAACATTAGCTTTAGCCATAGAACGCGTGACAGCACATACAGGAAACACTGTGGGATATTTCATCTGCAATTCATCAGGGCCTTCAGAGACAAGGGGCACAGTAGTAACTTCAGGATTTACTAGAATTTTACCCCCAGCCAAATCATTTCCCAAAAGAAAATCCACTCCTTTAATAGGAAAAACAGTGCATGCAGCCACTGCAACTGGACCAGACACCAGGTCAGACTCGAGCTGAATAGAGTGCATGGGCAAATTTACAAACTTCATTCCAAAACCCTGCACCAGCTCATCGCAGCTTAAGGAAGTTTTATCTGAAAGAGGCAACACACTTTGAAGAATAATAGATCTAGAAGCAGCAGTATCACGCAAAATTGTTACTGGGACCTTTACACAGCTGTCAGGCAATGAGACTTCACCCTTCATAATAAAAGGAGAATAAATGTCCAAATCCATGTGTTCAGTTTGAGGGGGCTGTGGTACTATTGATGTTTTGACTAGCACAACTGCCTTAGGTTTCTTTTTATTCAACAGAAAACAGCTGTTTATTAGATGGCCACGCTTTTTACAGTAAGCACACACAGGCCTTGCCTTAGTTATACTGTCTTTAGGACTGACATGCTCATTAAAGTGAGGGTGCGTAATAGGACCACGCTGCGACAAAGGAAAAGGCGGCTTTTCAAAGCTCTCTTTGTGGATCAGAACATATTCATCAGCTAATATAGCAGCAGCCGACACAGTAGTGACTTTTTGTTCATTCAAGTATGTTGCAATTTTGTCTGGCAAACAATTTTTAAATTCCTCCATGAGGATTAAATCACGAAGCTGCTCAAAGTTCTTCACCTCTTGTGCAGAACACCAACGATCAAACAATACAATTTTCTCACGACCAAATTCAGCATAACTTTGGCCCTCGGCCTTCTTATAACGGCGAAACTTCTGCCTATAAGCCTCAGGAACCAACTCATAAGACCTTAGAACTGCAGATTTCACCTGGTAATAATCTAAACTTGCATCAGGCGAAAGAGAAGCATACGCCTCCTGGGCTTTACCCGTAAATACACATTGCAGAAGAAGAGGCCAAACCTCCGTAGGCCACTTTAAGGTCGTTGCTACTCGTTCAAACAGCACAAAATATTTGTCAACATCTTTGTCAGAAAAAGGCGGGATTAAACGAATGCATTTATTAACATCAAAATCGATGTCCATAGCAGAATCCCTGCTCAACTGTCTAGCTTTAACGCGTACTGATTCACGTCTTCCTGTCTCCTCGATTTCAAATTTGCGCAGCTCAAACTCATGCTGGAGCTCTTTTTCCTTAAGATCTAAGCGTTTCATTTCCACCTGTAACTCAAGTTTACGCAGCTCCGGATCGGGATGCGTGACAAAATGTGAAGGGACAGCGCTGATAGGAGGGAGAAACTTTCTTTCAGCTAAGGCAGTGTGCAATTGATATTTAATATCTTGTTTTTTATCTTGTTTTGAGATGGGCACTTTAAAATGAGCAGCAATCGAGATCAGATTATTTTTAGTGCATTGTTCAAATTCTTCTAAATTTGGGTGAGCTACAAAGTCCTCTAGACTAAACTCCATAATGAGACCGAAAAAACACGCAGTCAAAATATAGAAAACACTTAAAGAGGACCAAAAAGACCGCGTCAAGCCTCATCCAGCCAACAGCAAAATGCAAAACAACAGAAGCCAAAATACATAATAGCTACTGTTATTTGGGAAATGCACTGTGAAGTGAAGTGGTGATTCAGAATAGCGCACAGCAAAAACACGAAGCAAACCAATGCACCCCTCTATCTGTACCTGCCTTACACAATCTCACCTGTCTCACTAAAACCCTAGTCTTCACGCAGGTTCTGCGGCGGGTTTTTATGCACTGAAAACCAGTAGGTTTGAGAGGCCAAATAGACAACCACCCAATAGCCTACGGACGTGCTCCCGAGATAACTGCTTTCGCAGCTAACACTAACCGCTCCCCCGCGACACTATCAACACAAAAAGAAAATAGGTGAAGCCCAAAGGACAACACCTCTTCAGCCTAACAGGGGAGAAAAGGCCGCTATCAATCAAAAAACAGTGCACGAGAGAAAAAACACTTCACTCACCTGCATTTCCCGCGACAATACCAAGTAAAGGGTCTCAAAAATGAAGAATACTCCTAAACACAACAAATAAACTTGTCCATCAAAGCACGCACGCTTCTGCTTATAATGCGCCGCACGGAATTCCCAATGACTGGAAAACCCCTCGAGCAATGACGTCATTACGGTTACTCATTCATAAATAGTTCAAAAAGCTTGGCGCGAACTGGGAACAAAGAAAGTGACGAAAAGGTACACCAAAAATCCCTTTAAGCGCAATAAAAAAACGTTTTGACTATATTCAATGTAAAGAATGACTTGAACTAGCCTACAGCTTTTTGGTACAATATAGCATGAAGTGAAGCGGCTTGCAATTAAATTGTAGCAAATCGAATTAAACCACATCCAAAACAATTTTCCGACCATATAATTTTGTTGGAAAAAAAAACGTTAACTCAGTTAATTAAAAATAGTTGTGACGAGCCCCCAATTATGTTACGGTCCCTACAAAGGTCTAGGAGTTTAAAGGGACGCATAACATAATAGATGGACACGGCTGGAGTATCCCAAAATAATCATTTATTTTAACACAAAATACTCACAAAAGTAACCAAAATCATGAGATAGGGAGCCCAGCCACATAATAAAGAAATAACTAAACTAAAAGAAACAGGCTGGGGCTCCCTACTCCAAAATAACAACAAAATAGGAGCAGGAGACGATGTGGTATGGTGAAGTCTGTGGCTGGCAGCGAGTTTTTTGAAAGGGTCCGCCTCCATCCATTTTATAGCCTTGTTTCCCCAGCTCGACCAATCAGAATCTGGAGACAAAAGAATTAAGAAATGAGCACTACTAATTAGTTGAGGACTCTGGGCCGGGGCGTACGTGAGACGCACGTAACACTGATGGAATCTGCAGGTTGCAACCCATGATCAGCGACACGCGTTGCCCTGCCGATGCCCAGCCTTGCAGCCACGTCACCGAGACGCAAACTGAGATTGTAGGTGATAGATGGCTCGTTAACACTCCAGTACGTACTGCTACACTGACCTACGACCAGCAAGACACAGCCACCTGTGTCAATCTGCTTGACCAGAGCATGTGGATTCAAGTCCCACGAGGGGCCATCCTCCACCTCGACGATCTGGCCTTATACCATCTTCCGAGTGAAGAGTACCAATCAGAACTAGAAATCCCATCCTTCTTCAAGAACTACAACTTCACCCTAGGTCCGGAGTTGGAACTGTGGATTGAAAAAGGCGGGCCTCAGCTCATTGACATTGCTCCCGTCGACGCAGCCCTCCAAGCCTTGTCTCGATTGCCCATCCTGAACACCTCACCTGTTGTCCAAGCCTGGACTGCAGCTGACACAGCACTGTGTATCTCCATGTTCGTCGGCCACACCCTGACCCTCGGCGTGGCCTTAGTCCTATACAGGAAACTCAACGAGATGCGAATCTCTGCAGCTAAACTCAAGACAACTAGGATTGGAGGTCTCCGATGGAAACCCCGAAGGGAAGGTACCACACCAGAGACGGATAAGGACCTCATCGAGTTGAGTCCTCAGCCCTAACAAACACCTGCTATCCGACTGTCAGGATTCACCTGCCATCCGACCATGGTGGTGGGTGTTGTCCGATAATGACCACAGGGCATCATCCGACCACAGAGGGGGAATGTAACACTAATGAGCGGATGGTATTCAACCATCTGTTCCATATTAATGAATCCTGACCCTTTTGACACATTCTACACCCAAAGATCAAAACGTGAGTTAAAGAAAAAACAAGGACTTTGGTTTTACAACCCTCTTACAACATAACTCACCACCCTGGGCGCCGCCATGACGGCAACGTCCTGGCGTGGATGAGAGTTATAACACCTTGGAGACTATCCAAAGATGCGATATCAAACTTCAAAAGGGAAGACAAACACCCCCCCTTTCCCGCACATTCCAGTGAAACAGACGCACACACATTCATGAGACTCACATACATTCACAAACAGGCTCAGGCATTTTTGGCTAGCCCATGGACCTTCTTTTACTAAAACTACCTCTAAATGTATTTTAATGTCTCGCTTTTTGTGCTCAAATGTATGTATGCGGCATATTGGAATATATGAATGTTACGGTGTGTTTAATGCAAACTTTATATGCATTTAGTTAAGAATAACTCTGTATCTCTGTATACGCGATTGGTAAAATCATAGTTCTTGGTGTCTGTATAATCGTAAAAACACGACTGTAATGAATCTTGATAGCAAATTACAAAAAGATGCATTGTTTCAGAGGAACGATCTTGCTTAAGAAAATTTTTTAACTTTGACATCGCCATAAATTAGACCAGTGGGCGGAGATCAGCAAACAAAGAAGATTTTTCCCGCCTTAGTTTGTTTACACTTCATTGGCTCATACTGAAAAAAAAGGTGTAAACCTAGATTTACGTAAAAGCTCAGGGAAACCTGTATTCTGGGCATTCCGCCAGAGAGAAAAGAGGATTCCCAGCTTTGCAACCGGACTTCAAGAAGTTCTACGTTTATTCTTCTTTACTTTTCATTTCATTCTAGTTTTTCTTTATTGTCTTCTGATATTTGACTTCGTTCAATTGCCTTCACGAGCCAAACGAACTTAAGTCTAGTCATCTTTTGGCAAAGTTTACCTTCGCGTTAACCATCGAGCTCGCGCATCATCTGCTCTGGAAAGAACCACGCTGAGGCCACACGGACCGGACAATTTGAGCGCAGCTACACACAAGAGCCAGATCAAAGCAAGTACTTTCTTATATCGCAACTAAAATTGCTGTTTAAGGTTGTCTAGGCTATTCCATGTATGTGAAATTATTCAATGACTTGGGGTCTCTTGCAAAGTTAACTGTTTGAAATCGTCACGCTGAGATTGGTTCTCACTTTCACTTTCTCCCCCCCTTCTCTCTCTTTATCTCTCTCTCTCTCATTTATCTCATTATTATTCTTGTTCATTTACCTTGTTTAAATTGTATTTTCGTTTTGCTAGATACTCATATTTACTCCGTGTGAATTGTAGCTATGTACTCTTTAGTCTGTTTTTATTAAATCCTATAATTTGCTTGAATTGAATTGTTTTATTGCTCATTGAGATCGAAGTCCCTGAATCGTGTGATCTACGCTACGAGCTTTGTTTTATATGAATTAATTTCATTAATCTTAGTAGTACAGACACAGAAAATATTGTTTTTTCCTGATCAGAAGATTAATATTTCTTGGAGTTTGTAAGAAGGGTATTTTTATTGAATTTTGATAAGGAAGTCTAGAGCTTCCAGTTCGCTGGACGAACAGATTGTCTAGAGTAACTTAAATTAATTCTAGTAAAGGTTACCTTTAAATGATTAAATATTCCCTCTTTGGGTAATTTAATATTTGTAAGCAATAAGCACGTTATATTCATAGACTCATGAATATTCACTTCATTTGAGTTAATTATTCCCCAGAAAGTGATTGTTGCTACACGTGACTCAAAGCCTGATCATCCATGTAATCTTGTCACTACGCCTTTACCAGTTGCTGTAGCTATAGCTGAAGCTGTTGAACAAGATGGTAAAGGACTTCTAAACTCTGCTGTATTGAAGGATCTACCTTCCTTCCTTTCTCATCTAGAACCTGAGGCAGCCAGTCAGACTATGCAACTAATGCACCAGTATTCACCCCTGTTCTCTGATGTGCCAGGGAGAACCACAGTTCTTGAACATGACATCGACGTAGGTGTTGCTAAACCAATCAAACAGCACTCCTACAGAGTTAACCCAACTAAACGTCACATAATGAAAACCGAGGTAGAGTACATGTTACAGCATGGTCTGGCTCAGCATAGTCAGAGCCCGTGGAGCTCTCCGTGTCTATTAGTCCCAAAGGCAGATGGCACATACCGAGTTTGTACTGATTTTCGCAAGGTAAATGCAGTGACGAAACCTGACTCCTTTCCGCTCCCCGTATGGAGGACTGCATAGACAGAGTAGGATCAGCCAAATCTGTAACAAAGCTTGACTTGCTAAAGGGTAATTGGCAAGTGCCACTAACCTGCCGTGCTGCAGAAATCTATGCATTTGTTACTCCAGATCACTTCCTGGAATATTCTGTCCTTGCCTTTGGAATGAGAAATGCTCCAGCCATCTTTCAAAGGTTGATGAGAATTGTGTTGGGTGATTTACCAAATTGTGATGCATACCTTGACAACATCGTCGTCTATAATGAATCATGGGATGACCATATTGAAACCCTGGAAATGGTCTTTGAAAGGTTAAAACGTGCTTCGCTAACCTTGAACCTGTCTAAGTGTGAGATGGGGAAAGCTACAATAACCTACCTCGGTAAAAAGGTAGGACATGGTTGGGTGAAACCTGTAGAAGCTATTCTTAAGTTACCTAAACCCAACAACAAGCGCGAGCTTCGCAGATTTCTGGGAATGTCAGGTTACTACAGTGGTTTTTGCAGGAACTTTTCCTCTGTAGTTGCTCCCCTCACAGACCTCCAGAGCACAACAAGAATGTTTAGGTGGAGCAGGAATTGTGATCAAGCATTTGAAGCTGCTAAAGACCTGTTGAATAATGCCCCTGTGTTAGCTGCCCCCAACTTCGAACTGCCATTCAAACTGCAGGTGGATGCAAGTCATGTCGGTGCGGGAGCTGTCCTTATTCAAGAAGATGCTCAAAGCATTGTACATCCGGTGTCTTATTTCTCTCGCAAGTTCTTAAAGGGTCCGTTATCCTACAGCACAATCGAAAAGGAAGCTTTGGTTTTATTGTGGGCCTTACAACATTTTGAGGTTTATGTTGGGAGTAGTGCTCTACCTGTAATTGTGTATACAGACCATAATCCTCTAACTTTTTTGTACAACAGGTCTTCGTCTAACCAGCGTTTACTGCGCTGGGCTCTCAAGCTTCAAAATTTTAATCTCCAAATCCAGCACATCAAAGGCACCGACAACATTGTAGCCGATGCTCTGTCCAGATCTGTTGGAATGGCAACTTAGGTGATGTGTATGTTGGGGATGGTGACATAGAAACCATATCAAACTATGGTCTGTAATCCTAGTGGTAGGGGTGTTACATCCCAGGTTTTTTTTGTTAATAATCTGTGCTAAGATCCAATAAAACTAATACCATGATCAGATGATAAGAGCAGGTCATTTGTAACTCTAAGGAGAGCAGTCTCAGTACTATGATACGGTCTAAATCCTGACTGGAAATCCTCACATATACCATTTTTCTCTAAGAAGGAATATAATTGTGAGGATACCACCTTTTCTAGTATCTTGGACAGAAAAGGGAGATTCGAGATTGGTCTATAATTAACTAGTTCTTTGGGGGCAAGTTGTGATGGGAGGCTTAATAACAGCCAGTTTGAAGGTTTTGGGTGTAACGGATATGCAGGTCATCGATTCATGAGTTGAATTCAGGCATATAAAATGAAACCTTTTTACACTAAATGCCTGGCCTGGAGCCAGCCTGGCTGGATTTAAATGATTTACGACTAGAAATTTCAGAGTCATGTGGGCGAGCCTCAAAGGAGAAATGAAACCCCCCACATTCCTAAACACAAACACAAAAAGACTTTTCTTAATAATAAAGTCCTTAATAATATGTATTTTGAATATGTATGTGCGTTGCATAAAATTGTTAATCCTTGTTATGTGAAGTGTATAAGTTGCTAGCTTATACTTTGGAAATGTTTATCCTAATTTTAATGTTCTCAAATAAGAATCATGATTCTGTAACCCTACCCCTGACCAGCTCATAAGACTTTATGATCCCACTGGGAAACAGGAAAAGTATTGCTTTTTGGTGCATTAGATGTTTCCCCATATAAATTGGAGTATCTGCAGTTTATATCGTGTGTTTATTGAACTTTAAATATGTGTAATTCTGCATTTGAATTTAACTTCATGTTTTGATCCTTTATATATGTTATTTTTCATATCTATTTAATCGTCATGCTTTGACGGAGGCACTTATATAAATTTATGAAAAATGTATTAATCTGGATTTATGAACTGGCTAGAATATCACTGTTGAAATCTGATAAGCCCTAATTTATTAGGGTGGGTGTTTCCACAGAGACAAAGGAACTTTTTTCCGTTTCAAGCCATAAGAGCTGACCCACGAAGTTCCTCTCGCTCTTCCTCTTAGTCCTTCTTGGATTCCACAGTTCTGACCCTGCTCGTCCTGCTTTCTCGGCCTTGGGCCGCTCTCCTATCGCCATCCCTCTCAGCACGGCGGCTGAGAGGACACCCGTTCTCATGGCTCCTACGGGAGCTTTCATTTCCGTTGTTTTTGTTTCTTTTCTTTACTAAGTTTATTTGCATATTCGCCTCCCCACGCGAGGAAGACGAATTCTGAAACATTGCTTTGTTGGACCTTTCAAATACCATGCAATTCCGCAGCAGCCCCGGAAGACAAAGAGAACACGGCTAGCCACAAAGAACCAAGGATGCAGCTCACATGCGCGCCGGTCTGGCGTCACACAGAGACACTTGCAAGTATCATTCTCTATGGAGATTTAAATGCTGCTTAAAATTTGTCTATGATTTGATCCGTTGTTGTCTTTCAAAGGGTTACTGTCTGTAAGTTTGCATAACTGAGCTCATTCTGTGATCACGCTCTCTCTCTCACCTCCCTCTCGCCCTTTCTCTCTCATTCATTCTCTCCCTCACTGATATATTCCGTTATATCTTGTACAAAGTTTACTGTCTGTATTGTCGTACGCGTATTTACTCTGTGTGATTTGTAGTTTGATGCATTATTAGTTCAATTATTAAAGACCAATATATATTCATGATTGCCTTTGTCTAACGCTCACATTACGAGTCAATGATCTAGCTGATCTGATCTAGCTACAGGCTTTACTTTTAGTAACTAAATTTATCATAATGATAGAATAATGTTTCCATGGCCAGAGAATATTTTTCCTTGAATTATAAGAAGTGATAACTTTATTGAAAATTGATAAATTAATCTTACGGCCATTTGCTGGACAAACCAATGTTTGATTTGCAGTAATTTACATTAAGAGATATCACTATAATTGATATGAAGAATGGAATATTGACATATTAATTGAGTAAATTACAGTGCCCTGTAATGAGTTATTGATATATGCAATTGAACTATTTTTCATCTTCAATAATTTTAATGTAACTGTCATATGAGATATATGTATTAATCATATTCCTGATTAATTACCCAAATTCCCTATATATCATTTGAGCTCATTGTTATGTACAACCCAGTGCGGCTACATGGGGAAATATCCTAATGACAATGAGGAATTAATAATAGTCCGAAGAGGATCTATGACTTCTGGAAGCACCTCTTTTAGATGGAATAGGGTCTAACATACATTTTGTTGGTTTAGATGATTTAACAAGTTTATACAATTCTTCCTCTCCAATAGTAGAGAATGAGTGGAACTGTTCCTCAGGGGGTCTATAGTGCACTGTCTGATGTGATACTGTAGCTGACGGCTGAATGGTTATAATTTTATCTCTAATAGTATTGATTTTAGAAGTAAAGTAGTTCATAAAATCATTACTGCTGTGATGTTGGGAGATGTCAACCCTTGTTGAGGCTTTATTTTTTGTTAATTTAGCCACTATATTGAATAAATACATGGGGTTGTTTGTTTTCTTCAAAAAGAGAATAAAAGTAATCAGATCTAGCAGTTTTTAATGCTTTTCTGTAGGACAGGTTACTTTCTCGCAAAACAATACTAAATACCTCTAGTTTTGTTTTCCTCCAGCTGCGCTCCATTTTTCGGGCTGCTCTCTTTAGGGTGCGAGTATGCTCATTATACCATGGTGTCAAACTGTTTTCCTTAACCTTGCTTAAGCATAAAGGAGCAACTGTATTTAAAGTGTTAGAAAAGTTCAAGTTGTTCTGAGGTTTTGGATAAGCTAAGGAATCCGGATACATCAGGAAGATAACTTACAAAGCAGTCTTTTGAGGTAGAAGTGATGGTTCTACCATACTTGTCACAAGACATTTTGGCTATATGAAGTTTGCACAAAACTAAATAATGATCTGAGATATCTTCACTTGGCTGCATAATTTCAACACTATCAACATCAATTCCATGTGACAGTATTAAATCTAGAGTATGATTTCGACAATGAGTAGGTCCTGAAACATGTTGTCTAACCCCAATAGTGTCACGGTTCATGAATCGGCTGTCTCACACTGAGGTGTCTGCGTGAGTGTAATTGTGTGGGTGTTGTTACTCGTTGTGGTCGATTGTGCATTTTGCCTTACAGCCACGTACTTTTCAGAGCAAACAGACAAAGGTAACATTTGTATTAACCCTGCTGTCAGGGAGAGCAGCACTTTGGGGAACAGCGGTGTGGGAGAACGGACACGACTGCTGCACCTCGTTCCAGGCACTCTCCGAAGAAATGTAGAGAGTTTTCGATCGTGCAGTGGCAGGTAAGGAGGCGGCCAGATTAATCACCGAACTGCGACAGGGAGAAGGCTCTTTTCCATTCGATTCCGCACCCTGGCCGCAGAGTGCCGTTGGAACGAGGAAGCACAGTGGAATATGTTCCTGCATGGGCTGGCTGACCGCGTTCATAAGGAGATTTATGCCATGGACTTACCAGAGACGCTGAACGGACTGATAGAACTCACTCTGAGGGTGTACTCACACTGCCAGTTTGAACCGTGCCCGAGTGCGTTTGACCACCAAAGCGCGGTTCGTTTGACTAGTGTGAGTGCTCCGAATTGTGCCCGGGCGCGGCTCGATTGGCCGGCCCTGGCCCGCTTGGATGAGGTGGGCCAGGGCACGGTTCAGTTGGACTCGGGCGCGGTTCGCATGCAGTGTGAGCGCTAACCGTGCCGGGGCACGGAAAAGGACGCTTTGCATCACGGTTTTGCGACGCTCCAAAACCAACATGGCAAGGAAAGGGTCGCTTTGGTCTACGGCAGAGGTGCAAAACGCATAAAAAAAACTAAAAACTGCAAAGTCCTTGCTGCACTTCAGCTGGTATCTTGCAAACATCCTCATACGACCAGCACGATTACGTGAAAATGTTCGCGCCACTAAGGCGACACATCTGTTTAACAACAGGCTTAGGACCAAACAACACAAAATTATCCACAAAGAAAACAGAGCGATGCACTCCATTGTGTTCATAGAGCGCCGCTCTTCCTGTTTATCCCGAAACCGTCGCACCATAATGACGTAAGCGTGCTCCGGCACGAATGCTGAAACCCTATATGTGAGTGCAGGCCAGAGGGGGAGTGGGGAGGGGGGACAATCGTACTCGGGCCCGGTTCATGGCAACCGTGCCTAAAGTGAGTACACCCTGAGAGCCATCCACAGACCAGCTCAGAGAACCACCAGCCCGATGGTGCGAGGGCGGTCAGCCCCGCATTCGACCACCAGCCCATGCAGGTGGGGAGAGCTCGGCTTTCCCGCAAGGAGAGGGAGAGGCGGAGATCCCAGGGACTTTGCCTATACTGTGGCCGGGCAGGCCACTTCATCCTCTCCTGTCTGGTAAAATAGCAGGCCCGGTAGTAAGTATGAGGCTACTATGGGATGGGATCTCCATCGAGAAGACCTCATCACCACCATCGACCCTCCTCCCGGTAAGACTGAGATGGCGAATGTCGACACACTGCACCAACGTACTTCTGGATTCGGGAGCGACTGGTGCACTAACACTTTTTCCACATGAAGTAACCACTGTCATGAATCCTGTTTAGTGTCTGCCTGTCCCTCTGTGTCTGGTTCTGTGTTTCAGAGTAAGGCAGCGGATTTGTCTAATGTGCCCGTGGAGTACCTCGACCTGAAGGAGGTGTTCAGTAAGTCTTGTGCTGCTTCTCTCAACGTTTCTGTCAAACAGAGCACATCTAGATTATGATCAGTGATCATATTATTTACAAAAAGTGTTTTCATAGAAAGGGATCTGATATTCAATAAGACAAGCTTTATCATTCGTTTATCCATATTGCATTTGTTTTTTTATTTGTTGAACCTCAATTAAATTGTTAATCTTAAATTGGTTTTGACGTTTTTTGTATTTTCTAGTCACAGTCTCTATAGTGTGATATATACAGTATTGTTCAAAATAATAGCAGTACAATGTGACTAACCAGAATAATCAAGGTTTTTCGTATATTTTTTTATTGCTACGTGGCAAACAAGTTACCAGTAGGTTCAGTAGATTCTCAGAAAACAAATGAGACCCAGCATTCATGATATGCACGCTCTTAAGGCTGTGCAATTGGGCAATTAGTTGAATTAGTTGAAAGGGGTGTGTTCAAAAAAATAGCAGTGTGGCATTCAATCACTGAGGTCATCAATTTTGTGAAGAAACAGGTGTGAATCAGGTGGCACCTATTTAAGGATGAAGCCAACACTTGTTGAACATGCATTTGAAAGCTGTGGAAAATGGGTCGTTCAAGACATTGTTTAGAAGAACAGCGTACTTTGATTAAAAAGTTGATTAGAGAGGGGAAAACCTATAAAGAGGTGCAAAAAATGATAGGCTGTTCAGCTAAAATGATCTCCAATGCCTTAAAATGGAGAGCAAAACCAGAGAGACGTGGAAGAAAACGGAAGACAACCATCAAAATGGATAGAAGAATAACCAGAATGGCAAAGGCTCAGCCAATGATCACCTCCAGGATGATCAAAGACAGTCTGGAGTTACCTGTAAGTACTGTGACAGTTAGAAGACGTCTGTGTGAAGCTAATCTATTTTCAAGAATCCCCCGCAAAGTCCCTCTGTTAAAAAAAAGGCATGTGCAGAAGAGGTTACAATTTGCCAAAGAACACATCAACTGGCCTAAAGAGAAATGGAGGAACATTTTGTGGACTGATGAGAGTAAAATTGTTCTTTTTGGGTCCAAGGGCCACAGGCAGTTTGTGAGACGACCCCCCAACTCTGAATTCAAGCCACAGTACACAGTGAAGACAGTGAAGCATGGAGGTGCAAGCATCATGATATGGGCATGTTTCTCCTACTATGGTGTTGGGCCTATTTATCGCATACCAGGGATCATGGATCAGTTTGCATATGTTAAAATACTTGAAGAGGTCATGTTGCCCTATGCTGAAGAGGACATGCCCTTGAAATGGTTGTTTCAACAAGACAATGACCCAAAACACACTAGTAAACGGGCAAAGTCTTGGTTCCAAACCAACAAAATTAATGTTATGGAGTGGCCAGCCCAATCTCCAGACCTTAATCCAATTGAGAACTTGTGGGGTGATATCAAAAATGCTGTTTCTGAAGCAAAACCAAGAAATGTGAATGAATTGTGGAATGTTGTTAAAGAATCATGGAGTGGAATAACAGCTGAGAGGTGCCACAAGTTGGTTGACTCCATGCCACACAGATGTCAAGCAGTTTTAAAAAACTGTGGTCATACAACTAAATATTAGTTTAGTGATTCACAGGATTGCTAAATCCCAGAAAAAAAAAAAAAATGTTTGTACAAAATAGTTTTGAGTTTGTACAGTCAAAGGTAGACACTGCTATTTTTTGGAACACACCCCTTTCAACTAATTGCCCAATTGCACAGCCTTAAGAGCGTGCATATCATGAATGCTGGGTCTTGTTTGTTTTCTGACAATCTACTGAACCTACTGGTAACTTGTTTGCCACGTAGCAATAAAAAATATACTAAAAACCTTGATTATTCTGGTTAGTCACATTGTACTGCTATTATTTTGAACAATACTGTAGGTGAAAGAGTCTCTATGTGCTGAGAATTAGCTGACCTCTGTGATGTGAGGCAGCAAGCAGATGGTCGGTTTAGCCAGTCTGTCTGCTTCCTGACCTTGGCCCCAGTTAGTCAAGTATAAACACTAAGACTATTTGGCATATTTCTAGAGAGAAAAGCGATGCCACCCCAGGAGGGATGAAGACCATCTCTTTTAAACAGGTCAGGTCTGCCCCAAAAGCTCGTCCAATTGTCGATGAAACCTATGTTATTCTGCGGGCACCACTTAGACATCCAGCCATTGAGTGATGACAATCTGCTATGCATCTCGTCACCACGGTAAGCAGGGAGGGGACCAGAGCATATTACAGTGTCTGACATCGTGCTTGCAAGTTCACACACCTCTTTAAAGTTATTTAATAATTATCACTCCGTTCCGCGCTCACTGATACCAGAAACACCGTTCTGCCTTCAAGTATTTCAGTGTATTTCAACGTTATATTCACAATGCAGCCTATATTAAAATAAAAAATAAAACAAATAAAACAACAGGAGAGTTTCAAAGTGACTTAGGCTATTGTGTGCAAACTTTTTTTATCCTACCACACGTCAAACTAATAACATTGTCATCATTAAAAGGTATAATTGCTGCTTTCTGCTGTGCAAATATTGTTTGTATTGAAAATAACAGTACACTTTCATCAGTTATTGTTACGTGACCATGGTAATAAACCGAAATCGTACAACATTACATACAAAACCATAGACGCAGTGACATTGCAAAAACAATTGAATTTAGTGAAATAATAATAATTATTTTTTACATAAACAGAGCATGGTGGTAAAAATAACATGAAACTAACAGAAAGAAAATCCTGATCTCACATAACTACAACAAAGGTGAAACTTACCTACCTCCCGACCGGCAAAGTTTACCGTGAGTCTTCCGGGTCCTCTAACTTCTGCACTAACTAACCTAAACTAAATAACATGAAAAACACCAATCACCAGATACTACCCACTCTAAATATCAATTATAAACTGAAAAGCACAAACATTAATCCCATACCGGAATACGTGCTTGTGAAAACGGAAACATTACGTCAAAACATGACAACCTCCACCAGGCGCGCAGATGGCACTAGGGACGGGGGGGACATGACCCCCCCAGATTCATAGTAACCAGATCCGTCCCCCTCACTTTCTCAATGAAAGGTTCTATTGGTAAACAGAGGTTTAATCTGAGTTTCCGCGATGTACATTAGACCCGGCCCGCCGCTCCTTTAAACATGTACTAACTAAACGATTTTTGAACGATTATGCGTTGTTTCACACAACTTATCCATGTTGGCTTTTGTTTGAATATGCTTGTGTGCAGGGGCGCAGATCACAAGCATATTCAAACAAAAGCCAACATGGATAAGTTGTGTGAAACAACGCATAATCGTTACTCACCTATCAAAAAGAAACAAATAAACCTCGGCGTCCGTTTCGAGCCCTTCCAACCCTTGAGTTTCTCTCCACCGCTGGAAAGCTGCTCCGATATTTACGCGGGTCCTACCTTGATTGTAAACCCTTTTTTTTTTATCCACCATCTCTCTCACTAAAAGCGTCAGCTAAATGACTAAATGTAAATGTAATGTAATATGCGTCCTGTGCACTCAAATTGAGCGAGCCGCTCTCTTCTCGCTATCAGGACAAGACACGCCCCCTTACCTCTGATTGGCTACAAGTGTATTTTGGGACTCGATCAGACACAGTGGTCAAAAGCGTCTTTCAAAAATCGTTTAGTTAGTACACGTTTAAAGGAGCGGCGGGCCGGGTCTAATGTACATCGCGGAAACTCAGATTAATCCTCTGTTTACCAATAGAAACTTTCATTGAGAAAGTGAGGGGGACGGATCTGGTTACTATGAATCTGGGGGGGTCGTGTCCCCCCCCGTCCCTAGTGGGATTTTTAAACTGGGGGGGACCAAGCTGTCCAGCAGTCAAATTTTTTCAGTCCAGAAAAATCATCAGCTCAGTCACAGACGAGGTCTTTATTTTTTTTATAACAATTCAAAATAGCAAACCTTCTTATATTCTAGATTAATTGCACACAATCTGAAATATTTCAAAAATATTTGTTTTAATTCTCATAGTTACGACTTACATCTTAAGAAAATAAAAAAAAATTCAGTATCTCAAAAACTTTTATATTCTATTTTGAGGTTGATTAGTTTGGTAAATTTTGAGTATAAATACAGTGTACCTCCTGGGCTAGTTTAGAACATGCAACCACAATTATGGGAAAGACTACTGACTTGACAGTTGTCCATAAGCCGATCATCAACAGAGGGTCAGCCTCAGAAGGTCATTGCTGAAAGGGCTGCTGTTCACAGAGTGCTGTATCAAAATATATTCCTCTATCAAAGCAACCTGTTCTTCAGTAACTCCTCAGCAGTGCCACAGACTGATAGCCTTCATGCCACGCCACACTGAAGCCCCAAACAAGTATTGAGTGCATAATTAAACATACTTTGGATTTTAATTTTTCTTTTTCTTTAAAAGTTTCCTACTTTTAATTTTTCTAAGTTGTAAGTCAACATCAGAATTAAAACAAAAAAACTATTGAAATTTTTAAATCAGAAATATTTTCAGTCTGTGAATCTAGAATATAAGAAAGTTTGCTTATTTGAATTAAATTACAAAAAATAAAGAACTTTTCCATGACATTCACATTTTTTTTAGATGCACCTGTATATGATCACTACGGTTACCGCTACAGACACAATTGAGGCAGTTACCAGCTCTTCGTAGGACCCCGGGGTCAGGAGTCATAGCAATACACACACAGAGAACGTAAACGTCAGTGGAAGTACCATCGTCATGTGTGTTTATTGACAACAGAACAGTGTGTAGTGATGTGAGAATGTGGGTAAAGTAATGCTTACACTATTATTGTGCTTCAGCCTGCATCTGCCCTGATTCTTTAGCACCAAAACAAACACACCCATACCCCAACAGGACCTGCTACGGTGGCCAAGAGAGATAAACATTAAAGAAAAATTAAAATCCAAAGTATGTTTAATTATGCACTCAATACTTGGTTGGGGCTTCAGTGTGGCGTGGCATGAAGGCTATCAGTCTGTGGCACTGCTGAGGAGTTACTGAAGACCAGGTTGCTTTGATAGAGGAATATATTTTGATACAGCACTCTGTGAACAGCAGCCCTTTCAGCAATGACCTTGTGAGGCTGACCCTCTGTTGATGATCGGCTTATGGACAACTGTCAAGTCAGTAGTCTTTCCCATAATTGTGGTTGCATGTTCTAAACTAGCCCAGGAGGTACACTGTATTTATACTCAAAATTTACCAAACTAATCAACCTCAAAATAGAATATAAAAATTTTTGAGATACTGAATTTTTTTTATTTTCTTAAGATGTAAGTCGTAACCATGAGAATTAAAACAAAATATTTTTTAAATATTTCAGATTGTGTGCAATTAATCTAGAATATAAGAAAGTTTGCTATTTTGAATTGTTACAAAAAATAAAGACCTCGTCTATGACTGAGCTGATGATTTTTCTGGACTGAAAACATTTGACTGCTGGACAGCTTGGTCCCCCCCAGTTTAAAAATCCCATCTGCGCCCCTGACCTCCACAAAGATAATAACAAGCCGAGCCGTGCGAGCACAGCGAGACCCCATGGAGCTGTGCTCCGCACTCCGTCTGCCAGCAGGAGCAGATGAGAAGCAAAAGAGAGCCCCTTCTTATACCTGACGTCAAACAAGGCGTCTTTAAAGCGGTTGCCCCACCCGCAAACAGCAGCCAGTTGGACATCACATGACCTAGAGAAAAAACAAAAAAAAAAGAACAACAGGCGCATAACCGCAACTAAGCAGCACAAACTGTTCAAATCGCGTGTAATAGCATAACAGTTATTTCAAAATCAGTCGACAGGGAAAGTGATTGAATGTGCTGAATCATAAATCATGCTTTAACCCGAAAATATTCAGTAAAAGAACAGACAAACTCCTTGAGAACTAGCCTGTAACTTCCCGCTCGGTTATTGCCGTCATTATAATTATAATTGTACTCATGATGGAACGGTGGTGAAGTGCGCTTGGAGCGAGTGAGAACCACATCCACGACACTCCGACTTTTAAAAAATCTGCTCCTCTTCCAGTCAGAATCATCTACTCCAATCACTCTGGTCGGGTGAATGCAGCGCTCAGAGAAGGCACAGGACAGAGCAGCGTGCAGATGAAACATTTGAAAGCACATGAGAGAGTAACTCTAGCGCTGAGTTAACACTGCTGTGAATGATGTGGTGCTGTTCAGTTAATGATGGAGGCTCCAGAACTGCAGCTGATAGAATGAGCGCTGGAGCACGATACAACTATATTTCTTCAAAAGCAGATTGTAGAGACATTTTTATCATCCACGATCAAAAATCTTCATATCCCACACCACTAGTTTATAGTTTATTTATATAAAAGGTAGGCTATATTTGTGTATAAACAAACTCATCTTTTCAATGCAGACGAAATGCAGAAGCTTCATCGGAAGTGGAATTTAGATTTATTTACAGTGTTTAGTGCAGCACAAGAATGCATTTAACCTGCAGTTACAAATACATGAATAATGTTTTGATATACAAAACATAAAATGTTGAATACTCATATGAAATTGTAAGAAATTATATATATATATATATATATATATATATATATATATATATATATATATAAATAATCAAAAGATACTTTAAATGTGAAATTAAAATGGCCAGTATGTGTCAGAAAGTCACTGTTAATAAGTGAGTCATTGCGTTTGAACCGAATCATTTAAATGGTTGATTCATTCAGGAACAAAACACTGTCATGTTGGTCAGAGACACAAAACTGTGCTTTGGAGGCTGTGTTTGGAATTATTTTTTGTTTTAGAAATAGAGCAGAAACAGGCAATTTGGTGACTAAAACGCAAATCTCTTAATTAACTTGTTTACTGACCCGTTGTTTATATATATATATATATATATATATATATATATATATATATATATATATATATATATATATATATATATATACACACACACACACACACACATAGAGCTGTAGTCAAGTCCAAGTCCAGGACTAGTCGAGACCGAGTCAAGACCGAGTCCAAAGAGGTTCGAGTCCAAGTCAAGTCCAAGTCCAAAAGTTTCGAGTCCAAGACCGAGTCCAAATGAAAGAAAAAAGGGTCCTCTTCAAGACCACATACTTAACTACTGATAATGTTTGTGATGCGAGAGAAAGCATATCTCCTATTCTAAGAAAATAATTTTACATTATTATTTGTAATGATCAAAAAGCATGTGCAAAGTAACAACTCTGTAGGACAGGGGTCTCCAAACTACATCCTGGATGGCCAATGTCCTGAAAAGTTTAGCTCCAACTGACCTTAAAACACCTGGAAGATTAGTGTGTCTAGTAAGAGCTTGATTAGGTTCAAGTGTGTATAATTAGGGTTAAAGCTAACAGGGGCGTTAAACAAGATCCTGGGCCCTATGCATAGGCAGTCCTGATGGGCCCCCATGGCCCCCACCCATGAAAATATCCAGGTAAAAAATATATATTTCAGATTCATACTTTTCAAGGGCCCTCTCTTCCTTTGGGGCCTTGCTACTGGTTTTACCCCCAGTCCGACCCTGGGAGCTAAACTTGGATAAACAAACAAAGTTTGGAACTGTAAGGTCAAATAATTTGTATGTACTTTATTTTTTGTTGACATTATATCTGTGGTCAAAAATGTATATGACTATGCCTAATTGGCACAGTGCACAGACACACGCAAAGCTCGGGATATGACAAATGCGCGCAGCAAGGCTAGAATGGATACGTTTGGCTCTACTGGACATGCGCACATAAATACAGCGAAATCTTTGTCATACTGTACTAGTGCTTGCATAGACTATTCAGTGCTGTCGGAAACAATCAACTACTCCAGCATGCATTAACCATAATGCATACAAAGTGTTTGCAAGTACGACGTGAATTTTAGAATTACAATATTGCGTGGAGCTGTTACTATATGACCTTATCTATGTTGCATGTAAAAATAAAATATGTAATGTAATAATTAGGGTTGTGCCTGAAGCCGAATACCTTATTCGGAATGGCACGGATAATGGCTTAAAAAACGAATAACGCTCAAGGAATAATTCTGCCTGAATACTCGGCTAAAGCTGACAGAGTCTGGTGTTTGCTAGATAACAGGTGAGCCAGGGCATCAGCGCCAGAAGTGAATGAATGTAAACTTTATGAGTGAAAAGAGAGCAAATCAAACACCGCATTGTTGTCGCCTCTCTGTTTATCTCTCAGAAATCAGAGCGTTGCAAGAGGAATTTTACCTATAATAATACATCATAGCTACACGTTATATTATTTGTATTTATTTAAAAGGCAAATATTGAAAGCTTAGGCTACCATATGATACGAATGAAGGGAATAATTACAGCGCGCTCACCAATCAAACAGCCGCGCTGCGCGTCTCAGTCTCTCAAAAACCAAATCAGTTCTCTCTCAAGAGTAGGCTAATAATCAGCTTCGATACGGATACATTGTCTACTTGTCCTACATGTTTGCATCTTTACCTTTTGCTGGTTTGCGCGGCACACACACATTTGTTTAGTGAAGTTCATTAACATTAAGACTCGCTCAAAGTGTTCTGCGTAATGAGAATGTGTGCATTGAATAGATTCAGTCGTGTTCAAATGATCACTAAACGTTTGTCATGACATCTCTCTTCTTGCATGATAAATATTATTTTAGAAATTAATAATTATTTCAGTTTAACACGACATACTTGTTCAGTGATAACTACGAAAAAATACATAAAAAGTCTTATCAAGCAACTGTACGATGTTGTATCCGAATGCAGATAGGAAAAATTTTGTGATTGTTACAGATACAAATACTGGCTGTTACATAAAAATGTAAATATGTTATGTCATATATAAAGTTTTTAAAATTTACATATGTAATTGTTGCATAAGGCTATACATTAATAGGCGTTTATTGATAAAAAAAAGAGGCTATCTAGGTGTAGACGTAAATAAAACACAATCTAGCAGGTAGAAAATTAAATTAGAAACATCTAAACTTTTAATTTTTTATTTTATTTTTTTGCTGGACTCGGTCGAGACCAACTAGAAGACTTGGCGAGTCCAATGGCCAAGTCCGAGACAAGTCCGAGTGCAAATTCAACGAGTCCGAGACAAGTCCGAGACGACAGAAAAATGTCTCGAGTCCGGACTCGAGTCCAAGACCGGACTCGAGTACTACAGCCCTACACACACACACACATATATATATATATATATATATATATATATATATATATATATATATATATATATATATATGAAGATTAATGAGGTGAAAAATATACAGTTGGTGTGATATCTTTAACTAAAAAGAGTTGCAAGTTTCATTGGTCCAGTACTGTAAAAAAATAAGTATAATAATCTGAAAACAGAACATTGTGCATTATAGGGAATAATATTTAGAGATATATAAAGTTGGTTTGATAACTTTATGTTTAATGGCTAAATAGTTCATTTAAAAAAATCCAAGAAATTAAGCCTTGTTCATTGTTAAGGGCATATATTTATGACTATGAGTTAGTTTGGACTCAAAACATAACAGTCACAAAGAGTTTAATTGGCAAAAAATAAATAAAAAAATAATGAATACTAATTCTTTCTCAGCTCGCTAAACGAAGTAGTTTACTATTACAAACAACAGAATGTTACTACTACTTTTATGTTTCTCTCAATTTATTTGGATTATCCATCCCTATACTTTTCTCCTGTCTATTTCTTGCTAGTCAGGGTGAAAGGTAAGATGTTTGTCTTTTATTTTTCTTTTCTTTTATTAGGCAATTTATCTGGGTTTAAACTTTAGGAAGCCCGTTTGTTATTTTCGCCTGGATACCGCTTGCAGTATCACCGGATCCACCATTCCTCTATCATGATCTTGAAGTGCGGTCTGGTGTTTCTTCGGTTCACAAGGGGGATTATATATCTCTTGGGTTTTCGGGCCATGAGCAGCCCGCCTATGAGCATTCCTCTTGCGAGAGGTTACTCGTGCGGTGGACAGGTTGCAGCTTGATTGGCCATGCAAACAAGAGACCCCCAAACGTAGTAAGCTGGAGGATAGGTTTCTGACCTCCATGATGAGCTGTAAACTCATGGAGCAAACCGTATACTTCCCGCATCTTTGGGCCCTCGACGTTGACTTTTTCAACTATCATGGATGCAAAGTCGCGGGGGTATTCGGAGATGACTCGGGTTGAAGAGATGCTTGCGAGCTATCTCTCACCCGAATCTGCATCCTCGGTTAAGAAACCTACTCTCCCCACTAAACCTAGTAAAAGCCAAATACCAAGCTGCAGGTCAGGCTGTGCTGCACACTATGGCAGTGTTACAGGCATATCAGGCTCATCTGTTGAAGGCAATCTCTGGGGAAGAGCGGTGTACACCGGATTACACGGTGCCCGTCTCTCCTCGGTGCCCTCAGGAGATTGGTCTGCCAACCCTGCTGGTGTTCCAGGGTACAGCGATGTCCGGCGAAGCGCTTCTCTCAGTTACTGCCCGGTAATGTAGCGGTGCTAGGAGGCTCGCTACATCTACGGAGGTCTCTAGAGCGGCTAGTATGGTCGTCCCCTGCCGGTCTGCTGCTTCTGGGCACCGAACTAGTAGCTCTAGGTGCACTGAGCTTCGTCGAGCCACAGATTTGTCTCCCTGTGCGACTAAGCAAACGGCCCGTGCCTTCGGCCTTTCTATGTAACAGCTTTAGTCAGCACGGGGAGAGATCTGTTGCTTAATTTGACGGGTATTGAAGAGGCATTCATCAGTTCCTCCCTTGACGCACTCAAGGGGAGGGACCATCTGCACGGCATTGCACAGTGCCCGTCTCTTTCAGTGCCTTCAGGAGATTGTTCTGCCAACCCTGTTGATGTTTCAGGGCGCGGCAAAATTCTGGCGAGCGATTCTCTCAGTTACCGCCTGGAAACTAGAGGTGCTAAGAGGCTTGCTACCTCTACGGAGGTCTCTAGAGCAGCTAGTACAGTCATCCCCTGCCGGTCTGCTGCTTAAGGGCACGGAGCTAGTGGCTCTTGATTGACGGGATGCCACTCGGGAGACACCCTCTGCTCTCTCGCTGCATTTGTGGGGCCAGACGACTGAGGCCTGCAATGAAAACCGAGATGCCTTCTTGGGACTTAGCTATAGTTCTCGAGGGTCTGGTTAAACCCCCCCTTTGAACCTTTAGAGTTAGCGTCTGATAGACTTCTGACTTTAAAAATGTTTTTTTTTTTTCTCATGGCAATAACTTCTTTGAAGAGAATTGGGGATGCGCAGGCTCCGTCTATCTCACCATCATGCTTAGACTTTGCCCCAGGCAGGGTAAAAGTGATCATGCATCCTCATCCTGATTACCTGTCTAAGGTTACATCTTCGGCTGTACACCCAGTCATTCTTGAGCCTTCTACCCGCCGCCGTTCAAAACGTCGGAGCAGGAGAAATCTTATAGACTGTGTCCAGTCCATGCTCTTCAGGCTTACGTCCACTCCACTAGCCAGTGGCATAAGTCGGAGCAGCTTTTCATCTGTTATGGTGGTGGTAACAGAGGAGCAGCTGCCACCAGGCAGACCATGTCTCACTGGGTCAGGATGCTATTGCTTTGGCTTATGAGGCGCCCTATTTATAGCCCTGTGTTGCGGGCGTGCACCCAGATGATGTCATCAACCGAGGCTATATAACCACCGGGTCAATTCTATTGACGTGTTACAAACATTATTCACAGCTGGTCACGAATAAGACGTTTCCCAATGCGCTGAGCAGTGCAGCATCTTGTTCCGCTTTCTCAGGGAGCAAGGTTACAGTTAAGTAACCGGGAATGTTTTTCTCTATCTGACGTCAGTAAAGCCAATGTAGGTCAGATGTATGTTTGCATTTTCTGATACTTTATTGAAATAGCTCTTCCCCACAGAAGTCAAAGTCTACATTGAGTTTGTTGTTTTCTCATCACATTTGGTTACTTTCATATATGTGTGTTTTTATCTCACTTTTGCCCTTTTTCCTTTGCACAGTTCTCACGACACACATATGAAACGTATTGTGTTCAATACTTACATGTTACACATGTACTTACACACAGATTATCTGATTTGGGTGATCTTTGGTTAATGTTACTGGTATCTAGGGCATTTAGGGAATTTCAGAGTTAACCATAGTACTTCTGAAAAGTGTCAGTTGCCAGTTGATAACATCATAATGTCTGACAGGCTGTATTTAACTAGAAAAACTGTTACTAAAACCAGTTTTCAATAAGACATTGACTTAATGCCACTAGTACCATTAGATTAGACTACACTTAAAAACAATTTTAGTATTTTGTTCAGTTTACTTAAAAAAAACACACCACAAATCTTTAGTTAATTACTCAATTGTCATTTGCACTCAATTTTATTATTATTTATATAAAACATTTTAAGTGCTGTTTAATGTGTTTTTATATAAAGGGAAATACCTATTTACGTTGGTTGTTCAGTTATATTTGACATTTAAAAGTTTGTTGATTTTTGCGGTTACCATTACGCTGAAGTGTAGACCTTGTGGTTAGACTAAGATTACTTGAGCTGAAACGATGTTCTTGATAGGCGGTAACTGTGCTGATGCCAGAAATAAGATCACCTTTACTTTTGCATCATTACTTGCATACTACAATAGTTATACTTTGCATCTCAACATGTGTTATGACATAATTTTATTAGTTCTTATAAAAATAGATAAAGGCTCTCCTCTTCAACACAATGGTAACTCAAAAAAAAAAACTCTTTATAAACTCATATTCTCTAAACTCTTTTAAATGCTCAAAATAACTAGACCTCAAACACTTAAACTTTAATGTTTTTTCATTCTCATGAAAATGATGAGAACAAACAACTTCATTTACACAAGAGTTACATTGTTGAATATGTGCAGCAAGTTGATAAATTATAGAGAATGAATTTTATAAATTATAGAGAATGAATTTTTTGAAACTTCTAGAAATGCAGAAAGTAGAGTTAGGATAAAGGGATAGAAATACAGTTTTTACAGTATTAAAACCTTTATGCCTATGTAGAGTGTTCCGAGAGAGCACAACGTATCCAAACCAGGAGAGCCAAAAGATCGTCCATCAAACTGAATATCACCAATGAGAATGGACTGTGCATCAGTGTTACAGTGAACTCTGGAAACAAACAACAGAGTCAACCTTTGTACTTTACCATCCCTCCACCTCCAGGTACTCTGCATTATAGCCAACTACCTGATGGAAAATGCTTTTTGGTTTTGGTTCTTGGTCTATTTTGAATCATTCCATATTGATCCAGTGGCAGTGGGCTCAGTTATGATCATGAGAAGTATGTTTATTAGGTAATTCAGTCATATAAATAAAAATACCTCAATGACTTATGCTATTAATGGATAGAGATCAAAGAGTTTTTTCCTTCATTTCACATAAGAATAAAGGCACAAGGTGAACATTTTCTATTACATTTAATCATTTAGCAGACACTTTTATCCAAAGCGACTTACAAATGAGAACAATAGAAGCTCAGATCAACAATGGCTGGGCGATGTGGCCTAAAAAAGTTTTTTTTTTTTTTCTTTTTCTTTTTTTATTCTAGCCCATCATGCATCTAACCATCCAAGTGCACACTCTGCGTTAAGAGCTGTTCAGATTGAAACACAGCTCCGCAGTGAGTCAGAGTCATGGACGGAGGACAGAGCAAGTGGAAATATATTTTCTAGTCTAGATTAACATTTCGTTATGCCACTGGTTTAGGTTTTTTTGTTCTTATAGAACTTGTTTGTAAATAGAGCAGACACTGTCTAACCGTGTCTACACCGGATGTGAGAGTTGTCGTGGAGCTAAAAGTGTGTCTAAACTTGATGACATCACACTATAGTGCCAGATCATCTGAACACAGTGTCAGAACATTTCATCATAAACAGAACGAGCATCAGTTCACTGATGGGGATCGTGTCCAGTGTATCCATCACTGGGTTCTGTTGTCTTTTGTCGGATCACGCCACTTGTGTCAGGTTTAGATCTGATGTGTGTTTTTTAATGAGTTATGTTACAGCCCTGCTCATTTTTAATGTCTTTATGAAATATCTGTATTGACCGCATGATCATATCATCGTATCATGTTGAGCCCAATCTGAACTATAGGAGCCCTGAGTGGAGCGTCTGCGGGTGATAAAAGATAAAATAAATAAAATAAAACTGATTTTCATCCAAACAAATCGATGTAAACTACACATTGGAGTTAAATCGATAAAAATCAATTTATCACCCAGCCCTATTTCAAGTTTGATAACAAAAGTTCAAACTTTTACTCAATTTAACTATTTTTTTTTCTTATATTTCAGTTTATTTTAGTAAAGGTACATGTTGTATATGTGTCATTTACTATCTTTAAATTAAATTGTGTTATATCATGTGTTTAAGCCATCCTGCTCTCTAAAAATAAAAATTACAAATTATTTTATTTTTAAATAAAACTTGTTTAACCATTATTATGCAGAATAGCTGCTGGTTAGCAGTGTTTTTATATTTATATTTATTGTTTTTTCAAGTTTATTTGTTTAACACAATTTTCACAATTTGAGTTGAATTACTGAAATGAACTTTTCCTCGACATTCTAATTCATTGAGAAGCACCAGTATTTGTACAACATTTGGAACTGCCTTTTATCACTTAATTAAATGTATCACACATTAAAATGTTCGTGTTATAGGGACTATACTAAACAGATATTTAGAAGTTAAAAATGCTAATTATTTAAAATTAAAATAAAGCAATGTAAACACTTGCATTTTCACAGAGCTATAAGTTTGTCCCATCAAGGTAATGAATAGTTTGACACACACTTCGTGGTCTTCATCACTTGAACACTTGGGCCAAATACAAGAAACGTCAGAGAAGTAGTCAAGTGCAAAGACCGCAAGTGGCTGTTTGAACAAGGCTGTCAACAAGGCAAATCACTCCCCGAGAGGATCGTTCAAGAACAACCCATCATCACTACTGAGTCGCACTTTGGCTTTTAGCTCGAGGCTGACAGATCAGTCAACATATAATGGTAAATAATTGTGTCGAGCACGAGTACGACTGTTTAAAAACGTTTTGAATACATCAGGATTACGGGACTTTGGATTTTACACAAAACATCCGATAAAACCTTCCACGGGATGTTTCGCGTTCGGGATATCTGCTTAATGACGATCTTCTCCGTCTCGGTCGTGTTCGTCGGAGCTGAAGGAGTGTCAGGTGAGTTCACTGCTGTTTATCTGTGCTTGCTCCGGTCGGCGCTGCGTGGCTGCACGTAATTTCAAATGTTGAAGATTCATCGTGTCGACGTCGTATAGAGGTAAAGAAGACGGCTCATTAACAACTGAAAACATTCGAACGAATGCGATGTTCACCATATGCTACGATCTTTCACAGACGTATCCGCGACGTACCAGAGGAATGTTTGTGTATGCGCGTGCTGTCGTGGGAGAAGACGGTAAACTTCGTTTGACGTTTGAATTAAACTCTGGTTTATGGTTTGAGCCCAAACTCCGATACTCACAAATATATAGCCTTTACGTTGCACAAGGCACAAGGGAACAGTTTTTGTAAAAAAAAAAAAAAAAGGAACCATTTATGTTAATTAAACTACAGTTAAAACTATAATATAAAACCAATACTAGCATGTTCAGAAAAACATCCCTGTTTTTTCACAAAGCCTCGTTTTTGGAACTACTATTTTATTTGTTTTATAATGTACAAATTTTAAAACGTAGTTATAATATAAATCCATTAATAAAAGACAACCCTGCTAACAACATTACGTAACTGTTACGTAACTGCAACGTAATTTGGTGACCAAAGTTTCGTCGTGGCGTGGCAACCGGAAAAGTGAAAGGTGCGTATACGTCGCCACGACGTAACTTTGTGACGTTGCCAGTAAGTAACTGCGACGTCGTGGCAACGTCGCGGATCGGTGGTCGTGGTCAGTTTGTCATTTTTTTATAATTATTCTATGGGCTGACATGCAGTACTTCCTCATATGCCCAAACTAATTTAAAGGCTGTTTCAGCAGCTGTGAATGATGAATACATACTCGAAAGGAATTCAGTTAATTTATTAACAAGCAAATATGAACAGTCATACACCCAGATTATTAATAAAAACATAGGATATACAGCGAAATATTAATGAAAGCTTTCAGCCCATACAGAAGCGCATAAATTGAGATATATTAATAATAAATACATTTCCATATATTTAAATATCTATACCCTTATGTAAGCATCCAGGGTCAAAACATTATGCACAACATAAAAGTCTTAGTAGGCACTCAGTACATTGCATTTAAATATTATCATTAACAATGCACACATTCATTAACTAATCACAAGCTCCCACAATAATACGTCAGCTAATCACGCCCTTAACCAAACCACTACAAATAATTCATTGAACATAATATGCAATAGCTTATGAACAGATGTATTATAGCAAATCAAGTTTAATGAATCTCACACCTATCATACAGCATTATGGCCAGTTCACACTGCCACAAAAATATATCTAAATATATAGATAATATAACTTACTTTCTCTATTCTTGCAATATTCATGTGTTCGTGTCCATGAGTAATATCTGCATCCGCCGAAGTCTGAAGAAAACACAATATGCTTGTAGACAGCAATCCTCGTGAGAGAGAGGTCTGGTGTGGAGGGTGGATCTGGAACTGACTTCTCTTGATTATCTGTCTTCACAAACTGCCCTGAAATACAATTCAAACATTAACAATGATTGTTATAAATGTAATGTAAGGCTCTTACATTCATAATGCTCATTTTGGAAATATAGTTAATATCAGTAATATGCAGCATGCACGATACAAGGAAGTGGTCAGTAACAACACTTTGAGGTATGATAACTATATCAGTAAGGCTACCTTTAAGAAAAAATAAAATGAATAAATTAAGTTATGCATTCAAATAGTTAGACATGCTAAAATACAGAATTTGTTAACAATAATAATAAAAAATAATATGCTGGGGAAAAAATAAACATTTCATAGGGCCGTAAATATGTTTTTTTTTTTTTTTTTTACTTTTAATAAATTGATATGAAAATATATGTACTACGAAAAAGGAGTAGAGAAAAATGAAATATGTATTTTATCATTGAGGATTTCGTAAAAAAAAAAAAAGAAAAAGAAAAAAATTCTTGTCTCGCTCTCATGAACCCAGTCTCGTGTCTCGTCTCGTCTTGTGGGATAAGTGTCTCGTCACACCCCTAGTAGCCAGAGCAAGAGATACATTAGATTTATTTTGCATGTCTGACAGTCTAACATTAAGCTGAAGTATTTCAAAAGAGTTAAACCTGTATCCTGTTTTTCTGGGTAACATTGAGAATATCACTATATATTGTTGCAACACCTCCTCCACGACCAGTCTGACGGGGGTCATGCTTATAACAGTAGTTTGGTGGAGTTTAGACTAATGCTAAATCAAAAATGCCTGTCAAAATTAACACTGGAACAAACACAATCTTTATTGATTGGACAGCACAAGTACTTCTATTTAAGCGGGTGGAACAAAACTCATCATAATGGTTATTTGAGAATTGTCTTACTAGTCACATGGAGCGAAGTGTCCTGGAGATGTTGTCAGAGAGAAGCTCCGCTCCAATTCTGCTGGGGTGTAATCCATCAGCGCGAAACAGTCTAGGACGCTCCCAGAAAAGATTCCAGTTATTAACAAATAGCAGGTTCTGTTCTTTACACCATGACAACAACCATTCATTTAAAGCAAAAAGTCTACTGAACCTTTCGTGTCCTCGTCGATACGTGGGCAGTGGTCCTGACACGACGATCTTCGCTGCGGGCGTCGTGCTGCGAACCGTCTCGATCAGGCTCCTGAAGTCCCTCTTCAGCGTCTCCGTCTGCCGCAGCGTGGTGTCGTTAACCCCGGCGTGAAGCACGACCGCTCTGGGGCTCTCGTCGTCCTTCAGGATCACGGGTATCTGCGCAGAAACATCGAGAACACGAGCACCAGGCAAACAATGAGTGTGCACTTTACCTTCGGCTAACGTAGCACGGACGTGTCGGACGATGGAGTCTCTGATGATCACAGTGTCGTGTTCTGTCTGGCGAAGTGGAGCTCCTGCGGGTGGAGATCCTGAAGACCGGAGGCGTTGGAAGCAGAGAGGTCGTCACCCAGGTCCTGGCTCATTTCTTACGCTGTGGACATCTGGGAAGATCGCGTCCTGGTTGCACCGAGCCTGTGCAGAGAACCACACAAGAGAGGTGGTAGGAGGGTTAGCTGTATACTTACCCTGGACTTATGAGCATCAACCCCTGAATGTTTCCAGCACAGCTCTGCACTCGCTCAGCTGGTCCTGCTTCTCCACAAGGTCACGGATCTGCTTTTCCACAGCCTCAAACTCCTTATTAGAAATAAACAAACTAGAGGATAGAGGAAATGCAGAAAAGAAAAATAGCAAAATGGAAAACATACATAAAAATCTTAAGATACCAGTATTCACATGTTTTGATGTTACAGATGCATGATGATATGTTGTGTAAAATAAATATGAAGTTATTTAATAAGCTTTCTCGGATCACCTGTGTTTTCTATCTCTGTCAGCAGGTCCCTTTAGACATTTTCTTGGAACTTCTCCTCTGTTTTAGAGGGTTTTTAAGACACTCCTGAAATCACTGTACAATTTTTTTTTAATCAATATTTGTTTACAATGAAAAATCAGAACAAGCTTGAAACAGTGGTTTGAAATAGTTTCAGCCCATTTTAGACCGCGAGTGACGTCACTGATAGACTCTACAGTGCAGACTTTTAGGTTAAATTAATTATCTTAACATTACTTCATTTATCTATTGACAAATTACCATCAAAAACATTTACAAAGCAGTCAAAACCGATCCTTTACGCATACGATGTAATTAAAAGCCCAAACTTTCATTAATAAGAGCTCAAATCTAATATGCTATAACGTTAATTATGTTTCTATGCTAGCGTAATACTTGCTAGCAGACATTTCGGGAAAAATACCATAATCACAGAGGTATAAATATTAACAAAAAGTACTTAAAGTAGACGGTGGATAATATTAACGTGTTACTTAACAAATCTGTCGCAGTTGTTTCCTTTTCTTTGGTATAACTGACGAGAAACAGAGAAAATGTCAGACGAGTCCTCTCCAGCAGCTGATGTGTACGCGGTTGCCATGGTAACTCAACGGCTAGAAGGCTAATAAAAACAATAAAATAATAAAAAAAGGTTTTAGCAACGTTAGACTTTTGTTTTTACTTTGTTTTATACATTTTATCAACCAACTTATTTATTATAAATTGTAAAACTCACCTCAGAAAGCTAATTCTCCTGTCAGACACAGTTGAAGTGAAAAGTGCGTCAAACAAACGGGCTGTCCTCCTGATACTGTATCTGCGGCAGATGAGATGGTGTAGCCAGTCTGTGTCATTATTTCATGTTTATAACTCCTTACGGGATAGAAAGTTTCACAACTCTTTCATTGTCAATACTGTGCGCGCGGTGCTTCAGTTCAGTTGTGGAAGTGCGCGCCTGTATCTCACGTTAATCATGTCACATTAAAAGCATGTCCATATTCTGACTTGGTGAAAAGAAACATATTTTATCTTGAAGGAACGTTTAATTTTGTGTCTGAAGTTTAATTAAACTTTTTAAATAGCACTATACTCAGAGAGCATATAAAGAACATCCAAAAAATATGGTAATGAAATTACGTGCATACGACGTTGTAGTTACGTTGCCAGTAAGTCATGAAGTTACCAATATATTACCAATAGAGGACCTATCTGGGACGTTCTTGGTTATCTGGTCACGTTGGAAGGACGTACTGACGACATTGTGAGTTGGTAATGTGATGGTAATAAAATAACGGGCATGCGACGTCGTAGTTACGTTGTCAATTGGTAAGTCATGGAATTACCAAAAATTACATTACGTAACTGTTACGTCGTGTGTTAGCAGGGAACACCATTTGATGTAAAGGTATCAAACCAATTGTAAAATATTCAGAATATTATTCCCTATGATGCAAAAGGCTTGTGTTTCAGATTATTCCTTTTTTTGTTATTATATACAGTACTGATACCATATTTTTCATGTTTATTATACTGTATCCACTTTAATTAAACTGATGTCAATAAAGGTATCAAATCAACTGTAAAAATCTCTCAATATTATACCCTACAATGCAAGGGTTGTAAAAATGTAAATGTAAACTTTTCACTATATTAATTATTGTAATTGCATCTCACTAATCTAAATCAAAAGGAGTATTTTCCATCTACTTTAAATGGGGTGGTAAATGCTATTTCATGCATACTGAGTTTTTTACACTGTTAAAGAGTTGGATTCCCATGCTAAACATGGACAAAGTTTCAAAAATTAAGTTGTACGTTTGAAGGAGTATTTTTGGAACAAACTTCCGGTTTGTCACAAGTTTGGGAAAGTTTTTTTCGAGTATGGCTCTGTGTGACGTTAGATGGAGCGGAATTTCCTTATATGTGTCCTGAGGCACTTCTCCCGGAAGAGCGCGCTCCCGTATAGCAGAGCACTGAGAGCACAACAGACTTCACTGATCAGAGCCAGAGCGAAATGTCACAAAAGAAGTGTGTTTTTGGTTGCCAGGGCAAGACAACCCTGCACAGATTACCAAAAAAAAAAAAAGAGAAACAGCATTAAGGGACCAGTGGACGGAGTTTATTTTTACAGAGCATCAACGGAGTTGTGCAAGTGTTTGTGTTTGTTCCCTGCATTTCGAAGATGCTTGTTTTACAAACAAGGCCCAGTTTGACGACGGATTTGCGTATCGTTTATTTCTTAAGGATGATGCAATCCCAACGAAAAAGGGTCACGATCGTGTGTTGGAACCGCAGGCGGTGAGTAAAACTGCTTCAAATATCTCTGTGTTGTTAACTTAGCTATCAGCGCGTAAGCACATCAAGTAAACAACATGCGATGTTGTCATCAAACTGCACTTTCCACATGTACACCTTAAAAAAAAAAGACGACATAAAGTGGAACTTAGTCATTTTCCAAAACCGCTAAGCAAAGTTTCAGTACATACCACATAGAGACGTCCTGCTGTAGTCGTTGATGCTGCTGCTCTTGTTCGATTTCAGCCTCAGGATCTGATTCTGGATCATAAATATACGCTGAATCTGACTGTTAGCCATGGTTTGTTTTGGATGATGTTTTTTTTCCCCTCAAGGTAATGTCACTAGGGCTGGGTATTGTTCAAAATCTTTCGATCCGGTGCCAATTTCGATACCTCAGTTTCGATACCGGTTCCTAACGATACTTTTTTCGATACCATATGTTTTAAAATCCATTTCAACATCAGCACAAATACATTAAACACAAAACTTTTATTTTTCACCTTAATTAAAACAAATTCTGGTAACACTTCACGCTCAGGATAACATTATTAATACAACTGGTTGTGCTTTTTGGATAGGGGTGCGCCATTCAGGGGCAGACTGGGACCAAAAAGACTTTCTGGCCCACAGCAGCCCACCACATCATAACGCAAACGCCCCTGTTTTGATGTCATATATTAATTTAATATTTAAGTAAACAGTTTGGGGATTTTAACCAATAGGGCAACTGATCCACCGTTGAAAAAAAAAAGAAGAAAAAAGAACAGCAGCTGTTCATTTAGCGACTCCGAGTGAGCGACAAATGCTCATCAAGACATTCTTCTAGAACTAACACTTTGCATTCAGTTATCAGATCCATACGAATCATGCATGAAATAGAAGTTTATAAACTCAAACGACAGCTTTATGTGCTTTACAGTTCAAGTCACACAACATTTGCAACGTTTCTGAAATGCTGCTCGCACTTGTTTCTAAATATTGCTGATTCAAGCGTTTTAAACAATTTGCGCGCGTTCGGAGCTTTCGCTCACTCATTGAAAGCATGCGCTGCGAGAAGCATTTCAGACAATGCGCATACAGAGAATGAATTCATCTTTTGCGTATCGTAACTTCTGAATGAACACATACACACACAATTATATCAAAATAATTGTCTCTGCAAGTATTCTCGTAAACACAGTCGGTTATGTTTTAAGTGAACGTATACAGTGTCCTGCTGCTCGGGAACCGGATAAATCTGTCTCTCTCTCTGTTTTTTAGACGACGTGAAAGGGGGCGTGTTTCAAGATACACAATGGAGTAGACCAAACTAAACAGGGAGGGAGGGCAAAACACTCATCCAAACAAATGCTTAATTAACACCGGCTTTGGTTGCAATACTCTTATCGCATATGTTGCACTTTGCTGACACGGCATCCACTTTTATAAAGTGTAGCCACACTTTAGACCTCTTTGTCATTGTAAAACGGAAACGTTTTGAGAAAAACCAATACTTGTGTTGTGTGACTGCGAGTATCTTCAGAAATGCTCCCCGTCACGTCACGTGGTGGTGGACAGCCAATCACGGCGAATTTAGGTCCTTACATGCACATATGCTACAAGCTCACACAGACACAGCCGCTTGGCAAAAAAAAAAAAAATCCGGCCGCTTGGCTTTTGGAACCGAACTTTGGCACCGAAAGATAAATAATTTTTCAATATTCATAGTATCGAAGTTTTTCGTTCGATACCATAAAGGCATCGAAGTTCGGTACCCAGCCCTAAATGTCACAGCTTCCAAACGCTCTCAACGCAAAAGCCTACTGGCGCTCGTGATTCTTTAGCTCCACCCACACCTCACGCCTCCAGACGATCGTGTTTTTCCGGGAAAAATTGGTACAGACTATCTTTCTCTTATGAATATAATAAAAGTAAAGACTTTTTGGAGTTATGAAGGATGCAGTACTACTCTATAGGTACTCAAGATTAACAGGAGATTGAGTAAAAACGAGCATTTCACCCCCCCCTTTAAAAAAGGCTGGCTGTGATGCCAAAAGGTCCTAACAGTCAATGATAATCTTTTCTACACAGTTCAGCATTGCTGAGAGGGCTAGGTGTCAACAACACCATATTAACATAGTGATTGAAGTGAATATATATATATATATATTAGTGCTGTCAAAATTAGCGCGTTAACGCATTCGATTAATTTGAAATATTTAACGCGTTAAAATAAAATAACGCAATTAACGCGGTTGCAGTTTTTTTTATTTCCAGTTGTGGCCTATGTGTGTTCAATGTGCAAAGAAATATGGATAAGACCAAGGAAGGACTTTTAGACGGAAAGTTTCAGTATAAAACTCTGCCGGATTACTCTTCAGTCTGCCACAAGAAACATTATGACTGTATGACTGTAACAGTGCGTAAATCAGACCTTTCTGTAACGCTAACGTTAATAAGCTTAAACGAAAATAAAGAAATAATTGTGTAGCGGAGTATTTTTTGTACACAGTGCCGCGAACTGTCAATCACTCCTGTACGCGTGCATCACTGTCCTCCTCAGCTGCAGCAACTTGCGCTCTCTCTCTTCATCAAGCTTTAAAACAAAAAGGGGACAAAAAGATCATATTGTCTTTGTGCATAGGCTATAGATTAATTAGATAAATGAATATCTAAATTTGTGCCTTGCCGTCTACGGTATTTTTTTAGAACTTAGAAAAAAGATGCTGCAGCCAATGAACAGCCAGCGGGGGCTGCAGGACGACTGAACCTCCGCGGACAGATTTTAATGTTTATCAGACAATAAATACTCAAGATTTTGCTTTAGTATAACTCACAACGAGTTTCACACACCTTCTCCGGCCACGTTGAGTTGTTGACACTTAACAGTGGGAAAAGCGACACATGCGCTATTCACTTGTATTATTTAAGGGTGAATGGGTAATGTAGTTTCTGCTCTGGGTGGGATGAATTAGGAAGCTTGCATTGTGAAGGGCGCTCTGAAAATCGGCAGTGCAGGTAAAAGATTAAAACCTCTATTAAAACAGATGTCCAAATGAGCGTAGCGGTACGCTACAAGCACGTTCTGGGCGCACGGAGAGGTGGCGGTACGCTCAAGAGCTATATTTGGAAGTGGCGGTAGTGAGTACCGGTGCATACCGGCCCACTTAAAGCACTGGCAATGACTATACTTTGGAATTTTTTTGCAGTCCACTTAGAATTCAACATGGAAATTCAACATTTTTGTTTTTTATTGGCATTGATTGTTTTGAAATTCAAATGGTACTTACATGCCTGTGTTTTTATTTCTGTAATAAATATGGCTTTCAAGCCAACAGTTAATTTGGAGGATATTGATGGTTTATTGCAGGTATGTTGTTTACATGAGAAAATCTGTGTTACAAGTTAAACAAAAATTCCAATAAACAATCATATTTTGAATTTAAATAGTTTCTTTGTCTTGAGTTTACATTAATTATTTACATTTTACATTTACATATCCAAAAAGTTTCAGTCTTTTAATTGCGATTAATCGCGATTAATCGCGATTAATTTTAAAAAATTGTGCGATTAATTAGTTAATTTTTTTTAATCGATTGACAGCACTAATATATATATATTTTCGTTCCAATATTAATGTTGGAAACTGTTGTGCCGCTTAATAATTTTTGGAACCTGTAATATTTTTTTCTGTATTGTTTAATAAGAAAAAATTAAAAGAAGAGCATTTATTTAAAATATAAATCTTTTTGTTGTTGTTGTTGTTAAAAATGTTGGGATCAGTAATTTTTAGGGGTGTAACGGTTCACAAAATTCACGGTTCGGTTCGATACGATACACTGATGTCACGGTTCGGTTCGGTTCGGTACGTTTTAGATACAGCAAAATGTAAAAACATCTCAACTTTTCAGAATGCCGCAAGCGCACCGCGGGTCATGTGACAAGAACTAACCAATCAGCTTCATCCTTTCCCGTAACAACGTTGAGAGCTCAGCCAAGATGAAGGATCAGCTGATCATAGTTGTATATGGATTGCAATTTTGAAATAAATTTAGTAGCAGAGCTACTGCAAGCGATTTTTAGAGCTGCAAATCCATTTATCCTTCGCTGAAATTTCCGCGTCTCATGGAGAGAGCACGTCATTGTTGCTTAGCAAAGACAGACGCCTCATGAGCGCTTCTGCCCGAGCGCTTTGGAAAGGAGGAGAAAGACGTGCTTAGCGTTTTCCATGCGTTTTTAGGAGCGATATGTGAACGGCCCCTAAGGCGCTCGCTCACTCAGCACGCGCTGAAGGCTCGTTGCAAAATGTCGAATGCATTTAACAGACCAGAAATATAAGATCCTAAAATAACCAACAGGTCTGGTGTTTGGGTTGGATTCCCTGTAAGCTATAGTGTCTAAATGCTGCAGGGATAGTTTGCTGCGTGCATGTTTCTCCTTTTTTTCGTCTTTTCCCAGATAGTACTGACGCATATATCCCAGATATTCCCGCTGGTTTTTTTTTTTTTTTTTTTTTATTCCCGCTGGTGTACCCTGTCATGTTGCAGATGCGACATACCGTTGTTTTTTTATCCACCACTCTCTTGCCATCACCATTATAGCTTAAAGGGAATCCAAAGTGCACCCAAACACCAGACCTGTTGGTTATTGGAGGATCTTCTCATTTCTAGTCTGTTAAACGCATTGGCTATTTTGCAACGAGCCTTCAGCGTGTACTGAGTGAGCGAGCGCCTGCTGAGTAGCCTAACATAAACAAAGAGTCCTGAAAAAAGTATTTCCGTTTCCAAAATAAATATTTGGCAAGATTACAATTTTTTTTTTCTTCTTTTTTTTTTTTTTTTATGGAGCCTTGATGAGCATTAGAGAGTTGTATACAAATGTATGCATGTATGTATGCATGTACACTAAGTAGACATCGAAAACGGCTCTTTTACTGCCTCGGGTACCGCCGCCGCGCCGTCTATAAAGTGCATTTGCAGCCTTTGACCGCTGAGTGGCGCTTTAACCACAAGTTATCAAACAAGCGCATCACAGCACATTTTCGCTAATAGACGTCAGTTTTGCCTCGCTGATGTGTTACATTTGACTGCTTTAGTCACGGAAAATGAAAGAAAAACACTATAGTTTAAATATTTAATATATTTAATATTTAATATTCACAGATGAAAGTTTGGTATTTATGAAGTTATGTGCATTTCTTAGAACGAATTCAATCAGGATAAATGTCAAGCCTGTGCCTGAGTCTGTGCTTATATTTAAGTTATTTATATTTATATAAGTTAAATGGTATTAAACCATATTTTAGATTTGACAGATTTAAAAGGTGTGCAGTATTATTTATATTATATTAATTATGCGTTATATTATTCAAAAGAAATTGTGGTTTACTTTGCATCGGAGCATTAAAAAAGGTAGCCTATTTTAGGGGGGTAGGCTACATGGATTAATATGCAAAATGTCAATATTTTAATATACTATGTAGGGCTGGGATAAACGATTATTTTTTAAACGATTAATCTAGTGATTATTTTTTTCGATGCATCGATTAATCTAATGATAAATTTTTTCAGACCGATTCGATTTCGATTATCTCCCCATTAATTGACTACTAAAAATTTATACATGTTGATTTACATATCTGAATGAAAAAAAACATGAATTCCTTAACATTGCAATATATGTTTATTGCTCTTAAAATTATAAAATAAAAGACTGACTAAGAATGCATTACTTTGCACTTGTATAGAGATAGCATTCAATAAAACCTTGAAGCCTTGAAAACACATGGCTTACCGAAACAAGCTTACTGAACACATAGGGCCTAGCTTACTGAAAAAAAGCTCTTCTTTCAGATGAAAATAACAACAACTTGATGTCTAGCATTCAATAAAAAAGGTCACCCAAAATACTTGTTAAGAGTAATTGAAAGAATACAGTAACCAATGTAAACTTGAGGGCTTTAAGCTAATACAGAGAGTGCTTTTCCAAAAAAAAAAAACAATTAACAGTGGGAGCCAGCAGCCTGTCAAATCTCCACGTGAAACTTTGGCGTTCCGCCCTTTTTCTATCTTGTTTAATGATTTTGATTAATATGCATGAGGGGGAGAGAGAGAGCGCGAGCAAGACATCGCTAGTGTAGTTTGAAGACTGTGAGTGCGCGCGCAGCCGGGGCTCTCTCTCGTACGCGCCCTGTCAGGCGCAGCAGTCATTCTATTCTACATCACTCACCGATCAAATAAGGCTTTGACAGCCGCAAAAAAAAAAGATCAATGCAGAAAAAACCCCTGGATTGGTTACATAACGTTGGACAGAATGTTGATCCGGCCATCGCGTATATTCAGCGCACATAAGGTAAACGTTTTGCAAACGTTTTTTAGAGAAATAAAAACAGGTAGATGAATTGATGCGCATATTTTGCGTTTACGTATTCTTTGCGTCGACATCATCGATGACCTCGACGTGTTGTCCCAGCCCTAATACTATGCATATATTTTAATTTACATTTTAAATATAAATATATTTTTTCCTTTAATAAAACAACATGCATTTTTGTTATTCGTTACCTGTTATTCGTTATGCTGATAATAACGGCGAACACACTACACTTTATATTTATATACACACACACTTTATTTATCTAACACACATACTTAGTATACACTTAAATTTTGCACACAATATATATGTACATACATAACTTCATTTTGTAATATACCTGCCTACAATTGTCATTTGTATATTGTCATTCACTATCTACATATTTGTATTTTTTATTCTTTTATTATGTGTTTTATGTTCTGTCGCTGTCATTCTGTTGTACTGCGGAGCTTCTGTCACGAAAACAAATTCCTCGTATGTGTGAACATACCTGGCAATAAAGCTCATTCTGATTCTGATTCTGATTCTGATTCTGATTCTGCCCTTTATTTTGACATAACTTATTGGGAAAAATTTGTCTGTAAACTTATTAAGAAATTGTTGCATGTTTAAATGTGAAGCACTGTATAATTTCCTTCCCATAATTTAGGCCTGATTTGCCTAAAACAATAAATGAATAAAATTAAACCGGCACGATTAAATCTTTGAAAGCATTAATAAAACGTCCTCACGGTTAAATGCAAGTTCTCTCATTATAATCAACAACGTTCACACGATGTAAAAAAAAAAAAGCATTAGTAATTGACAACTTAAGTGATTTTAAAGGGAACCTTCTTTACTTGCTTTTAAAGTAGGGTAATATCATATGGCCAAAAAAAAATCCCAGTTTTTTTTTTTTTTTTTTAAAAATCTGATCTATGATTTAAACCGATTTTTAAATCAATATTCAAATGACGAAGAAATTGCAAAACAAGTTTTAATATAGTTCTTCATCATTCATTTAGCAGTCAAATTTATTCTAATGTTCGAATATTCGTTCGGTGGGGTGGCATTCGATTTTCAGTTTTGAGATTCAAATATTCTTTTTTTTTTTCAACACTTGACTTCCGTCGCGGATTCATTCTCACTCATGATTGAACCGCCCGTTGGCGAACGATTTATTTCATCTCATACTGAATAGGTACAAAATGCCCAAGACCTCAGCTGTTTGGGAGCACTTTAAATTAAGTGAGGATGACAAGACAATATGCGATTTGAAACTGGCCTACCACAACAGCACCAAAAGTTTGAAAAATCACCTGAGTTCTTTAAGTAGCACGCGGCAAAAAAAAAAAAAAAAATGCTTTTATGCGCTTAACTTGCTATGATAAATAGGCTAATTGCAACATGCTTTCAATAAAAGCATTGCGCATTTTAAAGATTTAAATTAACAAAAAGTCAGAATAAGACAAAATAAATCCCTTATATAGAATAAAACTAATTGTAATAGATATTACATTTTGTGTCATTTTAAAAACAATTAATTTATTCTTATTCAACTGTTTATAAGCGTGCTACCGTGTTCTTTATTTATTGCAGTTCGTTGAAATCACTGTGTGTTACTAATTTAATTTCTGTTTTGGGATTCGTTTTAAAGAAATGTTCGTTATTAATACCTTATTAAAGTTCTTGCTCTCAACAGACTTTGTGTTTTGTATCACTTGTGCACTGTCCGTTTTCGGAGCATAAACCTGCCCGTGTAATGCGTACCGGAAACTGTTCTAATTAAAAGATTATTAAATGTTTATTAATATTTAAAGAATGTGTGCCACCTGATCATATTGCACCAAATGCAACACTGCACTCCACTGGGTCTGCCGCAACACATTTACGATGCCGAAGAGTGAAACGTGAAGTCGTGAAAGATGATACAAATGCAAACCGACACTATTATTATATATTTAGCCCCACCCACCGAAGCTTCGAATATTCGATATTGATTGCCACCTAAGCTTCGAAGCTCAAAAAATGGTATTCAAAACAGCCCTACAAATGTATAACTGCAACAAGATGATTTAAAAAAAACATTACTGTTTTTTACTATTACTATTAAATTCATTACTATTAAATTTATTAATTAATTTATTTATTTTTATACTAGCCCATCATGCATTTAACCATCCACTCAGCTTTAAGAGCTGTTCAGATTAAAACTGGCAGCTCAGCAGCAGTGAGTCAGTGTCATGGATGGAGGACCTGTTAATATATTTTCTAGTTTATATTTCCATCTCGTTATGCCACTGGTTTAGATTTTTTTTTTTTTTGAACTTATTTATAAATAGAGCAGACACTGTCTGTGTCTACACCGGACGCCAGAGTTGTCATCTGTGTCCCACAGCGAAAAGTGTGTCTAAACTTGATGACATCACACTACAGTGTCAAATCATCTGAACGCAGTGTCAGAACATTTCATCATAAACAGAACGAGCATCAGTTCACTGATGGGGATCTTGTCCAGTGTATCCATCACTGGGTTCTGTTGTATTTTGTTGGATCGTTCCACTAAACAGCATTAAGGGACCAGTGGATGGAGTTTATTTTTACAGAGCATCAACGGAGTTGTGCAAGTGTTTGTTCCCTGCATTTCGAAGATGCTTGTTTTACAAACAAGACCCAGTTTGACGACGGATTTGCACATCGTTTATTTCTTAAGGATGATGCAGTCCCAACGAAAAAGGGTCACGATCGTGTGTTGGAACCGCAGGCGGTGAGTAAAACTGCTTCAAATATCTCTGTGTTGTTAACTTAGCTATCGGCGCGCATACTATGCATATATTTTAATTTACATTTTAAATATAAATATATTTTTTCCTTTAATAAAGCAACATGCATTTTTGTTATTCGTTACCTGCCCTTTATTTTGACATAACTTATTGGGAAAAAGACGTTGTCTGTAAACTGATTAAGAAATTGTTGCATGTTTAAATGTGAAGCACTGTATAATTTCGTTCCCATTATTTAGGCCTGATTTGCCTAAAACAATAAACGAATAAAATTAATAAATTTTAAAACGAATAAAATTAATAAATTAATAAATCAACAGAATAAAGTTCTGTTGTCTTTTGTTGGATGGTTCCACTTGTGTCCGGTGTATATCTGGCGTGCATTTTTTATCATTTTATTTTACAGCCCTGCTTGTTTTAAAGTTTTTATTATATATCTGTATTGACTGCATGGTCATATTATCTAATTATTTACTGCCATGCTACCTACAAAAGTAAAGCTTGGCGTGTCGAGCAACGAGCATTGCTGCAGGTTGATTTTTGCGGATGTGCTGTGCTTGTGTTTGTCTTCATTTCATTTCATCTCTCTCACTCGCAGCGGAGTCTGTGAGAAGCAACAACTTCCCCTCCGCGCGAACTGATACCAGAAACACGCTCCGCCTTCACCCAGTGAATAAAGTATTTCAGTATGTTTGAAATGTTATGTTCATAACATAGCATATAAAATAATAATAATAAAATAAAATAACAGGAGAGTTTCAAAGTGGCTTAAGCTATGTGTAAACTTTTTCCCTATATCACATGCCAAACTAATAACATTGTAAGCATTACATCTTTAATTGCTGATTTTTTGCTGTGAACATTTTGTTTGTGATGAAAATAACAGTACACTTTTGTCAGTTATTTTATCTAAACAGATCAATTAATTTCTTCAAGATTTCAAAACCAGATAGCATGCTGATAATGTAGCACTGTAAGATTACATTTGTTTGAACGCATTGTTGCGAAAGCGATTGAGTGTGAATCTGTTTAAAGGGATAGTTCACTCTCAGATTAAATTTTGATATGTTTTAGCTTACCTCAAGGACATCCAACATGTAGGTTTCTCTGTTTCCTCAGTATTTCCCATTTTGATATTTTTAGGTCCAACCATTCTTGTCTGTTTCTCACATAATGGAGGTCTATGGTCACCACCTCAAAGAGCATGCACAGAGGAGGCAAAATTAAACAATTCCCCATCATAAGTACACATTGATGACCTAAGACACGAAACGAGCGGTTTGTGTAAGAAAACGAACAGTATTTATATCATTTTTACCTCTTGTACACAACCATGACCAACTGATGTGAGTGCACGAGTGCTTTCTGATGTGACGTGCGCACGCTCTGGCTTTAGTCTGCGCAAGCGCAGAAAGCCCCGGATGTGCTCTCTCACGCGTGTACATCACTCATTGTTTACACTTACTGCCTACCCAGATAGCAAATGACATGTGGCCCAGTTCTGGCCCACATCTCCCATATTCTTCTGGCCCACATAACGCACGGAATGACAGCGATGACTCAACCTGAGTCTGGCTGACATATGTCAGCCACAACTGAACCAGATCTGGGCCACATCTCAGAAATGGTGTGGGTGACATCTGGGCCAGATCTGGCCCAGTTTTGTCTGACAGAAGTCAGCCACAACTTTACCAGATCCATGCCACATCTCACAAATGGCATGGGCAACACCTGGCCCAGATGTCAACCACGCCATTTCTGACATGTGGCCCAGATCCGTCCCAGTTGTGGCTGACTTCTGGGTTAGATATGGCCCATATTTACCCTTTCTAGACACAAAAGAATATGTAATTCATCCAGAATAAAGAAAACACTCATGTAGTCTAAACTGCTTTATTAAAATATAAAAATTAGACAAATAAATATACATACATGAATACAACTGCATGTATAGATATAAAACAAATACATTTACATTATTACAAAATAAAAAATACAGATAAATATTTATAAATATAGTTAAATACACATTAACATTACATTTACATTAAGCAGACACTTTTATCCAAAGCAACTTACAAATGAGGACAATGGAAGCAATCAAAATCAACAAAAGAGCAATGATATACAGGTGCTGGTCATATAATTAGAATATCATCAAAAAGATGATTTATTTCAATAATTCCATTCAAAAAGTGAAACTTGTATATTATATTTATTCATTACACACAGACTGATATATTTCAAATGTTTATTTCTTTTAATTTTGATGTTTATAACTGACAGCTAAATTCAGATGTGGCAGAGAGGAGTGAGTATGAGAAACATTCAGATACACAGGCTGATTCAGTCCTCTGAATTGGGAGAAGCGAACATGCATTATAAACTTCTTTCAAATTAGAATCTGTTGGGGAGATAAAATGTGCAAGATAACGTATATGTACTATTAAAAACATCAAACAAAAAAAAATGTATCTTTTACTCTCCAGCACTGAAAGCAGAACTGATAAGGGAGCCCTTGATACTAGCCGCATTTCCACTGTCGGGCCAGTGCGAGCCAGGGCTTAAAGTGGGCCGGGCGGGGCTCATAGCCCCGGGCCAGAATAGCTCAGGGTTTCCACAGTGGAGCTTGAAGCACCGCTGCACGTCACTAAAACATGCCCTTTACACGCCTCTCAGAACGACGTCATGCAAAATTAATCACACATAAACACACTTATTTCTATTTTATTTATTTATTTATTTTTAACGCTTATGAAAATAGCCTGCTTATTCAGTCGAGTCTGTTTCTGTTTATTAGCCACAGTATAGCTGTCATATTTATAATGAATGATAATATCTCTATTTTTATAAAAGCTCCCGAACAAAAAAACATTATTAGGCTATATTCTTTTATGATAGGCAACGTGAGATAAACTCTCGAGAAGAGGCTTGTGACAGATAATATAAGTTACTAAATAAATACACGATTGTGATAGAGAATAAGAAGCTGACGTCTGATTTCTTCAAGCGGTCTTATTTTACCATGTTTACTATGGTAATATGTTTAGCGTGCATATCTTTTTCATCGCTTATACATATTTCTGCCTTGCATGGTGATTATAATCCACATTGGATCAAGTTATTTCAAACACTCGCTGCTGACTGAAAGAGAGTTTTGAGCTTGATTTATTAAAAAAAGTGTTTAATGCTGGTGTTAAAGCTGTTATCTTTCTGAAATGATCCACAGCGCAGACTCGCTATTTTTATAAAAGCTCACCAACAAAAATCATTTTTATATTTTGATGATATGCAACGTGGAGCTAAACTCTTGAAACGAGATGACAGATAAAATGTTACTTAATAAATACACAATTTTGATAGAGAATAAGAAGCTGACGTCTGATTTCTCGAAGCAGTCATATTTAACATGTTTACAATGGTAACGTTAATGTTTAGCGTGCATAGTCTTTTTCATCGCTTATACATATTTCTGCTTTGTTTAGTGATTATAATCCACATCGGATCAAGTTATTACAAACACTTGCTGCTAACTAAGAGTGAGTTTTGAGCTCAACTGATTTTAAAAAGTCTTTAATACTGCTGTTAAAGCTGTTATCTTTCTGAAATGATCCGCGCTGATGCTCTCCAGACACGGAGAAACTCCGCCTTTGTTCATAACCCCTCCTCTAGCCCCAGCTGGCCCGCTTTGGCCCAAGGTTTTCGTCGGGCCAAAAAACCTGGCCGTTGGCCCCGAGGAAGCCCCGGCGAGGCACGATCAAGCCCCGGAAGTGACAGTGGAAATGCGACTGGCCCTGGCACGCACTAGCACGCCCGGTCTTAGCTCGATAGTGGAAACACGGCTACTGTGACACAGCTCTTTCAATTTAACATTACCTTTTTTGCAGTGGTGGTAGTTTGTATGTCCATCTATAGTTGCCATCATCTAAGGTCTTTTGAGTACTGGTATCATCTGAAGTCCTCACAAGTCCTGCAAGTCCTGTGCTGTGCAGTTTCTAATAACCTTGGGATGGACATTTGCAGAAACAGGAAGATTAGCATAGCTGCTGTTCATATCATTTCAGGCAATGTGCACTTTTTACTATTTCATCAATGGAGTACATTGAGTACTATTTTTAATCTAGTAGCTTTAAACTGAAATAATTTTTCTAGATCCCTTAATAAACATATTATTTGTTGTCTGTTTTTGGGGAACAGACACAGTCTCTATAGAATGGACTGCATATGCCAGAGTAACATTTAATACATTTTAATAAAATTTAACTGGGAGGAACATCATAACTGTAATTTACGCAACCATTCAAGAGTTTGGGGTCTGTAAGATATTTTATGCCTTTATAAAAAATCTCTTATGCTCACCACATGATATGTAAAAATTGATAGCCTGAATGCACTGTAAGTCGCTTTGGATAAAAGCGTCTGCATAAATAAATGCAGGTCTTTTGAACTTTGTATTCATCTGTGAATCCTGAAAAATAAAATGCATCACGGTTTCTACAAAAAAAATGAAGCAGCACAACTGTTTCAACGCTGATAATAAGTTTCTTGAGCAGCAAATCAGCATTTCTGAGGGATCCATGTGACACTGAAGACTGGAGGAATGATGCTGAAAATACAGCTGCACATCACAGGAATAAATTAGTTTATAATGTATTCACATAGAAAACAGCTATTTTAAATTGTAATAATATATCACAATATTACTCTTTTTACATATTTTAATCAAATAATTACTACAGAGGTGAGCAGAAGATAATTATTACAAATTGTATCAACTTCAAGCTTTTGAACACTGGTGTACTGTATATTTGAGGTTTGACTTACTGTACTAGTCTTGTATATAGCATATAGCATATATAGCATCTTGGAGATGTTGTCTTACAGTAGGTTCACTGCGACTCTGCTGGATGCAGCAGGCCATCAGCACTGGAGAATCTAGGAACAAAACAAGCAATTTGACACAGAGCCAACAATATTTAGTCTGCAGTTCCAGGTTTATTAGATGGAAACAAGCTAGAGCAGGTGAAATGCAAAAAATAAATAAATAAAATAACAAATTCATTGCGATATATGTTGTGAAAAAAATGCATATTAGGCTACTTAACCTTTTTAGCGCTTCCTACATCTCTGTCAGCAGCTCCCATCAGAAATATTGAAATCTTGGACACTCCCTTCTGTTGTAGAAGGATTATTTTGTCACTCTTGAAATCGCAGAACAGTTTTATGTTTACCATAAAAGATCAAAACAACTTTAGTTTTCTGCCAATTTTCGCGCTCCTTGATAACGTGACGTCATCGATAAACAGTAAAGTGTAAATGTAAGGTTAAATAAATTACGCAATTTCCAATCATCCATTGAAAGATTACCAACAAAACAGTCAAAAGCTATCATCTACAGATGAAGATTTGATTAAAAGCCCAAACTTTCATAAATAAGAGAACAACAGAGTTATCATACCTGACGATACGTCGTCTGAAAACGGTAGAAATGCTAACGGACTTTTTCGAAGACATTAAACCATTCCTATAAAGTAAATAAACAACAGAAACGAGTCAAATACAAGTAAGAGAAGTGTCAACAACAGTTATAAGTAATATTTGTGTGATTTTATGGACTTAACTCACCTGAAATCAGCGAGAAACGGGGTGTTTCCTCGTGACATTTGCAGTGTCGCGCTCCGTTTCCATGGCAACTCCATCTGGTCCGCGCGCACCCCCATGAAAGCACGTCACGAATTAAAAGTCACACGCTTACGTTACATAAATAAACATATGAATAAACATATGCCCCTTATTTTTTTTTCTGTAAGAGGGGCCGCGGCCATTTGTAGATTTAATGTGTCTGGCTTTCGGTGTCATTCCAGCTATATTAGCTGTACAAACAGCTTGTTTTGCTGTTTACTGTTGCAAACTGCTGTATCTTACCATGTTATTTTTAATGTATTGTCTTAATTATGAACGTACTGGTTTGTAGTGCAAACAGTTTGACCGTTTACTGCACTTTGTTCTTCTTGTTATTTCCCTATAACCATGACCATAAGTCTCACACATTCACATGCAATTGTTTGGTGGATAGAATTAGATCACTACATAATTCAAAATGTCATTCAATTATGATATTTCTAATTTAAAATTAATTTTGTAGTTCTATAGCCCAGTGCAAAATGCCAGGCCTGCACATAATAGTGGGACAAAGTGGCACTTTTATAGTTTAAGATTTTGTATTGTTGCTTTTACGAACACTCATATATGTATATATATATATATATATATATATATATATATATATGTGTGTGTGTGTGTGTGTGTGTGTGTGTGTGTGTGTGTGTACGTGTGTGTAAAAGGTGCATCTTGAAGAAATGTGAATATCATGAAAAAAGTTCATTTTTGGTAACTTTTTTTATTAAAAAGTGAAATTTTAATATATTCTAAAGATTCATTTTTTTTTATTTTTTTTTTGATGATTAGAGCTTAATTTAATGAATGTAATTATTACATTTAAAAGTAAAAAAATGAGTTAAACAAATATTATTTAATTATTTAAAATGATTTTTAAAGAAACTTTGTCCTGTGGTGTGACAGTACAGGTGTCACAATGGAGGACTTTTTTTATCACACCAAAGGACGTTTCAGCCTCTAACAATTAATGACCTTGCTATTCCAAGCTAACCTGTCATTAGTGGCAAGCAAGACACATTTGCTAAATTTTCTAGGATTATGTATCTTAACATGCACTTTTTAATAAAAAAAATATATATAATTTAGGGGTGTCATATTAATGCACAACAAAGCATAAAACATTTTAAGTGGTTCCAAAAAAGTTCAAAGGACATGGTGTCACACCAGAGGACATGGTACAAAAATGTAAAAAAAAATCGAATAACATTGCAGCTTCATAAAAGGTCCGTGTAGGTCAAATAAATGTGTGTATGTATTTATATTACGTGTCCTGAAATATTATGGGCGTCCAGTACTTAAAATAGTTTTAGAACCACTGACTGGTAAAGAAAGGTGATCTGCCAGGACGTGTCTTCAGGAAATGGCACATCTGGTCACCTGGTATAGGCCATATCTGGCCCACATACAACAAGCCATAACTCAACCTAAAACCGGTTTGTCGCACACGGGCCAGATCTGGCCCACACACAGCAAGCCACGACTCAAATTAAAGCCGGTTTGTTGCACACGGGCCAGATCCGGCCCACACACAGCAAGCCACAACTCAAACTAAAACCGGCTTGATGTGTGTGGGCCAGAGATGGCCCATATAACCTCTGCCGCTGCCAGAACTGAGCCAGATGTGCCATAGTTGGCCCAGATGAGGCCCGGATATGTTTGCTATCTGGGTATGGTTTACACAGATTTCAGAAGTATTACCTTTCACTGTGAAGATCTAAACATATTTAGACGTACGGGAAATTGTAATGGAAGACGATTTCAATATATCCATAGACAACGTTGAATTTTTTTCACAACCATATTAATTTGAACAAGAATACACAGATCAAGTACTCAGGAGCGATCCGCTGCAGCAGCACGTCTTCAAGCCTCAGAGACAGAGATCTCCTCAAAATTGGTGGTGTTTTAGTAGCAAGTGTTGTGAGATGCCAACAGAAGTGGAGAGCATATGTTGTCACGAATGGAACAACTACAAGACGACGACGAGGACATTGACAGTATCGCATCACACACCTGCCTGACTGAAGATCCTGAGTTTTCTCCGCTGTTGAGACCCACTGTTTTGCCACTTTGTGTTTAGTTTGCCACGTATAAACTGGAGGCGACGTCCAATGCCAGAGGGAGCCAATGGCACGCTGTCAATAGAGTGAGTAATGTGTTGTATTTTTATTATAATCGCAACGATTACAGGATGCATTATAAACAAATTAATTAATTACAATTACTGCATTATATTACAGTGCAGATTGGTGGCGTAGCGTGTGGTAAACAATGAGTGTGAAAAAAATGAATAAATAAACCCAATGAGTGATGTACACACACTAGAGAGCACATCCGGGGCTTTCCACGCTTGCACAGACTAAAGCCAGAGCGTGCGCACGTCACATCAGAAAGCACTCGTGCACTCACATCAGGTTCGTGTCTTAGGTCGTCAATGTGTACTTATGATGGGGAATTGTTTAATTTTGCCTCCTCTGTGCATGCTCTTTGAGGTGGTGACCATAGACCTCCATTATGTGAGACACAGACAAGAATGGTTGGACCTAAAAATATCAAAATGGGAAATACTGAGGAAACAGAGAAACCTACATGTTGGATGTCCTTGAGGTAAGCTAAAACATATCAAAATTTAATCTGAGAGTGAATTATCCCTTTAAATCATGCTTTAACCCGAAAATAATCAGTAAAAGAAACAGACAAACTCTAAAGCTAAATATGTTTAACATGAATTCTTGCTGAATATGCAGTTAAATGGCTGTTACCATGAATTGTAGAAAACGTCGTGAAAACCACGACGCTCATATTCAAGTGTTTGTGCAAAAATTATTAATGTGCATTAATGACAGGGAGGCGTCGTCTCATCACTTTAATTTTTTCATGATAATGAATGTATAATTTTTTAATTAACATAATATCGTGGTGTCTCACATAGGTACATTAAAAATATATCTACAGAAAGCTTGAAATGTTTTTAAACGAAAAGGAATAGTGTAATGTGTGAATGTTGCATTTCTCTCGTCGGAGAGAGCCAGCACTGTGAATATAACCAAAACAACAGTCCTATTATAAACCGGTTCAGCAAGTGAAAGACACTATCCATATGAAAGAGCAATTCACACCTTTATCTCGATCCCACAAGCCATGAATAACTATCCAAAACCCAACCCCCTCCAGCTGAACTGAATTCGGTCTGTGTTTTGGCTCTGAGGAACAGTGTGTTACTGGGCTGAAACATGCCTGCACTACACTTCATAATTTTCTCGCAGCCCATATTATTATTTTCACAAGACCATAATGATAATAACAAATCATCAATTAATAATTAATCATTATTTTACGAAAATCATTGTTATTTGTGATCGTGGATGTTTGCGGAAGGCTTTAAGACCAAGCGTAGTCCTCTGTTCCCACCTCACAGCGCGCGGGTCTACGAGGCTTCACTGTCTGAATCAGATGGAGGCGAACTTATTGATCATGAGCCCCACATTTAGCAAGGCAGGAAAACATTCATTCTAACGGAAGGAAGACATATATCATTGAGCTAATGCTGAGAGAGAGATAGTTTAAGAAAATCCAAACACCAGAAACGTTATGCATTTTATGCAGAGTTGGCGTCAGAGCAGATCTACAGGAGGGGCATTGGATCATTGGCGGGGGGGCACTGTCGTTTGATAAATATTTTTTGACGCATTGGCAACATCATAGTAGTGTGGAAATCCAGACCTAAATCTTGAAGATCTATATAGAATGACAATGAATGATTTGGACTTGGGTTTGTATCTAAAAGAGGAACAGCAGCGCTGAAATTTGCTGTCAATTAGCTCCAATGATCTGTATAGAATGACATTCTACCATAGAATTATAGCTCCAATAATCTTATCTATATAGTCATTATATATTTTTTATTTAATTTTTACCTGTCTTGATTCCTAATACACAACAGATGACTATTGTTAGGCTAAACGTTCAGAATACGATTCCATATAAGGTTAGTATAGCCTAGTTCAGCACTTTGCGAATGGACAGTGACTCAATTAGCACGTAGCATTTTACGAGTTCAGTAGCCTACATTTTTGTGAAACGTGCGAGGAATTGCGGCTAACGTTCATAACCTTGCACGTAGAGAGCGCTTTTAAGAGCTAAGATAGGCTAGACTACATCGTAATCGGGAAACCCGGCCCAGAACAGATAGCCTAAACAACAGAACAGAACAGAAAATAATAATATAAATATAATATAGTCTAAATAAAAAAACATGAAATAGGCCTACAATAAATAGCTATATATTTTTTATACTTAAATAATTAACAAATTATGACGACAAAAATAAAATACTGAATCACTTTCAAAAAAATGTCCCCATCAGACAAAGTTTTTTTCGTATAGATGTTTCTGAAAACTTAAGGCTTTTTTATTCATAAAACGAGTTGGAGATCATCACACAAATGTCTGCGTATGGACCAGTTAAATCAGAAGACTAAAATTCGCCTGCAGAGAATAAGCATGTCGTAAGATTTTTTAAATTATTTTTTAGTTTTTGATTTGCGTAGAATGCTAATTTTGTAGAACTTGAGAAATAGATAAAGATAAAATAAAATACAGGAAATGGAAAAAATAAAACACAGAAAATACAAAGCTTCAACTAATAAAATAGTTTCTTCTGTGTTAGTTAAAGTACTGTGTCCTTCCATTCGCTTGTGCATTTACTAGCATTCGCCAAAGAAGAGCCAGCTCAGCTCTCAGACCGTGGTACTGGTGGTCTTGGCCGGAGTATCTGCTGATTGACGAGGCTGCGGCGTTCTAATCCATTTTCATAAATCCATTAATATATTTTTTTAATTAGCTGCTAACAACTGTCTATAATATAGACGGACAAACTGTTCTTCAACTTGAAATGGATTTTGCGCGCGCGCTGCAAATCAAATGTAACAAGTTTACTCGGCGAGACAGCGACCAATAAGCATTCACCATGACGAAGCCTAGTAACGTGCCATGAACAACCAAAATTATGCATTTTCCCATTCTTTTTATTTTCTTTAATTTAAGTTACAGTTTGAACATTTTATATTATCAATATCAATAACCGCTAGGGGGGGCACGGCCCTCGAATGCCCCACCATAGTGTCAGGACAGATGAGGACCCAAGAGCGGAATGAGGCTGGAGAACAGAGTTTATTTCAGAGGACGACTTAACGTCAAAAACAAAACAAAATAAAACAAAACCCCTCAAGGAGGAGAGAAAAAGTCTTGACTTCACGCTGCTCAGCGGGCAGGTCGAGCGCTCAGCCTCCGCGAACGCCAGGAGAGAGGAAGCAACAAATCCAACAACGGCAGGCAGGAGAATAGTCGGGCAGACAAGGGGTCAAGCGAGGTGCAAACAGGGCTGAGAACGGCGGGCAGTATCAGAATCAAAAACAGTCCAGATCGATAACCAGAAGAGCGGTCCGAAATCCTCTGAGGGCAAAACACAGGTTACACTAACTGGGCAGACAAACCAACCAGCAAACTGACCAGAACAGGACAGAACCGAAGCCAAAGGGTCACAGAACACACTGACAAGGAAGGGTGAAAACCAAGCAGAATAAATAGGGTGAGTAATGAGATAACGGGAACAGGTGAGTAATGAGATAGAGGGGGAACAGGTGCATCGGACAAGCCGCAGCCTAGATTGCAAAGCGAGATCAGCTGGCGCTAGGGCGAAGGGAAGAAAAACCAGAAAAATATAAAAAATCAGAGAGAAAGAAAAGAAAGTAAAGAAAATGAAAACAAGTGTAGAAAAATGAGTAGAAACGAAAAAATAAATATAAAAACGAACGAAGTAAGAAAAAGGAAGAAAAAAGGACAGATCACACCCGAGTCCTGACAGTACCCCCTCCCCCAGGAGCGCCTCCCGGCGCTCCCGAGGAAGGGCGGCGTTGGTGAAACTGGTCGATGAGCGAGCGGTCCAGGACGTCCCGGGCTGGAACCCAGCATCTCTCCTCCGGACCGTACCCCTCCCAGTCCACTAGGTACTGATATCCCCGCCCACGGCGTCTGGAGTCTAAGATTCTCCTAACCCTATATGCAGGAGAACCGTCAACCATAACAGGGGGAGGGGGGGCGACAGGGGAAGACACAGTAGGAGAATGGGGGGAACGCAAGACAGGCTTAACTTTGGACACATGGAAGACAGGGTGCACACGACGAAGAGAATTGGGCAACCGGAGACAGACCGTCACCGGGTTGACGACCTTGGCAATGCGGTACGGCCCCACGAACTTAGGTGCCAACTTTCGTGATGGGACTCTCAGTGGCAAATCCTTGGTGGAGAGCCACACGCGTTGTCCGCAGACATAACGGGGCGTCAACCTTCGGTGGCGGTCTGCGGCAGCTTTAACGCGTCCCCTAGCTCGGAGAAGCGCCTCCCTGGCCCTCCTCCAGGTGCGGCAACAACGCTGAACAAAAGCCTGAACCGAGGGGACAGCTGCCTCGGAGCCCTGGGAAGAAAACAGAGGAGGTTGATAACCCAGACTACACATGAACGGGGACATACCTGTAGACGTCACCGGTAGCGAGTTGTGAGCATATTCTGCCCAGGTGAGTTGATCACTCCAGGAGGAGGGGTTATGGGATGCCAGGCAGCGGAGCATCCGACCGAGATCCTGGTTGGCGCGCTCGGTCTGGCCGTTGGTCTGTGGATGAAAGCCTGATGACAGACTCGCAGAGGCTCCAATCTGTCGACAGAACTCTCTCCAAAAATGTGAAACGAACTGGGGCCCCCTGTCAGAAACCACGTCCTCCGGAAGGCCGTGAATCCGGAAGACGTGATCAATGACCACCCGGGCCGTTTCTTTAGCCGAGGGGAGTTTAGGAAGAGGAACGAAGTGGACCGCTTTGGAAAAGCGATCCACCACAGTGAGAACCACAGTATTGCCACTGGATGGAGGGAGTCCAACTACAAAATCCAGGGCAATATGGGACCAGGGGCGGGATGGGATGGGAAGCGGCATTAACAGACCAGCGGGAGGAGAATTAGAGGATTTATTCTGAGCACAGACCGGGCACGCCCCCACGAACCGGCAAACATCCTCCGCCATGGCAGGCCACCAAAACCGCTGGCGAATGGCTGCCAGGGACCTCCTCACACCTGGATGGCACATGATTTTGGAGGAGTGACCCCACTGGAGAACGGCGGAGCGAACTGACCTGGGCACGAAGAGCAGGCCGATGGGACACCCCGCGGGCACTCCGTCTCCCCCCTGCGCCTGTCTGACGAGCTTCTCGATTCCCCAGGTAAGCGCCCCCAGCACGCACCGCGGAGGTATAATAGTGTCAGGGGGCGGGTCGCCTGGAGAAGCGAAAAGACGAGACAGCGCATCGGGTTTAACGTTCTTGGACCCGGGTCGATAAGAGAGGGTGAAGTCAAAGCGCCCGAAGAAGAGCGCCCACCGAGCCTGTCTGGCATTTAGCCGGCGTGCAGACCGAATGTATTCTAAATTCTTGTGGTCAGTCCACACCAGAAATGGAACGGCCGCTCCCTCCAGCCAGTGGCGCCACTCCCCCAAAGCCAGTCGAACAGCCAACAACTCGCGATCACCGATGTCGTAGTTTCGTTCTGTGGGAGACAAACGGTGTGAAAAAAAAGCACAAGGATGTAATTTGTTATCCAGGGGGGATACCTGGGAGAGCACGGCACCGACACCAACCTCTGACGCATCCACCTCCACCACGAACTGCCGGGAAGTCTCTGGAGTTACCAGGATGGGAGCTGAAGTAAATCTGCGTTTTAATTCATCGAACGCCGCTTGGGCATCCGCTGACCAACGGAAGTTGATCCTGGTGGAGGTTAGCGCGGTCAGAGGGGCCGCCACCTGCCCGAAGTTCCTGATGAATCGCCTATAGAAATTGGCGAAACCCAGGAACCGCTGTAACGCCTTGCGGGAATCAGGAGTCGGCCATTCGGAGACGGCTCTCACCTTCGCAGGGTCCATGCGAATCCCCCCTACCGAGATGATGTGGCCCAAGAACGAAACTGACTGAACGTGGAACTCGAACTTCTCCGCCTTAACGAACAGCCGATTCTCTAACAGCCGCCGAAGCACCTGTCTGACGTGCTGGACATGATCCTGAAGAGAAGAGGAGAAAATTAAAATGTCATCTAAATAAACAAAAACGAACCTGTCGATCATGTCCCTCAGCACGTCGTTGACAAGTGCTTGAAAGACAGCTGGAGCGTTGGATAAGCCGAAGGGAAGAACCCGGTATTCAAAGTGCCCGCGAGGCGTGTTAAACGCGGTTTTCCATTCGTCCCCCTCCCTGATCCGCACTAGATGGTAAGCATTGCGAAGGTCCAATTTTGTGAAGAACTCGGCCCCCTGCAAGAGATCGAAGGCCGAAGACATCAGCGGCAGAGGGTACCGGTTCTTAACTGTGATGTCATTCAACCCCCGATAGTCTATACAGGGGCGCAGAGAGCCATCCTTCTTCTTCACAAAAAAGAACCCCGCACCGGCCGGAGAAGAAGAGGGACGAATAATACCGGCTGCCAGAGAATCACTTAAATACTTCTCCATCGCTTCGCGTTCTGGCGCGGAGAGAGAATACAGCCGCCCGCGAGGCGGAGAAGCCCCAGGGAGGAGATCGATGGCACAGTCGTACGGTCGGTGAGGAGGAAGAGATACAGCCCGGGATCTGCTGAAGACCGCCCGCAGATCATGGTAGCAAGCAGGAACTCGAGAAAGATCCGCCTCCTCCTCCTGTAGGGAAACAGAAACAGAGACCGGGGAGAAAGCAGACTGGAGACAATGTGTATGACAATACTGACTCCATGACAAAACTACACTGTCTGCCCAGTTAATGTTTGGCCCGTGGCGAACGAGCCAAGGATGACCCAATACTAAAGGGACAGATGGAGAGTCACAGACTAGGAATCTAAGGTCCTCCCGGTGGTTCCCGGAGGCAAGAAGACTCACCGAATCAGTGATCCGCGAGATCTGCATAAGTGGCCTGCCATTGAGTCCATGAGCGACTATAGGTGACTGCAGGGATTGGATGGGTATATCCCGAACGCGAGCCCACTCCTCATCGATGAAGTTGCCCTCTGCTCCTGAATCAACGAGTGCTGAAGCCTTAAACAGAGTGTGTTTAGTAGACAGAGACACAGACAGAAGAGTGCGTGACCTGTGAGCAGGGGAAATTGCATTACCACTCAGATTAACCCTCTGTGGCGAACGAGCAGCCTTAGCTGGACAGGAGTGAGCTCGGTGCCCTTGAGCCGCGCAATACAGACAGAGACCCTCCAACAGGCGGCGCTGTTTCTCCTTGGGCGTGAGGCGCAAGCGATCCACCTGCATAGGCTCACACTCCTCGGTAGTCTGGGATGGAGGGACGAACGTAACAGGCTCGGAGTCGGCACGAACTCGACGGCGAAGCTCTCTCCTGGCGTCTATGCGGAGGGACAGGCTGATAACATCGTCCAAGCGTTCTGGAACCTCGCGGGAGAACAGTTCATCCTTGACTGAGTCATTGAGACCCTCTAAAAAGCGAGCGATAAGGGCCTCGGCGTTCCATCCACAGGTAGCGGCCAGGGTACGGAACTGCACGGAGTAGTCTGCCACTGAACGCCTGCCCTGTTGAAGGCGCGCTAACAGTCGGGATGCCTCCTTGCCGAAAACAGACTGATCAAAGGTCTTGACCATCTCCTCCTTAAAGGAACTGAAGTCCGAACAGCACGCGGCCTGTGACTCCCATACCGCAGTCCCCCAATCACGTGCTCTACCGGAAAGCAGGGATATGACATACGCCACCTTGGAGACATCTGACGCGTAGGTTCGAGCTTGAAGGGAAAACACCACCTCGCACTGAATAAGGAAAGCTTTGCAATTAGTAGGCTCACCGGAATACACGGGGGAGTTGTTCACTCTCGGCTCAGAGGAGGAAGCGGACGGGAGAGGCCCGGGAGGCGGAGAAGGGAATTCCTGACGAGTGAGACGATCGAGACGACCCACTAGATCCGTGATCTGAGCCGACAAGGCATCCACAGAGTGACGGGTGGAAGAGAGTTCCATCTCATGACGGCCCAGCATCGCTCCTTGATGCTCCAAAGCCGCCTGCCAAGTCGAGTTCTCCGCTGGGTCCATTCGTGGTCAGTGTGTGGTGTCAGGACAGATGAGGACCCAAGAGCGGAATGAGGCTGGAGAACAGAGTTTATTTCAGAGGACGACTTAACGTCAAAAACAAAACAAAATAAAACAAAACCCCTCAAGGAGGAGAGAAAAAGTCTTGACTTCACGCTGCTCAGCGGGCAGGTCGAGCGCTCAGCCTCCGCGAACGCCAGGAGAGAGGAAGCAACAAATCCAACAACGGCAGGCAGGAGAATAGTCGGGCAGACAAGGGGTCAAGCGAGGTGCAAACAGGGCTGAGAACGGCGGGCAGTATCAGAATCAAAAACAGTCCAGATCGATAACCAGAAGAGCGGTCCGAAATCCTCTGAGGGCAAAACACAGGTTACACTAACTGGGCAGACAAACCAACCAGCAAACTGACCAGAACAGGACAGAACCGAAGCCAAAGGGTCACAGAACACACTGACAAGGAAGGGTGAAAACCAAGCAGAATAAATAGGGTGAGTAATGAGATAACGGGAACAGGTGAGTAATGAGATAGAGGGGGAACAGGTGCATCGGACAAGCCGCAGCCTAGATTGCAAAGCGAGATCAGCTGGCGCTAGGGCGAAGGGAAGAAAAACCAGAAAAATATAAAAAATCAGAGAGAAAGAAAAGAAAGTAAAGAAAATGAAAACAAGTGTAGAAAAATGAGTAGAAACGAAAAAATAAATATAAAAACGAACGAAGTAAGAAAAAGGAAGAAAAAAGGACAGATCACACCCGAGTCCTGACACATAGGGCCGGGGCTGATTTTATGAATAATGAAATGTTATGAAAAGTATGCATTTTATTTATTCACATGCTGTATGGTAATGGTTGAAACAATATTTTAGTTCACAACTTTAAGTTCCGTTGTTTAAAAATAATTGCTTTACTTGGTAATGTTTCATAAACCTTCAGTTGTTATGCTCTAAAATCCATGCCATCCATTATTAATTTCACAGTATTTTCACCACATAAATGGCTAATCTTTAAAGTCACAATTCTATAATGGTCAAAATTACTCAGGCCAATGGTATTTTTTTATGACATTATTTTATTATTTTTTATTTTATATTTTTGAATAATTGTAGCCTACATAAATAGGTAAAGCAAAACAAATATTATTACAAATATAATTGTGTTAACAATATAATTAGAACTAACAATATAATTTGAGTTTTTAAAATGAACAATTCCTGTATAAAATGGGACAGCAACCTTTATATCAGTGGTTCTCAACCTTTTTTTTCCAGCGAGCCGCACTATGGTCTAAGTGCAAGTCTATGCATATAATTTACATATTACGTAAGCAATACAAACCAACCTGATTTATAATATTATAGCCTAACTATTATGATATATAATCTATTACATTCATTGAAATAATTAATTCTACTCCCCATAAATAAAACACCTGATGCTGTCGGGAGCTGACCAATTTTGTGAGATTCTTATACTTTCCGCATGAACAATCCGGAGGCGTACACGGCCAGCGCGGATGCAGACTTCTTCAATTTATACTTCTGAATGCGCAGGCTGATGGCCAGCTCTGCAATTGCCCAATTGTCTTTATATTCTTTTATTGACGGATTGCACAGGTTCGAGTAGCAATGAGCTTCTTCACTCTGCCTGCACATGTGCAATTTTGCTTTTAAAGCCTGACCAGGCGCACCTGTCCGCGCGGTCGTCTGCTCAGAGCCTCGACACACACTCTCCAATGACGATTTTCACGTCACGTCTACCTAGTGGTCCATAGCGGACTCACGGACGCAGAAAGTTTGACAGAGGGTTTAAGATGCAAGCTTGCATGACCTGACGCGCAACATTTCAGAAAATGTGCGTTCACAAATGTAGCCTATTTTGATCCAAATATGGAAAGCACTTTTGAGGTTCTCTCCAGAGATGTTTTGCCACATTTCTTCAATTAAGGATTGCTACGTAGTGTATGGTGTTTCCATTTATCTGAACTTCTTCAAGTGAGCTGCAGGGCAAATCCAGCACTTCTCCTTCAATACTGATACTGCGACTATTGACAGTTTGTACATGTTCATTCGCTGGCATTTTTTGAATTTCTCTTTTTTTCTCCCATAAAAAACTAATTTGTCCATTCTGATGCGCAATTTTACCTTACAGGCAATTTACCTAATGGCTGTTGATGACTATTTGAATTGAATTCTGAATTGAATTGAAGTGCGCGCTTGTATGTGTTCGTTAAATGCTTATGACAGTGCTCATGTCATGTCTGAAAATAATATATTAAGAAAAAAAAAATCCATTTGAATTCGTGATGGGCCGCGGGTTGAGAACCACTGCTTTATATCAAACATTTTTAAATCGTCCACAGCTGAGCTTTGCGGGTGGCTGATATGTGCCAGATCACGTGAAGTGAATGTAATGTACAAAGTCATTTTCAGATGGAATGAAAAAAAATAAAAATAAAGAAACATGGATAGCCTAGATTAGTCCCAGGCTCTGTTCTGAAGTAAAATAATTATAATTACTGTTAACCAAGAGTAACACATTTTAACGGATCAATCGCATATTTTCATTTGCTGAATGTTTTCTTTATTTTTTATTTTTTAAACACGCTAAAAAATAAAGTTTGTCAGAGATAAAAAATATGAGTCGTCTATAGGTTTCATTTTAACAGATCAATCACCTATTTTCGTTTGCTGCATGTTTTTTTTTAAACATTTTTGACAATTCTGAGCTGTACTGCTCTAATGCGCTGTTTGCTGTAAAACCAAAGTGTAAACACATGTAAAAACATATCCTCGTGGCCCGGGTGATACAGAAGAGTGTACGCCATATGCGCACTGCTCAGATTTGAGTACTGTAAAAAAATAGAAAATAAAAACATTATAATAATCTGAAAACAGAACCTTGTGCATTATAGGGAATAATATTTAGAGATTTTTACTGTTGTTTTGATACCTTTATGGTTAATGGCTAAATAGTTAATTTTAAAAAATCCAAGAAATTAAGCCTTGTGCATTGTAAAGGACATATATTTATGACTATGAGTAAGTTTTTGCTCAAAACATAACCGTCACAAAGAGTTTAATTGACAATTTTTTTTATTTCTTGCTTACCGTGGTAGTTTACTATTACAAACAACAGAATGTTACTACTACTTTTATCGAACATTGTTTTTGTTTTATGTTTCTCTCCTTTGGTCTTCATAACCTTGTCCCACTACTCTTGAACCCCACAGAGCTCCCTTCACCAAGTAACTTAATCTTCAGTTGGGAAACACCTTTCACACTTTATTTGACATGGGAAAAACCAAAGGATCTGGACCCAGATTGCAAAGTGTACTACACAGTGAACGTACATCATTCTCAGGTGTGCACCTTTCAAACAGCTACACTTTAATGAAGTATTTCTACTGGTATACTAGTGAACTCCTAAAATGTGTTTTCATAGTATAAGTGACCTGAGCACACTTTGTGTAGTACAGCAGCATAGTTTTTCTCTATAACCACACACTTAACCGGGTCTGAGAAGCCCTGAACAAACACTGAACTCAAGTTTATTATGTGTTTTTCTCTATCTGAAGTGAGTAAAGTCAATGTAGGTCAGATGTATGTTTGCATTTTCTGATACTTTACTGAAATAGCTCTTCCCCACAGAAGTCAAAGTCTACATTGAGTTTGTTGTTTTCTCATCACATTTGGTTACTTTCATATATGTGTGTTTTTATCTCACTTTTGCCCTTTTTCCTTTACACAGTTCTCACGACACACATATGAAACATATTGTGTTCAATACTTACATGTTACACATGTACTTACACATAGATTATCTGATTTGGGTGATCTTTGGTTAATATTACTGGTATCTGTGGCATTTAGGGAATTTCAGAGTTAACCATATACTTCTGAAAAGCCACTTGTGTTCGGAGAACCAGTCAGGTTAGCAAACAGCGTGGCCAGTTGATAACATCATAACGTCTGACAGGCTCTTTTTAACTAGAAAAACTGTTAATAAATCCAGTTATTTAAAAAGACATTGACTTAATGCCACTAATGCCATTAAATTAGACTACACTTAAAAACGATCTTAGTAGTTTGTTCAGTTTAACACAACACATATCTTTAGTTAAATACTCAATTGTCATTTGCACTCAATTTTATTATTATTTATATAAAACATTAAGTGCTGTTTAATGTGGGTTTTTTTTAGTAAAGGGAAATACCTATTAAAGTTGGATGTTTAGTTATATTTGACATTTAAAAGAGTTTGTTATCTTGATTTTTGCGGTTACCATTACGCTGAAGTGTAGACCTTGTGGATACTTGAGCTGAAATGATGTTCTTGATAAGCGGTAACTGTGCTGATGCCAGAAATAAGATCACCTTTACTTTTGCATCATTACTTGCATACTACAATAGTTATACTTTGCATCTCAACATGTGTTATGACATAATTATATTAGTTATCATAAAAATAGATAAAAGCTCCCCTCTTCACCACAATGGTAACCAAAAAAAAAAAAACGTTCATATTCTCTAACATTTTTTAAATGTTCAAAATAACTAGTCCTCAAACACTTAAACTTTGTGTTTTGTTTTTAATGTTTTTTTCATTCTCATGAAAATGATGAGAACACACAACTTCATTTGCACAAGAGTTATGTTGTTGAATATGTGCAGCAAGTTGATAAATCATAGAGAATGAAGTTTATAAATCATAAAGAATGAAGTTTATAAATCATAAAGAATGAAGTTTATAAATCGTAGAGAATGACGTTTATAAATCATAAAGAATGAAGTTTATAAATCATAGAGAATAAAGTTTATAAATCGTAGAGAATGAAGTTTATAAATCGTAGAGAATGAAGTTTAAATATCATAGAGTTTAAATATATAAACTTCATTCTTTATGATTTATAAACTTCATTCTTTATGATTTATAAACGTCATTCTTTATGATTTATAAACTTCATTCTCTATGTTTTATAAACTTCATTCTCTATGTTTTATAAACGTCATTCTTTATGATTTATAAACGTCATTCTTTATGATTTATAAACTTCATTCTCTATGATTTATAAACTTCATTCTCTACGATTTATGAACTTCATTCTCTACGATTTATAAACTTCATTCTCTACGATTTATAAACTTCATTCTCTACGATTTATAAACTTCATTCTCTACGATTTATAAACTTCATTCTCTACGATTTATAAACTTCATTCTCTACGATTTATAAACTTCATTCTTTATGATTTATAAACTTCATTCTCTATGATATTTAAACTTCATTCTCTACGATATTTAAACTTCATTCTCTACGATTTATAAACTTTATTCTCTACGATTTATAAACTTTATTCTCTATGATTTATAAATTTCATTCTCTATGATTCATAAACTTCATTCTCTATGATTCATAAACTTCATTCTTTATGATTTATAAACTTCATTCTTTATGATTTATAAACTTCATTCTTTATGATTTATAAACTTCATTCTCTATGATATTTAAACTTCATTCTCTACGATATTTAAACTTCATTCTCTACGATTTATAAACTTTATTCTCTATGATTTATAAACTTTATTCTCTATGATTTATAAATTTCATTCTCTATGATTTATAAACGTCATTCTCTATGATTCATAAACGTCATTCTTTATGATTTATAAACGTCATTCTTTATGATTTATAAATCATAGAGAATGAAGTTTATAAATCATAGAGAATGAAGTTTATAAAACATAGAGAATGACGAATGAGTTTAATTATTTTTTTTTTTTTTTAACTAAGTCACTTTGGATAAAAGTGTCTGGTAAAGGCATTAATTTAGTTTAATGTAATATTTTTATTTAATTTTAGCAAAAATATTTTGGAAAGGAATGACATGGTTTTCATAAGAAACAAGTGACTCATCTGTACTCTGTAATGAGTAATGCACACACACAGAGTAACACAAAATGAACACAAGTGCAATCAGACTGTATTTTATAGTAGTAATTACATGAAAATCCTCTGTCGCCAACAGAACTGTTCTGAGAGAGCCAACAATTTCCAAACCAGGAGAGTCCAAAGATCGTCCACCACACTGAATATCGCCAATGAGAATGGACTTTGCATCAGTGTTACAGTGGTCCCTGAAAATTGTGGAAACAAAAACCGGAGTCAACCTTCGTACATTACCATCCCTCCACCTCCAGGTACACTGCATTATAACGACCTGATGGGAAATGCTTTTTGGTTTTGGTTCTTGGTCTATTTTGAATCATTCCATATTGATCCAGTGGCAGTGGGCTCAGTTATGATCATGAGAAGTATGTTTATTAGGTTATTCAGTCTTAAGTCATTGAGGCATTTTTATTTAAATTACACTCTAAAAAAATGCTGGGTTGAATACACAATTACCAAGCGCTGGGTCAAAAAGGGACGAACCCAACGCTGGGTTATTTTAACCCAACCGGTTGGGTTATCATGTTTATTGCTTTTTTATGGTTTAAAATGATTACATTGCAGGGTTTCAAAAACCAGAGCGGGTGTTTATCACTGTATTTCAGAAGGAAAACTACTGCATTTAGAAAATGTTCAATTTCATTTTGCATGTGGTTGAAAAGGCAGCGTTTGTGAGCTCACCGCCGCTTTGCAGCCATTACCGTCAAAACCCTTACCTCTCCCGCTCTTAGCGCCTTCAGATTGGACTGTTTTCAATTGTATGGATTGTATAAAAATATACGAAAACACTATTATACAATAAATGTACAATTAGTTAAGTTCTTTGTCAACTATTCTAGCATGACAGTACACAAATAAGCCACAACATTAACATTGATTCAAGATTTTTATTCATCGCATACAAAATTATATATAGCATATATAACTAGCAGTGAAATGTGAGTCAGGTCCGCTCCATGGACAGTGCAATTATTAAAGAAAACAACACGGATGAAAATATACATAAATATAGCCATGTAAGAATGAAATAAAAGTAAACAATAAAAATATAAGAGTAAAATATAAAAAAGGTATATATTGTAGAATTAAATATATAACGCAAAATGTGCATGAATGTAAACTGTAGTCTTAAATATTAAGATACCCAGGAATGTACAAGAAGCAAATGTGCAAACAGGGTGACACTGTCAGTGTGTCTATGTGAGGTAGTGAGTAAAGTGAAAAAGATAAAGTGAACATTAGGTGGAGGCATGAGGATGTTAAGAGGCTGGTTTGATGATATAACATTTAACCTGTGTGTGTGAAAGAATATGAGCATGTGTATGAAACTATTTCTACTAAACAACACAGAACAAGCATTTAACATCATTTTTACAAATAATACACTTACAGTTTGTTTCATAGTCCATGAATACAGATCATGCATCACTGTTAGTTTTCATGATCTCTTCAGCATAACTGATGCAGTCATGAAGGGGTTGTAAAAGGTAGTAAATTAAATTATGCCAAATTAAGGCCAGTAAAAAGTATTAAAAGGTAGTAAACGTCATCTGAAGAGGTAGTAAATTTTCGAAGCCCCATCTAACTGGGTCTATATCATGGGTGTCCAAACTACGGTCCAATTTTTATTGGCCCGCAGCCAGGGTCCGAAATTAACACCCGCCAAGCACCAAGTGCGTTTAGATTTTCCGTTTGGTGAGTAAATCTCAAAAGGCCATTCCGCCACACTGGCGGGTGAATGTTCATCATACCAAAATAGTAATACAAAAATATTACAATTGCCTTTTGTAATGTTATGATGCCTGGAAATGAGTTCAAATCTCCTGCGAATCTAGAGCGAGCGAGCAAGCAAAAGCGCACATGCAAACCGTGTAGCGAGCGCACGGCAGAGAGGGAGAGACCTTGCGTGTGTGTCTCTCTCTCTCTCTCTCGCTCTCTCTCTCTCTCTCCTTCTCTCTTATGCAGTGGTGACGCGTTCATATAAACGGCACCTAAACGCTGTAAAAAAATATTATGACATTTTAATTGTTTATTAATAATCAAGTGTTTCTGTGTCAGCTGCAAAGATGAAGTTGACACTGTCTCGCGATCTTCGCAGTAGTGAACGCGCCGGAGAAAAATGCATTTCTTATGGACTAGCCTGGCTAGCCTACTTTTATTTACCGTATTTTTAGGACTCTAAGTCACACCAGAGTACAAGTCGCATCAGTCCAAAAATACGTCATGATGAGAAAAAAAAAAAAACATATATGAGTCGCACTGGACGATAAGTCGCATTTATTTAGAAACAAGAGAAAACATTACCGTCTCCAGCCGCGAAAGGGCGCTCTATTGCTGTGTCCAAATTCAGGGTCTACATCCTTCGGAGGACTCATTTGAAGGATGTTGCGTCACAGCGCCACGACGAAGGCTGTCCAAATTCGTAGGATCCTTCAAATGCGGCCCACAAATGCGTCCTCCTTTTCCCCGAATTGGAAGGATGGGTGTGGTGGATCCTTTCGCGTCCTACCTATCCCATAATTCTTTTCGGCAGGACGAAGCGAGCGGTAGCGGTCAGTGGTTTTCTAGTAAGGCATTTTGTTTTAGCATTAAGCATTTTTTTTTTTTACATTTGTACGTGTATAGTAAAAAAAAAAAAAAAAACTTTTGTAAACTAGCTTCTTCCTTACTGCCTGTATGAATATCCCCTTACACACAGCTTATTTGTTAGTGATTGAAGCTGTTTTTAACGCTTCTAAGGACGAAAGAGCAGACAGAAGTGTTTATAAAGCTCTGGGGAGAGAACGATGAGCCCTTCACCCGCGTCTTGCTTGGCGCTGTCACGGTTGCTAGGCGACAGGATATGAGCAACGGTTAAGGGAGGGAACTGAAAGAAGGGTAGGCTGTCCAAATTCACAAACACCGACTTCTGGTTTTTGCGGTCGTCGTAGGACCCATCCTCCTTCAACCGGGTAGGAAGGATCCTAAGGAGGATGCAGACCCTGAATTTGGACACAGCTTATGTCTTCAGTGTAGACTACAGGAGCAGTGAGCAGTATAGAGCGCCCTCTCGTGGCTGTAGATGGTAATGTTTTCTCTTGGTTCATTTCTCTTAGTTCATTTCTCTTGGTTCATGTCAAATTCATTTTGATAAATAGGTCGCCCCTAACTAGAAGTCGCAGGACCAGCCAAACTATGAAAAAAAGTGTGACTTATAGTTCGGAGAATACGGTAGTTTTGAATGGTTCTGTTTAAAAGTAGAAATTTCAAGCTTTCTGTAGATAATAGCTATAGGATATTTCTAATGTGTTTAGGTCTGTGAGGCGAGTAGCCTAGGCTACCTATACGCTGAGTTTCGGTTCATGTCTGAACGTGTTGTGATTATACAAAATAATGAAACATGGATTAAAATTAAGATAAAATTAATACAAAACGAAATTCATTTCAAAGAGAGGCTTTGTGTTTTCTGTTTGATGTTTTCTCTCTTTTCCCTCTCTCTCTCTCTCTCTGTGTGTTGGACAGTGCTTTCCTTGTGTCCAGTGTTGAAGTTATTTGTTTATTAGTGAAATACTGTTATTATAGTGTACAATTGCACTTTATTATTACACATTGTGTAGCTGTTCATTCTAAAGGTCCAGTCTGTCTTCTAATTGTTATGTAATTGTTACTCTTTGACAGAGTAAATCCTATGGACCAAGGCCTGTTGTGATCTTGATTAATCCAAGTCCTATGGTAGAGTTCCCTCTTACTTGAATGTAGCTCACTCACTTGCCCTAACACACATGCACACTCACATACACCTACAGAACCTCTCCTTACTTTCTCTGTCTTGCTCTCTCTGGTTCTCGATCTCTCCCTCCCAGTGTTCAAATTAAGTTATAATTGCCTCATTAAATTGTGATTAAATATGTTATAAATTAATTTTGAAAAGATATTTCATGTCTTTACTTTTCACTTTACTTAACACTGCTACAGCTGAAGTTTGAAGCCGTGTTGGTAGTAAAATAGGTGGTAAAAAGTTAGTAAATTAAATTTAAGAATCTCTGTATAAACCCTGAAGCCCCATCAGCACATGTGACATCATCCAGGGCAGCGTCCTCCTTTAAAACCACCGCTGCATCAGTTTAGGGGAAAGAAGATTCTCCTCTGAGCATTCATCCAGTCACCGACTGCTCTTCATCAGTGGCCTAAGAGAAACACATTTGAAAAAATAAAACACTTAATTAAACTATCCATTTTCAGACAGAGGTTTATTTACATCCGTAAGGACAGGTAAATAATCTGTGTTAAAGTTTCAACAGTTTGTGTGGTTGTTTAATGTCTCAGTCCACCACAGCTCTCGTGAAGGATATAATGGCAGCACTAGTGTGAGGACAGGTGATATTGTTTCAATAAATATATTGCTTCCAGAAAGCTTCTTTACTGAAACATTAAAACAGACTTGACATTCACATACCTCACAAATGTTCATGTACGTGGAGGGCTGCGCTTCAAACCGTTAGTTCACCAAATAATGAAAATGGTCATAATTTACTCTCCCTCATGTTGTTCCAGACCCACACAAACTCTGCTCATTTTTGGAAAACAAATGAATATATTTAATATTCTCTTAATTTGGGTCTTCCATTGTTGGTCTGGGAGACCAATGTTGTATTTTGAACATACATGTTTGCTATCATATAATTTAAGATTTATAAATATCAGAATGAATAGTTTTACTTGCCTTAAACGATCTTTCCCTCTCTTCTGAAGCTGAGAAAACCTCCTCCTCACACAATCAGACTTCTGTGTCCTTAACTCCAGTTAGTTTGAGTTCTGCAAAGAGGGACATCAATGCTTTCAATAAAATATTAACACATACATATTCATTGTTGCATCAAAATGTGAAGTAAACAGGCAGGACACAACAGAACTAATAATTTTATACAAATAACTCGCATCAGTCTCAAAAGAATTAAGTTATCTTGTCTCTGGATTTCAAAACCTACAAAAACAAGCATTATTTTAGTCTAAGTAAACAAAGATAACTTGATGTTATTCTGAAGTTTCCTCTTCTTAAACCCGTCTGTCCCTCTCTTCAGAAGAACACCTCCTCCTCCTCACAGTGTGTGACTCCTCACACACACACACACACACACACACACACAGGTCTGTGACTCCTCACACAAACAGCTTCTGTGTCTCTGACTCTCGGTGCGAGGACAATGAAGACACAAGCTCGACAAGTCTGAAATATTACATGTAAAACATACTTTTACCAGTTACCACTTCAACAGCCTCAAAATAATTATGCTAGTTTTTACTACACAATGCCGTTTCCTTTAGGAGACTAACATACATTCAGTTTAACCGCCAAAAAGACAACAACAAATTAACATGAGTATAACCATTACAGTCTATTAGCACCTCAAAAAGTGCAGACAGTGTAAAATCTTATGTTAATATGACAAAAGACATTCACGGACGTTATATTAAAAGTAACTTACCTCTTCCGGTCAGTAACATTCCTCCGTGGAGGCGAAAACCGCGTCCGTTTTTTTTTTTCCTTTTTACCTTTCAAACAATAAACAATAACTTAACATTTGAATCTTTACTTACCACAATGTCTTTCACTCACTTCTTGCTTCTTTCACACTGAGAAAATGGCAGCTGCTCGCACAGGAGACATACGATCTTAACGAGACGTGTGTGCTCTCCTTCACGTCCGCGTTCCCAACCCAGCCCCGCTGGGTTAATATCGAGACCAATTTTCAACCCAAACTTGGGTTAAAACAACCCAAAGTCCTACGCAGCGGTCTCAACCCAGCGTTTTTTAGAGTGTACATATTATGCTATCAAAGAGTTCTGTAACAGTTACAGTGGTGTGCCAACTGCTACAAGCTGTTCAAGCAGTAGCGGCATCTCTGCTCTGGATGTACCGGCCCATGGAGGCGTGAAAAAATGAAGTGTGGTGCTGCTGAAGTCAAAAAGTTGGTGTTTATTACAAAATGTGAAAAAAAAGATTTTCCAAAAGAATGCAAATTATATTGAGAGTGTAACTCCAAAAGTATCAAAAGAAACAAAAATAGGGGAAAAAAAACCTGTACAAAGTTAAAACGTACAAACAAAACTTTTGGCTGTGTCAATAATTTGACCCAAAAATCAAGCAAGCAACTTCACCGACTCAGTCTATAAGCCCTTTTACAAGACTGAGAGAAACTCTTAAAAAGTACAAGCCCCTCCCACTTGGACTAAACCATTAAGTAATTGATGGTAACAAATCAGTTATAGAAAGACAAAACAATTAAATAGCGTCTAAGGCATAACTATTAGAACCAAAAAATATACAAAAATATACAACCATTTCAAACAACACAAACTAAATGTATTATTACGGTTTACCAAAGAATCGATCAAACACCAATCTCCCCCTCCGGCATGAGACCAATTAAGTGTGCCTTCTATTGGCGGGAAACAGGTATTTAAAAATGGTGGCAATGTGGTGCCCGGGTTTCTTCTGTTTGTTATGAGGAATTGTTCCAGTACGTAAGTATGATTGAAAACAATAAACATTTAACATGGTAACCGGTAGTGAAGGCAAAATGAGGCTTCCTGAACCACTGAGACCTCGCAGCCCATTGCTTCACCAAAAGGTTCATTACTCGAAGCTTCATTCATTATTGCTCACTAGTGACACCTAGCTACTGTGCAAAGAAATAGCAGACCAATAAAAATACTGAATCAATGACCTGAGAAGACATCTGTCCATTGACTGGGTATCAAATAAAATATGTTTCTCTGTCTGTCTGAATTTACTTGTGCAGAGACAACTGTCACACACAGTTCATTCATTATTCATAAATTGTTTGGATAGTGACTGTAGGAACAACATAAGTGAGACTGTGTTGAGTGTAGTTCTTATGGTGGAGGGAGTGTAATAACGCAAATTGCAACAGAAAAGTGTGGGGTGGGAAAGGTTTTTCTGGTGTGTTTTGTGCATTAAACTGTTACTAGTTTTAGTGCAGTGTTGTGCTTATGGGACTATGGATTTAAAGGAACAAACTGCAACACTGCAGTTTGGGGTGGGTGAAGGAAGGATCACACATTCTTTTTATTGAGGAACAGAATTTGTTCAAGTGTGTTGGGGCTTAGACGAATCCTCCTTTTGGACAGAACATCTCCAGCCTTGGAAAAGGTCCTTTCGCATGGAACAGAGGATACGGGGGAACATAAAAATGTCAGTGTCAGCTGGTATAAATGAGGATACAGATGTTTATGTTGAGCCTAATATACTAGTGGATCCCCAGATCTTGTGAGATTCACTTTGGATAAATATTGATTTGATTTGATTGATAAACATTGTTAGTAGTCTGTGCATGCTCGTGCAGTGCTCGATAATGCCTGAGCATGGAAGTGTTATTGTTGTATGTCAGCTGTATGGGAGGATTTCCTCTTTCTTGCTGGCTCCATTACAAGGAAAAAGGAAAAAGGAAGGTCACAAAAAGCAAACAAATCCAAAAGGCCAATCCAAATCAAAAAGCAGTCCATTCCAAATCCAAAAAACCAAAGCAATCAAAAAATCTTATCTAATTAATATAACAATAATATATTATAACTACTTTAATAATAACAATATACTATAACTAACTAACCTGATATAATCTAATAATATACATCCCTAACACACATATGACACAATAACGATGACGACACAACTATCTAACTGTAACTCTGACTCGCTGACTCTACTACAACTGATTCATCTACTTTTGACAACACCCACAAGGTGGCGTGAGTTTCGAACCCCCTTTATCCGGAACCTACACTCAGACCGAACCGATGACGTGTCCACACAAACTAAGGCCTCGTTTGTCATAAGTCATGTGATTTCCATATCAACAACACAAGCCTCGAATCGCGGCTTCAACTGGCACGCCCCTTTTTTCTCGACACAAGCTCCGACGCCTCAGTTCAAATGTCACATCACTAGTAACCGGTCTTGTTTGTATTCTCAACAATACTCAAATCAACATAATAAAATTAATGACTCGCAAAACTAAAAAACAAAAAATGGTGAGAACAGTATCAACACTTAAACAATACATAATCAATTACAAACACACATACCTGGTGTTAACTGATGTTACATTGCTCAAAACAAATAATTGTATGAAAAGTGTATGTATGCCCAGTGTGTTTTCAGTCCAGTACCAAAGTCTTTATTCAATTCAATTCAATTCAAGTTTATTTGTATAGTGCTTTTTACAAAATAAATCGTTACAAAGCAACTTTACAGAAAATTATGTTTCTACAATATTTAGTAGTAGCTAGTAGTTTGTGCACATTTGACAGGATTTTAGAAAAAATAAAAAAAATAATAATAATACAAGACGTAGTCAGCTAGACGATGAACTATCAATATTATTAATTAAGTTATTATATGATTCAGTCACACATTTAGCAATAACTGTTAGTTCTGTTTGTTGATTCAGGGTTAGCATCATCTGAGGTCCTCTGAGGGTCAGCATCATCTCTTCTCAGGTGTTCTGGATCCAGACTGGAGCTTGTGTAAATCCCGTGGCGAAACATAGAAACAAAATACAGACATCATTAGCATAGCTGCTGATCCAACAAAGTAAAATTAGTTTAACCCAAGCTAATGAATAAAAATGCACCTTTGAACAGATGCAACTACACTCACAATTAAAAAGATACATTATTCGAATGCTTGGCGAAAGATATGTGTTTTTAATCTAGATCAGAGAGAGTGTGTCTGAACCCCGAACATTATCAGGAAGGCTATTCCAGAGTTTGGGAGCCAAATGTGAGAAAGCTCTACCTCCTTTAGTGGACTTTGCTATCCTAGGAACGACCAAAAGTCCAGCGTTTTGTGACCTTAGGGTGCGTGATGGTTTGTAACGTGGTAGAAGGCTAGTTAGGTACGCTGGAGCTAAACCATTTAGGGCCTTATAGGTAAGTAATGATAATTTGTAACTGATACGGAACTTAATAGGTAGCCAGTGCAGAGACTGTAAAATTGGGGTAATATGATCATATTTTCTTGACCTGGTAAGGACTCTAGCTGCTGCATTTTGGACGACCTGTAGCTTGTTTATTGAAGAAGCAGGACAACCACCTAGAAGTGCATTACAATAGTCCAGTCTAGAGGTCATGAATGCATGGACTAGCTTTTCTGCATCAGAAACACATAACATGTTTCGTAGCTTGGCAATGTTTCTAAGATGGAAGAATGCAGTTTTTGTAACATTGGAAATATGATTTTCAAAAGACAAATTGCTGTCTAATATAACACCCAGATTTCTGACTGTAGAGGAAGTAACAGTACATCCGTCTAGTTGCAGATTGTAATCTACAAGATTCTGTGTAGTGTTTTTTGGTCTAATAATTAGTATCTCTGTCTTATCCGAATTTAATTGGAGAAAATTGTTTGTCATCCAATCTTTTACATTTTTAACACACTCTGTTAGCTTAGATAATTGGGAAGTTTCATCTGGTCTCGTTGAGATATATAGCTGAGTATCATCAGCATAACAGTGGAAGCTAATTCCGTATTTTCTAATAATATTACCAAGGGGCAACATATATATTGAAAATAGAAGGGGACATAGGACGGATCCTTGTGGCACTCCATATTTTACTGATGATAAATGAGATGACTCCCCATTTAAGTAAACAAAATGGTAGCGATCGGACAGGTAGGATCTAAACCATCTTAGAGCCTGCCCTTGAATACCTGTATAGTTTTGTAATCGATCTATGAGTATGTCATGATCTATGGTGTCGAACGCAGCACTAAGATCAAGTCAGACTAGAAATGAGATGCAGCCTTGGTCTGACGCAAGGAGCAGGTCATTTGTAATTTTAACAAGTGCAGTTTCTGTGCTATGGTGGGGCCTTCATACAGATTCTTCATACAGATCCTTTTTATGCAGGAAGGTGCTCAATTGAGCAGACACAACTTTCTCTAAAATTTTAGACATAAATGGAAGATTTGAAATAGGCCTATAATTTGCCAGTACACTAGGATCTAGTTGTGGTTTCTTAATAAGAGGCTTGATAACCGCCAGCTTGAATGGTTTTGGGACGTGACCTAAAGATAACGACGAGTTTATGATATTGAGAAGCGGTTCTTCGGCTACAGATAACAGCTCTTTCAGTAATTTAGTGGGTACAGGATCTAATAAACATGTTGTTGGTTTAGATACAGTGATAAGTTTATTTAGCTCTTCCTGTCCTATAGTTGTAAAGCACTGCAGTTTATCTTTGGGTGCGATGGATGAAACTGAAGTGTTAGATGTTGTAGAATCTACATTCGCTATTGTATTTCTAATGTTATCTATTTTATCAGTGAAGAAATTCATAAAGTCTTTAGTCACAGTGCCCCACTGTTACAAGTTTTTTTCCTTCATTTCACATAAGAAGAAGGGCCCAAGGTGAACATTTTATATTACATGTACATTTACATTTAATCATTTAGCAGACACTTTTATCCAAAGCGACTTACAAATGAGAGCAACAGAAGCAATCAGGTCAACAAGAGAACAACAACAGTATACAAGTTCCATGACAAGTCTCAGTTAGTCTAGTACAGAAACGTAGCCAGTTTTTTTGAGTATATTATAGAAAAGAAAAAGAAAAGGTAAGTACTAGTATTCGTTGGTTATTATATGACCGTTATTTTTTTAAGAGCTACAGGATTTCTATTAAAGGCACAATATGTATTTTCACCGCTGGAGGGCGCATATTCTAAATAAACAGTGACTAGATAGTGTAATGTGATGACACAGCTGAGCTTTTGTGCATTTTTGAGCGTATTTGGGGTAAAGCAGCGCTGTTTTATCATACTTGATACATAAAAGTTCTGTTTTAATGCTACTCTGTGCGCTCGTCACCCGTCTATTAAAATGCAGAACATATTGAAGCATCTTTAGTGTTTCCATGTTTTCTACAAAACAAAATCAGAAACCAAGGGATTATGACATCATTGGCAGGGGACACAATGTCACTATTGAGAATGAGGAGTCACGTGCCGATTTGGGTTGATTTGGGAGGGGTCTGAGCCGGTCGGCCCTGATGGAAGGATACGCTATCTGTTGCCAGGGGCAATGCCTTCAGAACTTCACAGAGGCGCGACTAAACATTTCAGAGCTCTTTAATTTTTGCGCATTTATTTTGTCGGCAGAACAGATCGAGACGGATCTACGAATACGAGAAAGAAAAGGAAGAAAGTAAAGCAATGCAAAAACATAAGGCGAAAGAAAGGGGACCTTACAGGAGCAAACTTTGGAGAAGCTCTCAGGCATCCAAAATATCAACCCATACGAGCTCCCTGCAGCGGCACAGAGACCTGGACCATTTACCTCAGTGCACACATATGGACATTGGGAATTATATTGTTTACGATGTAAGTCACTTTGCATTCACGCTGTTAATGGCTTTAATCTAACCCAGACATTTACATCTCGCAATCACACATTTAACTACTGCAGCCCCAAACAAAAAAAAAAACCTGGTATGTGTCATTGGGTTAAAATCAAATTATAACTAAGAGATGCGGCAGTGATCTCCACTGTGGGCAACCGTCGACCCGGGATTCGGTTGGGGGCTGCCAGTTCCCCAGTTTGTCCCGAGAGGAGAGGGGAGACGCAGGTCGGCCGAGCCAGCGCCGTGGAACCAGATGGCCGCCAGTCCTGTGCATCGGCACAAAATGGCCGCCAACCCAGCACCACAGCACAAGATGGCCGCCAGTCCAGCGCCACAGTACAAGATGGCCGCCAGTCCAGCGCCACAGTACAAGATAGTCGCCAGTCCAGCGCCACAGTACAAGATGGCCGCCAGTCCAGTGCCACAGTACAAGATGGCCGCCAGTCCAGCGCCACAGTACAAGATGGCCGCCAGTCCAGCGCCACAGTACAAGATGGCCGCCAGTCCAGCGCCACAGTACAAGATGGCCGCCAGTCCAGCGCCACAGTACAAGATGGCCGCCAGTCCAGCGCCACAGTACAAGGTGGCCGCCAGTCCAGCGCCACAGTACAAGGTGGCCGCCAGTCCAGCGCTGCTGCACAAAATGGCCGCCAACCCAGCGCCACAGCACAAGATGGCCGCCAACCCAGCGCCTCAGCACAAGATGGCCGCCAGTCCAGCGCCACAACCCATGAGGGCCGCCAGCCTAGCACCACAGCACAAGATGGCCGATTCAACGGCTGAGTCTCCTGATAAGGTGCCACCGACTCGCCATCATAAAGGACGGAGGAGGAGACGGGCGTCTGCCGTTCCTCAAGGTCCAGAGGACGTTCCCGAGCGGGCCGCTGCCGTCCAGGAGGACGTTCCCGAGCGGGCCGCTGCCGTCCAGGTGGACATTCCCGAGCGGGCCGCTGTCGTCCAGGTGGACATTCCCGAGGCGGTGCCCGATGCAGTTCCCGAGGCGGTGCCCGATGCTGTGGCCGAGGCGGTGCCCGATGCACTTCCCGAGGCGGTGCCCGATGCAGTTCCCGAGGCCGAGGCGGTGCCCGATGCAGTGGCCGAGGCGGTGCCCGATGCAGTTCCCGAGGCGGGGCCCGATGCAGTTCCCGATGCCGAGGCGGGGCCCGATGCAGTTCCCGAGGCCGAGGCGGGGCCCGATGCAGTTCCCGAGGCTGAGGCGGGGCCCGATGCAGTTCCCGAGGCCGAGGCGGTGCCCGATGCAGTTCCCGAGGCGGGGCCCGATGCAGTTCCCGAGGCGGGGCCCCATGCAGTTCCCGAGGCGGGGCCCCATGCAGTTCCCGAGGCGGGGCCCGATGCAGTTCCCGAGGCGGTGCCCGATGCAGTTCCCGAGGCGGTGCCCGATGCAGTTCCCGAGGCGGTGCCCGATGCAGTTCCCGAGGCGGTGCCCGATGCAGTTCCCGAGGCCGAGGCGGTGCCAGAGGCAGTGCCCGAAGTAGAGGTGTCTCACGTCTCCACAGGCAGTCTTGAGTCGAGTCATGTTCCCATGAACTCTCCAGAGACAAGGCTAGTCACCGGTGATCTTCGAGGACTGAGTCAAGTCACCGGTGATCTTCGTCCTCCCATGGGGTCGGCCACAAGAATGTGGTGGTCTTCCGCTCCACCCTGGGGGACTCCGGCCTCGACCGCGAGGATGTGGTGGTCTTCCGCTCCGCCCTGGGGGGGCTTCTGCCTTAACCACATGGGTGTGATGGCCCTCTGTTCCGCCCGGGTGGTAATCACCTAATGTCCTCCTTTTACCCATGTTTTTGTTTGCATTTGTTTGTCTATTTTCCTCCTTTGGACCTGGCCCTCCGTCCCTCCCCTTTTTCCCTCCGCCGGTCCACCACCCTCCTGGACTCCTTGTTTTGTGTTACACCTTCCTGTCTCTGCCTTTCCATCCCATCTGGTTGTTCAGTCTCTGTTTTTTCCATTTTTACCTGGTTGTCCTGTCTTTTGTCTCTCCATTCCACCTGGTTGTTTGTCTCTGTCCATTCTATCTGGTTCTCCTGTCCCTGTTTTCTGACCCTCCGTCCCTCCCCCTAGTCCGCCGCCGCTTCACCTCCCTCCTACCTCTTTCTGTTGGGTTTTCCGGGGTTTCAGGTGGAGCATCTGGGAGCTGCTCCGTAGGGGAGGGGGTAATGTCACGCTCTCAGTCTCTGTTTTCCTGGGTGTTCCCTAGTGAGCTCACTTCTCCTTAGGCACTTCACCATAGGCACTTTAATTCCTCTAGTCTGGTTGTGTCTTCACAGTAATTGCACTCCAATTAGAATCGCACAGGTGCTGACAATCCTCTGTCATTAGTCTCCCTATGTATAGCTGTCTTTCTCTGTCATCTGTATGGAATCCTTACCCTATGTGTGAGTTGTGCTCGTCTCCCGAGTTTTCCCTTACCTTCTTGTTCCTCCGAGTTTCCTATCCGTTTCATCCGGTTCCCTCTTTTGTTTGGTTTTGTCTCTCACGACTGTTTATTTAGTATTTTTTCCCTTCTGTAAATAAACCCGTACTTGCAATTGGATCCTGCCCTCACTTTGTGTTTTTCCCAAAACCCAACCGTCACATGATTACCTTAAGGCTGGAAAGACCGTATGTTTGTTTTTGTTTTTTTTTATTCTAGCCCATCATTCATCTAAACCATCCAAGTGCACACTCGGCGTTAAGAGCTGTTCAGATTGAAACACAGTGAGTCAGTGTCATGGACGTAAATCAGAGCAAGTGTAAATATATTTTCTAGTCTAGATTTACATCTTGTAATGCCGCTGGTTTAGGGTATTTATTTAATAATATCAAATATTTGTAAATAGAGCAGTCACTCTCTGTGTCTACACAGGACGTGAGAGTTGTCGTGCGATAAAAGTGTGTCTAAACTTGATGACATCACACTAGTGTCAAATCATCTGAACACAGTGTCAGTACATTTCATCATAAACAGAACAAGCATCAGTTCACTGATGGGGATCGTGTCCAGTGTATCCATCTCTGAATCATACAAATCATTTGATGTAACTGGATCTTTTTGAACCAGTTCACCAAATCGAACTGACTCGTTTTAAACGGTTCACGTCTCCTATATGCATTAATCTTCAAATGACTTAAGCTGTTAACTTTTTTAATGTGGCTGACACTCCCTCAGAGTTCAAACAAACCAATATCCCGGACAATGTTGTGCATGAACGCGTTCAATGAACGACGTTCACTGAACGCGTTCATATTTTCACCGAACGCTGAACTGAATGAATCACTTTTCATACAATGAACGTGAACGAGAGCGGCGCTCACTCTGGCAGGAATGAACAGCACGTGCAGTTCACGTTCACGCTAATTGAAAAGTCAGGTTTTACCAGGGCTTAATTTGTGCCGGAACATGTTCTGTCACCTCCGACATTGGATCCGGCACCTCCTGTGTCACTAAAATTAATTGCCTAAATGAAAAAAAAACTGTTTGTGTAGTGTTCAATGTTTGTGACACACAAGTTGAGATTGCTGTTAGCCTCGATCGTTTCACGCAGGGGAAAAATGTCAAAAAGACAGGAAAGTTTGCTTAACTTTTTCAAATACGCTGGACAGTCAGATCCCAAACAAGCAAAAATCGTTTCCGCTGATTAAAAAGGAGAACACAGTGGACACAGTAGCCTAGTATCGATATCTCGTTATTTCATTATTATGTTATTTCGACATAATAAGGGGACATTCTAATCTGCATTAAGCCACATTAAGCGTTCTTATAATGGTTTTCTATGGGAGGAAAATGCTTAACTGTTCATATTATGGGCTCATCTGATTTTTTGTACATAGCATAGCCTATTCGTTAGGATTTTAGTATCATAATGATTAGGCTAATAAATGCACGCACAATTATCCATGTACTTGATTTGAACAAATGCCTTTCAACTTGTGTGTGCAACATTCAGAATTAAATTTATGTGCAGAAATTTGTACAAATAAAGAGTAGGCTATGTAGACATACTATACTGTTGTAGCCATTAAAAAAAGCGCATTTCATATTTGTTAAAATATTATAATGTTATTTTTTTTTTTCATTTATGTTGATTTATGAAAAGTGAACAGCACGACCGAGTAAGATAGGATGCGCAATATGAGACATAATTTAAGGGGTAAATATATTCTCTATCTCAACATTATTTTTCTCCTGGCTATAATAATTGTCTCTTGTTTATTGGTACAATAATTTTGATTAGTTTTGGAGTGGCAGTGATTTGCAGCTGGTAATGAACACATGAACTAGTTCATTATCATCTGTGTGAACTGAACTTTGAGCTAGTTCTTTTTAAGTATGAACTGGCACAACACTGATCCCGGAGTAATTCATTTACTCAAACAGTACACTGACTGAACTGCTGTGAAGAGAGAACTGAAGATGAAAACCGAGCCGAGCCAGATAATGACTCGTTCATGAGTCAAGAACCGGTTGCATTGGTGTTTGGATCACCAGTAGTTCTTTTGGACAGTTCGATTCAATAAACCGGTTGAAGAAAACGGTTCACTGGTTCTTTTGCGCTTGACGTAATGGCGTCATTGGCGATGATTGCCCTTGATTCAAGCCTTCGGTTTACCCACGCACATAAGACTAGCACAGAATCAGTTCAGAATCAATCACCAAAAGAATCAGTTCAGTTCAGACGCTCTGTGTGTCGGTCTGCTTCATACTGAATCATACATGCGCAGTATCATCAGCTCCTTGATTCTCAAATCAGACACGTCTGACAGAAACGGTTCTTGACTCGTGAACGAGTCAGTCTATTGTTCGTTATCTGGCTCGGCTCGGTGTTTATCTTCAGTTCTCTCTTCACAGCTGTTCAGTCAGTGTACTGTTTGAGTAAATGAATTATATTCTCTAGTCAAGAACCGTTTCTGTTTATAATAATATAAACAGTAATAATTACTTACGATTAAATGCATATTCAGTAGTAAAATGAATTAATATTACCAACAGCAACGTCTATGAAAGGTTAACATTTGTGTTGTCTGTCAATCAATCAATCCATCAAAAATAATAATAATAATAATAATAATCACACATTTTCTGGAATTATTCTTGTCTAAATGATTGATATTTTGTCATAATTTTACACTGCACCTAAAAATGAATGTTAAAATAACATAAAGATGGTATTTTTAAATATATATTTAATTACATCCCTTAACCAAGTCTCTTTATTACTAACACATTTTTGATAATACTGCTGATGTCTCTATAATGCATCTTCCTCTCAATTATAGCTATTACAGTATAATAAAAAATAAAAATCAAAGTTATTTTTTAAACTTTATCTAGGCTCTGAAAAATATAACTTAAGTAGGCTAAATGTAAAACAATTTTCACATAAACTATAAATTGTATATACATAAACCATATATATTAATCTTTATTCAAGCTACAAAAGTTAATCAGCGACTAGAACAATCGAGTGATTTCTCTTTAATCTCCGCTCTCTACCCAACAAAACGGACGAACTGCTTCTGCTCTCTCGGACAAATAAGGATTTCTCTCACTCTGCTGCTCTGTGTTTCACGGAAACCTGGCTGAATGACACCATACCGGACAGCGCGCTCCATCTGCCGGGCTTTCAGCTGTTTAGAGCGGATCGCGAATCAGAATCCACTGGGAAATCACGCGGCGGCGGGACATGCTTTTACATCAATGAACGGTGGTGTACAGATGTAACTGTGTTAAAGAAGACGTGCTGCTCAAATCTCGAAACACTCTTCATTAACTGCAAGCCGTTCTATTCGCCGCGGGAGTTTCACTCGTTCATTCTGGTCAGTGTTTACATCCCTCCGCAAGCGCATGTGAGCTCAGCTTTACAGAAACTCGCTGATCAGATCACAGAGACAGAACAACAACACCCGGACTCTGTTTTAATCATTCTTGGGGACTTTAATAAAGCCAATCTGTCCCGTGAACTGCCAAAATACAGACAGCATGTTACATGTCCCACAAGAGACAGTAATATATTGGATCACTGTTACACCACAATAAAGGATGCATTTCACTCTGTTCCACGAGCAGCTTTGGGACGTTCTGATCACTGTCTGGTTCATCTTATACCGTCCTACAGGCAGAAACTAAAATCAGCTAAACCTGTAGTAAGGACTGTAAAAAGATGGACTAATGAAGCAGAGCAGGATTTACAATCTTGTTTTGACCTCACTGATTGGAGTGTTTTTGAAGCTGCTGCCACCGATCTGGATGAACTCACAGAGACCGTAACATCATATATCAGTTTCTGTGAGGATATGTGTATTCCTACAAAGACTCAACTAATTTACAATAATGACAAACCGTGGTTCACTGCAAAACTCAGACAGCTCCGTCAGGCCAAAGCAGATGCTTACGTGAAGGGGGACAATGTCTTGTATAAACAGGCTAAATACACATTGGAAAAGGAGATCAAAGTGGCAAAGAGGAATTATTCTGAAAAATAAGGACTCAGTTCACTTCCAACGACTCCGCATCAGTGTGGAAAAGTCTAAAGAACATCTTACAATTACAAGACACCACCCCCCAGCACCGTAGAGAATCAACGACTGGCAGACGATCTGAACGAGTTTTACTGCAGGTTTGAAAGAACAACCATCACCTGCCCTGAACGCCTCCCCACAAAACCATTCACGCCATTCACAACTCCTGCAACCCATCCTGAACACCTCTCCAATCAAGCTCTCTCACCATTCACACCTCCTGCATCCCCCCTCTCCCCCACACCTGCAATTCAGATCAGCGAGGATGCGGTGCGCCAGGTCTTCCGGAAGCAGAAAAGGAAAAAAGCACCAGGCCCAGATTGTGTTACACCAGCCTGTCTGAAATCCTGTGCTGACCAGCTGGCCCCCATCTTCACACAGATCTTCAACAGATCGCTGGAGCTGTGCGAAGTCCCTTCATGCTTCAAACGCTCCACCATCATCCCCATCCCTAAGAAATCCAAAATTACAGGAGTAAATGACTACAGGCCTACTAGTCCTCGTTTTAGCGAATACCAGACACTGCCATCAGGAAAGAGACTAAGAATGCCAATGTGTAAAACTAATAGACTGAAGCTTTCATTTGTTCCTGCCTCGATAAAAATGCTGAATTCCACCAAAAATAATGCTCATTTAACATATGAGAACCTTGTATTTTGCATTATATGCATTTTATATATCAGACTCAAACATTGTATTTTATTCTATTTTTATTGTTTTTATTATTGTCTGTTCAGAGAACAATACTGTAGCACTTTGCCCAAGACAAATTTCCCTTCGGGGACAAATACAGTTTATTCTTTATCCTTATCTTTATCCTTAACAAAAACTTTTGAATATGCTGGGTAGCTTGATGGAGAATAACCATAACAAGCAAAAATGAATGTTTAAACAACAAAATTATAATGGGCTCTATGAAGCTGCTTAAGAACACCTGTCAAGTCAAATCAAATGAATATTGTGAACACTCACAGGGCTTTTCGATAATTTATATTATTTCAAAACAGATTTACACAATCTGAGGATGTCTGTTTAGACCTAAGTAATAGTATTGTTCATTTAGTATAGAATTGGGAAATCAGTCTGCACTTTTTCAGTTAATAACAATTTGGAGTAAATAAATATTTACTGCCAAAAGACAAACATGAATACATGGATTTTTAATATAAAGTGGGACCTAAATACAATTTAAATTCAGGTCTGGCACACTTCTATGCACTTTGAATGGAACATACGAAATTGTTTCGAATTGGAATCATGGCGGAATATCCGGTGATATCCACTTCGCAGAGCACTTATGGTCGAAGAGAACAAATGTTGTATGTGATAAGAGATACATACAAAATATGTCCCTCAGTGGGGCACAGTGGACCAGAGCGCCGTCTATTTTCCTTTTACCCACCTACTATCAAAAGTATTTCTAAAAAAATACAGCAAAACATTTTCTTATGACCTTACGTCAATTATTATGACAAAATACACCATGAAGCATAATTCCACCTGTTCTGCAGCTACATTAGAGCTAACGTTAACACCAAGCTATATAAGACCATTTATAACATTAATAAATAATAAAAACTACCATAGAGTGTTTGCAAAAACTTCCCTTTGCGATCATATGTGGAATTTGTTCTTAACTGTTGTTAAAATATGCTATTTATAGAAAACAAAACAGGTAACATTAAGGCCCACTGAAGTGCCTTGAAATGCACAGTGTTATTCTATATGTGCTGCCTAATCATTTCCACAAAAACATACCATAAAATAAACATAAGATGAAAATATGCATATAAAATACCAAAGAACATGGTTATTAGCCTACTATACTTTTACTATAGTAATGCCATTGCTAATCTTTGTAAGGGATTGTATATAATCAGGGCCCGTTTTTGAAAGCTACAAAGGGGTGGGCTGGTAGATATCCTGGGTGGGCATTTTTCCTTTTTTTTGGGGGGGGGGGTTGTGCTGTTGATATTGTTATATTAACTACATTAATTATAGCCTGTTATATGTACAATGGGAAAAAAAAACACATTTATCATGTCCCCCGCAGCCTAGAATATCATGCACTTTCACATCACATTACAATTTTTTTCTTTATTGAATGATAATAATAATAATAATAATTAAAACTCTTTGTTCTCTTTTTCTGTTTCATTGTTTCTACACTGGTGATTTTTTTCACCTAACTTTTCATTTATACAAAACAAGGACATAATCATATCCAGAAAATTATAATGGAACTATTGTTTTGAGGAAAATATTAAGACCAGAACACTATGGTAATGGTAAAGGATCTAAATATGTTAATATAAAATAAAATAAAAAAAATTTTTTATATCAGTTGCAAATAATATTTTATTAATATTTTATTACACCCATTTCATTTTAGTAGTATTACTTACATGCTGAAAATGCAAGACAGAAAAAAGCTATTGTCATCACATTAATTATGAATTACATGAATCACGTAAATGACAGCACAACTTTTTAAATTCAAAACGGTGGAATTTGAAAAAAGAAAAGAAAAAGTAGAATAGTTTGAATCACTGGATATTACAGTCAAGCCTGTTGATATAGTAATTGATACATTCAACATTAATGGCAAGTGTTCCTGTAGCTCAATTGGTAGAAGATTGCACTATTGCAATTGCATCAAGTGCAAGGTTGGGGGTTCGATTCCCCTGGAACACATGATATGTAAAAATTGATAGCCTGAATGCACTGTAAGTCACTTTGGATAAAAGTGTCTGCTAAATGCATATATATATATATATATTTTTTTTTTTAATTTTATTTAATTTAAGTCAAAAGGGGTAAGCTCTCAACTGTATAGTCTACAGTACATGCATTTAAGATGATTACATTTGCTCATGCCCCATCCATGCAATGAATGCATGTTATTGATTTTTTTTTTTTTTTGTAAAACATTGAAACTGCTAAGGTTTTTTCAGTGGTAGGCTATGATACATATTTGTGTATTAAAATCCTCATAACTCGCACATCCCCCTGCAATAGCACGCAAATATTTTTGCCCATTTTAACTACTGCAACAGACTACAGCTCCTAATGAATTCAGCGCGGTTTGTATTCAGTTTATAAAAGAAAAAATGCTCCAATTTTCCAGAGTTAATTTATGATTGTTTGGGCAGTCTCAAACTATAGCTTAAACTTCTAAAAAAAAAACAGTCCGCTTCAGATTCGTTTTAACTGCACACACACACACACACACACACACAAAGAAAGAAATAAAGATAAAATAACATTTTAATGTATTCTTTATCTAATTCTGATTGGGTGGGCACCCCTGCACATGCCTGGAGCTGGCCCTGTGTATTATAATATGAAAAATGTTTTAATAGAATATGACATCACAAAATATCAGGGAGTGATTGATTGTGATTGTGATGTGAAGGAGGGTTACTGCAAGCCGTGCAGGGGACAGGACTAATGACAGATCACTGCAGGGTAAGTAGTTTGCCTATCTGTGCTACCCGGTCAGTGCTCCCTCCAGTAGTCCATCTGTTTATCAATCATGTACATCTTCAGATCAGGTTTTTTAACTTAATAGTGTTACAGAACGCCACACAGCAACTTTACAGCACTGGGGAAAAATGGCTCAAAACATCACTAGGCTACAAATACAGTTTAAGAGAAATGATACAACATTGAACAGATTTTAATGTTATTTTCTGAAAGACATGTTATTTAAATGTTTTTATGTATTTATACTAACCTTCATCTGATGTTAATCCAGGGCTGGCCCAAGCCTTTATGGAGCCCTAAACAGAATTTTACATGGGCCCCCCTCAGTGCCGCCAATACGACTATTTTTGTCAATGATTGATTATTCTCACATCCATTATCGTACCAATGTCGTACCACATCATACCAATGTTTGCCTGTTATGTTTTTACCCTTCTACAATTTTTAATTGCAACAGTAGCAAAGCCACAAGAGTGGTCAGGTGTTAATTTGCACTTCAACATTAAGGGCTGATAATACACCCAGCGCAATGCGACGAATATAATCATATTCAAGGCACAGTCCAAGTGTGTTTGCTAGTTTCAGTCCGGCTCTGTATGCATTGTCCCGTCCAGTGCCACGTCGATTAATTAGTGAAGTGAAGTGAAGTGACATTCAGCCAAGTATGGTGACCCATACTCAGAATTTGTGCTCTGCATTTAACCCATCCGAAGTGCACACACACAGAGCAGTGAACACACACACACACACACACACTGTGAACACACACCCGGAGCAGTGTTCATCATTTATGCTGCGGCGCCCGGGGAGCAGTTGGGGGTTCGATGCCTTGCTCAAGGGCTCCTCAGTCGTGGTATTGAAGGTGGAGAGAGAGCTGTTCATGCACTCCCCCCACCCACAATTCCTGCCGGACCGAGACTAGAACCCACAACCCTTCGATTGGGAAATTAGCAAATGCATTTGCGCTCATGGGCATGCTGGTCTAAAAAGATGTATGTTCAGGTGCTGTTTAAGGAGCTGAAAATAAACTGCGCCATAGACCAACTCAAACCTGGTCAAAGTCTGGTGCAATGTTTTTTCTTTGTTATTTAAAGAGCGTTCACACTGCTTATTAAACACAGGGATGCACAGCAGCACACCAACATACCACATATCAAAAATTAAAGGATTGCAATGCATAAGAATGTTTTGTAGGCTAATAATATATGTATATATATATATATATATCTATATATATATATATATCTATATATATATATAGATATATATATATCTATATATATATATATATATCTATCTATATATATATATATATATATATATATATATATATATATATATATATATACATATATATATATATATATATATATATATATATCTATATCTATATATATACATATATATATCTATATCTATATATATACATATATATATATATATATATATATATATATATACATATATAGATATATATATATATATCTATACATATATAGATATATATATATATATATATATGCGCCTACATGTCATAATAGATAGTCACTGCATGTAACAGAATCTATTTGTTCACACACAAGCAGCTTCATTTAATCTCAGAGACGAGTTCTGTCTTTGCACTTGCCAAATTCCACCATGTAAATAGCAAATCCGTCATGGCAAGAGCGCAACTGGCTCTCAAAGGGAATGGAAGATGAGACTCTGATTGGTTCATTACACGTTACGCCTAAAAAACACCCATTACTCATTAAGAGAATATGGACAACCCGTTAAGACCATGTGCTCGGGCGAGCCAACCGTTTTTCCGTCGTTAAAATAGCAAAAGTGGATTTGGACACGCCCAGAGTGCACCTGCGCCGTGCGCTTTACACTTTGCGTTTAGATCGTTAAAATAGGGCCCAAAGTCTTACATTACTTAGTGGCATACTTTATGTGGTGTACTGAAAAGTATCTAAATAAACCAGCAGACAATATATTCACAGAGCAAAATTTTATTTTAACAACATAAATTATAAAACACACATCTAAAACAACAATTCTTAATTCATAACTAGCTAACTGAGGCATAATGATATTGGAATATAATAGCAAAGGTAAATAATGTTAAACTGTTAATGTTAAAAGTATTATATCAGGAAGTTATTTTTACACAGAAGACAAAAACTTTAATCTAAAACCAGTTAAGTAAAATATTATAATCTATTATCAAGAATAAATGGCTCGAAACATACTAGAAATACATATTCAAAATATAACAACAACTTTTAATTTTATGTTCTTGTAAACATGTTTTTCAAAATGGTTTTATATATTCACACGTACCTTCGTCTGTCTGAAGTAAATCTCTCGGACACTGTTAGCGTGCGCAAGTATAAAAACGGCAGCTGCGGGGGGAGGGGGAGGGGTAATAACAGTGAGTCGATTCTGAAAAGATTTGATTAACAAGCGTCAAGAATGGGCTCGATGCAAAAGATGGTGCTGGTGAGCTTCAGCGACAGGAATGTGTGCATACTTACTTCCGGTCTTGAGATGCTTGCATTGACTGTAAGGGAAACTTACATACGAAACTTGGCTAGATGTATACAATTAATGATTTTCAAATTTAACAGCGAATAGTGGTATATCAAAGATATGGATAAACATCCTCCCTACATTTTTGCGTATCTCTTTGTGGAAATTCATCACGATACAACGCGGATATTGCTTTATTCTTCTGTTGATTATGCGGATCAGTGTCAGGTCAGGTCCACAGGGATTTCTTCTTTCAAACACAAACCACTCAAAAACAATACTTTACATTTTCGAAGAGCTGGTTTTGTTGTGACTGTTGTATAAGATCAATGTTTCTGACTGTCAAACAAGACGCACAGAGATTTCTGATAAAGCATGTTTTATTAACTTTATTTGATAACATAAATTATTACTACCTGTACAATTAAACGTAATGTAATTATGGTGGGTTTGCATTAAATAAAAGATCGCTGTTTGCATTCATGTGTGGTTTTATCAATGTTTATTTGTTTTGTGAAAGATCTGTAGCATAAATCATTATCTGTCTATGAGCAGCATGTATATTGTTATTCTTTTGCATTAATTATCAGATAAAAACAGATATTAAAATGAGTCATGTATTACTTTACTGTGTAAAATAATAAAATATGTTGTGAAAATAATTATGAAACAGACTGATGTATGTGTACAATTGAGAAATGGATACTTCTGAAGATAAATCGCAGCCCACGTCTCACAAGGTAAATATTTAATAAATAAAAAAAATGAATACAAACATTTTCGAGAAATAAGTAATTTGTACATTTACATATTTGGTAAGATAAAAATACATTATGTATCTCTGTATACACCATGAGTTCAACTTTCATTTTGTGAACAGTAGGGAACAAGTGTATTAAATTCATTCACCAGACCCAAACATACACAAGTTTCAAATCCACTGGCTCAGGTAACATTTATAGTACAGTAATAATAGCAGTTTATATCTTATTTGCATTTGAAATTATATTATAAATCCTGTAAAAATATAGACGGTAATATTTGGATTCTCCGGTTCTCTGCACTGATGTTTAGCACAACCGGAAGTGTCTTTGCACACACTCGCAAGACCGGAAATCCAAGATGGCGGCAAGATGGAAATCCAACTAGCTCATTGTGATTCTCGTGTAAAATCAGCTCTTGTGTCAGTGTCAGTGCATGATATTACTGTTCATTACCTCTATTACTAAACTAAAACACACCCCGGAATTCAACACTACCGCGAATAGTGTGGATTTTATTTTATTAATCTCACACAAATTTTGCAATTCTGTTCAAATTCTGTTCAAAATTGTGAATCTGTTAGATTCATTCAGTTTGGAAAAATTTAACCCCGAAAAAAAAAACAAGACAGCACTTGCTCCCTTAATTACGACATTAAACATACAAATAAAACCAAAAAACATGGTTATTGTATTTACTGTACCAGGGGAACACTAACATAACATACACTAACCATAGCTTAACGTGGTATTTGTAGTAAAAAAGTCATTATGCAAATGGCAGTCAATCTGTCAAAAAACATAGTATATAGATTTTTACTATAATAAAACCATGGTTAATTTCCATGAGGGCTGGTGTGCTGTAAATCTCTGAACACGTCTGGTGTGTGCAATCAGAAATATCCTGTATCCAGAAATCTCTGTGCATCTCAAGTGTATGGCCGTGTACGGGACTCAGCACACTTGCCTGGGAAATTTTCGTACAGGGGTTTGCACCTTACATTTCACCGAAATTTCCCTTGTCAGATTTTTCCCGAAATTCCTCTATTCACGCAGTGACATTGACATGTATATATGGGTGTTCATGTGTTGATGTATTCATTGAGTTTTTAATGTTACAGTGAGTTTTCATAGCCCATCAAGCTCTTTGGATTTAAACAATAAACCACTTATTTACATAGTCAAGGAACTCAAACATTAAGATTCACCTCTAACATAATCCACAGATTAATTTCACATTCATAAATTCATAAAACTGTAAAATTCTAGTCTTGAGGACTGATTTGAAATCTCCACATTCCCTTCAGTGATTCTGGTGAAAAACAGGAGCTTCGAGTATTCCCACAACAGATTGAAGTGCACATGGCATTCTGATGTTGATGTCCAAGACCTTGGTTTTTATTACTGGTATGTAACTGTTTATCTTACCATTGTTTTGTATATTTTACTTTCATTTGTTGTTAATTATTTGTTTCAACCATGCAATGGTTGTAAATGTATGTGTTTTAGGTCACTTCAGAATGACACAGTAATAAAGTGCAATGAGATGAAGACTGGAGAATGCGTCATACACGATACTTTACTCAAGGAAATGACAGAGATGTTCTACCTGTTCAATGGCACTTATATGGGTAAACCTGTATACAACACGTTCATGGATGAAGGTCCAATACATTTCGGTAAACATACTCTTTTTGTGTAAAAAGGAACATTTGCTTTTTTTAATTCTGCACAGAAAGGCAGTTAAACAGCCACTTCTCTCCAGGGTTCGTACAAGGTGCTTAAAGTGTTAAAAAAGTACATGAATTTGACTTTTTGAAATTTAAGTCCTCAAAAACCCTTGGAAACAGGCATCAAAGAATTGTTCCCTATGAAAGCTGTAGGGAACACTGTTTGTCCCATATTTAAGGCATATGCTGTATACCCACCTAGACCATATGAATACCAAACTCTAAACTGAGAATCAATAATTATCTTCTTTTAACAAGTGTTTGATTTGTGAGCATAACCGTTCGAGGGAGGCTTTAAGACCAAGGGGAATCCTCTGCCAGCTGGTCGCTCACAGTGAGTGGGACTCGCGCTGGTTATTAACGTCCGTGTTTCGACTTCAGTTTGGGTGAATGCAAAAAACGTGATTCCAACATCCAGCCACACAAGAAAACGTGCATTTTACCTGAGGGAAGACGTGATCAATAAGGAAAGTCGTCTTTCTTTAATGTAGGTAATATTGTTAAATACCTAGATAAAACTATTTTATATTTAAATAACTTCCAGCATATTCTTAACCTTGAATATCATTCTTAAAACACAAAATAATGAATTACGTGTCTAGCACCTAAAGCAGCTTAGCTCAGCTCTTCAGTTTGAGTCGTTCCTTAATCACCTATTTTTCACAGTTTATTAATGTGTGAATTTCTGTGGTTCTTTTCAATAACACTGAATGTGGTAACAAAGGTAATGAAGAGTTGGTTATTATTATTAAGTCTCTTTCCAGCTCAGACTGCATTGGTTAAAGTTAATGGGGCTGTCATGTGATGAACGAATGACTCAACCCCGAAGACTCATAACAGGTGAACTAATTCCTGTAACATAGACTAACCATGTTCCGTACACAACGATGTTCCATAGGGGACGTTTTTTAGCGCTGAGTGCTGAATGAATCATTCCAGGTCGTACATAAAATATATATCTGTGTCATCCTTTTGTTTCTCTCTTCCACCACATGTGAAGAAAGAGACCCATCCGCTGTTTGTTTCAGTAAGATCTGAGTAAGTTTGCTCGGTTCACCCACCGCGCTTAAACATGGACGGTGGGCAAGATACACTTCAAGACTATAGCTTGAGAGGGAAGACTGCTAGACCAGCGAAAATGTACATTTCTATTTAATTTATGTTTCCAACTGTACTACAGCCTTTATGAAATGAATATTATGTTATCACAAATTGTTAAATATATTACCTTTTTCTTCAATAAATGCTTTGAAATGTGAATATTTAAACATTGATTGCGGGCGATGTCCACTTAGTGTCACCCTCACCTGAGACAGGCAGCAGAGATCTCTTAGTTTATGAAGATTTCACATTCGTTGTTCTTTATTTTTATTATTATTATTAATCAGTGCAAATTATTTGCCCTTCTTGTCTTTAGAAAGATATGGAAATGGTATTCACAAGCGTTTCACATGGTTCATGCTGAACTCACACGCCATAATTAATATCCCGACTCAGACACGCCTAACTTGCATAGCCCTTTATTAAAGCAGCAATTAACTTGCATTTTAACCAAATAAAAAGGTACTTATCTTTCATATTCATTTAAATAATGTTTTCTTCAGGTAAAATATATAAACAGTTCACAGCTGATTAGTTAAATGTTAATTTTCTCTGATAAAATCAAGTTATAAAGCACTGTACGGGAACACTGTTAACCCCCATCATCTTCCGTACACTGGCGGAGGAGCTACTTTTCACCACTTTTCTAAAAAACTATTGGTCCTAAACACATCAATCAAAGTGTGAACTATAATAATAGGTATTTCCCCAGAGAATGAGCACACAAACATGCTTGTCTGTCTTTCAACAATGGAGGAGTGGTCACTGGTGTGCGGTGAATAGTGAAATGTGTACCGAACATGATCTACTGTAGAATGTTGCGTGCGTCGAATGAACGAATCATTCCCCGAAACAACTCCTTCTCCCCAATGATTAGTACAGCCCTTGATTAGTTAAAATATTTACAAATATGTATTCATGGAAAAAAATAATCAGTTTGAAGAAGGAAAAGAGTCCTTGAAAATAAAAACAGTAGTGCTTGAAAAGTCCTTGAAAGTCCTGGAATTTCATTTTGCAGTTTCTGTACGAACCCTGTGTCTCAAAAACAGTACACTACATTGAGAGTTATCATTTTCATCAGTAAATTATTTGAGAAATATTATTAGTTGATCATGTTGAGGAAAAATATAACTATATCTAGCTGTATTAGAGAAGATGAGCTATATTTTTCACATTTCTAATGTTTCCACTCTGTTTGTTTCACTCATTAATTAATTATCTTTTTTTCTTTTTGGGCTTCCTTTGCAGTAAAACTAAACAAACCTCAACTAACAATCGAGAGAGTCGGCCAGTCTCTCCGTTTTCAAACAAATGTATCAGATTTAGAGTTTCCATCTCATTGCTACAAATTCAACTACACATACACCATGTGCGATAAGGTAAGTCATGTTCTGTATTTTTATATAAAATAGTATGAGATCTTTATTCACTATTACATATTATCATTCTTACTAAAGCTTTAAATACACATAAAACTGTCTTATTTTAATCCTTAAGAGTATAGAATAAATGAAAAAGGAAATTGAAACAGTGCAGTATGTACCAACCCACATTTTAAACATTGTCTTTGTGGAGCCATATAGTGTAGCTCATAATGCCATGTTAAACAAGATCCAGCTTCTTTTATTCTAGGAGTTTCTAATCCTATATTTTTCTCTTGTTGTGTTTACAGAGAATACAAACAATGGTGACAGGAAAAAGCAACTATGAAGTGAACTATGACTCAAAGTGCATGTACAGCGCCAGAGTGCAGATCATCTTTTCAGACAAATGTGGTGCAGGAAATAGTGACCTGAGTGACGAGGTGATTTTTTGCAGGACGCACACTTGCCAGGATTTCTGTATTGCGTAAAATATCCAGGTGCACAGTACAGATCGATTATTGTATGACATTATTTCATGAGAGCTATAGAGAGCAGAGCAGACGGCTTCTCTTGCTTTCAAATCACTCTCGCTGTACTTCTGTGTCATTCAGTGATCGGTGCACAGCTCCGTGTCCCGTATAAATGGAACATATGGCCATCCTAAAAATGGTATATCTGGGCCTACTAATCAGCATCATATTCAGATATAATAATCATTCTTTGATTAGATTGTCTTAATATTAGGCAAATAGTTAATATTTTATGGAAAAATAATATGAAGCCTGCAACAAGGTTAACAATTAAAAATAATAATAATAATAATAAATTAGTTTCTAGGACAATCTTGTTGCACCTAAACTACTGAATGGTAGTTTATGTATGATTGCTTAATTTCCTGCAAATGAAATGTGCTTTCTTCTGCTCTTATGAAGTTCAGAGGGGGTGGTAAAAAACTAATTAAACTGAGAGTGTAAAAATTATTTTTTACTTTATGAGTTGATGTAGATCACCTGTTCAACATCATATTAACCTTCCCTTAAGATTGTATTAGACAGGTACAGGTGGGGGGAACATATGGCTCTCAACATGCTTTTATTGTAAGATGATGTTTGATTATTAAATCACAAAGTTAAGAAACAGATATGGTTTTGTGGACATTGATTATTCCTACATATGAGTTAAGGACAACTTACCATCCTACACTGTCTTATAAGAAAGCCACAACAAAAGTAAGAACCATCTTGGACTAAGAGGATATTTTTAAAAGTAAAGAGTAATTTCACTGTGCATTAAAATGGACTGAGAAACTCTTTGAATGGAGAAAGTTTGGACGCGCGCATGTGGCAGTGAGTGACTACTATTGATGCATCTTTACACAGCCGATTTAATGCTGCTCTAAACCGGGTCTGTGTCTGCTCAGAATTCAGTGTAAAGACACAATGCCTCATATAATCAGCCCTAAAATCTCATTCCCTAGTATCAAAGGTGACGCAATGCTGTTTTGATTCAGTGTAAATGAAACGTGAAACAGTGCCGCTCTAAGCAGAGCCGCTGTCATGGTACACAACCCAATGTACGCCTGTCAGTTCCAGCCTATAACACGTAGCCTACAGTAAGCTAGCTCTATTTGTTTTAGCTAACATTAATTTAAAAATAATTCTACCAATAGGGGAAATAACTGGTATGACAAAGAAGTAAAGAGCTTCTTTTAATAAGAGCAGAAGAAGAAATTATCTGGCAAATTGACAGAATTATAAGAGACAGCAATGTGTACTGTACTATTGCTGAGAGACTTCAACTTCACGGTGTGCAGTTTTTACCTAAAAACAAAAGATCACAACAACATGAGTGGATTGACTGCCAAGTCATTCACTTTTTTGGCATGTATGATAACATCTGGGGACATCATCCCAGTGCTTTGTCGGTAAATGCTGTTGGATGCTTGACGCAGACAGAAGAAAGTTACAGCGCCACCGAAGATGGAGATGAAGAAGACATTTGTCCACCAACAAGGAGTTTTCTGACATCAGTTCTCTTATTACGCTTACGTTAAGATGATGTAAGAGAAACAGGTCAATTTAACTCAAAGATAATCATTTAAGATTTTAAATGGAATTTGGTAGGGCTTGAATAGACTAGTCGAGTAGTCGAGTGATCGATTACTTAAACCACTAGTCGGTGCTGTCGGAAACAATCGACTACTTTAGGATTTTTAGGATTACAATATTGCATGTAGCTGGTACTTTCTATGACCTTATCTATGTTGCATGTAAAATTAAAATATGTAAATAGGGGTGTGCCTGAAGCCGAATTGCTTATTCTGGATGGATATAGCACGGATAATGGCTTCAAAAACAAATAACAGACCAGGAATAATTCTGCCTGAATACTCGGCTGAAGCTGACACAGTCTGGGGTTTGCTAGATAACAGGTGAGCCAGGGGATCAGCGCAAAATTAGATATACAGAGACCGCTAAAGTGAATCAATGTAAATTTTATGAGTGAAAAGAGCGCAAATCAAACACAGCATTGCTGTCGTCTCTCCGTGCATCTCTCAGAAATCAGAGCTTGGCAAGAATAATATAAACTTTAATAAAACATCATATACGTTCTATTGTATATATTTAAAAGGGAATGATTTAAACTTTAGGCTACGATATGATACGAATGAATGGATTAAGCACAGTGCGCTCACCAATCAAACAGCCGCTGCGCATCTCAATCTCTCAAAAATCAGTTCTCTTTCCACAGTAGGCTAATAATCAACTTAGATATGGTTACATTTTCTATTTTGCCTACATATTTGCATCTTTATATTTTGCTGGTTTGCACGACACGCACATTTGTTTAGTGAAGATCACTAAACATTAAGACTTGCTTAAAGAGTTAATGTAATGAAAATGTGCGCATTGAATTGATTTAGTCGTTTTCAAATGATCACTAACCGTTTGTCATGACATCTCTCTGCTTGCATGATAAATATTATTTTAGAAATTCATAATTATTTTAGTTTAAAACAGCATACTTGTTCAGTGATAACTACGAAAAAAAAGATAGCCATAACAGTCTTATCAAGTGCTGTACAATGTTGTATCCGAATGCAGATACGAAAAATTTTGTGATTGTTACAAACACAAATACAAATACTGGCTGTTACATTAAAATTTTAATATGTAATGTCATAATAGTTTTGACAATTTATATATGTAATTGTTGCATAAGGCTATGAATTAATGAGCATTTATTGATTAAAAAGAAATTAATGTCTTTTCATTTACAGGTGCATGAACCACCAGTAGTCGAGTAACTCGAGTATTTTTTTAATAAAAAATCGACTAGTAGAAATCAGTAGTCATGCAACCCCTAGAATTTGGACAGAATCACTGTTTTACGACTGATCACTGAGTTGGCCAGAAATTTACTGAACCAGCCATATAACATCAACTCTGCAGTGGATACTAATATCCAAAATATAGTGAAAACACTATTAATTAGCACAGTAATGAGATCGGCAGTTTAAGACATTAACTGGTCCCACTTTATATTAAGTGACCTTATCAACTATGTACTTACAAATTAAGCATTTGATGCAATGTACTTATGTTTTACTTACCTGTATTTACATTGTGCTTACATTTTAAGTACCTGCATGATTTGTCTGTAGTTACTGTAGTGTACTTACATTTGTAAGTGCACTTTTGTAAGTACACACCATAACTTCAATATTGTAACTATGCTACAGTTTCTGTGACTGGGCAGTTTCATGATTTTACATGTGTAAAGCATTATTGTTCATGCCTACAGCCATTTTGCTTAAATATGAGTATGAGTGGATACTTAATATTCAAATCAAATAAAATGTTCCTGTAGCTGAAGTGGTAGAGCATTGTGTTAGCAAGTGCAAGGTTGTAGGTTTGATTACCAGGGAACGCATGTTAAGTAAAATATGTTAGCCTGAATGTACTATAAGTTGTTTTGGATAAAAGCGTCTGCTAAATACATTAATTTATTAAATTTTTTATTATTTAATAGTCAAGGTATTTGCCAAGTGCATTCCCAACGGATTCATAATGGCACGCACTTGCCCTGTTCACTACAAAGTCACCACTTCAAGGGCTCTACCCTTCCAAAGGAGTAGGGCATGATCACTTCCATTTGGAATTTGCCCATGCCTCGTTCAGTACGACTAGATAGACTGTTACACCACTATTTGTACAGCATGTATTAATCTCAGTTGATGTTAGTTAAAATGTTCTTGTTCATGTTAATTCACAAAACATTAACCAAGGTTGTCAGATACAACTTTTAATCTTAAAAACGTATTAGTAAATGCTGAGATTAAGTCAAGTCGCCTTTATTTATATAACGCTTTAAACAACAAAGATTGTGTTAAAGAAACTGAACAACATTAATTAGCAAAACAGTGCAAATAATGGAAAATTACAGTTAAAAGCAGTTCATCATTGAATTCAGTGATGTCATCTCTGTTCAGTTAAAATAGTGTCTGTTCATTTATTTGCAATCAAGTCAATGATATCGCTGTAGATGAAGTGACCCCAACTAAGCAAGCCAGAGGCGATAGCGGCAAGGAACCAAAACTCCATCGGTGACAGAATGAAGAAAAAAACCTTGGGAGAAACCAGGCTCAGTTGGGGGGGTCAGTTCTCCTCTGACCAGACGAAACCAGTAGTTCAATTCCAGACTGCAGCAAAGTCAGATTGTGCAGAAGAATCATCTGTTTCCTGTGGTCTTGTCCTGGTGCTCCTCTGAGACAAGGTCTTTACAGGGGATCTGTATCTGGGCTCTAGTTGTCCTGGTCTCCGCTGTCTTTCAGGGCTGTAGAGGTCCTTTCTGGGTGCTGATCCACCATCTGGTCTGGATACGTACTGGATCCGGGCGACTGCAGTGACCCTCTGATCTGGACACAGACTGGATCTGGTGGCTACGGTGTCCTCGGAATAAGAGAGAAACAGACTAATATTAGCGTAGATGCCATTCTTCTAATGATGTAGCAAGTACATCGAGTTCTTCAAGTTCCAGAGTTTAGGCGCCAAATAGGAAAGGGATCTGCCGCCCGTAGTTGATTTTGATTTTGACATTGTAGCCGCACTGGGTTGTACATAATAATTAACTCAAATGATATATAGGGAATTTGAATAATTAATCAGGAATATGATTAATATATATCTCATATGACAGTTACACAAAATTTTATTGATTTTGAAAAATAGCTCAATTGCATTCATCAATAAATCATTACAGGGCACTGCAATTTACTCATTAATATGTCAATATTCCATTTTTCATATAAATTATTGTGATATCTCTTACTGTAAATTACTGCAAATCAAACAGTGGTTTGTCCAGCAAATGGCCGTAAGATTAACTTATCAATTTTCAATAAAGTTATCACTTCTTATAATTCAAGGAAAAATATTCTCTGGCCATGAAAACATTATCCTATCAATATGATAAATTTAGTTTCTCAAAATAAAGCTTGTAGCTAAAGATCAGACACTTCAGTGACTCGTAATGTGAGCGGTTCGGAGGCAATCATGAATATATCGTTTTTTAATAATTGAACAAATAATACATCAAACTACAAATCACACAGAGTAAATACGCGTACAACACTACAGACAGTAAACTTTGTACAAGACATAACGGAATCCAAATGAGGGAGAGAGAGAGAGAGAGAAAGAGAGAGAGAGATCACAGAATGAGCTCAGGTATGAAAATCACAGACAGTAACCGTAAGACGCCAACATGAATCAAATCATTGAGCAACTTTAAAGAAGCATTTAAATCTCTATAGAAAAATGATACTTGCAAATGTCCAGTGTGTGTGGCGTGAGCCCGTGTGACGCGCGTGTGAGCTGAGCTGGAGCTTGGCTTGAGCGTGGTGTCTTTGTCTTCCGGACCGGGGCTGCTGCGGAATCGCGCGGTATTTGAAAGGTTCAACAAACAATGTTCCAGAATTCTTCTTCCTTGTGTGGAGAGGCGAATAGTTGAATAAACTTAGTAAAGAAAAGAAAAGAAAACAACGAAAACAAAAGCTTCCGAAGGAGCCATGAGAATGGCTGTCCTCTCAGTCCCTGTGCTGAGGGGGACGGCGATAGGCGCGCGGCCCAAGGCCGTGCAGAGGGACCAGCGGGAGCGACGAGGGTCGCAGCAGGTTAGCAGCGTGTAAGAGAAGGAAGAGAGGGCGGACCTTGTTCGGTCAACTCTTATTGCTTGAGATGGTTCACGCCTCTGTTCGTGTGAACAACCAATGAACGTCCGCGATCTGAAGCGGGAAAAAGTTCCTTTGTCTCTGTGGAAACACCCACCCTACTAACTTTGGGGCTTATCAGATTTCAGCAGTGATATTCTAACAAGTTCGTAATTCCAGATTAATACATTTTTAATGTATTAATGTATTAATACATTAATACATTAATACATCTGATTACATTTTACCATTCTTTTTGTAAGAGTTAGATTTCCTGTCCTGTTTCCCAGTAGGATCATAAAGTTTTACGACCTGGTCAGGAGTGGGTTTACATAAACATGACTATTTGAGAGCCTTAAAATGAGGAGAAACATTTCCAATTTATAAGATAGTAAAATTATAATCCTCGCATAACAAGGATTAACCATTGTACGCACAAACATATTCAAAATACATATTATTAATAAAATGAAGAAGGTAAGGAACTTTAAGGAAGGTTTCTTTTTGTGTGTATGTTGGAATGTGGGTGGGGGTTTCGTGTCTCCTTTGAGGCTCGCACGGGTATCTTAAATAATTTAAGTCCAGCCAGGCCGGCGCCAGGCCGGCGCCAGGCCAGGCATTTAGTGTAAAAAGGTTTCATGTTATATGCTTGAATTTAACCCATGAATCGATGACCTGCATATGCATTACAACATTAGCATTAACTAATTGTCGATTCATGTTTTCTTCCTTGACTTTAACCCTTTCAAGTCGATTAATGCGTATACGCGTTATGAGGCATTTTCTACTGATAACCCCAAAAAGAACTTAAATTACACTTTCAGTTTTGATCGTACAGATAAGAGCAATCACATCAATCGAATCTGTAAAGGGTCTTTGTATACAGAAAAAAGCGTTTTCGTATACAGACATAATAACAAAAAAACTTTGTGCATTTATAAAATAAAGATAACAAGGTGTGCTGTCTGCAGCCTTTGTCTGCGCTGATCTTCATTTAGACATGCCTCATTAAAATGAACTGTAACTCAATGAATACTCAACGAAGAGACATGAGAGACATATCTATAGAAAGCTTGACATGTCTACTTTTAAACTAAGTGCTACTGAAAACATATTCTGTGATAAAGTAATCCATATGAAAACAACGCGATGTCCATTTTTCACGTCTTCCTTCATTATCTTCTAATGTGACCACGCCCCTGCACTGAACGCCCTATTCAGATTAAAATGTTTCACTGAAGCGCGCGGCTTGAATACGCCCACACAACAGAAGACAACGCAGCGAGACTGTTCTTCAAGTTCTTTTATTTTACTGTTTGCTTCGCGATGAGAGGAATAAGACATAATTCACCCCAAAAAGATGTGATGTGGATTACCTTAGGATTTGAGATTTGGATTTCCTCAGAAAAAAGGAATGAAGCACTTTATTCAGCAGAGATCATAAACATAAAAAGTCTATTTTTATTTATGTATATACTTGTACTAGTTTTCACATAATGTGTAAACATTTTACTAGTTAGACTTTTTCCAAACTATAATTGCTGACTAAATGTAAAATCAAGTGAAACATTATGAAGTTTCAATATCAATATACAATACTATACCATTCAAAAGCTTGATGTAAATAATATAAATGTAACAAATAAATGTAACTGTAAAAATGTAACAAACAGTGCTGTTCTTTCAATTTATATTATGCAGCTCATTATGCAGGCCTTTATCTTCTCATGTGTAAATCACAATGATAATTATGATAGTTGATGCCTACTCGCATCTACTCGACTACTCGACTTTTACCCAAAAAAATGGTCTTAGAACATTTAAATCAATATATTGTTTTCTGTAAGTGAGTAAACAAGATGATTTTCACATAATTTAGAAAGAAAAATTCTAGGCTTAAAGCTCCAGTTCTCAACAGTCCGGGAAACCAATGTTATGTATGTGTTTTATTGCCTTATTCAAGTGTTTTAAAGGGGGGGTGAAATGCTATTTCATGCATACTGAGTTTTTTACACTGTTAAAGAGTTGGATTCCCATGCTAAACATGGACAAAGTTTCAACAATTAAGTTGTACGTTTGAAGGAGTATTTCTGTTCCAAAAATACTCCTTCCGGTTTGTCACGAGTTTCGAAAAGTTTTTTTTCGAGTATGGCTCTGTGTGACGTTAAATGGAGCGGAATTTCCTTATATGGGTCCTGAGCACTTCTGCCGGAAGAGCGCGCTCCCGTATAGCAGAGCACTGAGAGCAGAGGCATTCAGTGATCAGAGCGAGAGCGCCGCGAAATGTCACAAAAGAAGTGTGTTTTTGGTTGCCAGGGCAAGACAACCCTGCACAGATTACCAAAAGAGAAACAGCATTAAGGGACCAGTGGATGGAGTTTATTTTTACAGAGCATCAACGGAGTTGTGCAAGTGTTTGTGTTTGTTCCCTGCATTTCGAAGATGCTTGTTTTACAAACATGGCCCAGTTTGACGACGGATTTGCGTATCGTTTATTTCTTAAGGATGATGCAATCCCAATGAAAAAGGGTCACGATTGTGTGTTGGAACCGCAGGCGGTGAGTAAAACTGCTTCAAATATCTCTGTCTTCTTGTTAGTGCGTCCGCCTCCCATCGGAGACCCGGGTTCGAGCCCCGCTCGGAGCGAGTCGTTGCTGCTGCTGCTCTCGTTCAGTTTCAGCCTCTGGATCTGATTCTGGATCATAAATATACGCTGAATCTGACTGTTAGCCATGGTTTGTTTTGGTTGGTTTTTTAGCCTCACAGTGTCACAGCTTCCAAACGCTCTCAACGCAAAAGCCTACTCGCGCTCGTGATTCTTTAGCTCCGCCCACACGCCACGCCTCCAGTCGTTCGTGTTTTTCCGGGAAAAATCAGTACAGACTATCTTTCTCTTATGAATATAATAAAACGAAAGACTTTTTGGAGTTATGAAGGAAGCAGTTCTACTCTATAGGTACTCAAGATTAACAGGATATTGAGTGAAAACGAGCATTTCACCCCCCTTTAACATTTTTAGTTTTTCACTAACTACGCAAAACAATTTTTTTTCTCAAAAACACAATCATGTAAATACATGTAGCGCACATATTATAATAGCCCAGTATGTGCTGATTACAGTGAGATTAGACTTTAGCCATTTAGATATTTTACATTTGTGTAACCTGTACTAACCTGTACTAATGTGTACTTACTGTAAGGGCTCTTTCTCTATTGGACAGCTGGGGTGAGTTATTTTGACACAACCGGTTTATTTATTTTTCTTCTTCATCAAACTTTCTGGATTCTCGTCTCGTTGTGGTCAGACGGTCACTCACATCACTGCAAGCAGGTTTATAAGGTAAGTTAATATGATGATATGATTATTAACTTCTGTATTTAATAAGTTGTGGTAAGAGCACACTGAATGTACTGTTTAATACAATATTTGATCTGTCGCTGTGGGAAAGGAAAGTTGCGCAGTTGCGCAATTGTTTAAACGTGAGCAAAAGTGGGTGTATTCACACCTGTCTTGTGTGGTTCGATTGACCCTTTGGTGTGGATCTTTTTGGCAGGTGTGAATACAGCAATAATACTCTTGTACGCACCAAACAACCGAACAAAGACCCAGCTGAAGAGGTGGTCTCGGTTCAGTACCAAACGAACTCTGGTTCAGTTCATTTATGGTGTGAATATGATCTTACCCAACTGCAGAAATCACTGTGCCTTTTGAGATAACAGGCTCCCATAGTTGGAGTTGCCTTATGGGAAAGTGTTGGTTTCACAACATTTGCTAGCCATTGAAAAAATTTGTCTTGGTTCAACCTGGAGCTCCAAAGAGACACGCTGCCTCATTGACATTTAGGCAGATGCCATAATATCACAGCTTCTCGTGAAGACACATAAAAATGCGGATGTGTTTAGTAAGTTCAGCGAAAGGACGAATGAGAGGGGATTTGAGCGGTCTCCCACGCGGTTTTGAGTAAAAGTAAAAAAAACTTTGGCAACTTTATATGGAGGTGCGCGTGATGCTCTAAGCAAGAGAGGCAGTTCCAGAGACAAAAAAGACAAATGTCCATGGTACAACGAACTGGACAAAATCCTAGGACACGTCCAACCGTTTGTCCCATGGACAGTGTCGAGTCGAGTGGTCTGACTCTGACATAGACTAGGCTATATAGACTTCAGAAGCTTCATGGTCATGAAATGTATTCAGTTTAGACTACAGTTTGGTGGCATTCAGTAAGACGTTGTTGCCTTTTTTTGTTTAATGTTATTTATTATTATTATATTATATATTGACAGGACAAAAGGGAATAACGGCCTCTGATCCTGAACCAAATGGCCCTACAGATACTTCACTTACCAAATCCATTGACAAAGAGGACAGCGATACTACACTCAGTTGTGATGAGCAGAGTGGAGAAAGCAGTGGAAGGGTGGCCATTCCTGGGGCTCAAGCTAGGAAACACCTAGGAAGGAAGCATAAGGCCAAAGATTGTCAGGCTGCTAGTGAGCTGCAGGCTCATATGGCTTAGCAAAGCAAGCAGCTACAGGACATGTATGAAGCTGAGCAAAAACAGCAAGCACAGGAGAACTCAGTCCTTGGGAATCTGCTGAGGGCACATCAGGAGGCAGAGGAAAGGAGATTTCTAGCTATGCAAGCTCAGCAGGAGGTAAATCGTCACGTTTTCACACCTAGTGGCTACTCTCGCTAATGTGTTGTCCTCTGGTCAGTCACAGCACCCAACCCACTTCATTCCACCAGCTCCAATGAGTTCAACCCCAGCCAGTGCGTGGTCCATTTCCCAGCCACCCAGGGCCCAACCACAGCAGCCCATGGCCCTGCAGCTAATGCTACCATATATGTTGACCAGGTGAAGAGGCTGCAAATAATAATAATAATTAATAAATAATTCCTTACATTTATATAGCGCTTTTCTAGACACTCAAAGCGCTTACATAGTAAGGGGGTATCTCCTCGTCCACCACCAGTGTGCAGCATCCAAATGTTTAATCTATTGAATCACATGGCAACCTGCCTATGTCCGATGTACTGCATCAAGTGAATGTCAGTGAGAATTTCTTCAAATTGTAGATGGCGTAGTTGTACAGCAGTCTACCTCATACAGCGTTATATGTTCATGTTTGTATTATAATTGTTCAAGTTAGGCTCATTGTTGTGAGTTTACACTTGTTATCGAGTGTCATTGCATGACAATTTATTTGTTGCAAACTGTTTTCTGTTTAATTGTATGAAAATAAGTGTATTCAACATTTGTGAAATAAACAAAGAAGGGACATTTTAGCATGTAAATTTTTCATCAACAAAGATTTTTTTTATTTTTTCTCTTAATTTTACTTTTTTGCAACTATTCTCATTACAGAAACTTGGATATAAAAAAGGATTCTTTATTTAAAATGCTATAAAGAACCTTTCTTGACACAGAAAAGTGTTGAAAATTTTTTAAACACTTTGTTTCTTCAGCAATCAAGTTTTTTTTTTTTTTTACAAAATTCAACCACCACATTAACATCCAGTAATCAACTTTGGCTGCTGGCAAAGTAACTTTTTCTGTGATCCACAACCAAACATGTATATGCAATATACATATATGCAATGAACTAATTAAATTAGAATCAAAACAATTACAAGCAAACTATTTCTTTAATTTGACTGGCTAAATTCTATAGGGACCCTGACATTACCCATACATCCTTGAAAAATACGCAAATAGTGCATTTCTAATGTCCTGAGCCCTCTGGTCTCTGGTCTGCTCACGATTCTCTCTTCCACTTCACCTTCATCCTCTTCATAGTCTCCCTCATTAAACATTTCATTGTGGACTTCACAAAAGTTGTTTAATACACAACATGCTGAAATTATTTGGCTGAACAGAGAAATGTGTGCTTCATGTTGCTTAAGGAGGCATCTCCATTGACCTTTGAGACGCCAAAGGCTCTCTCATTAGGCATCCTTGCCTGAAGTTTATCGGTTCAGCAGTCACTCCTCTGCCTTCTCGTCATGGCTTCACAAGCCAGGGAAGTAATGGATAGGCAGCATCTCCTAAGATCATAAGAGGCACATTTACTCCATCAAATATTTCAGTCCATTGTGGCAACAGTCTGCCACTCTGGTCCCGATCAAAAAGAGATGAAAGGGCAAAAACACAAGCATCATGGATTTGAGGATTATTATAAGCAAATTCGAGCTAATATTGATTTAAATAAATGTGTTTTTAATCTGGTTTTTAACCCACCTCTCGTGTATGATTGACAGCAGAGGGAACCAATCAGCATCTCCCGTGGAAGTAAAAACAGAGAAAATCACAGCAAACAACATCTGAACGCCACACAGGGACGCATTTATCATTAGATCAGCTGTTTGCATACAGAAAACTGTGAACAATTTAGGATCTGAAAGTAACTTGAATACTTTTCCAAATGAGCTGAGAGAGAGTTTAATGTGTGAGGATCCACAGATGAGCTTCTCTTCCAGCAGCACGTTTCAGCAGCTTTACACAGTTTCACGCATTACACTCGACATTTCATATTCATCTAAGCGAAACATTTAATAACACAGTTTGACACATTACACTTGACACTTCATATTAGTCTAAACTCAACATAATAATAATAATATTTATTATTATTATTATGTTGAGTTTATTATTATTATTATTAATAATAATAACACAGTTAATTCATAACACAGTTTCACGCACCCTGGCCCCTGCCTCAGCCTCTATGGCTGGATCTCTACTGCCCCCCGCCTCCCCCTCCAAATACTTGGGGAAACTTACGGGGGTAAACTCAGGGCCTGGAGCCGACACTGGAGCAAACTGGGGATCAGGAGCCCTCCCTGGGCTTAACTCAGGAACAGGAGCCTCTTCTGGGCTTAACTGGGGATCGGGAGCCAATCCTGGTCTTTACTTAATCATGGTGGTGGATGAGGAGATACCCCCTGATTATGTAAGCACTTTGAGTGTCTAGAAAAGCTCTATATAAATGTAAGGAATTATTATTATAACTCCAGAACAGGAGCCTCTTCTGGGCTTAACTGCTCTTAACATCTGCTCTTTCTTCACACTTTATTGATCAGATACACGATTAATAAGAAACATAAGGGAGGATGAACAGCAAACTCTGTATTAGTGGGAGAGCATAGCTATCGAGTGACTATAATGTATTATTGCATACAGCGCTTCAATGTTAATGATGAATCAAGACTAGTTAGTACTGAGTAATGCTTTAATGAAAACATTTTGTTATGGTTACACTTGGATTGGTTACAAAATGGATGAAGGATGATAAAGTTAAAATACAAATTACATCTTTCCACACGGAGTTAAAGGTGTGTCGGTTAACAGATCTCTTCCTATTTCCATCTAAATGGACCAATCTTAGCCTTGCCCATGTTGGTTTTGTAGAGTATATCAGTTACTAGACTTACTACAGTAAATGTGCGCGTAAATAAGATTCAGTAGATAATGAACACTGAGCTGCTCGTCCATCCAGTCTTCTCAGCTTCAGCAGCACAGTCTCGAGTCTTCCAGTGTTAAGAATAGATACTTCATCATATATTTTAAGATACATCTGCTTACACAGTAGTAGATAATAAGTAGTATTTTACACCAAAATACAATAAGTATACTGACTCCCTTACTATTGAAAGATACAGTAACATGTGAAATAGAGAGTGGAAATAAGAGGCACTCCTCACAGTGTTTTTGAGGAAATGTGTGCGGTTCATCCAGTCCAGAGCCTGCTGGGAACATGTGTGTGTATCTAACATCAGCTCCAGATCGTCTCTCTCAGACACACTGATCATCTGTTTGACTGCTGCACTGGCCAGCACTGATCTGAGGAAAGACAGCAGAGCAACACAAAAACAACAAACATATTATTATTCACATTGTAGTATGTCATGTAGGACTCTAGTATAGATAGTAACTCCCCAAGCCCCAAAATTTGTTATTTGGCTAATATATATATATATTTTTTAATAATAATAAAAATAAAATAAAAACATTCCTCCATATCCATCAGATGACTTGGTAGGCCTTGGCATACTTAATTTTTTCTTAATAATCTTGTGGCAAATGAGCTGCTCTATTAAATGACTGAAGATCTAGATCTTATAGTTTTGAATCCATGGCCAAAAATATTGGCATCACGTAACTCCTGGTAATGACAACATTTGTCATCTCATGATAATTTTGGAGTTATTAATTTAGATCTAGCACTAAAATAAGAGCTATTAACCAAGATGGAGTGACCAGCAACACAGCTGTCATTCATATTTTTGATCTTGATCACTGTGTGGCCCCTTAAGGAGATCAGTAACACACAAGCTCATCAGCTTTGTCTTGAAATCTGAGCCTAAAGCCTCTCTCTCTCTCTTCATTGTTCAGCATCATCAATGATCTAATTATGCATTTATCCACAGTTGGTTAAAGCAGTAACCCTACTACCAAGTCCAGTCCCAGTTTCAGTTCATTGTCGCTCCACTTCCCCTACTTTTATTTAATAATAACAGCTAAAATCTACTGAAGGAAAGCAGATACAGAGTGTTAGTTTAAGGCGCAACAATGCAGACAAAAACAGTTTTTTCAGGCACCAGTCAATTTTGAGATTTTGGGCCTTTTCTGTGTTTTTTTTTTTTTCAGACTAGTGGAAAGAAAACATTCAAAAGACACTGTTAAGTATCTCTTATAACACTTATCTACTTGTGTCAATAGATTTACAATACATATTTTTAACCCCTTACCAGTCACCCCCCTTTTTTGGCATGGAGACAGAAATGACATACCCAAAATAAAAAGGTTTCTGCTCATGATTCTTTCTGACTAGATACATAATCAACATTTGTTCACAAAGCTGACACTTTAAAGTTTACTGTTCAGGAATCAGAATCACTCAGACTGTTATGATAATAGAGATATATAAGCTCAAACATAAAAACAAAAATACAAATATTAAAAACATTTTTTAAATGTATAAAAAAAAAATGTTGATGTAAGATATGAGTTTAGAGATACAGTGTAGCTAAATCCAGAAGTCTTTCAAAACTTCATTAGAAAGTTCATAATCTAATCTGTAAAACTCTGAATTTTATGAAATATTTTCTAAGGCCATGTCATGTGTGTTTTTAGTAGAGCCCGGCCAATATGAGTTAATTGCATTTAAATCCGCATCGCCGTTTATAACGGCCGATGAAACATGAGAAACAGAGTCTCATGCTTCACTCATGTTATGAGTGTTGCATAGTTTGCCCACCAGAGGGAGCTCTGCAGCTCCAGAGTTAACAACAGCGCCAGAAATTCACTACAGAAGAAAGCGATCAGCCAAGCCACGGATATATACTGTTTTGACATTGAGTCTGTCGTTCGTCATGTGAAATGATTGTAGATTTAGTTCATACACTGTATATACTGTATATAAATACAGTGTGGTAGTTCTAGCTAACGGTCCTATCATTATCACTTCTAAATATTCTGTAACATCACTTACAGGCGCTCATGCATTGCTATATTAGATTAGCCACAAAGCTAATACCATATTTATTAGTGGAAGAGCGCGAATGTTAACAAGATGTCAAACTATAACGTTAGCGTTTATCTTATTCTTATTCTATTGCGGTGTGTGTTTCCCACATAATGACTGCGTAATGGGCCCTTCACACAGGACGCGGTATGTAACCGCTTGCTGCTGGGTTCAGCGTTGCCCTTCAGATACAACGCGATTTGCGCTGGCGCTATGGCGTAGGCGGAGTTTTAAAAAGTTTGAAGGTGGTTCTTCTCAAAATTGACACTAACGTTAACCATTCAACTTCGAATTGATTCCGTAATCTTCCGGTAATAGTAGGCAAGACAATGTTTTGATTCAGACTGCACAAAGAGAAGAGGAGAAGATATACGGGTCCGTTGTGAATGTGTCTGTGAGAGCAAATATAGTGTAGTTACAGTAACTACAGTAGGTGCGTCAGAAATTATTAAACAAGAGGGGACATGTAAATAAATGTGTGAACTGAACAAGCGCTTTTTTTCTTTTTTTGTGTTTTACATATTGTTTCAAAGCAGCTTTACAGACATAACAGGAAAATGTTGAAATAATATTGTTAAATATAAGTAGGTAATACCTATTGCTTGACAAATAAAAATATATATATACATTTCTCATTTTTGCCTATGTAGGAGATCCCGGTTTATTATAATTCTAATTCTAATGATGACATGAGTAATGATGCATGGTGATATTATTAATACACATGCTTATTATTTCTCTGTCTCTTTCTGCCCTACAGATGGCTGAAAAAGGTGAATCCTCTAGCAGCAAAGTGTGGGACTACTTCTGAAAATACTTTAACTTTAGTATTATAATTTATTTACAGTACACACACAGACTGTTAAAACAAGCTTCAACTGGAAGAAAGTAAAAGTGTTAAATTTTTAAAACCAAACTGTTTTTTGATGTGCAATTGTTTAGTCATTGAGACTGTAATCTAAGGCTTTTTTTAAAACATAAATCCCTTCTGGAAAATGGTTTATACAGCCCACATACATAGAACAGGCAGATATTTTGCTATTGAATGTTGTGTAAATGCAGTTTATAGGAAATGGGTCTAATATCCAGATTATTTTTAAAATCAAAATATCGGCTTATAAATCGTCTCTTTTCGAGTTAATATCAGCAACCAAAAATCCATATCGGTCGGGCTCTAGTTTTTAGAGAAGGCTAATCAGATTGATTTATGGCACTTGTCATCTCTGTAAGATCTCACATGTAAACTCTCCTGTGTGCTCTGTATGGCTTTGAAAACTCCCCGATTCATGATTCTATTGTTCTCACCAAACGAGTCTTTCACACCTCTGCCATGTATGACACATTATCTGCATTATTCTTTTATCATTATTCTTTTGCTTTTGTTACACCTTTATCAGCCTTTTTTGTGGGATTTCAATGTTTACAAAGCAACAAAGCAGCAATCTCAATTCAGAAAGTCTTACTATAAAAATACAACAAAACATTTTCTTATAACCTTACGTGAATTATTGTGACAGAAATGCATTATGAAGAAGAAATGCACCTACTATTAGTAGCATTAGAGCTAATGTTAGCATTAAGCTACATCAGACAATTTATTAAATTATTAGTACACTTTTACTCAAAACTCACTTTGAACCCCGATCAAGTGTTTGTAAAAACATTCTTTTGCAATCATGGGTGGAATTTGATCGTTTACTATTGTAAAAATATGTTATTTGTAGCCCTTTTCATTGTTGCACAAGTTAGCATGTCCGATGTACATTTTTTATATTTTTTATAAAATGCCCCAGATCTCAAGAAAATCTCATACCAAGCTTTTCTATCGTAATCGCGGGTTTATTATTCGGATATTTTGTTGTGAGCAGATATGAACCAGGATGTGTTCTCGAACCATGTGACACGATCTGACGCTGTCCGGTTTTGGGACTGTCAGATTGAAAAGCCGAACGTGCAATCAGAGTCTGTCTGGGTCACAACTCGAGTACACGGAAGCAAACACACAGAGATGGCTCTGGGAGAGGCTAAATATCATCAGATCGCGTAAATTAGTGGAAAATGAATACAAATGATGATTCTGTCTGAAGAAATATGAAGTAAACATCAGTAAATATCCATATATTGCAGCGGATATGCATCTTTGGTCTACAAATCCTTATTGATGCTGTTCAGTGAGTCTATGTGAACACAAATAAACAGCTGCAGACGTGACTGAATATGAATGAGTGGTGAATTTCTATTAAAAATGTAGCATTATTTATTTATTATTTATGTTGCACTCCTGAAATAAATTACAAAATAACTGTCACTGCAACAATGTTTTATCAAAATATTGGTCAAATATCGAAGCTAGAGTCTTTAAACTTTCAATTGATGCACAGTTTGTCCAGATCAAGTAAGAGAGTGATGTTTAACGTGCTGTGAAAGTGAAACAATAATAAACTGGGGACGTCGGCAATGCTTGCACGTAAAGGAGTTAAAGTCCTTTTTTTTTCTAAATACATTTTTTTTTTACAGGTGCATCTCGAATTTGAATTTCGTGGAAAGGTTCATTTACTTCAGTAATTCATTGGTTCATTAGGCTACACAATCATGGCGAAGACTGTTGATCTGACAGTCGTTCAGAAGATAATCAGTGACACCCTTCATAAGGAGGGTAAGCCACAAACAAGCTGCCTGTTCACAGAGTGCTGTATCCAAGCATGTTATCAGAAAGTTGAGTGGAAGGAAAAAGTGTGAAAGAAAAAGATGCACAACCAACAAGCAAAATCAATTCAAGAACTTGAGTGAACTTCACAAGGAATGGACTGAGGCTGGAGTCAAGTCATCAAGAGCCAAAACACACAGACGTGTCAAGGAATTTGCTGAACCACAGACAACGTCAGAGGCATTTTACCTGGGCTAGGGAGAAGAAGAACTGACCTGTTGCCCAGTGGTCCACAGTCCTTTTTTCAGATGAAGTTTTGCCAGTTTTGTATTTCATTTGGAAACCAAGGTACTAGAGTCTGGAGGAAGGGTGGAGAAGCTCATAGACCAAGTTGCTTGAAGTCCAGTGGTAAGTTTCCAGAGTCTGTGATGATTTGGGGTGCAGTGTCATCTGCTGGTGTTGGTCCATTGTGTTCTTTGAAAACCAAAAATTGGTTAAATGACCATGGTGTTGGTGTGCTTGACTGGACAAGAAACTCACCAGACCTGAATCCCAAAGAGAATCTATGGGCTATTGTCAGGAGGAAAATAAGAAACAAGAGACCAAGCAATGCAGAGGAGCTGAAGGCCACTGTAAAAAAAAAACCTGGGCTTCCATACCACCTCAGCAGTGCCACAAACTGATCACCTCTGTACCACACCGAATTGAGGCAGTAATTAAAGCAAAAGGAGCCCCTACCAATTATTGAGTACATGTACAGAAAATTTATTTTCCAGAAGGCCAACAGTTTACAAGATATGACCTCGGACAAACAAACAGCATTGCTAAGTGTCTTACAATGACAGCTGTCAGTCCCAGGATGTTTTTGATACATTTTGGACAAAGAAGGGCCACCAAGTAGGACTTAAATATGCCATGGATGTCACAATGATCGAGTCCCGAGATCCAAGTGTGAGGTAAAAATGGTTTATTTGTAATTCTGACAGTCAGCAATGAGATCGTAGGAAGACGATGGTATAACCCCAGATGAAACACGTCCAGACCACTCAAGCAACAGTAACTCAAACCAAGCTCAGGAATCCTATGCGGGCGAGGAATAAGGTCCAGAGAATCCCAACTGTAGGGACAGGAGTATAAATACACAAGAAAGACAGACGAGAAATCATGAACCAACAACACGAACAGGAAACCAGCCAAACTTAAAGGCAGCGCAAATGAGCTGCAGCTGGTGCTCATTAACACAGCTGCTCCTAGTTAACCGACACACACAACAGACAGAGACGCAAGATGAGCGCACTGACCCATGAACCATGACAGTACCCCCTCCCCTAGGAATGCCTCCTGGCGTTCTCAGGAGAACCTACCTGCTGATTGAAATTATCGATAAGGGAGTGGTCCAGTATGTCTCTAGCAGGAACCCAACTCCTCTCCTTCGGGCCATAACCTTCCCAGTCCACCAAGTATTGAAATCCTCATCCTCTCCACCTCGAATCCAGAATACATTTAACCGAATAAGATGGTTCCCCGTCTATGAGATGCGGTGGGGAGGGTAACCAGGATCGCCGGATTAATGGGTGAATGAAAAACGGGCTTTAATTTAAAAACATAAAACACCGGATGAGTTTGAGGTGGACTGCCACCGGACTAATAATTTTGTTGACAGTAAATGGGCTAATAAACTTGGGCGCAAGCTTATTACTGATGGATCGGAAAGGAATATTTTTTGATGAAAGACACACTTTTTGACCTGCGATGTAGACGAGAGTTTTCGACCAGTGGCGATCAGCCTGAACACACTGGAGCAGGGTCAATCTGGCCCTGAGCCAGGTGCGTCGGCACCTCTGGATAAATGATTGGGCAGAGGGGACCGCGACTTCAGATTTCAATTATGGAAAAAGTGGTGGCTGGTACCCTAAACTACTCAGAAAAGGCAATAGGCACTCGCCTGACGTGTTGAATAACACTCGCCTGACGTGTTGAACATGTTCCTGGAGAGAATGAGAAAATTTCAGTATGTCATCCAGGAAGACATAAATGAACTGATCTACCATATCTCTCAACATGTTGTTAACGAGTGCTTGGAATACCGCGGGGGCGTTACAAAGGCTAAAAGGAAGAACAAGATATTCAAAGTGCCCCCTGAGCGTATTAAAAGCGGTCTTCCATTCATCCCCATCTCTTATGAAAACCAAATGATAAGCATTACAGAGATCCAGTTTAATGAAAAAGGACGCCCCCTGCAGACGCTTGAAAGCCGACAACATCAACGACAAAGGATAAGTATTCTTCACTGTGATGTCATTCAACCCTCGATAATCAATACAGGGACGAAGAGAGCCATTTTTCTTTTTCACAAAAAAAACTCCCGCACCCGCTGGAGAGGAAGAGGGGCGGATGATCTTGGCTGCAAGAGAATAAGAAATCTATTTCTCCATGACCTCCCTCTCCGTATTGGAAAGCAAATATAATTTGCCTTTAGGCCGGGAACGTACCTGACAATAACTCTATAGCACAGTCATAGGGATGATGCGGAGGTAGAGAAGCAGCCCGAGACTTACTGGACACTTTCATCAGGTGGAGGTACTCACGTGGCACGTTAGACAGGTCAGTGAGATCATCCTGAAACCCAGAACAAGACACAGGAGAACTTGCAGACAACAGACATGACGCATGACAATATTCGCTCCAGGACAGGACAGAATTATTTCCCCAGTTTATGTGGGGATTATGGAGCACTAGCCAGGGATGCCCCAAAACCACGGGAGCAACACGAGTGTCAGTGTGCAAAAAGTCAATGTTCTCAGTGTGTTGTCCACAGATTATGAGTTTAACAGAGACTGTGGAATGTGTGACGGAGGGTAATGGCTGACCATTTAGGGCCACCGCAGAGATGGGCTGAGAGAGTTCCACCATGGGTATCTTAAGTCTTTTAGCCACATTAATGTTTAAAAAATTACCCTCCGACCCAAATCTACCAAACGCTCACAGTCAAAAGAGAGAGAATGGAGAGTCAGTCTTACCAGTAGCAATGTAACAGAAAGAGAGGATTTAAGAGTTGCTAACCTCTTACCTACTGGCGGACACCTGCTTTTGCAGAACGTTGCAGAACTACGTGACCGGCGGCTCCACAGTATAAGCACAAACCTCTCTCTCTGCGTCTCTGCTTCTCCTGCTGTGAAAGGCGAGACCTGCCCATCTGCATGGGCTCGGGATCTGGAAAAGAGAACTCACTCTCGCCAGTGACTGATGATAGGCTGCTCTGATGAGTGACGTCAGGGATTCTAAGTAATGTCTTCTGTTGAACACGCCTCCTTACTCAGGCATCCACCCGAATAGCCAGCTCAATGAGCTTATTCACCCCCACGGGTAAATCCAAGGAATAAATTCCGTCCTTGATGAAATTAATGAAACACTCTAGACCACTCAAGCAGCAGTAACTCAAGCCAGTGCAGGAATCCTAGGCGGGCGAAGAATAAGGTCCAGATAATCCCAACTGGAGGGACAGGACCACAACTACACAAAAAAGACAGACGAGAATCAACGAACCAACAACACAAAACGGAAACCAGCCAAACTTAAAGGCAGCGCAAATAAGCTGCAGTTGGTGCTCATTAATGCAGCTTCTGCTAGTTAACAGACGCACACAATCAGACAGAGAAGCAAGATGAGTGCACTGACCCATGAACCGTGACAATGGAGGTATATATAAAAGATTTGAAAATAAATATGGTGGGTAACAAGGCTAAGCTACCTATTTTCAATTACGCCTATTACTACTTATAATGATAAATTAAATTGGCTATTTGAAAGCCTGCATCCAACGCATCATGCCATGCTTTCTTCACCTCGGGAAGCTTTGGTGAATTCCTGCTTGTCCCATAGATGTTTCTTCGCTTGAGAAGCGCTCAGCTTTTGCAGCAACAAATTCCGCCATGTAAATAGCAATCCACCATTGCACAAGCGCATTTCACTCTTAAAGGAAATGGGAGATAACACTCTGGTTGGTTTATTGAACATTACACCCATTACTTATTAAGGGAATAGAGACAAACCATTTTAAAAAATGTGCCTCGGCACACGGACCGTTTTTCCTTCGTTAAAATAGCAAAAGTTGATTTGGACACGCCCTGAGTGCACCTGCGCTGTGTGTTTTATACTTTTTGCATTTAAATCATTAAAATAGGGCCCATTGTCTAAATGATTGCTAGTAGTCACCATGATAGACAGAGAAAGATTGCTCTTACCAGTTCTTTCAGATGCATGCTTCAAACAGAACAGTCAGTGAAGACAAAGAAGAGAATGATGTGTTCTCCCGGTGCCTGTTTATAGTTGTGCCAGTAGTGACGTCAGAGGCTGTCAGTGTTTTTTCAATATATGCTTCAGACATGGGTCACAACGAGGTGTTCCCTATAGCGCCCCCTAGAGGATGCAGTTCAAAGTTCCTTTGAAAGGGAACTTAGACATCATCATAAGTGATTTATTTGAGCAGTACAAAAATTCAATAAGAATAATTTGAATAAGAAAAATAAAAAAAATGATTTAACTTTGTATGACATATACAGCACATCCTTAAATTGCTAGAAATGCAGCAATTACAATGAATTACAATGAAAATACGTGCTGATGTGTTGATGGCCAGTTATAGAGATAGTAATAATACAAATGCTCCATAAAGTAAATAAATCACACTCTATTCACAAAGACGCATTCACATTGATAGTCAAGATTACACAGTAATAGCGAGCGGATTTGCACTCAAACAGATGGTAATCATGCAGATACATTCACATTCAACATAAAACACACTCACACATAAATGAAAACTGTTAATAAAACAAATAAAGAAAAAGGTGATTGCGAAGTTTTGTCTCCATCAGATGATAGGTGTGGCACGAGCCGTCACAAGAGAGCACCAGAATTCAAATATGACATAACTGAATTCAATAATGAACTGCCATTAACTGTCATTTTCCGGGTTTGGTCAAGTGACGTTCCACATATACTCTATAGTAGTGCTTCCCACACCTGTCCTGGAGTTCCCCCTGCCCTGCACCTTTTGTATGTCTCCCTTATTCCAAGGGAACACAAATTGGTTGATTCAAGGGAACAAACAAGGCACACAAACAACAAGGAGGGAGCACATTCTTGAAGTCATGTGAGATCAGCACAAGGATGTCTGATAAGTGATCTGAAGCTCAAGGTGAGTGCAGACACTAGCTGTGTCTTAAAGTTGAGTGTACGCACTTCGAAGGCCACGGACTTCGAAGACCGGTCTCCGAAGTGCACGAAGGGCCCTCCAAAGTGCGTGAGATGCTCCACCTCCGCAGGATTTCCTAATTCCTCCACCTGGTGTTTCCGATTAGCGCTCTGTCGCATAGCAACGGTGCGAACGGAGCACTAACGAGAGGAAAATCCTGCCAGGAGAGGTGGAGCCAGAGCGGTTTTTGTTTTTATGTTTTACGTCAAAGTGGAGAAGCCTCCGGCAAAACCGAGACCGAGGCCAAGTTACACTGGTTTGCTGCGTCCTTTGTCGGATTTAAAACTTTAAATGCAGGTACTGGTTTGGAGCTTACTTGAATAATGTAACGTTAATGATACATATGAAAAACTACAAAATACACGAGCACACATATCAGTTAAAATGCTTACTGATATCTTGCAAAGGTGCGATTTTATGTAATTTATTGTCTTGACCATGGTGATCATATGTAGACATGTTTGCAACCCGTTTTTATTAAGCAGTTAAGCATAAAAAATAAAACTGAAAAAAGCGCATAGTATGAACAGTCCTCTGTTTGATTTTAATATTCGGACAATAAATGTTATTACTTTAATCAGAGGTGGACTGTAAGGAAGTACATTAGTTAAGTTTACTCAAATATACAAATATAAAGTACTATGTTTTGTTTTGTTTTTCTCACAGACAGCAGCACTACAAAACTATGGTATTTTACAACATGATGCATTGTTGTAGATTAAACTACCCAACAGTGTATTAGTAGGCAACTTTAAATTGAATAACACTGAACATATTTAGAAATTAAACAAATTATTTTTCAGAACAATAATGTACATACCTTTACTTTTACTCTCAATACCTTAAGCATATTAGAGTATGCAAGATAATACATGGAGCTAAACAATTTCTCTTTTCCGTCTTTCCCTAAATCAGACTGGACCCCTGTACTGCAGGATAGAGCTGAATGTGGCAGTGCTGGACAGGTGTTTAATGGTTTGGCCCTGACAGTGCTGCTGGATCTTCTGAGAAGTGAACGCCAACAGTGATGGGTGCCACAATCCAGACCCTGGTGTTTCTCTTCCGTCCGCCAGTGATACATCATAAAGATGCTCTCCAGAGTGTTTGACATGTGCCTCGTTCCACCGTCACTGTATTGTCCTCCGAGTCTCTGCTTCACTAAGAGATTCACCTCCTGAAGACCTCAGAACACATGGAGGCAGCGCTGGGCTCAAACTGATGGTGTTTTTCTGATTTTAAATCTAAACTATGCTGTAAATGGTTGTAAAAGAATAAAAGAATGTTTTGAGAAAAAATGTATAAGCTGCATTAAACAAATTAACAACGTACATAAGTACTTCTTTTATTTACACGTGAATATGCAAAAAAAAAATATATATATATATACAAAATGTACTTATTTACAAACAAATAACACAAAAAAATTAATAATGTATACAACTTGCACCACAAAAATAAACTACAGAAATTAGGTTGTTTCATTGACAATATGATATTTAAAAATATACTGAAAAACTGTAATGTACCCATATTTTTCCCACTTTTTTTTCTTGACTAATGAAGAATATATTTAAGCATTCTCTCAAGAATAGAAAGCTTGTGCTCCTCTCTCTCTCTCTCTCTCTCTCTCTCTCTCTCTCTCTCTCTCTCTCTCTCTGGAGTTTGATGTCCTCCCTGAGCAGCTCCACTCACTCTCTCACCTGTCCCAGGACACTTAGCAAATAAACCATGCCTGTTAACAACAACAGCACAATGAATTTCAGCAAAAAATTGTCTATTAACTTTGTATTAAAGGGGGGGGGGGGTGAAATGCTCGTTTTCACTCAATATCCTGTTAATCTTGAGTACCTATAGAGTAGTACTGCATCCTTCATAACTCCAAAAAGTCTTTAGTTTTATTATATTCATAAGAGAAAGATAGTCTGTTCCGATTTTTCCCGGAAAAACACGACCGGCTGGAGGCGTGACGTGTGGGCGGAGCTAAAGAATCACGAGCGCCAGTAGGCTTTTGCGTTGAGAGCGTTTGGAAGCTGTGACATTACCGTGAGGGAAAACCCATCATCCAAAACAAACCATGGCTTACAGTCAGATTCAGCCTTTTATTTATGATCCAGAATCAGATCACAAGGCTGAAACTTAACGAGAGCAGCAGCAGCAACGACTCGCTCCGAGCCGGGCTCGAACCCGGGTCTCTGATGGGAGGGGATGCACTAACAAGGAGGCAGAGATATTTGAAGCAGTTTTACTCACCGCCTGCGGTTCCAACACACGATCGTGACCCTTTTTCGTTGGGACTGCATTATCCTTAAGAAATAAACGATACGTCCGTCGTCAAACTGGGCCTTGTTTGTAAAACAAGCATCTTCGAAATGCAGGGAACAAACACAAACACTTGCACAACTCCGTTGATGCTCTGTAAAAATAAACTCCATCCACTGGTCCCTTACCACAACTGTTAACGTTTCATTCATTCTTTATGTCCAATAAAATTTGATTTACTATTCCCATCTTTTTTTCTCATCGTTTTTTTCACAATACATTTTACAATTCACTCCTCAACCTTCACCAGGTTGAGGAGTGAAGAAGCAGGGCGTCGTCGTCGTAGAACCAAACGCAGGTCGTTTGTGAGGCGGCTGGTTCTGACGTTCATGTGCAATGTGTGTAACGAAAGCTACTTATTTTAAAGTTCAAATATTTAAAGTTTATAGTATTACTATTGTTTACCGTATTTTATACTTAATTTTATACTTATGTATATAATTCAAAAATACCCAGATGAAAATGAACCATGCTTTCACTATAGTAAAAGTGTAGTAACCATGTTTCTTTGGTTGGACTAATAAAGTTAACATTTGTACAGCCACAGTATTACTACAAATAAGTCAGTGTGGTTAAACTATGGTTAGTGTAGTAAAAGGTGTTTATTTTCATAAGGGTTTATAGTAAGGTATAAATCTAAGACAGAAAGATCAAAAGAAATACATAAAAAAGACACTTGCATGACACTGTAGTAGAGCCTTTTTATTTATTGTTTTGTAGCCTGATAACCCCACACCATACTGCCAGCTGAATGCAACGGCCCCCATCCTGAGGATGTTTTTGGACAGGGAGTCTGACTTCCGCCCCTATCTGCGCCTGACCAGACCACCCATAATCAACCTCATAGAGGCACTGCCTTATCAGGTTGATCAGGGATGGTCAAAAGACATAGAGGTGGTGATGTTTCTGCACTGGCTGGCCCATGCTGCATCCTATAAGGTTGTGTCCTCAGCATTCGACATCCCTAAATCGACTGTGCACAGGGTTGTGCACAAGGTCAGCAGGGCTATCCTTGGCCTGCTAAAAATGATGGTGCGTCTCCCTCAGGGTGAAGAGTTGGAGGAGGTTGGTGCAGAGTTTGCCTGGCTTGCAGGCTCTCCTACTTTAGTTGGAGCTATTGACGGTTGCCACATCCGTATAAATCCCCCAGCAGTCAATGCAGCCTGTTATTTTAACAGGAAATTATTCCATTCAGTCCAGCTCCAGGCTGTATGTGACCACAGAGGAAAGTTCCTTGACATCGGTGTTGGCTTTCCTGGATCTGTCCATGATGTAAGGACCCTAAAGAACCAGTGCCATTTACAGCAGGCAGTTGTACCCACCCGAAGGCCGGTGCATCCTGGGAGATGGAGGGTACCCCTGCCTGACATCACCCATCACCATCATGACCCCCTACCATGAGCCTGTTGCCTCTCCAATTGAGGCCCGCTACAACAGGCATCATTCCAGGGCCAGGTGCGTGATTGAGAGGGCCTTTGGCATGCTGAAGACCCGCTGGAGGTCCATCTTTTTTAAAGCCATTGAGGTGAGCCCAGACTTCACCCCCATCGTTGTTACATGCTGTGTCATTTTACACAACATGTGCTTTGCCACCGGTGACATCATGGAAGCAGATGTGGGCGATGATGATGATGTCAACAACGAAGACAACGCTGACATCAACATAGAAATTGTGTGCGGTGATTTCATGCGGAACCGTCTGGCAGCAGCAGTTTCCGCACCCGACATCCACGTTCCTGCATTAATGGAACATGACTGTTTAGAGTCATTCACCTTTACTTTCCTTTGTTATAAAGTTTATATTGTATTGTTTTAAAGTTCTATAGAAGTTTTGTTTTATTATACCACATTCTCAGTTAAACAATTATTTCATGATCGTAGTAATAAGCACTTTTGTATTGTTAATATTAAAAATATTCCAATTAACATACAATGTGTCATGGGTTTTCATTATATTAAATTAGCTCTAAAATAGTCTGAAAAATTGCAGCCAGGAAGAAAAATTTAATCCTATGGATTTGGGAGAATTTAAAAATGACTCACCCTCCACAAATAATCACTACCTCCTCCTGTCCTGGCTGCTTCTCCAACCACTACTCAACCCTTGATTTCAGTGTATACTATATATGAAAAACAATACTCTGTGTAGTTTGTCAATCAAATTTGTTCATAAATGCTATACTGATTTTCATAAACTCAATCAATTGTCAACAACTACAGTGCCAATTAATTTTTATATTAACCCTTTCAGATTCTGCATTCATTCCAATGGACAAAATTAACTGATATTAAATATGGTGGACTGCAACAGAGGGTATAACTAAATAGATGTCATAATATATATAAATATATAAAAATTATACAAACGTCTGTCTGTTTGTTAACAGCATATCTGTCGAAACTTTAGTCCGAGGGATTTCAAACTTGACAGGTGTCTTGCTACGGGCACGAGTAAGTGCAGTGCCAAGTTTGAGATGGCGTTGTTTGGATGAGAAATGCAAATGATATCGTTAAATATATCATTTTTAGAGGGTTGTGGTTTAAAATAAACATTCTGACATTAGAGGGTTGTATCTGTAAAAGAAACACAAAGAAAAGTTGTGGTTTAAAAATAAACATTCTGACATAAAGACTCTGTTAGCTTAACATTAAATCAGCTATACTGTTTACTTCTGAATATTATATTTTTACTCAATTTTCCACATTTATTTTATGTCATTATGTCAGGACCAGTATTTGCTTTCTACCATAGACAAATAAAAAGCTCTCAGAACTTTTGCGGTGTAATTGTAACAATGAGCTCTCAAACACACCAAACAAACAATTACTAAAAACAGGGTCAAAAACTGATTTTGCACAGGCCTTTTGCACTAGTATATATAAAATGTATATTATCAATGGATTTTACATTTACTGTAGAATTAAAGAATGGTCATATTTTTGTTCCTGGAATATAATTTAAGACGTTACGAATTAATACCATAATCACTCAAACAGAATGAAAAATCATACCAGAGATGGTCTTAATTTACAATTTTATTAATTTATTAATTCATTATAATAACTGATTAACTCTTTATACAAACTGATTAATAAATTAATTGCAATTATTTATTAATTAAAGATTTTGTCAGGACCTCCATCAAATTAAGGAGCCTCTCTTCCCTAGCTGCTACATCTCTTCTCATCTCCTCATCCCTCATCTCCATTCTCATTCTAAATTCTTCTTCTCTCCTTCTGGCTTCTTCTCTCTCTCTTCCTCCTTTCTTCTCTCCCTCTCTTCCTCTTTTCTTCTCTCCCTCTCTTCAAACTCTCTTTCTCTTCTTTCTTCTCGCAGCTGTGCCTCTTCCTCTCTCTTAGCCTCCCTTTCCTCCTGCTCTCTCAAATAGGAAAGAAGCTCACTCTCTTCTGACCCTCTCTTCCTTTTTGTGCCTCCAATGTTAGAAGGGCCAGGAACAGAGGGAACAACAGCCTCATCCTGGTCACCAGACTGTATTAATACTGGTGGGGTGATGGATGGCTTTGAGCCTAATGCAGCATACATCACCCCATACCACTTCCAGGATGCGGCTGTCAGTTCCCCTCCCTCTGTGCTGACCCCTGACTGTGGACACTTAAGATCCTATAACATTCGTGGGAAAAAGACTTACAATTACTAACATTTTATTTAACTAATTATTTATATTTATTTAAGGCAAAATAGAAGACAACATACATCACATTTACTTTGTACATTTGCTTAAGATTTTCCCACTTTTTCTTAACCCATGCCGCTAAAACCTTTCCCAGCAGGTCGCATTGATGAACTAAGGCTCTTGTGGACCCAAAAGAGAACACAGCAAGCACATTTACAAGTTATTCACAACAATACCATTGGAAGCTTTTGAATTCATAAAGCAAACACAGAACATGTGTTACTAAGTTAAAACCTATGAGTATCACTTACTAAAACAGTGAGTACACCCTAAAATAGTATTCACGAGTTCACACTTACATATAATTAGCTGAAGTATTATAATGCATATTTGGCGTGCTGTCCGGGAAAGGGGCTCCGAGCTCTTAATGGCCCGAACCTAGAGTACCCCCCCCCCGTATATGTAAAAGTGTAAAATGAACTCTAGTGGAGGAGATGGGGTGGAGGGGGATACTGATAAACCGTCAATGGAGACAGGTAGGCTAATTCAGCTGTATTTATACCCTAAGGTTGATTATCTTAAGTGGCTCCACCTGTGCTAATTAGGCTAAGTATCTGACGTCCTCCTACCGAACCTTGTTATGAAACTGCATTTCACGAGTTCACACTTACATATAATTAGCTGAAGTATTATAATGCATATTTGGCGTGATGTCCGGGGAAGGGGCTCCGAGCTCGGGAATGGCCCGAACCTAGAGTACCCCCCAAAAAGCAATAATGGAAAGGACAGCCGCCAGACTAAGGACCCCCCACAATAGCTTTGACATCTGGCGGGGACTGATATTTAAAAAAGGCAGGTCGGAAGAGCCCATGTACTCCAGTGATTGCAACTTTACCTATTGGAGGAATAGGCACCACCGGCTGCTTGTGTCGGACTATGTGATTTAGGGCGCCCGGTCGGGGGGGCTCAAGCCGTTGCACAACCAGAGCACCTCAATGCATTGGAACGGATGAGCCCCACCGGCCGATAGCGGAGGAGCGACGTGATTGGATTGCCCGACCAGGAGGGCCCGAGTTGTCTCGACCGGAATAGGTCACGGTGTTGGCGTACGGGCCCTACTGGCTGATAAGCCTCTGCTAGTCAGTGGGCAACCAGGACAGATACCTGACCGAGAGGACCCATGAAGCCTCCAACTGGAGATCATGACTCAGGACGACGGACGTGTAAGTCCTCTTGGTTGAGCAGATAAACAGGCTTTGGGCCGCCGACAAAGAGGACTCTTGCGACACCTGACGGGAGATCAATACTCACGGCATCGGATGGATAAGACCTGTTTGTGGGCAGCAAGTAAAGAAAACCCGACCGGGAGCACTCTCGCCGACATCTGACACGAGCACAATACTCAACGGCATCAGACGGGTAAGCCTCGCTGGCCGGGGAGCGGGAAAAGGAAAACCCAACTGCGCGGGCTCTCGCAGCATCCGATGGGAGATCAGGACTCAGAACATCGAACGGGTAAGCCTCACCAGACGGGGGGGGGGAGATTTGGACAGAGTTTGGCGGGAAGTGGAGACTCTTGTCGTCGTATGAGAGCACCGCCACCCATCAAACAGGAACGAAAGTTTATGGGACCGTGAGACTCTCGCCGACGTCCGATGGGAGCTCAATACTCAAGGCACCGAACGCGTAAGTCTAGCCAACCGTAGAAAGGAAAAGGTAAGGTTGTCTAGCCGGGAGGCTCTCGCCGACATCCGATGGGAGCTCAATACTCAAGGCATCGAACGGATAAGCCTCTCCGGACGCAAGATGGAAAGGTAAAGTTGTGTTGCCAGGAGACTCTCACCGCGTCCGATGGGAGCTCAATACTCAAGGCATCGAACGGATAAGCCTCGCTGACTGTAGGAGGAAAAGGTAAGGGTGTGTGGCCTGGAGGCTCGTGCCAGCATCCCGAGGGAGCTTAATACTGACAGCGTCAGATGGGTAAGCCTTTTGACCAAAGGATGAAAAAAGTTGTCTGGCCGGGAGACTTAGCAACCATCTGCCGGGAGCTCAATACTCACGGTGTCGAATGGGTAAGCCTCGCCGACCGTAGAATGGAAAAGTAATGTGGTCTAGGCGGGAGGCTCTCACCGACGTCTGATGCAAGAAAATCTTGGTGCAGTCATTGTATTTGAAAAATTAAGTGTACAAAAATTTTTTTTCCTGTGCCAGTCTACCTCAGATGAGTGCCATCAGTGATATGGCCATTGTCAATCGTCATCTTGTCAGTGCGTGAGATCGACGATACGTATACATATGTAATCGTGCTTGGGTGGAGGAAGAGAGAGACTCTGTTCTTGTCATGGCATGACTTTTTTGCTGTTTTAAACCATGCAGGTGAAAGAAAGAGAACCTATGGAATCACCGATAGTCTAAAAGAATATACTTTCAGATGCACTGATGAACTGATGTTAAATATAAAATTATTATATTTAAAACAGCTAGTTCATGTAATCGGGTACTACGGTCATCTCGCTTGTCTTGTGAAAAATTTGCTGCATCTGCACACGGAAGTTATCTATCTAAATAATATGGAAATCGGTCAGTGGTGAAATAATAGAGGATTTCATTTAAAGTTCAACAATTAAACCCTAATATGGACGTAAACGAACATGTTAAATATAGTATTCAAAACCGGTAAATATATTTGGAGTAAGGTTTAGTTGAAACTGATGCATTGGTTGTACGCGCTCCGTACCATGCGCCTCATGATGAGACCGACACAACACCACAGAAACAAAAGAATGAGATACATTCTAACATAACTGAGGCATTAAACTTAGTTAGTGAGGCTTGTTTAAAATATTGCGCATACCAGATTACTTGTTACAGTGCAAAGAAATACATTGTATCTGCAGACGATGTACGTCTGTTTGTGGATTGAGACTTCATCACCTACAGGCTCAAATCATCCTTGCAAGCACGGGCAAGCGTGAAATTAAATAACGGAGCAGTTTGGTAGCTGAATTATAGTGGCCACCTAATAATGATAATAAAATACAATAATAGGAGAATGAGTCTAATATCGTCTTGACTATAACTGATACGAAATACTATCATCACCACCTAGGATGGGTAGACATAACTTGGAAGCGGAGGTGATGTCGACTTTTGCCAGAAGAGAACCAACGACCCATTGAATGATGAAAAAGGATTTTTTTTTTTTTTGAGGAGAAACAGAAAAGGCTCCTGCAGGAGCAGACACTGCTGCAGCAGTGAGGAGAAACAGAAAAGGCTCCTGCAGGAGCAGACACTGCTGCGGCAGATACAGAAAAGGCTCCTGCGGGAGCAGACACTGCTGCAGCAGTGAGGAGAAACAGAAAAGGCTCCTGCGGGAGCAGACACTGCTGCAGCAGTGAGGAGAAACAGAAAAGGCTCCTGCGGGAGCAGACACTGCTGCGGCAGATACAGAAAAGGCTCCTGCGGGAGCAGACACTGCTGCAGCAGTGAGGAGATACCAAAAACAGATAAGTAAAGGGGAGCATGAGAAGAAGAGGAGAGATAGCTGCTTTGGCCGCCTGCGGTGCTTGCTTCGACTGCTGCAGTTGTTGAAAGTGAAAAAAAAATGAAAGTGACATGACATTCAGCCAAGTATGGTGACCCATACTCATAACTCGTGCTCTGCATTTAACCCATCCAAGTGCACACATACAGCAGTGAACACACACACACGCCATGAACACACTCCGGGAGCAGTGGGCAACCATTTATGCTGCAGCGCCCGGGGAGCAGTTGGGGGTTCGGTGCATTGCTCAAGGACACCATGGTCATGGTATTGCCAGCCCGAGATTCGAACCCACAACCCTAGGGTTAGGGGTCAAACTCTCTAAGCACTAGGCCCATCTCCCCCCTCCTTGGCTGTGGGAAGAGTAGACAGGTTAGTAACATTGGATGGGGCAACCTAAAAAATTAATGCGTAGTCTACTGTGTTGCCAGCTTAGCGATTGGTTGCCTAATTTGACAATTCCTTAAGCCTTTGTCCACATTAGTACGTTCCTGTTGGAAAAGCATTATTCCTCTTGTTTTGGCCTTCCGGCCTTTTTAAGCAGCCTCCAAAACGGATAAATTTGGAACACTGGTTTCACATTGTAGTATAGACTTTGGATACAGAGGCTTCTGAATACAATGAACATCATTTAGTCTTGTAAAACATACCAATAGACATGATTATGGCAATAACATTAATAGCAGTTATGTGCTATTCACTTCCAAGCAGTTTCTAAAGATATTTACTTGCATGCTTTTCATATTATAGACCTAGAAAGACAACTGAATTTTTACTCACACTTGCTGTCCTGCAGCAAAACGAGGGTAGTGGTGTATTAGATAAATTCTGAGCGATCAAGCCAGTAAATGGTGAAATAAAATATATCCCTAAATAAATTGATCCTGCCAGAATAATTGCATGAAACTTATGTCTGTGTGAGGTTTAAACATGCACGGTAAGATAGATAATATCTTTGGACATTTCAGCGTGGATGACAACTATGGGAAAAAGCCTTGGCTTCGTGGTAAAAATTGGCATCGTCATCCAACAGAACTATGTCATAACCTCATTTAACAAACTTTAAGCCACCTTCCATGGCACACGACATTTGGACACGATTGTCATATTTCTCCCTCTAGGCAGTCGTGCAGAACTTTCAAACTGGTCGTGCAGCAACTGTTACCTTGGCATGTTCACCATGGTAAAATTAATTTTAATGAATATAATGTATGAATACATCGTCACAAATCAGATGATCCCCAAATAAAACCGTAGGTTTTATGGGGCTAATCAAATAAATAATGGTTTAATAATTATTTCTCCCATAATTATTATAAACCTCCATTTTACATAAATTGTGTTTGAAGAATAAATGTTAAAGTTAACAAAATATTGGTAATTCTGACCTCACAGTGCTGCAACAACGTGTCGACGTCATCGATTACGTCGACTACAAAAATACGACGTGCGTGAAATGCGTCGACGCGTCACACTGTTTGTTTACATCTCGTGTAACGGCATACTGGGAATGGAGAAAGTTGCATTCTTTCACAAAAACAGAGACCACTGTTATCAAAAGTATGGGAATACTTTAAAAAGAGGACAAATAAAATGGCCCTTTGTTCCCTTTGCAAAACCGATATGGTGTACCACGGCAGCACAACTGCGATGCGCGAGCGCCTCAGAGGAAAACATCTTGGCGCTCTCCAGTTACGGTTTAACTGGTTACCGTGTGATCTGGTGACCAACTTCCTGGTTCAGGTCTGATATTCTTGCGCTTGCGGCATTCTGAAAAGTTGAGATGTTTTTAACTCGATGCGGTTTGGACGCGCCTGGAAAAAAAAGAGTGTGTCGCGACGCGCACCGCGCCGCTTCCATTATGAGCGCGCTTATCGTGCATCTACATTGGAAATAACGTGATATGTGAATGGCCCCTTAAAAGACGGCGCGCCGCGAGACAGTCACAAACCACCGAGCTACCCCGAATCAGCTCCAGATCTCTGGAAACCAAGCTAAACCATAGCAGAACCCTGACTACATTTTATGGTTTGTGATGCTCAAGAACATTTCATGACATCTCAGACTACTGTAAATTTATAGCTACTGTGGTTTAATCATAAACTCATATTTACCATAGTAAAATCATTTTCTTTGCCTCTTTATTATTTTAAACTGTAAAAACTTCAACCACATTGGTTGAAAATTAATAAAGGTTGAAATATTATATTAGTTGTACTTATATTTTTTCTTTAAAGTTCTCCAAAGGATTCATTACCTAATTAAAGAAAAAACATTAGATTAATTATTTATTGTAATAAAAATAATCGTTAGATTAGTCGACAGAAAAAAAAAAAAAATCGTTAGTTGCAGCTCTACCTCACACCGATAGATTTGATTAGAAAACGTCACATCCGGTTGGGCGTTCGCATACGGTCTAGTCGCAGGAGTTCAAATATTTGAACGCATCTGAGGCTCAAATCAGATCTGAAATTTCCGTATACGTATGTGATCGGAACTCCACGCAGCTGCCGCACTACTTTCTAGCCGCGAACCTGTATTTAGCGTTTTCACCTGAAAATGTATTGATTACGACGCGCGGTCTGCGCCGCTAGAGGAGGCAGCCTCGAACTGCGTCTCGGCCGGAAAAGCTGTGGCGACAGGCTGAGCCGCGGTGGGTAAGAACTGAAGTGTGATTCCAGCACTCGAGGAGAGCCCGGTTTTGATCGGATCAATCGTGGTGTCAAGCGAGGCGAGCTCGGGTTTTGCATGGTCTATTGGCCAAGACGTGTGGCTTGGCGAGAAGAGCAGCTGTCGCAACGACGTTTGATGGTGCTCAGCGGCAGTGTTTAATGATCATGGGTATCAGCAAAAGTAGCAGATCTGAAAAATCCCCGGTATGGATCTCCTTGTTGGAAGAAAAATTGGGTCTGTGATAAGATGGCAGACAGAGCGAACCGGGATGCTGATAAACCGTCAATGGAGACAGGTAGGCTAATTCAGCTGTATTTATACCCTAAGGTTGATTATCTTAAGTGGCTCCACCTGTGCTAATAAGGCTAAGTATCTGACGTGCTCCTCCTGAACCTTGTTATGAAACTGCATATAAAACAGACATTAAAAGAGTGTTTAGAGCTCAATTGTTTTCACACTAACTTACTCCTTTCTAGAGCTATTTAAGTAAACATGTATCCATATCATTTCTCCTACTGAGCACACCCTTTGGACTAAAAAACCCAGAGGAACATTTCACAGGAGTTGTACAGTGGATGTATATTTAATTACTCACTATAGTATTTCTATAACAAATCAGAGGGATAGACATTGGGACAGACTTTTCCTACATCCAATGGATAATTGTTTTTTACACAATATAACAGCAAATATAGAAGCCTATGACACATAACAAATAAAGTAAAATACCAATTACTACAGCATCTACAAAAGCATATAAATGTCAATGACTGCTACTTACTCAAAACCTTTGATTGCCGCGTTTCTTTTTCCTGTCAAAAGGGCATCATTGGCAATGCGCCAGTTAATGAGGCGCTCAGTATCTTCATCGGACCCTACAAGATAAACACGGTACTTTTTTAGCACAATATAAGCCCAATAATATTATGAGACAATAAAATAACTTTAATTAGGGTTAAACATTTGAATTCTTACACTTAAAAGCTGAGGGTGCATCTCTGCTGCTGCATCCGGCTGCCATGTTTACATCACCGCAAAGCCATCGCAAAGCTCCTCCCTCCCGCACACAATGGGTTGTGGGCAATATTAGCACTTAGAATGTGCATTGATCTGCAATTCTAACCGAAAAATAGTAGACCATCCAGGTATCTTTGGAATACTCAACATACTACGATTTGGGACGTACTAATTCTAGTTTTGCATACTATTTAGGACGGATAGTATGCGAATTGGGACTCCATTTTCGTTTTCATGGGAACTAAAGGGCACGTTTGAAGTCGCTTTCGAAATTCGTCAGCCTTCGTCGCGCCGCAGTGACGCATTCGCACTACAAATGCGCCCTTCCAAGTGCGCATTCTGACTATGTTACAGCTTATGTCGTGACGCTTTGACGCAATCACACTCCACATCCGCACTTTGGAGTCCACGCACTTCACTTTGGGACACCCTTCGTCGCACTGCTGTGATGCATTCGCACTTCAAATGCTCACTTCAGAGTCCATGCACTTCACTTTGGGACACAGCTACTGAATGGTGTATGCTTTCGTAGAGATGTGCTGATGAGGGTAGTCCAAGACAGGTGTGGTGATTGTGAAGTGTGAACAGGTGTGAGCTTGGAGGGATTCTGGGAAATGTGGTATGCTGAAGTGACAGGCAAGGTGAATATAGATTGAAAATATCACAGTCAGCACATTCAAAAAAAAATTTCCTTTGGAAAATGAGAGAATTCTTCAGCTTGTTTCATCGTTGATCTTAAGCATTTTTAACAGTTTACATTATTTACATGCAAAATAACACATGGAACTTAATTTAGAGTTAGACTTTCTTTGCAGAGAAGATTCTAGTATCTAGTACAATTATGTCAGGATTTGGCAGCAACTGTCACAATTCAGGAATATGTTTTTATGTATCTTCATCTACCAACATGTTAGGTGTAAAATTAGATTACTGTTATTCTACTGTATTCACAATGAAAGAAGAATTAAAGGGATAGTTCACAAAAAATTTAGCCCATGATTTACTCACCCGCAAGCCATGCTAGGTGTATATGACTTTCTTCTTTCAGACAAATCCAATCAGAGTTATATTAAAATATTTCCTGGCTCTTCCAAGCTTTATAAATGGCAGTGGGCGGGAGTTTCTGTTCAACAGTCCAAAAGAAGTCCAATAAAGTGCATCCATCCATAATAAAAAGTGCCTCACACGGCTCCAGGGGGTTAATAGAGGTCTTATGTAGTGAATCCATGCATTTTGTAAGAGTCATGTAGCTTGCGCTATTGTAAGCGGATGACAAAAAAACAACAAAAACCATTAAAATATTTAATAATTGAATTAATTATTAATTTAATAAAACCATTAAAGTATTGATCAATGTTTGAATTTCTATTTGACTCGCTCCAATTAAATAATCCAAATACTCCATTTAGCTGATTAAAATATATATTATATTCCATATTTTAATTAAAGAGACAGTGATAATAAAACAAATGTTTCTCACCTGTCAGAACATACACTGACAATCACAGGAGCCACAATCACAGGATCCACAATCACAGGAGCCACAATCACCAGGACCACAGTCACAGGAGCCAGAATCACCAGGACCAGAATCACTGGGGCCACAATCACAGGAGCCGAAAACACAAGGGAAGCAATAACAGGGGGCGCGCTCTTTCAAAGGCATTTCAGGCGCCTCAGATGTCTTCTCCTCCACAATCAGTTGTTTAGGTTTAGGACTGATAGTTATTGTATGACAATGACATTGGCATTTACTGCAATCCTTTTGGCATTTACATCCTTCCTTGCTGTTCTCAAACTCCATGGTAGGTTGTAGTGGTCCGCTTGAACCTGTGAGCAGATTCAGAAATATTCTCAACTCTTACAGGAAAGAAATCTTGTATCTTGTGTGAATCAGGGTGTGGATTGCATTAAAGCTCTCTCAGGATTGCACGGAGCATGTGCAGCAGGCACACCTCTCTCCCTCTCTCCCTCCCTCTCTCTCTCATACACACACACTTTGTTGCAGAGGCATCAGCCTCTGTTGTCAACAAAAAAACAAAAAAAAAAACTCATAATGTTCCTTTTTTCTTGCATGATTAATCTTTTTATTCTAACATGTTTATATATGCTTTCAAGGTTGAGATGCCCAGCTCCTAAGCCTGGGCCTGGTGAAAGTTAGTGTGTTGAAAGTATGCAGATACAGTACACAAGTACAGGCTTAAATTATTCAAAAGTTCAAGATGCACTTTAGACCAGTAAAAGAGAAGAATAAATTATACTGGAGAAAATGATGTAATCATATCATGCTCTCATTGCTCATTTCCTATATAAAGTGCTGTAATTCAATCAGTCTCTTGACTGGCCGCGAATAAACTCATAAACACACTTGGGTGGGGGTCTTCCCTTATGAAAAAAAAGAAAGAAATATCCTCATATATTTGCAACCAATATATAAATTGATTTAAATAATTAAAAAAAAAAAAAACCATACAAATAATAATATGATGTGTCAATATATTACAATATAATGAATAATATGTAAAGAACTCTTATGTTTCATATCCTGAAAAATACAGTATGTGACAATATATGTACTATGTTAACATTTAAGTGAAGAAATCTAAAGGAAAGTTTTGGTGAAAGACGAGCAGGGTTGGGTACCAAAACTCGGTAACGCAGATTTCCGTGCCTCATAAATTCCTGAGTGATCGACTGAAATATTTGTCCTGGTTCTCCAAAATGTGAACAAGAAGCATGGGCATCGCTATGCTTTTTTATTGGGGCTATAGCATTTAGCTCCATAAACTGTACTCAAATTAGCGATCACCTCAGAGTAAGTCCCCTTAAATTTAATATGAAAATAGTGGCAGACCTGCCTCCTCCCCATCTTTCAGCATGACCGTGGTAGATCAGCGCGAGTAGACTCAAACAGAAACAGAGGACACAAGGTGTGTTTATTGATAGATTGTTAGAATATCTGTATTTGTGTATTTTAGAAAAGGTTATGAGGGAGCAATCGGTTTCCCATCTACTGCAAAGTTTTTGCTCCGTTTACCGCTTATAACACAACAGCTGAATCCTTCAGCGAAAATCTAGCCCTTAACACATATGAATGCATAGGCCTACTTTATAAAACAATGTTGTTGCTACTTTATAAAGAATGACCATACAGTCATTCAGAGAACTGATTAAAGATAGTGATAGACAGCACGCATTTTAACTACATTTCAGAGTGATTGACAGAGAGACAGTAAAAACATCATGTGTGGTTTTGTATTAAATAATGACCCAAATGATGAAATACATTTATTAGCCTTCGTGTAAGGCAAGCACAACTTGGGAAATGAGAGTATCCAAGGAGCGTGTGAATGCTATGAATTTATTTGTAATATTTTGTTATGAAAAAATAGTTTTTTGTGGCTCTTTTTAAAAATAAAATTAAGTATCAGTTCAGGCACCAAAGGCACGGTACTGTTTTAAAAGTATCGATATGGCACGAGTATCATAAAATACCCATTCAATACCCAACCCTAAAGACGAGACATGCTCACAGTGTCCAAACAGTCCAAAACATCACGTAGCTTGATAATACACGCTACTCATAGGAAAAAGTAGCTAAGCTAATTTCACTACAAGTTACTATCAAAAAGTAGCTAGCTACATTGAAACTACTTTTTTCCAGAACGACTTTTACAAATAAATGAATAAGCATTCATGAGGAATGTTTTAATTAAAATATGCTGTAAACAAGATGGTGCAGAGAATGGCAGCCACAGTGCTGAGCTCCACTACTCTTCTGATGTTTTTGTTTGTTTGTTCTATTTAATCAATCTTCTTCTATAAGATTTACCAGATATTAGCTCCTTAACACTAAGCAACACATCACAGACATTTTTTCCATCTTTTCATTATTCAGACATTTAGTTGTACACTCTATTTAGAGGTGCAGTTCAAACATGCGTACAGACGCAGAAGAGGGAAGCAGGCGTGCTGGTTAAGCTTTGTGATCACAGCTTTCGAACTGCGCTCCCAAGCATTCATCTTGCGAATGTCCATTCCCTTCTTAACAAAACTGATGAACTGCTTCTCCTCACCCACAACAACAAGGACTTTTCAAACTCTGCTGCATTGTATTCACTGAAATCTGGCTAAGTGAAGCCTTTTTGGACAATGCTCTACATCTGCCGGCTCCCAGCTGTTCAGAGGGGATTGCATCGTGGAGTTAATAGGGAAAACGAGAGGTGGTGGATTGTGTTTCTTCATCAACAAAAATTTGTGTTCAGAAAGTTTGCTGAAAAAGATATGCTGTACTAATTTAGAGGCACTCTTCATAAATTTTAAACCATTCTACTCACCGCAGGAGTTTTCCTCATTCATTTTTGTGGATGTTTACATCCCTCCAGACACATGCGAGAGCGCAGCATTGAAACAGATAGCTGAACAAATAACTGTAATGGAGCAATGGTACCCAGATTCTCTTTTTATCATTCTTGGGGATTTTAATAAAGCAAATCTCTCCTGTGAACTACCAAAACAAAGACAGCATGCTACATGTTCCACCAGAGATAGTAATATATTGCATCACTGTTATACACCACTATAAAGGACGCATATTACACTGTCCCATGGGTAGCTTTGGGGCTTTCTGATCACTGTTTGGTTCATCTTATACCGACCTACAGGCAGACACTGAAATCAGCTAAACCTGTACTAAGGACTGGTAAAAGATGGACTAATGAAGCACAGCGAGATTTACAAGCCTGTTCTGACCTTATTGAGACTGTTAAAAGATTGAATAATGAAGCAGAATGAGATTTATAAGCCTGTTTTGACCTCATTGATTGGAGTGTTTCTGAAGCTACTGCCAATGATATGGACAAGCTCACAGAGACTAACTTCATATACAATTTTCTGTGTGAATATTTGCATCAGCACTAGGACGTTCTTATCATTCAATAATGATAAACCGTGGTTTGCTAAGAACCACAAACAGCTCTGTAATGCCAAATGGATGCTCACAGAAGTGGGGATCAAATCTTGAATACTGGAACAGACTAACAAAGGAGATAAGAGTGGCTTTAAAATACTATGAAAAAACAATTTGCACCCAATGACCCCGCATCAGTCTGGACTGGTCTGAGGAACATCAACAAGTACAAGACACTACACCCAAAGTCTGTGGAAAAATCAACAACTGACTTACTATTTGAATGTGTTTTACTGCTGGTTTGAAAAGCCTAGTCTCACACCCCTCACCTGCTCTAATCTGCACTTCACATATTTATGTACCCCTCCTGCAATGATTACATACCCGTCGCTCTCATGTCTGTGGTCATGAAGTAATTTGAGAGACTGGTCCTGGGCTACCTGAAAAACATCACTGGATCCTTGCTGGATCCTCTTCAATTTGTCTACAGGGCAAACAGATCTGTGGATGATGCATTCAACATGAGACTGCATTATATTCTGCAATATCTTGATAGACCTGGAAACTATGCAAGGATATTGTTTGTGGACTTCAGTTCGACCTTTAAAATTTTACCTGCCCCAGGAACTGCTTCTATTCTGCCATCATTGAGTCTGAGTATATCCATAACTGTCTGGTCTGGCTCAGCTACAAAATCAGACATCAAGAGACAACAATGGACATTCAGGACTGCTGAGAAGATCATTGGCTCCCCCCTTCCCTACATCGAGGATCTGAACACCTCCAGATTGAGAAAAAGGGCTAAGAAAATCACTTTAGACTAGAGCCCGACTGATTAATTTGATGGCCCATATGAGCTAGGGATGCAATCTGATATTCAAATTGGGTCCCGCAATTTTTCTAGCATCCGGTATCGATGAGAGAGGGCCAATCCAAATCCGAGATTTGAACATCACAGGTTATTCTGCCATGATTCCGAAATGAATGTATATTTTCCATTAAAAGTGCACTGAAGACGTGTATTTATTTAAAGAGGTATATGATGCCACACGTGTCCGTGTGTGCAGATGTTGCGCAGCGTAAATCCATGAATGAATCATACAAACTGTGGTAAACTTGAACAGATTTCCCCTGCTCAGGGAGTAGGGACCATGTCAGTCAGAACACAGTTCATGCACAGAGCGCACTTCTAACGAGATGGTTATGTGAATCAGATTTGTTAACAAAGAGATACTGGGGGGCGCGAGGACTGGAATTGAGAACTGCAGGCTTAATGTGAGCTACATATAAATATTTAAGTCCTTACATCAAAGTTAACACAAACTTTTTTTCTCTGCTCTGTCTGTCAGTCAGCCTTTCAGCCTTTAAAATCTGGTCGAGTTTGGTTACGACAGTCAGCTCAGTAAAGCTCTCTCCAAGATCATTCTGAATTTGCAAAGAGGACTTTAATTTCTTGCCAGATTTTAATGTTGTTTTGTTACTTGCTACGTGGTGTCTGTGAGAACAAAACATGGGTGTAGAAAAAGCTAAACTGTTTTCAATGTGCACAGTAACTGAAATTTAAAACTGTTAAAAGAAACGCTCTATAACTGTTAAACATATAGAACGGAACTTTGCGTCCCCTTATGAAAACTATAAATTGACTGTACTGTTCACTCTTCACAAACAAATATTATAAACCTTCATCCGCAATGGAAGAGGGTGCACCCCTCACTGATTTCTTAGATGAAGCTTTTGTTCAGCGCAGAGAACCTGTAGTTAATCTCATTGATACCTTCAGTGAGCTATATTTAGACTCTGAGGAAGAGAGAGAACGTACATTTATGTCTACTGATCAGATAGGTGACCATAATTCTAAACCCGATAACTTGCGATTACCTCCTCCACCTCTTGATGTTAAATAGTGAGTCATGGCCAAAGCCAGTCAAAGTACTTAATTAGCTGTTTTGGAAGCCCTTGTCAGAAGAAACAGTCGAGCAACAGATAAGGACAGCAGTTTGTAAGTTGTTTTGCCTCATTTTCTCATTAGACTAGTGTGTGATCGTCTTTGCTAGGAAACTTTGGGTTATTTACTGTGTGTCTTAGCCTGGTAAATACATGCTGAAGTGGCATTGGTTTTGTGTTTGCCTATTGCGGGACTGCCCAGTTTCGGTCTGCTAAATAGAGAGGCATGGCCAGCTGACTTAATTCGCAGGTAATCAGGCAAATATAAAAGCGGTAGTTTCCACTGCGGTCGTGGCAGCCCTGTGTGAAACCTGCTCATGTGAAGACCGACGAGTGTAAAGACCATAGACTCTACCTGCGCAACTCCACTGAGCAAGGACACCGACAGGCCACTTGAGTAATGCTTTTCTCCCCTTTTAATTTTTGCATAGCTTGTTCTCAAATACTCATTTAAGTGACTTGTAGTCACTATTTGCTTTCAGATCTCTACTATAACTACTAACACTTGGAGAGCACGCAATGTAAGTCAAAGGAAGGCCTATTCGACAAATCTACGGCATGTCCCTCTGATCTTTACTACTACACTCTCTATTCCTGTTGGTCTCGGGAACTGCCAGTCTGCTGTTAACAAAGCAGACTGGCAGTAACCTTACGAAGACAGAACTCCTGGTGGTTCCAGCTAACCCATCGTTTCATCACAACTTCTCTATACAGCTGGGTTCGTCAACCATAACTCCTTCCAGGACAGCCAGAAACCTAGAAGTTTTGCAGTATGTTTTGCAGGAGTATTGCAGATTTGCCTTATACAACATTAGAAAGATTAGACCCTTCCTGTCAGAGCAAGCCACCCAACATCTTTTCCAAGTTCCTGTTCTCTCCAGACTGGACTATTGTAATGCTCTCCTGGCGGGCCTTCCTGCATGTACTGTCAAGCCTCTGCAACTGATCCAGAATGCAGCAGCGAGAGTTGTCTTCAATGAGCCAAAAATAGCCTCTCCTCTTCAAAAATGAGCCTCTCCTCTTCAAAAATAAGCCTCTCCTCTTCAGGTTACACTGGCTACCAGTGACCTGCATTAAATTCAAGGTACTGATGCTTTCCTACAAGATGACCACTGGCACGGCACCAACATACCTGAACTCACTAGTTCAATCTTATGCGCCCTCCAAAAGTTTGTGTGTAACACCCGCGAAGAATGCACGGAAGGAAATAATTTGGTTTCACAGCTACTTCTATGTATGTGTGGGGCCGGATCAGAAGACTACGTTCGCTCAGGAGTCAGGATTGCAGCAGGAGAAAGAACACAACAACAACTTCTGGAAAAGGTAAGTATTTATGTAGATTTTGATTGTTTGAAAGAGCAAAAGAATAACAATTTGAATAGACAATGGTAAATCTCAAGTGAACCAAACACTTTTCAATTAATGGAAATAACTACTTACAGTAGTCACTTTAACTCTCACTTTATGTAAAGCTCCTAAATACCTCTTAATATGTTTATCTATTATTTGATTATATTAATTATATATTTATATTTATTTTATACTTATTTATCTATAGTTTAATGAGATTATGATATAATATATATAACTCTTTGGTTTGATACAACTTCACACTCTTGAAAATGTAAATTCAAAGTTTCACTCTTAAAATAACCAACAATGTTTTACACTCTTTCAGAAAACTCAACAGAAAGTAAACAACAAAAATGCACAGGTAAATAACCAGATGAAAAGGTATCAGTCCAAAGCAAATGCTTAGTCCTTTGAAATAAATGTCCAACGTGGAAACAAAAATACTCAGATCCTTGAGTGAAAAGAGTTTCGATGCTTAGCAAAAAATGTGTCCAAAAAGTAAAAAACAGGTTTACACAATATTTCCTACCAGTGTGATGAACAACTTCCAGATTCTATGAAATGGAATGGCTCGCCAGTTTCTGCAACCGTGTGTCTCTCTCTCTCTCGATGGACAGCAGAAACAATTCTCCCAAACGTCAACAAAACTCCAGATCCAGAATCAGCATTGCTCTCAGGAACATCAATAAACAAAGAAGAGAGAGAGAAAAGAAAAGAAACCAACAAAAAAAAAAAAAAACCCAACCTTGCAAAACAAGGCAGAAAATTACAATTAATATCAGAGCTCTCAATATCAAAAGCATATTTCAGTAACACACTGAAAAAATGTACAATTGCACTCACAATATACACATCTCTTTTTCTTTAAACACATTTCTCATTAAAATACAACAACTGATTTGCTCAACTTACTCAACCCATATAAATCAATGCGTTAGCCATTAGCTAAGACCGCATGGTTAGCATAACTCCCTGTGCTTAGCATCACACTTTCAGCACATATTATTGACATAAAATAACCATTTGACCACAAATCAACATATATACACATATATTTTTCTTCTAAAACATTGAACAGAAATAAAGCATAATTTAGACGTTTGTTTTGTAGTGAAAGACTACACTAACTAATTTATATAAAGGACAGACAAATACATATACATGTAATTCACTTACCAAGAAAATAGTGAGTAAACAGAACAATCCCGGATGGAAAAATAAAAATCTCTCTTTTGGTTTCTCTCGAGTGAATTAACTTTTTTCTGTTTCCTATTTTCTTCAGATCCAGTGCAATCGCGAATCGTCTAATGTAAGCACCACTTTACTGCTAACGAGCGAACACTGTTCTCATATTTCAAAACACTTCTCTTACAGATCGACTTAACTTAAAACACTTTAAATCTCTGTTCAAAAGCTGTTTTTGCTAAATCGCCATGTCTCCGCTTCTCACCGTTCTCTCCCTTTTTCTGTTTTTTCTCCTCAATCCCCTTTTTCTGTTTTTCTTTTTGACGTCAACATTGAGGGAGGGGTTACTCTTAAACGGCCAGTTTCTAATTTTACTTATTTTCCTAGACATTTTCTGTTATTAATTATTTCACTTAGTATAAGTTGAGAATTCGAGATATAATATGAATATGAATAAAATAATGGGATGATATTAATAAAATAGTCTTATTTTATTTACATATGTAGTAATATATATTTTTCTCTATTCACAGGTGCTGGCTCTTGTAACCTGGGTTACATCCTCCCTCACGGAATATATGCACGTCCCTGTGCATTTACACATCGATGATAGGGGGAACCACAGACTCTTCAAAGGAGCACTCGACTGCCTTACTTAAGCCTTGCAATAAGGACTGAAACACTGTGGTGAGTGGATTTCCTAATGTGGGGTATTCAAACTTTTTAGGGGGGTGTCGCTCTCTCTGTGAGCGTCTGGGAATAATATCCTCAAGATCAGCATTTTCGGTCTGTTCTTTCTGTGAAACTGCAACATGACGGTTTTCATTTGCCTCACTGCTTTTCTCCTCACTCAGTAACTCAGTACTTCCTGCATTTTCCTCCACAGGTTGCTCTTCAGGTAAGTATTCGTCCACAGGTTCCACTGAAAAATCCTCTTCGGATTCCAGGGCAGGTAAGCTCTTCCTCACAGGCTCAGGTACAGGTAAGCCAGATGTTCCTTCCAGAACACGAGGTAAGTAACTTGTAACAATCTCAATGTCAGATTCTAAGGATCTCCCTGGAACACTACATAGGATTTGTTCATCCTCAGACTCTTGGCTTTCGGCGACAGATTCTGATCCCAGCACCTCTACATCATTAGAAGAACTCCTGGTCTTAGGTTTCCTAGTAACCTTTCCCTTAGATTGTATATCAGGACTGCTTGGCTGCAAAAACCCACAGGGTAATAACAGGTCTCGATGCAAAGTCCTTAGAGAGCCTGTCTTTCCTTCTGGCTGGACAGCGTAAACAGGTAAATCACGAATCCTTTTGACAACTACATAAACTCCTTGCTCCCATTTGTCAGCCAATTTGTGTTAACCCCTTAGTCTCACATTCTTCACAAGAACTCTGTCTCCTTCTTCCAGATTAGAAGCGACCACTCTTTTGTCGAATCTCCTTTTGTTACGTCCAGCCACTTTCTCAGCATTCTTAGTAGCTATGTCATAACTTTCTCGCAATCTTGCTTTCAAATCTTGCACATATTGGGAATGTGACTTTGTAGGGGCATCCACCGGTAATCCAAAAGCCAAATCAACTGGCAACCTGGGTTGCCGTCCGAACATAAGTTCGTAAGGTGTGTATCCCGTAGTGTCGTTCCGGGTACAATTATAAGCATGTACCAGGGGCTTTACGAATTCCTTCCACTGAGATTTCTTCTCATTCTCCAGTGTTCCCAACATTTGGAGAAGTGTGCGATTAAATCGCTCCACAGGGTTCCCTCTTGGATGGTAAGGGGTGGTTCGGACTTTACGTATTCCGGCAATCTTACACAGTTCTTTTATCATTTTTGACTCAAAGTCTGCCCCCTGGTCGCTATGCAATTTTTCTGGGAACCCATAGTGTACAAAGTAATTGTCCCATAGACTTTTGGCAACAGTCTGAGCAGTTTGGTTCCTGGTTGGTATCGCAACTGCATACTTGGTGAAGTGATCTGTAATAACCAGGATGTTCTTGGTATTACTCCGATCTGGTTCCAAAGACAGAAAGTCTATGCACACCAGCTCCAGTGGCATGCTAGTTTTTATGCTCACCAAGGGTGCTGCTCTTTCCGGTGCGGTCTTTCTACGAACGCAACGTTCACATGTCCTGATCTTTTTCTCCACTGCTTGAGACATTCTTGGCCAAAAGAATCTTGATCTGACAAGATCTAAAGTTCTGTCAGTTCCCAGATGACCCATATCATCGTGGAGACTTCTCAACACTGTACTTCTAAGAAAAATGGGAAGCGCCAACTGATACAAGGGAACCCCGTGATCTTGTTTCTTTCTGTACAATATCCCATTCTTTAACTCAAGTCGATTCCATTCCTTGAACCACAACCGCAAAGTAGACGACTGATTCCCAAGATTACTGGGCTTCTTACCACTCTCCAATCCTTCTATGACAGCTTTTATCTCTGAATCTTTTCTCTGCAGGTCTGCTAAAGACGATGGAGACAGCTGAGGGAGATCTGGAAGACCATGCTCATCCTCCTGCTGGAACTCTTTGGGCAAAGCATCTTCATGGCAAGTGAGGGATTCGATCAAGGTAAGTGAAATATCAGAAGGGCTTGAATTCTCAGCTGATCCAACCACTTGATGTCTGTCACATATCGCTTTTATGGTGTCTGCAAGAACAACAGATGGCTCAGCTTCTTGCTCCATGAAATGGTGCAGAGCGAACTGTTTGATTCTTTCTCTTTCTTTCCGTGAGACCCAGTCATCAAGAAGTTCACCATGTGGTCGGCGAGAGAGCCCATCGGCATCCTGATTTTGGCTGCCAGCTCTGTACTGCAGCTTGAAGTTATAGGTTGATAAGCTGGACAACCAACGGTAACTAATGGCATCAAGCTTTGCCGAGGTAAGGATGTATGTCAGAGGATTACTATCCGTGACAACAGTGAACTCCGCTCCGTAAAGATAATCACTGAATTTGGAGGTAACTGCCCATTTCAGCGCCAGGAACTCTAATTTATGTGCAGGGTATCGGCTCTCTCCTTTCGTCAGTCCTCTGCTGGCAAAAGCTATAACTCTCTTCTGCCCTTCTTGCTCCTGATATAAAGCTGCGCCCAGCCCTGTGGTGCTGGCATCTGTGTGTAGCACATAGGGGAGCTTGGGGTTAGCGAAACCAAGTACAGGCGCAGACGTAAGCTTGTCAATGATGGAATCAAAGGCAATTTGACACTCTGGAGTCCATCTCTCATGAAACTCCTCTTTGGGATTGAAATATCCATCTTTCAACCTCTTACTCCTACTCTTTTGGAGTGGAGGGTATCCAGCCGTGAGATCTGTAAGAGGCTTCACTATCTTAGAGAAATCCCGGACGAATCTTCTGTAATACCCGGCAAACCCTAGGAAGGACTTTAACTCTTTTAGATTCGTTGGCCTCGGCCAAGTCTTCAGAGCTTCAGTTTTCGAGGGATCTGTCTCCACTCCACTCTGAGAGACAATATGGCCCAGATATTTTACAGATGTCTGGAAGAAATGGCATTTCTCAGGAGATAGCTTTAATCCATACTCCTTCAGATGATTAAAGACACGTAACAACCTTGCTTCGTGCTCTTCCAGAGTTTCTGAGAACACAATGAGATTGTCGATAAACACCAACACCTCTTTTCGATTTAGGTCTCCCATGCAACGCTCCATCAATCTTTGAAACGTGCTCGGTGCATTGGATATTCCTTGTGGCATTCGATTGAATTCCCAATGGGCAAACGAACGCTGTCTTACACTTGTCTGTTTCTTCCATTTCGATCTGGTAGAATCCCGACATGTGCTCTGCAAGTGAACAACGTCTTGTGGTGCCATCCCAAAGAAGTTCAAAATCACTCTCATGGACCTTTTTCTGGACTGTGTCCAGCTGGTGGAATGACCTCCCAATTTCAATTCATACAGCTGAGCCTTTACTCATTTTCAAAAAAACATTTAAAGATTTTTCGCCTGCACTCAGTCAACTAATACTAGCACTTAGCTTTTATTTTCTTGTCTTTTTATAAATATATAAAAAAAAAACTGGCTATGCATTCTGTACTAGACTAACTGAGACTTGTCGTGGCACTTGTATACTGTTGTTGTTCTCTTGTTGGTCTGATTGCTTCTATTGTTCTCATTTGTAAATCACTTTCTGCTAAATAATTAAATGTAAATTTATACTACTCCTAAGATGTCTCAAACCTCATCCAAGATTGACCCAGCTACACAAAACAGCACAAAGCAAGTATCTTATCTTTCTTCATCTCCTAATCCTCCAGTTAACCTCTTAGCCTGCACCCTGATGCCCGCATCCTGAACACCCCTCAACGTGTCAGTGTTTATGAATAGATTAAATGAAACGGGACAAATTTAATCTTGACAATCTATGTTTCATTATAAAGATCTAAGGCTGTTTTTCAATTGAAAGCTTATGAAGACTGTATTTGCTATATTTGTGTAAGCAGTACACATAAAAACATGAACATTAGAAACGCAGTACTACCAGATCTGTCGTAATAACGAGTCATAAACACATCCACAGCTGTAAATCCCGGTTTAGTTGGAAAGGTATAGACCCTTTTACAGTTGGTAAACAAGGTGACGTTTTGTGTGGGCGGGGCTTAGCTGGAGGCAGAAAGATTCCCCTCAACACTTGAACAAACGGTAGCTAGCGAGTTTTCTTAGCTTGTTTTTTTAACAATGGCTGGAGAAAATCTGAATATATCTGCTTTATCTGGATATTTAAGGTAACTCACTGTCCGGGACCGCGATAATTATTTGGAAAAGTTAACTTTAACGGACGGAACCAGATTGGTCAACCCGTACACAATCACTCATTGGATGGACGATCTGACAGGATTACCTCCGATTGAGTGGCCTGACATCTACACTTACTTGATAGAGAAACCGAGCGTGTATAGTAAAGAGAAACTGAGGGTGTATAAATCCTTAGATTAAATAAAGAGTGACATTACAGTAAAATTATTATTAAGATGTAAATATTCTCTAGAAATAAAAATTCTGAAGACTGGAAAATAATTATAAACTTTCTGTATTTATTCTTTCTTACCATGTTCTTAAATTCCAGTCACAATTAATCACAACAATGTATATAAAATGTTCTCCGTCAATTCTGGCAACCAACAACACAACAAGACGACATTTTAAGCTCCTTGAGTAGCCGACCCTGTGTTGGTTTGTATTAGCCGCCTCCAGTTTTCCGTTTGTTTTGCCTCCAGCTAGCGCCGTGACGTACCTGTGACGTCCGCGCAAAAGGGGTCTAAAGGTCCACTGAACAACATCTCATGAAGCACGTTTAGTCCAACGAAGCAATAATGTTGTAAAATGGATCATTATTCCTTTTTTTACGTTTCAGTTCTTCAGCGACAGAACTGTTTGCGTCCGTTATGGAATAACTCACGGTCAGAAACTGGGTCTTGGTAGTAAAAAAACGGCATGGTTTTGCAGCGTACAGTGTCACAAACAGAATGAGACGATCCACCATAAAAAAAAGAATGAATGAAAGATGAAAGATATTATATTTGAATTTTGGCGCTCCCTCGTGACGCGCTCTGACGCACCTGTCAGCTGATGGAGGCGGAACTTATAGCCTAATCGCCTTTTTCTTTTGTGGTGGGAAAGCCCTTTACCTTCCCTTATAATTATGTGGATCGTAAGCCAATTGGCTGTCACCATGGGGATATAAAGTGCGATAGACCTGCGCTTTAGGTCAACGTCATTTGTTGACGTCACTGACGCACCGCAAACACGCTTGGTGACTTTGAGATTGGTTTTTAAATTTCGCAACTAATTGTCCTGGGTTGCGTGTCTTTCTTGCACCTTAGTAAGTTACTCATGGTCATTTCCTCTCGTAAAGTGTGAGTCAGCTGTTCCGTTTCTTGTGCGGACTCACTGCTGCTGTGACTACCATTGTTGGGTGTGTGTGTGCGCTACTGATTAAGCACGCACAATATTCATCATTGGTAGGTCTAACTGGCGTTTAATACGTTTGGGTGAGGCTTTATAACGGTAATATTAAATGGTGACCCATTTAATCCAGGTGCTCGCCCGGAAATGTTGAGCGTAAGCTGATTTCTTGATCGCCACTCCCTCTCTTGGGATTAAAGTCAATGGATTCATTTCTCCTGCAGATCTCGCGCTGCGACTGCTAGTTGGGCGCGTTTCATGTCCTGCCCATGGACAACATTGCTGTGTTGATTTTGTTTTTTTCTATTTTTGTATTTTCCTATTTTGTATTTAGTTTTGCTGCTTAGTTAATCATTGTAACTTGATTTGAGTTTGGTTTATTTTTCTGTAAACTAAAATTCAATTCAATTCAAGTTTATTTGTATAGCGCTTTTTACAAAACAAATCGTTACAAAGCAACTTTACAGAAAATTATGTTTCTACAATATTTAGTAGTAGCTAGTAGTTTGTGCACATTTGACAGGATTTTAGAAAAACTAAAAAATAATAATAATACAAGACGTAGTCAGCTAGACGATGAACTATCAATATTATTAATTAAGTTATTATATGATTAAGTCACACATTTAGGAATAATTGTTAGTTCTGTTTGTTCATTCAGGGTTAGCATCATCTGGGGTCCTCTGAGGGTCAGCATCATCTCTTCTCAGGTGTTCTGGATCCAGACTGGAGCTTGTGTAAATCCTAGTTACCACGGGATGTGAATCCCGTGGCAAAACATAGAAACAAAATACAGACATCATTAGCATAGCTGCTGATCCAACAAAGTAAAATTTATGTAAACCAAGCTAATGATTAAAAATGCACCTTTGATCAGATGCAACTACACTCACAATTAAAAAGATACATTATTCGAATGCTTGGCGAAAGAGATGTGTTTTTAATCTAGATTTAAACAAAGAGAGTGTGTCTGAACCCCGAACATTATCAGGAAGGCTATTCCAGAGTTTGGGAGCCAAATGTGAGAAGGCTCTACCTCCTTTAGTGGACTTTGCTATCCTAGGAACTACCAAAAGTCCAGCGTTTTGTGACCTTAGGGTGCGTGATGGGTTGTAACGTGGTAGAAGGCTAGTTAGGTACGCTGGAGCTAAACCATTTAGGGCCTTATAGGTAAGTAATGATAATTTGTAACTGATGCGGAACTTAATAGGTAGCCAGTGCAGAGACTGTAAAATTGGGGTAATATGATCATATTTTCTTGACCTGGTAAGGACTCTAGCTGCTGCATTTTGGACGACCTGTAGCTTGTTTATTGAAGAAGCAGGACAACCACCTAGAAGTGCATTACAATAGTCCAGTCTAGAGGTCATGAATGCATGAACTAGCTTTTCTGCATCAGAAACAGATAACATGTTTCGTAGCTTGGCAATGTTTCTAAGATGGAAGAATGCAATTTTTGTAACATTGGAAATATGATTTTCAAAAGACAAATTGCTGTCTAATATAACACCCAGATTTCTGACTGTAGAGGAAGTAACAGTACATCCGTCTAGTTGCAGATTGTAATCTACAAGATTCTGTGTAGTGTTTTTTGGTCCAATAATTAATATCTCCGTCTTATCCGAATTTAATTGGAGAAAATTCTTTGTCATCCAATCTTTTACATTTTTAACACACTCTGTTAGCTTAGATAATTGGGAAGTTTCATCTGGTCTCGTTGATATATACAGCTGAGTATCATCAGCATAACAGTGGAAGCTAATTCCGTATTTTCTAATAATATTACCAAGGGGCAACATGTATATTGAAAATAGAAGGGGACCTAGGACGGATCCTTGTGGCACTCCATATTTTACTGATGATAAATGAGATGACTCCCCATTTAAGTAAACAAAATGGTAGCGATCGGACAGGTAGGATCTAAACCATCTTAGAGCCTGCCCTTGAATACCTGTATAGTTTTGTAGTCGATCTATGAGTATGTCATGATCTATGGTGTCGAACGCAGCACTAAGATCAAGTAAGACTAGAAATGAGATGCAGCCTTGGTCTGACGCAAGGAGCAGGTCATTTGTAATTTTAACAAGTGCAGTTTCTGTGCTATGGTGGGGCCTAAAACCTGACTGAAATTCTTCATACAGATCATTTTTATGCAGGAAGGTGCTCAATTGAGCAGACACAACTTTTTCTAAAATTTTAGACATAAATGGAAGATTTGAAATAGGCCTATAATTTGCCAGGTCACTAGGATCTAGTTTTGGTTTCTTAATAAGAGGCTTGATAACCGCCAGCTTGAATGGTTTTGGGACGTGTCCTAAAGATAACGACGAGTTAATGATATTGAGAAGCGGTTCTTCGGCTACAGGTAACAGCTCTTTCAGTAATTTAGTGGGTACAGGATCTAATAAACATGTTGTTGGTTTAGATACAGTGATAAGTTTATTTAGCTCCTCCTGTCCTATGGTTGTAAAGCACTGCAGTTTATGTTTGGGTGCGATGGATGAAACTGAAGTGTTAGATGCTGTACAATCTACATTCGCTATTGTATTTCTAATGTTATCTATTTTATCAGTGAAGAAATTCACTTGTATGTCTTCCCTTGTATGTCTTTTGCATTTCTTTATTTTTGTTTAAATTAGTTGTTTGATTTATGATTTGTAATTTTGGGGCAACTAGGCCTTGTACATTTCTCTTCCAGTTTTGTTAATTCTCATTTTGGGTTTTGTTTAATTTAAATCAATATAAGGCAATCCAGCACCTTAATTATTCTCTGTGCATTTTTAGTAACTCGTATTAAGATTGCTCTGTTCTTGTGCCGCAGGATCTGGGTGCCAAAGGCAGGGAGGCCGGCTCTATTCCCTTCTAAGTGGTGGTGGTGTGTTCACAGTGTGCCGTGTCCATCCGAGGAGTGTGGTGTGAGTGTGTGTGTTTGTGTGCACTGGTGAAAGGAATGATTTCTCTGCTATAGGCAGCCTAATCTCTGATAGCCCGACCCTGCTGGTAAGCCCCAGTCAGCTGGTGTTTTTGTGACCTTTTCAGTGTTGAACCCTTATGATGAGCTGTGATTGGCTGAGGCCTGATATATCTTAACGAGTGTTTTAAAATGATTGTGTAACTTAATAAAGTCAACTGTTTTGTATCGTCACCCATGTCTCTGAGCGATTATTGATGAACGAACTTGCGTGTCCTTTTAGAGACACTAAATTCTCTGCGTGTAACTCCCTGAGTGGCGTAGTTGGCAAATTATCCTTTAAATGCACCTCCGGGTTGCCACATTCATGGCGTAGTCGGCAGGGTTCATCTTAATATTTTGGCAGAGACATGGGTACATTTTGAGGTTTGATCTAGTTGTTAATAGTTTTTTTTTTTTTATTCAATTGTCTGCGACTTTTTGCGTTTGAACAGGGCAGCAGTGTTTCCGTGGGTGGGTTATCCTTTTGTAATATTCCTGTGAGAATTTGGTAAGTTCGTTTTATCTCTTTTGATAAGATGGAGGCTGAATTGCAGGAATTGAGGGAACTGGTGGCTCAATTGAAAGCTGATAATGTGAGGTTGCAGCAGGCTCAGGTGGCAGTTGAGCTGCCTGATCCTGATGCTGCTGCTGCTAGCACCACTGCAGTACCACCAGTAATCCCTCAGTTATCTGTTGCCAGCACCTCTGCACCCGAAAGGTTTGTTTTTGTACCCCGAGACCGTAGATGTCCAAAATTTAACGGTAAAACCGGTATGGGTATTGACGAGTGGGTAGAGGAGGCAAAGGCCTGTTGTCTAATGCAGATCAAGCATTTTCCTATTTGACCATCTAGAGGGAGAGGCTCGTGAGGAAGTTCGTTATCGTCCTGAGATTGAGTGTAGGGACCCTGATAAAATTATTTTAGCCTTGCGTGAACTATATGGCTGCTCTCAGTCTTACGTGGCTCTACAGGAAGCCTTTTTCTCCAGAAGGCAACTCAAAGGGGAAACCCTATTAGAGGTTTCCCTGGCGTTGATGGGCCTTCTGGAGAGGGTCAAAAGTCGCTTCCCTAATGTAATTTCCAATGGTGAGATTTTGTTGCGGGACCAGATTGTAGAATATGTGACTGATAGTTCATTGCGGCGTGAGCTTAAACAACTGGTCCGTCGTCAACACACCACTACATTGCTTGAAGTTAGAGGTGAGGCGATTAGGTGGGAACGAGAAGGAATGCCTGGCGGGGCGAGAGGGCGTAGTGATTCTATGCCATTAGCTTATGGGGTTCAGTATGGTGTGCGGGGTGGGCCTGCTGCGGGGCCTGAGAGTTCACCACAGCAGTCAAAGCTGGGTGAGCTGAGGGATTTATTAAAACAACAACAGCGGCAGTTAGACCAGCTTACCCAAAGTTTCGCCGCTTTTTGCAGCATTTCGAACCTTGGGGTCAGGATCACCTTAAATCTTGTCAATGGTTACAGCTTAGGGCAGCTAATGGGCTTACGATCCCATATGTTGATTACCTGGAGCTTGACGTCAAGCTTTGTCACCGGGTAGTTTCAGGATGTGGTGTGTTGGTTGTCCGAGACCCTCCCGGCGGTATGTGTAGAGATGTTCCTGGGGTGCTGGGGATGAACATACTAGGCCGTTGTTATCAGGATCTGTTTGGACAGCATGGCATTGCCCTTTTTGAATTGCCTATCGTTGTGCAGTCTCCGAATGTTTTACAAGCATTACAACATTGTCAACGAGTGAGTACTAAGAGTTGTTCGGATCTTGCAGGAAATGTACGGGTACGGGGATGTCGGATGTGTCGAATACCTGGGGGCACCATGAAGTTAGTTACTGCCACCTGTTCTTCCCAGTATTCTGGCTCTACAGTCCTGTTTGAGCCCCCTGAGTCAGGCTTGCCGGCTGGGCTCTTAGCATCCCCTGCAATAGTCAGAGTGACCCATGGTACAGTTTGGGTTCCTATTGTAAATGTGGGCACTGTGGATGTGGTATTGTATCCAACAGATGTGATTGGTAGTTTGAGGGAGGCTTATGTCATCAGTTTACCTACAGGAGTTGTGGAAGTTGACCCGGTCGTTGCTACAGTTCAGTCTCTTTCTTTGGAGACAGCCTCTCCGCTGCAGTGTTAATTTCGTTGACGAAGACTATGACGAAAAATATTCATCAACTAACCTTTTTCACGGACGAAAACTAAATAAAAACTAAATAAAAAGTCAGATATGAGGAAGAAAAACGTGACGAAATATAACTGACACTTTAGTCAACGAATAAAAATGAGACGAAAATATATGGGAGGGACGAATGGAGAAGAGATCCAATCAGAGCGAATCTTTGAGGGTAGGTTGATCTATGCAGAAGCAGCCGAGCCATTTTAAAAAGCCGCGGCAAATGCAAGCGCAACAGCTAAACAAACGCAGCAGCAGTTACACAGAAAAGAGAACAAAGATGAGTTTGCAGAAATTCGCACAGTTTCGAGGACGTTTTCATAACAGTTAAGTTGTTTACACAGGGAACTACACTGCGACCTTTTGAAATGCCATTGCGACCCAAATTTTTATGGGGTCGTAAATGTATCACTTATTATTTTTGTACCTACTTATGTGTAATGCTATGTTTTAATATGAGCATTTATTAAAACAGAAATGTGTATTTTAAGAATACGTTTTATAACGTGCTCCGAGCATTCAACACATCAAGTTGGCTTCAGCCCCGCGATGCGGGACAGTTGAACTGAGTAGCTGGTTACTCGCGCAAGACTGAACCGAGCTCTCCTTCAGGACGTTTGCGTCCTCCTGCACCTGAACGAACAAATACAAATCGCATTTTAAATAAACATACGAAAAAGAGCGAAAAGTGAAAGAGCTCAATTCAGCAGCGCGGTGTTCTGGTGTTCAGGGAGCAAGCAGAGACGCGTCTCAAAGTCTTCTTGCTTTTGTACCGACAACAAATACATACTAAATATGTCGAAATACTCGTCTTGGATGCATTTGTCTCTTAAAGTGACCGCGCCTAATTTACTAGCTCTGCTGTCAGTGTCTTTAATGTATGAAAATGAAAGTAAATCACTCACTGCTCTTGATTAAATTACTTTGTAGTTTTAACAAGAATTTATCCAAAGTCAATCCAAAAATCAGATAGAATAGATTATATTGTTTTACTAGTGACGCATGTGCGTAGACTACCGTCACCTGAACGCAAAGACCAGAAAGGATGCATTTCCATTGCCGCGTATAGAGGAATCCTTCGATTCGTTGACAGGGGCTCGGTGGTTTTCAACATTAGATCTTGCCAGTGGGTATAATCAAGTCCCTGTCACGGAAAAAGACAAGTCTAAAACGGCTTTCTGTACTCAATTTGGTTTATTTGAATGGAACAGGATGCCCTTTGGTCTTTGCAATGCGCCCAGCACATTTCAGAGACTCATGGAGAGGATGTTTGGTGACCAACAGCGACAATCTTTGCTACTCTGTCTCAATGACATAATTGTGTACTCCTCTTCAATAGCTCAACACTTGGAGTGACTGGAGGTGGTTCTGGGCCGCTTGAAACAGGAGGGCCTTAAGGCAAGACTTGAAAAGTGTGCGTTCTTCAGACAAGAAGTAAGATACTTGGGGCATGTCATCTCAGCTGAAGGGGTGGCAACTGACCCAAGTAAGATCGAGGCTATGGCGCAGTGGTGGTGCCCTACCAGTGTGTCTGAGTTACGGACGTTTTTGAGTTTTGCCAGTTACTACAGGAGCTTTGTGGAGGGGTTTGCCAAGTTGGCTTCCCCCCTGAATAAGTTGGTAGCTGAGGTGACTGGTGGTAAGTCAGGGAGAGGGAAGGGACAGAGTCTGGCTCAAGTGTGGACTGCTCAGTGTCAGGAAGCATTTGAGGGTTTGAAGAGCAAGTTAACCATGGCTCCAGTACTGGCTTATGCTGATTTTTCTCGGCCTTTTATACTGGAAGTGGATGCCAGCTATGGAGGTTTGGGAGCAGTGCTCTCTCAAGAACATCAAGGTCAAGTGCGTCCCATAGCATACGCCAGCCGCAGCCTAAGGCCCACTGAGCACAATATGTCCAATTATAGCTCCATGAAATTGGAGTTTCTTGCGCTCAAGTGGGCCATGGCTGAGAAATTTAGAGAGTACCTTCTTGGCCACAAGTGTCTGGTATACACCGACAACAATCCCCTCAGTCATTTGGCTACTGCCAAGCTAGGGGCCACAGAACAACGGTGGGCAGCTGAATTGGCAGCATTTGATTTTGAGGTAAGGTACAGGTCAGGAAAGAGCAATCGTAATGCGGATGCTCTTTCCAGACAGGATCCGACTGCTGGGGGCATTCCAGAAGGTCTAGTAGGTGGTAGTGCTGTTCCAGCGTCATTGCATCAGGCCATTAGTATGGGAGGGTAGCGCAGGCAGTGGTGTCAACAGTGAGTGTTTTGCCTGGCTATTCTTTGCTAGATATATGTTCCCTGCAGGAAGCTGACCCAGTCATCGGAGTTGTGGAGCAGTTTTGGGAACAAGGGAAGCGTCCAGGGCCTGAGGAGCGTAAAAAATTGACTAAGCAAGTCTTGACCTTACTCCAACAGTGGGATCGCTTGGTACGGAAAGAGGGCGTACTATATCTCAGGATTTCTCGTCCTGATGGTTGTGAGGATATTTTCCAGGTGATTTTACCGGATGTGCTCAGACGGGATGTTCTGACGCAGTTGTACCAACAGCATGGACATCAGGGGATCAAGCGAACTGGTGAACTAATATGGCAGAGATGCTATTGGCCGGGTATGTCGGCTGACATTACTCGTTGGTGCCAAGAGTGTGATCGTTGTGAACTTGGGAAGGATACTCGACCAGCAGCTCGTGGCTTTATGGGCCACCTGCTGGGTTCTAGACCCAACGAAATCCTCGCGATTGATTTTATGGTGCTAGAACCTTCCTCTTCAGGACAGGAAAACGTTTTGGTAATGACCGACGTATTTAGCAAGTTTACAATGGCTGTGCCAATGCGTGATCAGCGAGCTGAGACTGTTGCCCGGGTGTTAGTTGTTGAGTGGTTCTATAAGTTTGGAATTCCGGGACGCATTCACTCGGACCAAGGCCGTAGTTTTGAGTCTGCTCTTATCCGCCAGTTGTGCGAGTTTTACCAGGTGAAGAAGTTGCGTACAACCCCCTATCACCCTGCCGGTAACGGTCAGTGTGAAAGATTTAATCGAACCTTGCATAACTTGTTGCGGACATTGCCGAGCTCTAGAAAGAGGGAGTGGACCGCTTGCCTGCCACAAGTGACCTTCTGTCATAACACCACTCCTCACCAGGAAACTGGAGAATCCCCTTATTTTTAATGTTTGGTCAAGAGTCTCGGCTACCCATAGATTTCTTGCTTGGTAGGGTAACAGAGCCCTGTGCGGGTGTGGAACACCAGATGTGACTACAGGTCACTTTCGAGGGAGCGCGTGAACGTCTGAAAGCTGCTGCAGATTATCGCAAGTCAAAACATGACCAGCATGTCCGTGATTTACCCCTAAAAGAGAGTCAGTAGGTCTACCTCCGTGATCACAGTGTGAGAGGCCGCCACAAGATCCAAGATTTGTGGAGTCCCATAGTTTATCAGGTAGTGAGGGCGCCAAAGGAGGGAGGCGTTGTTTACACTATTGCACCAGTTGAGGATTTGGGTAAGGTACGATGTGTTCACCATTCGCTTTTGAAGAACCGTATTCGGAGAGAATCCATGCAAGTGGATCAGCTCACGGGTCCAGTGTGTGTACCAGGGGTTTCGTCGCCGGAGGACGACATGGACTATGTTGACTTGATGGTATTAGTGCCAGAGATCCCGCAACCTGCTCAAGTACTTGCACCTGAGGGTTTGGGTCATTTAGTGCCAGTCGATTCCACAAATGAGTCATTGTTGGATAGAGGTCATTCCAATCCTCTAACTGTTGAACCGGAGGTATCCTTGGGATTACCTTCGAGTTCAGTGGGTGACAGGCCGGTTGCTGCGTGTAACTCCCTGAGTGGTGTAGTTGGCAAATTATCCTTTAAATGCACCTCCGGGTTGCCACACTTTGTATGTTTTATTTTTCAACAGTTTTTTAAATATGTGAGAGTGTGTTTAATGTTGAATGTTAATGTATCTGCATGTTTACCATCTGTTTGAATCCAAATCAGCCCATATCACTTGCTATTACTGTATGATCACGTCTATCAAAGTGAACACGTCTATATGAATAGAGAGACTGGATTATTTACTTTATAGCGCATTTGTGTTATTACCATCTGTATAAGTGGCCATGAGCACATCAGCACTTATGTGCATCGTTATTCATTGTAAATGCTGCATTTCTAGCAATCTCAGGATTTAAATTTCAAGTTAAATCTTTTTTTTTCTTATTATTTTAATTTTTCTTACTCAAATTATTCTTATTGTATTTTTCTAGTGCTCAAATAAATCACTTATATGATGTCTAAGTTTCTGTCTAGTGTTTTATAATGGAAAAAAACTATGCAGTGATATGAAAATATATATTTTTTTTATATTTGAGGGGTGGGGGGTGTAGACATAGTCTCATAAAAATATTTGCAGGAGTCTCATTTTTCATGATATCTTATTCAGATTTGAAATAGAAACTCAGGAGACATGTGGCTTTCAACCCATTACTTTTCTAGATTGCTCCAGGGCTCATTTCATAAAAATTCAAGGCACTTCAATGTCTATAACTTTTAACATTTTTTAACATTATCAAATCTGATTGATAAAAATAAAGCTCAAAGGTCTCTGTGTGTTTATAACACACTGAAGGAGGAAACTGTTACAATTATAAGTTTAGGTAGAGAACTTTCAGCTGTGAGTCCCATATTGGGGGGTGCTGGCTAATAGGTTAAACTTGAATTGCCTTTTTTCAGTAATCTTGATTCTGAAGACCCGATGGATTTTATTGATCGAATTCAAGAATATAATGGGCTGAGACCTCTGTATCCTGAAAAGTTGTTACCATCATTGTCTGTGAGTCTGAAAAGTACTGCTGAGAGCTGGTGGAAAGCAGAGAAAGAATCGGAATCCCAATTCTATTTTATACCCCTTCCCCTTCCCCTACACCTCCGCCTACCCCTTACCCTTGTCCCTTGAAACAGAGTGTCAAGGGATAGGGGTGAAAATATTCCCCTAAGAATTGGGACACCACTACTGTGCCATCACACATCATCATTCGTTGTCTAGCTCCTACTATACACACATATACTGGTGTGCTGTTGTACATTAGAGCCTCTAATTATTGTTCTGTATTAATGTGCTGCATACTGACACACACACACACACATACATATGCATATCGGAAATCGCGCAGCTCACACATCCAGGAGAAAAACTTGTCAACGCTGCCCCACGACTTATATTAAATCAGTTTAAATAATGAATTGCTAAATTATATTTTCCAGCAGCAAGGGGATAAAATCGCTGTTTTTAAGTAAACTCTAAAAAGAGAAATGTTCAGACGCGCATACACGCAACTTCCATCTCTCCCCCTCTCTCTTTCTCTCAATATGTGCATTTACATGCTTCCATTGGAATTAATTCATTCTGATTGTCGAATCCAAACGTAGTGTTTTCATGAACACTGAATAAAGTGATCGGGTTGATATGCGCGTTTACATGTCACAAGCTTCTGATTGGATTTAATCTTTTGACATGTGCACACTGCATCAATATACAAAGTTTCCCAATGCTGTTGCATACTGTTTTAAAAAGAACACATGATATTTATCTGCTTCGGGTCCTAATTAGGCTACAACCAGCACATTAACTGTTGTGCTTCTTAACGTTACATAGACAAAAAAAAGGAGAGGTGTAAAAGTGCCCCTTCCTTCACCCAAAACTAGTCATTTGTTGATGAGAGTCTTAAACAAGGACTGGTGGGACGTGGTCCTGTTGTGAAAGGGGAGTTTTATAATTGACAGGACACTTATTTATGACACTTTATTCTACGTCACTGCGCATGCGCAGCACTTTCCAGTTTCGGTTTTCAATCCGATGAAGTGTTTACATGTCCTCTCGCTCGGATTACAAAAGGAATAAACCACCCCTTACAATCCGATCAAAATTTTAGTCGGATCTGGCCAATTCAATCCGATTGACGTGTTTACATATTACTTTTTTATTCTGATTGTGCTTCTAGTCCTATTACGATAAGATTAGTAGTGTCCATGTAAACACAGCTATTGTTTGAGAAAAGGGTTTAGTTATTTCTAATTATTGGGGGGACTAGCCCTCCTCAATATGTTGTGGTAGCCTACTGTCTGCAGTCTATAATGATATGACGTTATCAAATATTTAAAAAAAAAATCTAACATTTCTTAGAGTAACATGACTGTTAATATGAACTCACAATTGAATTTAACATAAAATTAATTATTACTTTTCGTTAAAATTTTTATTAATGCCCAAAATGTTTACATTTATGTGTCTTTTTGTTCGCTCAGGCAGCCATGTTGCCAAAATAATTCATACCCCTTTGTTTGAAGTGTGGTCCCGAAAAATCTTAGTTTGAAGGGCTGTCTGCCCCTTCCCCTACCCCTCCAAACAAAAGAGAATCAGGACACCACTACCCCTTCAGGTGAGGGGTAGGGGAAAAGGGGAAGGGCTAAGGTGTAGAATTGGGATTGGGCCTAAGAAACTGCAACCCTCGATTGGCTTTGCTGTTAAGGGGAACTGTGAAGATGGTTGATTATCTGGTCCGTCTTGGTACTCAAATAGAAAAGGATTGGGTGGAAAATAAAAAGAGATGGAATCAAGGAAAAGATGAAGAACAGAGGAAGAATTGTGTGTTGGGAAAATATATATAATTTTTATATTTGAGGGGTGGGGGGTGTAGACAAAAATATTTGCAGGAGTCTCATTTTTCTTGATATCTTATTCAGATTTGAAATAGAAACTCAGGAGACATGTGGCTTTCAACCCATTACTTTTCTAGATTGCTCCAGGGCTCATTTCATAAAAATTCAAGGCACTTCAATGTCTATAACTTTTAACATTTTTGAACATTATCAAATCTGGTTGATAAAAATAAAGCTCAAAGGTGTCTGTGTGTTTATAACACACTGAAGGAGGAAACTGTTACAATTATAAGTTTAGGTAGAGAACTTTCAGCTGTGAGTCCCATAATGGGGGGTGCTGGCTAATAGGTTAAACTTGAATTGCCTTTTTTCAGTAATCTTGATTCTGAAGACCCGATGGATTTTATTGATCGAATTCAAGAATATAATGGGCTGAGACCTCTGTATCCTGAAAAGCTGTTACCATCATTGTCTGTGAGTCTGAAAAGTACTGCTGAGAGCTGGTGGAAAGCAGAGAAAGAATCGGAATCCCAATTCTATTTTATACCCCTTCCCCTACCCCTTACCCTTGTCCCTTGAAACAGAGTGTCAAGGGATAGGGGTGAAAATATTCCCCTAAGAATTGGGACACCACTACTGTGCCATCACACATCATCATTCGTTGTCTAGCTCCTACAATACACACATATACTGGTGTGCTGTTGTACATTAGAGCCTCTAATTATTTCTTCTGAACAGAGGAAGGAGACTTCTGGTGGAAGAGGGCAACAAAATCACCTCATGCTCATTGATCTAATTTTCAGCTCTTAATTTAATAGTGTGCTGCAAACTCCAATAATTGTGAATCACTCTTACTTTAATGCTGTAATTGACACAGGAAGCACCTTGTTTTTGCTGCAGCAGAAAGTATGGCAGAGGTTGAGAAGACATGAGTATCTGACAAAAAGTACCCAAACTTTTATGCTTGTGAATAGTCAGAGTCAGAGATCTCAGGGAAGGTTTCTCTGGGGATGTGACATATATTGAGTGAAACTTGCTGTCACATTATATGTGATGAATGATGAAGCCTTGGCTATATACCCTTTTACAGTTGGTAAACAATGTGACATATTTGTGTGGGCGGGGCTTAGCTGGAGGCAAAAAGATTCCCCTCAACACTTGAACAAACGGTAACTGGCGAGTTTTCTTAGTTTGTTTTTTTAACAATGGCTGGAGAAAATCTGAATATATCTGCTTTATCTGAATATTTAAAGTTACTCACTGTCCGGGACCGTGATAGTTATTTGAAAAAGTTAACTTTAATGGACGGAACCAGATTGGTCGACCCGTACACAATCACTCATTGGATGGATCTGACGATCTGACAGGATTACCTCCGATTGAGTGGCCTAACATCTACACTTACCTGATAGAGAAACCGAGCGTGTATAGTAAAGAGAAACTGAGGGCGTATAAATCCTTAGACGCGTATAACTACGTACTGAATGGTCACGTACAAGACTTAATATACAAAGATATAACCAACGAGTTTTGTGTTGTACGATCCGAAGTTCTGCCTAGTCAGCACCAAGGCCACAAGACGAGCATGTATCAGGCTTGGGTCATTGTAAACAGAAGAAACAACTACATCTTGACGGCAAACTGCACTTGCATGGCTGATTAGATAATAGATAATATCAGATTAGAAAGATCACATTTCATATTGAATTTAAATGGAAAAAGCACTTTTGTTGTTAACAGTTATGCTATCTAACATTATGTTGTGTTAGTGATGTTGTTGTGTTAGCTATGATATGAGATGAGCAACAAGATATCAATTAGTTTCATTTTTTAATTTTCCATCTGACATAAGTCTAGGGTCCTGCTGCAGCCATGCAGCCGCAGTGCTATTTAAGGTGGAGCTGTATGTTAGGATGGGGAGGACTGAGCAGCAAGCAGGCACCTCAGGAGAATGTCTCTGGAAACAAACAAAGAAAGAGGTCAAACCAGCAAGAGTTAGGGAGATCAACTTCCAGAGGCCTAAAAGACAGTTGACAGCAGCAGTTCCAGCCAAAGTCAGGAGGTTCAGTAGCAGTGCTAGAGGCATGTACCAGAGTAGATGAGGCTTTGTTACTTTTTCAAGAGAAACAAAGTGATCAAAGATAGAGTTAAGAATTAAGCTTCAATTACGAACTGACCAGGTCAGAGCTATTCTGCTAGATGAAGGTTCACTCTCAAGTGTTCAGTCAAATTTTTAAGTGCTTAGTTGAATCTCAACACATTTTACATACAAAAAAATTACCAGATATGAGACAACCAAGAAAGCATTACAATATCAGATGGAGCAGGTCTATTAATCCAGGACATCAGATAGCAAATAGTAATAGTTATATGCTTTACACCCACTTTGCATGTTCATTTAGCTGTATATTCATAAAATGCCAATCATCTAAATGAATGTGTTAAATATTGTTGTCCTATGTCATCTTCTAGAGCTCACAGATGAAGACATCCAAGAACTGTATTCGATTGCCCCTGATGCTGCTGTTCTGACCAGCATAGAAAACAGTGACACTGACACAGCTTCTGAGTCTGAGCTAGAGCATCCTCCAGAGTTGCCAGAGCCACTCACAGCCTTGTACGACCCCACGCTCAGACAGCACACACATGGGGGCATCAGAGATAAATGTGAGGTAGCCTATCACAACATGAGAAGAAACATCCACCCTGACCAGTGTGAGAAACTTGAGTCCATCACAAAACTGCAGGCAAAATCCCAAGACTGGCACACTCACAGGGCAGGCAGGATTACCAGCACAACATTTTATACTGTATGTAAAGTTGACCATCTGCACAAAACCACCCTGGACAAAATCATGCACTACCATGACACCAACATACAGGTTCCAGCAGTTGTATGGGGAAAAGACCATGAGGAAATTGCTAGGGACTGTTACACCAAAGTGGTCAACAAAACCCATCAAAATGTAATGGTTAGCCTATGTGGTTTTGTGATTCGACCTGATGAACCGCACCTAGGCGCATCTCCAGATGGGAAAGTTGTGTGCTCCTGCTGTGGGTAAGGGGTCTTGGAAATCAAATGCCCATACAAATATAAGGAAGGCCTGCAGGGTGTGACAGTCAGTGAGGATTTCCAGTACTGTGATTTTGTGGTGTGGACAGCTCAGGAGCTGGTTGTAAATCGCATACAAAGAGACGAAGAGCTCTTGCAGAAGGATTTACCTAAAGCGAAGCAATGTTTTGTATCTTTCATTCTGCCAGAACTTCTAAGCCGCAGCCAAGATCCTGCCCTTCAGTCACCAGTACTTTGTAACACCTGTGAAAAGCCAGAATTTGGTAAAATGATTGAGTGTACCATGTGCAAACACTTCTTTCATTATAGTTGTGCACAAGTTAAGAGGAGGCTACAGAACTGGCACTGCAGTTGTTGTAGATGAATACACCTGACTCACCTGGGTCTATCTTCACAGTTAGCCATGAAAGATGTATATGCTTCTATTTCAGCAGGCAATAAGTACTATGTTACAGCTACATGATAGTGAACTGGACCAAAATACACAAAAAAGTTAAACCTTCAATATGTTGGATAAGGTATTGTTTGTCAAATGTTTGACACTGTACTTTCAGAAACTTTGAATCTATATGCAATATTTCTGTTACTGAGCCCCAATCTCAGTTTCATAAAGACGATTAACAGATGATCTTCCAGCATGAGACTTTCAGTTCGCTTCTGCACACTGTATTTAATTTTTGACATTAACCAACTGAAGATGACTGAAGTTAGCCCAGTGAGAAACAGAAAGTGGGCAGCACTGTTTTTGATCGTGGAGAATGAGAAGCGTGAATTCTGAAGCTCCTCTTTCAGTCTTTCATTCTCCTCTTTAAGTTTGCATAAGTCTTTTCTTAAGTTGACATATTCAGTGTTGAGTTGATCATACTTCTCACTGAGACTGTTGTAGGCTGCTTCAGGGACCATAGCCTCAGCTTCTTCCACTAGTTCCTCTGGTGTCATTGGATCATCATTAGCTGGAAGACATTTGTGAAACACAAGTGACAAAGCAGTTTGATAAATTCATGTATGACAAAAACATTGTACTGTGCATAAAACTTTTTGAATGTTCTTACCATGACAAGGAGCTTCTTGCGCCACTGTCAAACATTCCCTTTTCCTCTTCCTTTCCAGCCTTAGAAACGCAGAACAAAACAGAGACAAAACAAGATTTTAGTGAGGAAGACTGCACACACGAGTTACAGCCTATGGTAACACTCACCTAGCCACATTTAGAAAACTCAGTTTCACTTACCTCTCCAGCTTTTCCACAGGTCTGTCATTCTGCCGTTTATATGAAAACACAGAGGGGATGAAGTCAGGGCTCTCTTCATCCATAGTAATAATAATAAGTAATTAAAGCTAATGTCATCCTACCTTACAATGTAGTTAGTTAACTAGCTAACGTTACCCCTTTGGTTGGCTACCATCAGTGACGAACGTTAGCAAATCGTTGCTAAAACTACTTGAACACACACCTGTACCTTCTCACTGTATCATCTCCCTTTCCACAATTGCAACACTTGCAACATTTGAAAGGGGGACGACACCAACAATGTATATTTATGTAACGTTGGCAAACTGCTAGTTGATAGCTACAAACTAAGTTCGCTAACTATGACCTAGTCATGTAGCATTATGAGAAATCTGTAGATAACGTTACTTAACCAAACTATAATCCATACCGTACCAACAAAAAGACAATAGTTTATTTACATTAACTTACCTGATATGAAGTGTTCGCTGCATACGCAAGCATTTTTGATGATCGTTTCTGTCCAGTGCGCTCGTTTTATTGCGTTTAATCATAGCTGTCGTCTTTTTTTTTTTGTCTGGCAGTGGCAGCAGGTATCCGATAAAACTTCAAATTGCCTGTTCTCCGTCGATTCTGGCAACCAACAACACAACAAGACGACATTTTAAAAGCTCCTTGTGTAGCCGACTCTGTGTTGGTTTGTATTAGCCGCCTCCAGTTTTCCGTTTGTTTTGCCTCCAGCTAGCGCCGTGACGTACCTGTGATGTCCGCGCAAAAGGGGTCTATTCCTGTCATCCTGGGACTGGATTTCAGAAGCAAAAGTAACCCTTGATTTTAATTCCTCACATGTTTACTTCCTTGATTCCAACTCTAGTCACAGTTCATGAGAATGCTGCCATCCAGTTTTATGCTGCACAGGGTGGTGTTGAATTGAGCTGCAGTAAGGAAGACTGCATTAAGGAAGGCTCATCAAAAAAAGCGGTGGAAAATTAGCATGTCTCTCTTAAGGTAATGAATCAGTTAAAATCTCTCATATATGTCTGGTCATCAGTTTGCACTCACAAGTTTGGACATACAAATTGCATCAAACATGAAATCAAAACAGTGAATGAACTTCCCTTGAGAAAGAGACCTTACAGAGTCTCAAGAGTCAAGAATGATTTTATGGAAGAACAAATCAAGGAACTGCTTCAACAAAAAATCATTAGACCTTCCATTTCACCATGGGCCTCACCTGTTGTGGTAGTAGATAAGAAGGATGGTGGATCTCGGTTTTACATTGATTATTGTGGTCTTAATTCTAAAACTCACCTTGATGCATATCCAATGCCCCATATTCCAGATATACTGGATTCTTTACAATGAGCCAAAGTGTTTAGCACTTCAGATTTGAAGAGTGGCTACTGGCAAGTAGAGATGGATCCTGCAAGTGTGGAGAAGACTGCAACCATAACCGCATCAGGGTTATATGAATTTTTGTGTCTTCCCTTTGTCTTAAAAATGCAGCTGCCTCTTTCCAATGTTTGATGGAACAAGTTCTCAGAGAACACCAAAACAGGTGTTGTATGGTATACATAGACAACTTCATTCAGTACTCACCAGACATCCAAGCACACCTGCAACATCTCAAACAAGTATTCAATAGTCTGTACACTGCCGGTCTCACTCATTCTCAAGAAATGCAATTTCATCTGTTCATCACTGGACTACTTAGGTCACACAATCACTGCTGATGAAGTCAGTCAAAGTACCTGATGTTTTGTAATGGACACATGCAGCGGAACCAACGGCCATCCTGATGCACACACCAGCAAAACACGGTTTTAATCCGATCACTTGTGACCTGCCAAAGGACTTATCACAGATTGCTGTTGAAGAGAATAAAGACACAGAGTGCAATGAGATCACAGTAAAAGCCAAAGATCAATATACCACCGATCTTATGAGAACTTTTTTTTTTACACTAGAACATGGGATCAATAGAGGCACGCTGATAAAATTTTATCATAGTTCATAGTTGTATGGAAATGAAAGTGGTTTCCATTTAACCCATTCTTTTTCATCAGCATTATTATTTGTGATTTGAATAAAATGTATTTTGTGAACAAGAGTTCCTCTTTTGCCGTGTTATAAGACAGGTTTAGGGGGCTTTCACTTTAAAATATGCAATCCTGTTGTCACATTTTACAAAAAAATTATTGTCTGTTTTGCTTACAACTACACACCTTTCACTTTTTGAGACTAAAACAATAGATGGATTCTTAATTAAAAAGCGAAACAACAATAAAACAGTAAGATACAATGACAAACTAGCTTATAAACATTTATTAACAAAAACAAATAAGACAATGCATGCCAAACATCCCATGCTGTATTATATACCGACTAATAAATTACGGAACATTTAGCAAACACGGAGGAATCAAATAAAATAATAAAAAAATAGCATATTGTTAGGTAAACAGCAAAGATAACAAGTTCACCTTCTATGGTTTAAGAAGCAGTCATTTACTTTAGCATAAAAACCATTCATCGCTTCCTAAATATTCATGTAATTTCAATATTCATGTCAGTGTTCAAACCATGCTGTATACTCAAAGCGCTGTGCAGTACAAATGAGTTAAAACGGTTTCGCTATGCTTTCAGCTTTGTTTGCCATTTGATGTTTCCCATATGCAACAGAAATGGCAAAGATTGTGAGCTGCACACAAAATTTAGTCGCACAGGCAGGAAAAAAGGTCGCAGTCTGGAGCCATGCGACATGAGCATCAGAAAATTGTGTATGCATACTTCTATGCCCATTTTGTGCAAATGCAATGTCTATAAATGAGACTCCAGAACCTATGGCTGCACAATTAGGGTAAACGTACCTATTAAGCCACAATGTACAATAAGATATTTTTAGTGTACAAGTTATTGGTTTCAGTACAAATATTATGTTATAATAAAGTTGTAATCCCTCACCCAAAAATATTTTATTTAATAATATTTTATTTAAATTATTTAAATTAAGATATATCATAACATTCAAAAGTCTAGCTGTGCTTAACCCTTATGCATTTCTGGGGACGTTTTCGTCCACTATGGGGTATTTTTGCCACAACTTTCTCTGTGTTTCAGCAAATGGAATGATTTTTGTGACATCTTATTTTGACACATATTTTTGGGAAAATGCTATGAAAATTTTCAAAAAGTCAACAATACATTGTGGGCAAATTCACTACCCTTTCGTTATATTCGTGGATGAAAACATCCACTAAATTAAACTGTTGTAAAAATGTATCAGATAAATATATATATTTTTTTTGCATACATCTATTAATCAACCTCAGTCCTGATCAAAACTACCAAATGTTTAAAAAAAAAATCCAAGATTTTACCTCTTTAGTTACCAAGTACTTATTTTCAATATAAAAAGTAATTATGGACTGGATATTTTTTTACCTTTTATCAAAGTCTTGGTTGGGCATGTCAAAGATTAGTAACAGAATTGGCTTTGATGCATTGTTAGTTTTTGAGAAGCATTAGATTTAAATTTTTTCTGCCTCATTTATTGTTTGTGGCTGTTTTTGCTCCATTGACTTCCATTATAACGACATTTTTGCATTGCAAAACCATGACACCATATAATCATGCTTTCTTGAATGTTGGTGGTTTTCCCTGTTGGGAAGAGGTAAAATTTGTTATTTTTACAGTTGATCACTGGGTGGGACCATTAACCCTTTAGATATGCCTGTGCAAAAAAAAAAAAAAAAAAAAAAAAAAAAAAAAGCTTAGTTTCTGGCTTCTATATGGAGTTATATGGAGTATTTAAGGGTTAAGATTTAAGAGTACAAGTCATTAATGCCTATTAAGTAATATATAAGTGTAAGATTACAATCTGACTTTGCTGCAGTCTGGAATTGAACTACTGGTTTCGTCTGGTCAGAGGAGAACTGCGAACCCAACTGAGCCTGGTTTCTCCCAAGGTTTTTTTCTCCATTCTGTCACCGATGGAGTTTCGGTTCCTTGCCGCTGTCACCTCTGTCTTGCTTAGTTGGGGTCACTTCATCTACAGCGATATCATTGACTTGATTGCAAATAAATGCACAGACACTATTTAACTGAACAGAGATGACATCACTGAATTCAATGATGAACTGCCTTAACTATCATTCTGCATTATTGACACACTGTTTTCCAAATGAATGTTGTTCAGTGCTTTGACGCAATGTATTTTGTTTAAAGCGCTATATAAATAAAGGTGACTTGACTTAAGACAAAATCTTATGGCACTTTTCCACTGCATGGTATGGTACGACTTGGTACAGTACACTTTTGGGGGGTTTTCCACTGGGTACGGTACCTGGTACCTGGTACTCTTTTGGTACCACCTCAGTTGAGGTTCCAAGTGAACCGTACTGTTACCAAAATGTAATGTTTAAACTCTTCTGATCACGGTTTGGCCAGAGAGAATAGTCACTACCTGCGTCACTGAACTTGTGACACAAACACAACAGAATTTCTACATTTAAATCAGCACAGTCACTGAAGGATAACACAACTGTTTTGAACGAGCGCAGCTTTTTTAATAACCAAAAAACTTTGTTGTCTGTTGTGGAAGTACAGACATTCCTCTCATTGGAAGATGAGGAGCAGATCCAGCGAGAGCTTGATGGGGTGACATGGAATTAAAAATAATTTTTTAGGAGTCGTGGTTGAAGAGGCAGCACAAATATAACAATGCTCTAAAGAACACTCAGCTAACTGTGCTCTGCAGCATCTGCACTATGCTACTAAAACTATCTTTTGGATCTAATGTAATTATTTTTCACATCCAAGTTCTAGTTTAAAATATGCAAAAGTCTGAACATTGATATCTTAATTTTACATTAAGTGCAGACACTTAGCTTAAATATCAAAAAAATTGCACATTAATGAGCTACTCTTTTGGTGAATGTTTTCAAGCAGTATTCAGAATGGCTGGCAGACAGTGTGAACACATGTAGACTCATGTAACTGTAACTCCGTGAATACTCAACGAAGAGATATGAGAGAGATATCTATAGAAAGCTTGACATGTCTACTTTTAAACTAAACAAGTGCTGCCGAAAACAGATATTATGTGCTAAAGTAATCCATATGAAAACAACGCGATGTCCGTTTTTCACGTCCAGACGGTTATGGTTAGATTAGCACAATTAATTTTAAGTTGTTGAAGTGGTAATTGTTAAAAGTAATGTTTTGCATGTAATATTTCAGACTTGTTGAGCTTGTGTTTTCATTATGTCCGCGCCAGGATTTAACTAACGTTACACAGAAGCCTGCTTCTGTGAGGAGGAGGCGGTTCTCTCAGCTTCTTCTGAAGAGAAAGAATGACAGGTTTAAGGCAGGCAGTGGTGAAGCCAGATGGGTGTCTAGGGTGGCACTGGACACCCCTGACATCTGATCGGCCACCCCTATAATAACTATGCTAGTATTTCATTTTCTTTGTTTAATCATACTGAAAGAAGCATTTATTTTAGCCACGAAATCAAGGATGTGACGCGTCAGTTCTAGTGTTCGCATCGCGCTTCATCGCATCTATTTCCAGCCTCTCGGAGCGGGAGTGCATTCTTATTAGCATGAAGTAAACACTGAAGGAACATCCTATCCATGTTGAAAGATACACTACAACTTACCGAATGTATAGTGTATCATGTAATCAGTCAACGAGTGTTTCAACCACGGAAAAACAGCAGCTAGAAGATATTAACAGCAGAAAATACACTCACTAGTGTCCCTAAACTAGTGAGAAAAATGTAATGCAAAAATTACATTTATATATTTACTCATAATTACTTTTATTATTATAATTAATAAAAATTTATAAATATAACATTATTATAAAAATTGTCTAATATAAACTTTGCTTGTATACAAAACAATTGCTAGGATAACTGTATAGTTTAGTTTAGAAAAATGTAGAAAAACATTAAGTGTACGTTACCAGTCAAAAATATATTTATTTACTTTATTTTTTTAAGAATTATGTTCTGCTCACCAAGCCTGCATTTATTTTATCCAAAATACAGCAAAAGCAGTACAATTTTATAAAAAATATTTTACAATTTAAAATAACTTCTTTCTATTAATATATTTTAAAACGCAATTTATTCCTGCAATTTTAAAACTGAATTTTTAGCATCATTACTCCAATCGCATGATCCTTCAGAAATAATGCTAATATACAGATTTGCTGCTCAAAAAAGTAATTATTATCCTGTTGAAAACAGCTGAATATAATTATTTCAGGTTTCTTTGATGAATAGAAAGTTCAGAAGAACAGCATTTATCTGAAATAGAAATCTATTGTAACATTATAAATGTCTTTATCATAAATCTTTGTTAAATAAACGTATACATTAATATAATTCCCATTGTTTTATACCAGGTTGGAATTATACACAGATTTTCTGTCATGGACCTCCTGAATTAGCCTTGGCCACCCACTGTATAAAACTATACCTCCGCCACTGAAGACAGGTAAACTTCATAATTCCATCTCAAAATCTCAAAAATTATAATACTTAAGACAGGTAAAAAAAAAAATATTTACTGTACATGTACTCAATACTTGGCAGTGGCTCCTTTTGCTTTAATTACAGACACAATTCAGCGTGTCATGGAGGTGATCAGTTTGTGGCACTGCTGAGTTTGCTGCCCAGGCAAGCACACCAACACCATGGTCATTTAACCAACTTTTGGTGCTTTGACATTGCATCTCAAATCATCACAGACTGTGGAAGCAGACTGTAAGACCTTGGTTTCCTAATGAAATACAAAACTTGCTCTCATCTGAAAAACGTTCTTTGGACCACTGGGCAACAGTCCAGTTCTTCTTCTCCTTAGCCCAGATAAGACACCTCTGATGTTGTTTGTGGTTCAGAAGTGGCTTAACAAGAGGAATACGACAACTGTAGCCAAATTCCTTGACACGTCTGGGTGTTTTGTCTCTTGATGCTTGGACCCCAGCCTCAGTCCATTCCTTGTGAAGTTCACTCAAGGTAGTCCAAAATGCAGCAGCTAGAGAAAATATGATCATATTACCCCAATTTTACAGTCTCTGCACTGGCTACCTATTAAGTTCTGTATCAGTTACAAATTATCATTACTTACCTATAAGGCCCTAAATGGTTTAGCTCCTGCGTACCTAACTAGCCTTCTACCACGCTACAACCCATCACGCACCCTAAGGTCACAAAACACTGGACTTTTGGTAGTTCCTAGGATAGCAAAGTCCACTAAAGGAGTTAGAGCTTTCTCACATTTGGCTCCCAAACTCTGGAATAGCCTTCCTGATAATGTTCGGGGTTCAGACACACTCTCTCTGTTTAAATCTAGATTAAAAACACATCTCTTTCACCAAGCATTCGAATAATGTATCTCTTAAATTGTGAGTGTAGTTGCATCTGATCAAATGCACATTCTTATTCTTTAGCTTGGGTAAAACTAATCCATTTACTTTGTTGGATCATCAGCTATGTTAATGATGTCTCTGTTTGTTTCTCTGTTTTACAAGCTCCAGTCTGGATCCAGAACACCTGAGAAGAGATGATGCTGACCCTCAGAGGACCTCAGATGATGCTAACCCTGAATCAACAACAGAACTAACAATTATTGCCACAAGTGTGACTGCATCATATAATAATTATTCATTATTAATAATGATCATCGTCTAGCTGTCTACGTCTTGTATTAATCCTGTCATACGTGCACAAACTGACAGTCACCAATTTTAAGCTACTACTAAATATTGTAGAAACATAATTTTCTGTAAAGTTGCTTTGTAACGATTTGTATAGTAAAAAGCGCTATACAAATAAAATAAACTTGAATTTTGCTTGCCAATTCTCATAAGGCTGCGGTTCTCTCGGTTGGTTGTGCATCTTTTTCTTCCACACTTCTGATAACTTTCTGTTAACATGCTTGGATACAGCACTCTGTAAACCTCCTTGTGAAGGGTGTCAATGATTGTCTTCTGGACAACTGTCAGATCAACAGTCTTCCTCATGATTATGTAGCTGAATGAACCAAACTGAGAGACCATTTTGAAGGTTCAGGAAACGATTGCAGGTGTTTTGAGTTGATTAGCTGATTCGCATGTCACCATATTCTAATTTGTTGAGATGAATTGTTGTTTTGTTTTTTTGTTAAATGTGAAACTAAATCATCACAATTAAAAGAACCAAATACTAAAACTACTTCAGTATATGTTCACTGAATTTATTTAATACACAAGTTTCACAATTTGAGTTGAATTACTGAAATAAATGAACATTAACTTTTCCATGACATTCTAATTTATTGAGATGCATCTGTACATCTTTTATAACAAACTCATATGATTCTATTGTCAACAAGCACAGGGACTCAAGATGCCTCTGTCTTTCTTATTTTTGTTTAAATTCACTGTTAATACATCTATATTTTTTGACACATTTTTATGTAATTTTTTAATGTAAAGTTCAATTCTGAATACATTTTCATAAGATTGACATTGCTTCTTCATGTTGTTTTGTTTTTAAACTCTGAACACATATCCATGAGGAAAGCAGTTCATCACTAAAAGCACTGATTCTCTCTGAAAATCTCGTTAGAAAGTTAAGCTTGTACACAAACCTTAGTCTGTTTTCTTTTTAATTTGTTTGTTTTATTGTTTTTCAAATGGTTAACTTGTGTGGTCTTAATTATAGGGGTTTGTAAAGATATGATTTAGAGAGAGTATTGATTTGGAGCTATTTAGTATTGAACAGGGTGCGGGTAATGTGTCCTTTTAAAATATTATATTACATAGTCAATATACAGGCATTATAAAAGGTTAGAAACTATGATCCAATCTACATGCATTAGCTGTAGAAAAAAAAAGCATTAGCAGGAGCTTCTCATATGAGACCACTTTCAGTAAAAAGACAGAAGTAAAATCCCTCTGGATCCACTAATAATGCTTTAAGTGTTTGAGTTTGAGTGATGGAGGTAATATACAACTGGGATTTTAGTAAATCTCATTTCCTGAAATGAACCAAGGACCTTTAAAAGCCAACACCCTTAACCACTACTGCCACAACTCTCCTGTGAATGCTCCTTGCATTAGTGTCTACTGTCTTCAGTTTTTCTTAGGTTAAGAAGACAATTGTGTGATACACCTTCACTGAAGCTTATGGGTCAGATAGCCATGATAATGAGTTATATATAAATATACAAACCTTTCTGTATGTATGTGTGCATTCATAATTATTTTTCACACTCTTATTGTATTTATTATTGCCTTAATTCCATTGGTATACCCTTGTGAAAAAGAAATGCACTCAAGTATACTTTAATAAAGTGTACTTGTTGCAGAAATAATATACTTTAAAAGAACACACATAAATGAAAATTAAATGTTTTTTTCACCACTTACGTACATTGTATTGTATCACATTTTAAAGTTATATTAAATGCAATAAGTTGAACTTTTGAGTGATTTTTTTGAACAACTTAAGTGGCACTTTTTAGTACATCTTTACATATACAATTATACAGTATGTACCCAATTGCTTCTAGTGTCTTAAATATGCTTAAAGTGTACTATTAATGTATTGACATACAATTAATGTGAACTAAGATACACTTTAATATAAGTTAACAATACACTTAAGTGTGAATTAAATGTAATATATTTGACCACATAAATGCATATTATTTGTAATTAATTTCAAATATATTATGATTTAAAATTACATTAACTTTTGAGTGATATTTTTGAACCACTTTAGTGGGACTTTAGTATATTTTATATGTGATTTGAAATATGGTAAATATGTACTTCTAAATAAGCAATTAATGTGAACTAAAATATACTTCAATGCCATATATGTCTGGCAATGAAGTTGAAATTTAGTATATTAAATAATAATAATAATAATAACCTCTTAATAACCTAGTTACAATCAAAGCAAAAAACACAAAATGGTAAACCCTCTACATTTAAACCCTCTGCATTTATTTACAGAACAATCTCTACAACAAATACACAAAAATGCCTTTTGCTGATGCACAAGAAAAACCTAAAACTACACTTCAACTCACTTATTAGAAAGAGTCTGGAGAACAATGCTAGTTTCACTATCAAAGAAAACATCATTCTGTAAGATGTGTTAACCTGTTTCCTCATCGGGGACCTAAAAATGTCTACAAGGTCAGAAAACAAGGATAGGATTGAAATATTTCTTCTAAAATCTTACTTCAGCATTAGTGAATGCAAGTTTGACTAAATTAATTAATTAATAATAAAAAAAGAACTCCAAATGAACTTGCTGGGACGTGCTGTCTGTCAATCTCCCAGAAGCTCTCCATCGGCACTAACCTTCAAGTCATGAAGCTGGACACCATCTCTCCACAGTCTGTGTGAACCGTAAATTGATCCAACGAGGCAGGAAAGTCCAAAAAAGTCAGTTGAGTGAAAGCAATAGACACAGTTGCTGTCTAAAGTTTACATACACCTTGCAGTATCAGCAAAACTTTAATAATTTAAGTAGTAATTGAGTAAAAGAGAGGTAGAATAACAAAAAAAATAAAATTACTACTCTGATGAGGCAGTATATTCAGCAAGGTGTGTGTAAACTTTTGACAACATCTGCATCACCTAAGAGCTGAATTAACGTTACCTCAATCATCAGGGCAACATCCCACATAGCAAACGGACTTGGCCCATATGTGGCCTCAAGGTGGCACTGCTGGGCTCCTATCAGCAATAGCATGTACCCTTTCAGCCAGAGCTGGGCCATGTGTGGCAATGATGGCACGGCGGGGATCCGGCAAACAACATGAGGGCCGATTGTTGATGGGAGGAGTGTGGCCCAGATCAGTCAGGTGATATGTGGCCCAAATCAGGCTAAGATCTGGCAACATATTATGACCCATGATAAACAAGATAAATACAATATTGCATGATAATGATTAAATGATCACATACATTTTAATGAAGTGTAGTATTGGTAAAAATGTAGTCTTTGAAATGGCATATATATATAAATTCTAAAACATATCCGACAGTGAATTATGCGGTTGCCTAAATTAAAGTCTGACCATATGATATACATGTAAAAAAAAAAGGGGGTACTGCTTTACAGAAAATGCTGAAAATTAATACAGTGTTTTCAGGGTTAATTGTATAAGCGCTTGGATTTAATAATTGCCTGGAAATGCCATTTGGGTTAATATTTGCTCTTATGGGTAACCATGGTTCATGTGGGGAAGTCGTGGCCTAATGGTTAGAACGTCGGACTCCCAATCAAAGGGTTGTGAGTTCGAGTCTCGGGCCGGACGGAATTGTGGGCGGCGGTAGTGCATGAACAGCTCTCTCTTCACCTTCAATACCATGACTTAGGTGCCCTTGAGCAAGGCATCGAACCCCCAACTGCTCCCCGGGCGCCGCAGCATAAATGATGAACACTGCTCCGGGTGTGTGCTCACAGTGTGTGTGTGTGTGTTCACTGCTCTGTGTGTGTGCATTTCAGATGGGTTAAATGCAGAGCACAAATTCTGAGTATGGTCACCATACTTGGCTGAATGTCACTTTCACTTCACTTCACTTCATTTTATAAGCAGCTCCGCTCGAGTCTGCGCCTGTGGCTGTGGAGTGCTCTATTAACTGCGAACAGATTACTTTCAGATGCACACTATAGGGATGGTTTGCAATTGATGTTTTACAGTTGTTCACAGTTTTAGTTCAAAGTGAACCTGTATAACTGTCTGGGGAAGTCATGGCCTAATGGTTAGAGAATATGATCCCTAATCCTAGGGTTGTGGGTTCAAGTCTCGGGCTGGCAATACCACGACTGAGGTGCCTTCAAGCAAGGCACTGAACCCCCAACTGCTCCCAGCTAAAGTGTGTGGCCGATGCACTTTATTCAGACTTTTATCTTGAGAGTCTGGCCCAAAACTCCTTCAGAACCTCTACATGGCGAGATGTCACATGTTGTGGAGCTGGAATCATCTCAATGACTTCATCAAATTGGTACCTGTGGATGTGATCATGAGAAGGCCAAAAAAAATCTGTTTGGTCCAACACGATGCACTTGACTTACACTTGATGCACTACACTTGACTTGAACACTTGTTTCGTCTGTGTCAAGGACAATGCCTGGGTACACGTCATCATCTTATTTCAGTATGAACCATTGTCCAACATCTGGATTTGCTAATTTCTCCACTTCCATGGGTTGTGGATTTTTCTGATTGTCTGCTGGCTGTGCATGCATTGGTATGTTCTGATCAAAACTGAAGGGCTGTGTGTTAAAGCATGTATAGTTTAGTTCTTTCTTGAACAAAACCAGCTGACATCATAACATATCAGCTCACCAGGAGCAAGGGTGACAACCTGATGTATTCTCATTGAAGAGGGCACTGCTTTTATAGGACTCTACATCATTTCTACAGCACTGTCAATTTCAGTGCTTTCCACTAAAAACAGTTCCACCGATGTATTCGTCTCTCTGAGGACTTCCTACAGTTGCTGTGCATCTTGGATGTCATGGCCATTAGCCACCAACCTGTCTGTAGCTCTCTTTAAATGCTCCTCTTACACCATCGGGGGCCCTTTCCCACGGCTTGATTCAAGAAAGTTCCATGTTCCATTGTGAATTTCTGTTGTAAAAAGCATGAAATTTCCTTTCTGTTTGTACTGAAGGTGGTCTAGCACAGGATCAAGATATTTCCAGATAGCAGGAGGACCTTTGTATCTAGAAGGGGAGATTGTGATGAAGCACATGGGCTCTTGTTGCTCTACATGCATTACCCCATGCAGTGTGTAGAGTGGCTTGCTTATGTGATGCCCCAAAGTCAACAGCTTGGATCTCAGCTTTGGAGTACGATTGTCCCCCCTCCCCACTCCCCCTCTGGCCTGCCTCACATATAGGGTTTCAGCATTCGTCCATCGCTCTGTTTACTTTGTGGATAATTTTGTGTCGTTTGGTCCACAGCCCTCTCACAGCCTGTTGTTAAACAGATGTGTCGCCTTAGTGGCGCGAAAATTTTCACGTAATCGTGCTGCTCGTATGAGGATGTTTGCAAGGTACCAGCTGAAGTGCAGCAAGGACTTTGCAGTTTTTAGTTTTTATGCATTTTGCACCTCTGCCGTAGACCAAAGCGACCCTTTCCCTGCCATGTTGGTTTTGGAGTGTCGCAAAACCGTGACGCAACGCGTCCTTTTCCATGCTCCGGCACGGTTAGCGCTCACACTGCATGCGAACCGCGCCCAAGTCCAACTGAACCTGGCTAATCGAGCCGCGCCCGGGCACGGTTCGGAGCACACACACTAGTCAAACGAACTTTGGTGGTCAAACGCACTCGGGCACGGTTCAAACTGGCTAGTGTGAGTACACCCTAAGAGTCTATTGTGTACCCTCAATAGTTTTCTTGACAGTTATCTTTACTGTTGGACTCTTCTTCATGTGATCTTTTTTTTCTAAAGCCTTGTCTTCAGTGACCCACTGTAGAAAATATGCTTTTGCCATCCCATCATACTGACTGGAGAGGGGGACACACTTTTGTTTGCATAAATCACATTCCCCATAAATACATGCCTTCCTAGAAGAATCAGAAGATACCATCTCAGCCAATCGCTCCACATTTGAAGTCTCAACCACCTTCAGCTGATTCTGCTTGTCAGCCACAAAGCTCAGATTCTCATGGAGCTTACACTGGCATGTGTCTCGGTCAGACATAGATGGGTGAACAACCCAAAAAGGTCTAAGAAGGCACTACAGAGAATAAGAGATATTCCCAATGTTCTCTGACAAAAATCTTCTGTGAAGGTTTTTCATGGTGTCCTGCAGAAACCTTTTCTGCATCTTGACCTTATGAACTGTGATTGTTTGTTTCCTGTAGTAATCCTGCTCACATCATCTCTCACAAAGAATGACTTCACTTTGCTTTTAAAGTCATCGTAATGTCGTTTAAAAGCTTTTCTTTCAAAGGCTGTTATATTTTTACTCTCCAGATGTCTCCAGCATTTGTTTGAAAATCCTAGGGTATGTTCAGCAAATTTCTGCAATTTGTATTTTCTAACGATTTTCCCTATTGTCACTTTTGAAGTTATTTGTTTGTCTTTTTCCTTTCTGGCATTATGATATTTGAGTTTGATGTCTGCAATAAGAGCTTCGTGATACAACACGGTCTTCCTAATTCTGGCGTTTACAGGGCAATTCAATAATAATGTTTTCACTTTTGACCGAGAAGATTTGAAGGACTTCTTCTGTTGCTGGACTCTCTTGTTTTACTTCGCTGTTAACCACTTTTGCCTGTCCAAGGCTTTCTGGGGCTGTTTAATTTCATTATGTAGCTTCTTTCTTTGTTTTCGTGATTGTTTTTTGCCTTCTTCTCTTTGCCTGCAAAACAAGTAATCAATCGAATTAGTCAGTCCAACATTGCCTTGACCTATGAAGAACCCCCCGATTCTCTGATGTTGGTTAATAGTCACATGGCATACAGATACAGATACACATACCCCATGGGTTTAAAAGCCACAGTTTGGGGAACTTGCATTAGACAATTACACATGCTCTAAACAAATTTTCTATTCTCTACTTATGATTCTTCTGCCTGTTGCAGTTCACCTTGACGATGGCTGTCATGGCAGCTCTGGCATATGTTCAGGACTTTGTGGTGGAGTGCTTATGTTTCTTAAAGGGGGGGTGAAATGCTATTTCATGCATGCTGAGTTTTTTACACTGTTAAAGAGTTGGATTCCCATGCTAAACATGGACAAAGTTTCAAAAATTAAGTTGTACGTTTGAAGGAGTATTTCTGTTCCAAAAATACTCCTTCGAGTTTGTCACAAGTTTCGGAAAGTTTTTTTCGAGTATGGCTCTGTGTGACGTTAGATGGAGCGGAATTTCCTTATTGTAATGATGAGACAGAGAGGTTCGGATCCATGTGCAGAACTTTTAATGAGAATGGTCAGACAGGCAATGATCAGCAACAGCGTCAGGTATATAGGGATAACCAGAATCGAAAACAGGAACAAGCAGATGTCGGGGGCAGGCAGCAGAGAATCAGAGTCGGTATAAACAATCCAAAGGTCAGGTACAGAGAGATCAAACACAAGGGAAATGCTCAGAAACAGTGTTGTGGGTAACGCGTTACAAAGTAACGCGTTAGAGTACTCTAATTACTTTTTTCCTGAAATTTGTAACTTAACGCGTTAGTTTCGTGCGTAAGTAATCAGTAACTTCGTTATTTAAAAAAAAAAAAGTAATCCGTTATTTTAAGGAAAGGAAAATGCCGACTGCAGCCTGCTTTTTGTCAGACAGTAGTCCTAGGTCTACTGTGCCACCTGCGGATGTACAGTATCAGCGGAGCCGAAGCTCTGTGATCGTAAAGTCAATGGCTGTGATGCGTCTGTGCCCTGCGCCTGACCCTGTGTGTGTGGTTTTTTTTTTTTTTTTTTTTGAACTCCCGGCAAGATAGCAGAGAGGACAGCGTTTGGTTTATGGAAGTACGCACATTATTTTCAATTTGTCAACGAAAAAGAAAAGAACATAACGGTAAAATGCACACTCTGCTTTGGTGAAAAGCTTCTGTCGACCGCCAAAAATTCTACCTCAAATTTAACGCTACGTTTTAATCACTACTTTGAAGAGTAAATGTAAGAGGACCGTGTTAAAGCGAATTTAGGCTTGTGACTGTGAGTGACACTTTAATAATAATTAGTTCGCCTATTAAGCGATTTGTCATTTGCCTGTGTGGCGGTGAAGGATTTAATTCGGTTTGTTATCATTTTTGTTTCACAGGCAGCTGTTAATTTCTGTTAGATCGTTGGGTGGCTGGTTGTTCATCATTTCTAAATGGATTTAAATCTGCAAGCCTGTTTAAGGTTGTGTTTACAAGCAAGCATAATTGTACTTTGATAACTGCATTATTTAAAGTTAAAGAAAAATCAGGAGTTTTCTTGTGGTGCTCATAATATACAGTAGCCTAGGCTATCCGGGCTGGGTAGGTGCAAATTTTGATTAATAATATGTTCTGTGATAATAAATAAATAAAACGCCATGTGGAATAGCCTAATGCTGACTGTCTTTCCTGTTATTGTTATCCTGCAGTGTTAATTTAGTCGGATGACTGACATTATTCATTGTCGGGAGTCACGACTTCTAGGTGCATTTAAAGGGGCCGGGGGCTGTGTGTGTCATGTGTGAGCCGCTGCAAACGGCTTTTAATTTTTGGTAACGCATGAGTACTCTAACGCGTTACTTTTATGAATAGGTAACGCTGTATCATAACTGATTACTTTTAATTGATGGTAACGTTGTAACCTAACTAACTACTTTCCAAAGTAACTATACCCAACACTGCTCAGAAATGACAGACACAGCAAATCAAGACTTCGCAGTGAGTGAGAGTGAGTGTGCTGCTTATGTGTGTGTGTAAATGAGGTGCAGGTGTCGCAGGGTGATTGTGATGCAGTGACTATGGGTAATGTAGTTTGGGTGTGGTGCAACAGATAAGAGGTGCTAGAGTCCGAGTGACATCTGGTGGTGAGTGTGGAATGGTCCTGATTGGAGTGCCCTCTACAAAAGTTCATGGGCACTCCATGTAATGATCGTGACATAGCCCCCCCACAAAGGAGCGGCTTCCAGACGCTCAAAACAATCTAGGAGGGTGGTGGAGCGGAGGCAGAACAGGGGGAGGGACGGAGGGCCAGGTCCATGAGGAAGTGGAGTGGTCGAGGACTGGGGCAGAGCAGGCAGAACTGGGCCTAACATGGAAATCAGGAGTCTCTCCTGGACCTGACATGGGAAACAAGGGCCCTTCCTTGGCCTGACAGAGGAAACAGGGACCCGCCGTGGGCCTAACTCGGGAACAGGGGTCCACCAAGGCAGAGCAGGTGGCGTGGGAGCCCACCAGAGTGGAGCAGGTTGAGCTGGAGCCCACCAGGGTGGAGCAGACGACCACCACAGCTGAGAAGAGGGGACAGAAGACCACCAGGGCGGAGCAGAGGACCACCACAGCCGAGATGATGGGGCAGAAGCCCACCAGGGCGGACCAGACGACCACCATAGTTGAACAGACATGACAGAGGCCCACCAGGGCGGAGCAGACGACCACCACAGTAGAGCTGATGGCACAGGAAAGCAAATCTGGTCAGGTGGGACTGAAACAGTGAACATAAACAGGTTAATAGCGGCCTCCGTGGCCGTGATGAGATGGTAGCTGGCCTCCGTGGCCATGACAGGACAGACGGAGAGTTGGTGTATGGTCCCCGTAGCCCTGACCGGAATGAATGACAGCTCATTGACGGCCTCCCTAGCCGTGACAGGATAGGACGAGAGCTCCGAGTTGTGACGAGGCTCTGGGAGTTCGGCTGAGATGTGACGAAGCTCTGGTAGATCTGTGGTGATTTGACTGGGTTCATGAAGATCAACTGTGACTTGACTGGGTTCATGAAGATCGTTGGTGACTTGACTTGGTTCACGGAGGTTAATGGTGACTTGCCTTGGCTCCTGAAGATCATTGGTGACTTGACTTGGCTCCTGAAGATCATTGGTGACTTGACTTGGCTCCTGAAGATCATTGGTGACTTGACTTGGCTCCTGAAGATCATTGGTGACTTGCCTTGGCTCCTGAAGATCATTGGTGACTTGCCTTGGCTCCTGAAGATCATTGGTGACTTGCCTTGGCTCCTGAAGATCATTGGTGACTTGCCTTGGCTCCTGAAGATCATTGGTGACTTGACTTGGCTCCTGAAGATCATTGGTGACTTGACTTGGTTCACAGAGGTTAATGGTGACTTGACTTGGCTCCTGAGGATCAACTGTGACTTGACTTGGTTCACAGAGGTTAATGGTGACTTGACTTTGCCCATGAAGATCATTGGTGACCTGACCAGGTTCTTGGAAATCAACGGGGACCTGATCAACGGTGACTAGCCCTGACTCTGGAGGGTCCACTGGGAACTGACTCGACTCTGGAGGGTCCACTGGGAACTGACTCGACTCTGGAGGGTCCACTGGGAACTGACTTGACTCTGGAGGGTCCACTGGGAACTGAATCGACTCTGGAGGGTCCACTGGGAACTGACTCGACTCTGAACGGTCTGTGGAAACCTGAGGCGCATCTGCTTCGGGCACTGCCTCTGGAACGGCCTTGAGCACCACCTCGGTAACGGCCTCGAGCACCGCCTCGGCCTCTGGAACAGCCTCGGCAGCAGGCACCGCCTCGGCCTCCGGATCAGTCTCGGGCACCGCCTCGGCATCGGGCACCACCTCGGTCTCTGGAACAGCATCGGCCACCGCCTCGACCTCTGGAACAGCATTGGGCACAGTCTCGGCATCGGACACCACCTCGGTCACCGGAACAGCATCGGTCACCACCTCGGGGACGGCAGCGGTCCGCTCGGGAATGTCCTCCTGGACGGCAGTGGCCCGCTCGGGAACATCCTCCAGGCCTTGAGGAACAGTAGGCGCCAGTCTCCTCCAAAATTTTAGATACCAGTGAAATTCTCAATTACAATTTCGATACCACAACTAAAACTACTAACTAATATAAATTAAAAACAAGTTAACATTCATTAAAGGACAAGTTCTGTATTTTACACTAAAAGCCCTGTTTTCAGATAGTTAATATTGAAATTTGGACACATGCTGCTGGCCCGAGTAATTTTGGTTTCTGTGGTAGTACCCCCCACCTCCACAATGGTTGCATAGGTGCACTGGAACTATCCTTCCTAAAATGCATTAAACTTTCGTTTACAAAGAGTAGTCAGGGGTGTTCACTGATATGTTCACACAAAAATCACTGCAAAAGATGCTTTCCAACAAGTGTTTTACCATTCGTTGTAAAACTGTGGACCTATTTTTCCAAACGCCTCATGCCCGTACATTCTTCATTTGAGAGCTTGAATAATAGACACTCCAGCCCAAGAATACTAACAACCCCATTTCCGTTTCCGGCGGCAGAGTAATACCGTACCTCATAGCACATCCAATACAAGTCAATGGAGTAGGACAAAAACTACGATAAAACATGTTGGAAAGCATCTTTTGCAGTGATTCAGTGCAAAAGATGCAGTGAGCATATCAGTGAACACCCCTGACAACTCGGTGAGTTTCAAGTCTTTGTAAACGAAAGTTTAATGCATTTTAGGAAGGATTGTTCCAGTGCCCATATGCAACCATTGTGGAGGTGGGGGGGTACTACCACAGAAACCGAAAATACTCGGGCCAGCAGCATGTGTTCAAATTTCAATATTAACCATTCTATTTCATCAGAAACAATCTGAAAACGGGGCTTTCAGTGTAAAATACTGAACTTGTCCTTTAAAAAAAATAACAAATAATTAATCTACAATATATATATATATATATATATATATTGTATTTTTCGGACTATAAGTCACACCTGAGTATAAGTCGCATCAGTCCAAAAATACGTCATGATGAGGAAAAAAACATATATAAGTCGCACTGGAGTGTAAGTCGCATTTATTTAGAACCAAGCACCAAGATAAAACATTACCGTCTCCAGCCGCGAGAGGGCGCCCTACGCTTTCAGTGTAGACTACAGGAACACTGAGCAGCATAGAGCGCCCTCTCGTGGCTGGAGACGGTAATGTTTTCTCTTGGTTCATCTCTCTCGGGTCATGTCAAATGAATTTTAATAAATAAGTCGCACCTGATATATATATATCAACATTCTTCAAATTATCTTCTTTTTGTATTACCCTCTTGAGACCCAGCCCATTGACTTATGTCCACTGTAGTGGACATTTGAGTTTCATCCCTCTCCTTGGAATCTTTTGTGCAAGTCTATTAATTCCTGCTGTACTGTACAGAGGACATCCTGGGCTTTTCAGTGATATGTTATTTGATTGGCTTGAAAGCAATTTACCTAATGGCTGTTGATGACTATTTGAATTGAATTCTGCCAAAGTGCGCGCTTGTATGTGTTTGTTAAATGCTTATGCCAGTAGGTCTGCTCATGTCTGAAAATAATATATAAAGAAAAAAAACTTACATTAAAACATTAGGATATAGCGTATATTTCATTATAAGCATATATTTTTTTAATTTATGTAAAAAATAAAATTTTACAAACTGATAAAGTTTTTTTATTTTTTTTTATTCAGCATGTGGTGCAGGACGCATTTGAATTTGTGATGGGCCGCAGGTTGAGAACCACTGCTTTAGATCAAACATTTTTAAATCGTCCACAGCTGAGCTTTGCGGGAGGCTGATCTGCACCAGATAGCGTGAAGTGAATGTAATGAACAAAGTCGTTTTCAGATGCAATAAAAAGAAAAAAATACCATGGATAACCTAGATTAGTCCCAGGCTCTTTTTCTGAAGTAAAATAAATATAATTACTTTTAACCAAGAGTAACACATTTTAACGGATTAATCACCTATTTTCATTTGCTGAATGTTTTCTTTATTTTTTAAACATGCAAAAAAATATACGAGTCGTGTATACGTTGTATTTTAACTGATTAATCACCTATTTTCGTTTGCTGCACGTTTTTTTTTTAAACACGCTAAAAAATAAATCAGTTTGTGAGAGGAAAAAAATTGTCTATAAGAAAATATTTTACAACAAATCCTTTAAGTTTAACAAATTTATCAGAACAAAACAATAATTAAAAAATATAATTCTAATGGATAAATATAATTGCAGTATATAATAATATAGGCTTAGTAATAATAATAAAAAAAAGATAATAATTTAAAGCTAAGCATAAGGTAAGCTTGGGCTTTCTCAATCGGGAGAAATCAAATGTTTCCATATTTGTGATGTTGCCCATTTGAAGCTTAACTATTATTCATGAGGTAAATAGGCTGTGTGCGTTTCAGTATCGATGAAAAAAAATCATAATTAACAATATGTCAAAGTGCTCACGCCGAATGTCTGGTGAACGACTGCTGTTTCCAGTGAAAATGTGCGCGAGGCACCAGCACGATCAAACAGCTGAAACAAATAATACTTAATTTTTGGTCCACATAAGGCATAATTCAAAAATGCAAAGTGTTGGTAGTTTATATAGAGTTAATACTGATTATTGCTAAATGCTGGACCGTTCCCATTTCGCTCTGCATATGGAACCTGAAGATTTTTTTAAACCAATAATGAATCGAAATGAAAATAAAATTAAAACATTTAGCTTATATATATATATATATATATATATATATATATATATATATATATATATAGGCCTTATATTTATTTACTGTTTAATAAAAATAGCATACATATGATCCTTTGTGTAAAAGTTCTTTTTAAATTTTTGTTTAGTGAAAGTGAAAGTGAAGTGACATTCAGCCAAGTATGGTGACCCATACTCAGAATTTGTGCTCTGCATTTAACCCATCCGAAATGCACACACACAGAGCAGTGAACACACACACACTGTGAGCACACACCCGGAGCAGTGGGCAGCCATTTATGCTGCGGCGCCCGGGGAGCAGTTGGGGGTTCAGTGCCTTGCTCAAGGGCACCTAAGTCATGGTATTGAAGGTGGAGAGAGAACTGTAAATGCACTCCCCCCACCCACAATTCCGTCCGGCCCGAGACTAGAACCCACAACCCTTCGATTGGGAGTCCAACCCTCTAACCATTAGGCCACGACTTCCCCCACTGTAGCTACAGTCTTTAGTAGACTGTAGCCTAAGACTATCCTACATTAAAAAAATTAACAAATTGTAAAAAAAAAAATTATGTTCTTTTTTTTTTATGTTACAATGTTATATCATAATGTTATTGTTGTTTTACTTACTGCTATCTCATTTTATAATTACATTCATTTCACAATCTGTCCCTTTGCGCCACCTGGCGGTAGTTTCATGAATGATTTCAACACGCGACTGAATTACAGCGGCGGTAAGGCCCAGATAGGCTGGGCACCTACAAACACCAGACTGTGTCAGCTACAGCCGAGTATTCAGGCAGAATTATTACTTGTCTGTTATTCGTTTTTTAAGCCATTATCTGAGCCATTCCGAATAAGGTATTCGGCTTCAGGCACAAGCCTAATTATTACATTACATATTTTATTTTTTACATGAAACATAGATAAGGTCATAGAAAGTAACAGCTCCACGCAATATTATAATTCTAAAATTTACGTCGTACTTGCAAACACTTTGTATGCATTATGGTTAATGCATGCTGGAGTAGTCGATAGTTTCTGATAGCGCTTGACTAGTCTATCCGAGCCCTAGCACAGTATGACAAAAATTTTGCTGTATTTATGTGCGCATGCCCAGTAGAGCCAAACATATCCCTTCTAGCCTTAACCGTGCGCATGCGTCATATCCCGAGCTTTGCGTGTGTGTGCGCTGTGCCAAGGCATCAGTCATTTAAAGTTTTGACCACAATAATACTGCTTTTGCTGACATTATTTTCATTTCATTTACTTAGACATAAAGTACATAAAAATTATTTGACCTTACATCTCCAAACTCTGTTCTAGAAGGGCCAGTGTCCATAGTTTAGTTCCCAGGGTCAGACTGGGGGTAAAACCAGTACTCATTAGCAGGGCCCCAAAAGAAGAGAGGGCCCTTGAAAAGTATGAATCTGAAATATTTTACCTGGATATTTTCATGGGTGGGGGGCATGGGGGCACATCAGGACTGCCTATGCATAGGGCCTAGGATCTTGTTTAACACTGCCGGTTAGCTTCAACCCTAATTAAACACACTTGAACCAGCTAATCAAGCTCTTACTAGACACACTAATCTTCCAGATAGGGCCAGTTGGAGCTAAACTTTTCAGGACATTGGCCCTCCAGGATGTAGTTTGGAGAAACCCTGTCCTACTGAGTTGTTACTTTGCACATGCTTTTTGATCATTAATGTAAAATATTTTTTTTAGAATAGGAGATATGCTGTTTCTCGCATCACATACATTATCAGTAGTTAAGTATGTGGTTGTGGTTTTGAAGAAGATTATTTTTCTCTCATTTAGACTCGGCCTTTACTCTGTCTCTACTAGTCCTGCACTTGGACTTGACTTGGACTCGACAAAGCTGGACTTGACTACAGCTCTAGTGTGTACACTCAACTTTGGGACACAGCTCACGTGTGTAGAGCAGGCATTCACTAAATTCCAGGGGTTTCATTACCACAACGTTAAATAGGTGTTTCTGAAAGGTCTTGGTAAAACGCATACTCTGACTTGTATAGCTCAAAGAGGACAGTGAATCCTTTTTTACTCCGATTAAGAGTAATATTAAAAGGATTGGGGAGAATGGCAAAATAAGGTTAGAAAACAAAATAAATTAGCAAGAAATAGAAAATGCCCTGAAATAAATGAAAAATGGGAAGTCACCTGGAATTGATGGCTTGACCTCGGAATTTTCTTTTAGTTTTTTTGGGAAGATATCAAAGAATTGTTATTGAATGCATTTATAGAATGTATACAAGAAGGATGTCTTACTCCAACAATGAAAACTGGCATAATAACTCTACTCCCCAAAACAAAAGAAGATATAACGAATTTAGACAATTGGAGACCTATTACGTTTCTTCTGCAACGATTATAAGTTATATATGCAGTTAATATATGCAGAGAGATTGAAAAATAGTAATTGATAAAATAGTAGATGAAACTCAGTCTGCGTTTATAAAAGGTAGAAGTGTACATAATAATGTGAGATTAATATTGAACATGCTGGACTATCTGCCTATTTTGGAATCGGAAAGCCTGATTTTATTTATAGACCATTTAAAAGCTTTCGATTCTATAGAAGGTTTTTTTTTTTTTTCACGTTACATTTTGGATTTCTGAAATCATTTTTGTTCAGTGATCAAAATGTTCTATAATGATATCTACAGTTATGTCTCCTTAAACCCAGGACTAACACCTAGAATAAATATAACTTGCGAGGTCCAATTAGTCCCAAGTTGTTCATTTTATGTACACTGCTATTAGCATATGTGATATTAAATAATCCAAATTTTCAGGGTATACAATTTTTTGATTACGAATTTCGACTCGGTCAGTTTGCAGACGACACTGTCTTCTTCCTTAGGGATAATGACACAACAATATTGAGCTGTACTTTGTTATTCATAATGATCTCATGTTTATTACTAACCCAAAGGTAGGAGTTTTACAAATTCATATAGATCTGACCGAAAAGGGGCGGGGTCTTTTTTTTTCCCTTTTTTTTTTTTTTTTGCAGTGTTTGTCAAGTCCAAAATGTCTTTTATTATTCATGACTTAAAAATAAACAGTCCTGTACCCATATCCCTTATATGAACTCCTGTGCTGTTCACTACATTTATGTTCTACATAAAACTATTTGAAACAAGATATTGCAATAATTTTAGATGTATTTTTAAAAATTTTTACAAAATGTGCAAATTCAACTTACCGAAGTATCGAACAACTTTTTAAAAATTATTTTAACTCTAGTCAAGTTTAGCTTTTTTTTTTCTAGTTTTTCTAAAACGTATTTGGGTTATTTAACCCATCCAAGTGCGTGCACACACACACACACACACACACACACAGAGCAGTGGGCAGCTATAGACGGTTTCAACGGCATCAACATAAACAAACGTTAATGCGCGTGAGCGCTTTTGTGGACCTAACTTAACTTCCGGTAGACTCCAAATAGAATCAGTAACAACAGCCAAGTCCCTCTAGAGTAGATATTTTTTGATAACAAACAAAATGTGTTTTCTGTGTGGATCAGGCGGACTTAATGAAAATGCAAATTCATTATTTGCCAGCAGGAGATGTTTTAAAGCATAGACATAAAGCACCAGAAATAGGTTTCCCCAGTAACAGCTGTAAACAAAGCAGAGCTACACTCACACGCTGCTTTATCAGGCATATAACATGCAAGCCCTCCTTCAGAAATACAGCGATATAAAAACACCTGTGCCTCGCTTTGATATTTAAACATAAATGTAAGGAATTATTATTATTAAATGTAATTATCAATGAAGATTCGGGAGGAGCGCGTCAGATACTTAGCCTAATCATCACAGGTGGACCACAATCAAGTAATCAATCCCACAGTATAAATACCGCTGACTTACCTCTATCCATTGACGGTTTATCAGCATGCTGGTTCGCCTCGTCAGTCACCTTATCACAGACCCAATTTTCGTACCAACGAAGAGTGCTACACAGGGGATTTATAAGACCTGCTGCTTTTGCCGGACCCGAGATCATTTCTACCCAGCCAAACACGGCCGTTGAGCAGCATTAAGCGTCATCGCGACAGCTGCTATCCTCGCCAAGCCACACATCGTGGCCAATAGACCGTGCAACTCCGAGCTTGCCTGCTCGATACACGATCGCGCCGCCCGAGACCGAGCTCTCGTAGAGCGCTGGATTGCAGCAGAAAGAATCCAACCACGGCTCAGTCTTTCACCACGGCGTTCCGGCCGAGTGGCAGTTTGAGGCCGCTTCCTCTAGCGGCGCGCAGACTAATACATTTCCAGGCGAAGACGCTAAAAAACAGGTTCTTCTTTTTCTTCATTGGATTTTTACGGCAGTTTGCATTCAAAGTGTTGCATCTAAAAGCAGTTTTGCGGCTAAAGTTTTGTTCCGTCTTCTTCTAGTAGTGTTTTATGGAGGTTTTGGCAAACCAACGTAAAGGTGCATTACCGCCACCCGCTGATCCGGGGTGTGGATTCCGCATAGATTTGGACTACAGATACACCGTTCCGTCGGATGATGATGCCACTTTTTAACCACGAAGCCAAAGGCATTAGGTTAGATTATTGTAATGCCTCGTTCTCAGGCCTTCCAGCTAAATCGTTGAGCAAGCTTCAGTATACAAATTCTGCCGCACGCTTGTACTTCTCCTCGCGAACACATTACACCGGTTCTTTCACAATTACACGGGCTTCCCGTAAACATGAGAATTGATTTTAAAATTCTTATCTTAACATACTAGGCACTTCATGGGACTGCACCTGAGTATTTTTGTGAACTCATCAGTCCTGATATTCCATCACGCTCTCTTCGCTCTACTAACTCTTCACTTCACCAGCCATAATGTGAGCTAAAGACCATGGGGGAAAGAGCCTTTTCATATAAAGCCCCTACGCTACGGTATGTACTTCTTCTGCACGTCAGATATGCACCTATGTTGGGCGATTTTTGTTGATTAAGTCACATTTATTCAAGACTGTCTGTCTTTAATGAATTATTGTATTGCTTTTGGCGTTTGTTCCTACAAATAAAATGCATTATTATTATTATTATTATTATTATTGTTACATTCGCCTTACCGCGCACGTTTAAACCTCGCCGAAATGATACAGACATAAGTTAAAAAAAAAAAAAAAAAAAAAAAAACCTTAAGTCTCTGGATAAAAGCGCCTACTAAATGCTTAATTTAATTAAAAAATTTCATTTCCATGCAAGTCTTCTGGTAGGACCAAATCATTTAGGGACCTATTTTACCATTCACTGGCGTGATCACTCAAAATTAATCTAAAACGCATCTGCCCTCGTGTTTTGATGCAGGATAGCAAGCATGAGTAAAATTACCATCGCCTTTTAAGGACCGTAATACGGAAAACCGGAAAGTAAGTCTCTTTAGAAACCACTTGGAAGCAAATAGCACATAACTGCCGTTAACCCATTTGCTGCAAGCATCGCCAACGGCCCCAGTCTATGTTTCGTTTTCACAGCACGTTAAACATCACTCTCTTACTTGATCTGGATAAGCCGCGCATCAATTGAAGTCCAAAGACTTTGGCTTTTATATCTGACCAATATTTCGATAAAACATAATTCCAGTGATTAATTTTCCATCATGTCAGGAAAACTATTCCTATTCCTGAACGGTAAACGTCAAAGTGTTAGCTCGTGGACAAATGTTGATCATGGATCTAGTCAGAAAGAATCATGAACAGAAACATCTTTATTTTGGGTATATAATTTCTGCCTCCATGCCAAAAATGGGGGGTATCTTGTAAGGGGTTAACGTTACTGCTATAATCATGTCTTTCGGTACAACGCCTTACAAGACTAAACATGCTCAATCGTTTCCAAAAGCCTCTGTTTCCACAGTCCATAATACAACGTGAAAACAGCGTTCCAAACGTATCCACTCGGGAGTCCGTCTAAAGAGCCCGGAGGCCAAATGAGAGGAAAGATGCTTTTCCAACAGGAACATAATAAGGTGGACAAGGCCTGAGGAATTGTCAAATCAGGCAACAAATTGCTAAGCTGGTAACACAGTAGGCTACCCATCCATTTTTAGCTTGCCCCATCAAATATTACTAACACTTTTTACTCTTCCCACAGCCAACATCTACAGCAGCCGAAGCAAGTAGCCTTTCATGTACCTCCTCACTGCCGCAGCAGTGTCTGCTCCCGCAGGGGCCTTTCCTGTACCTCCCCACCGCCGCTGCAGTGTCTGCTCCTGCAGGAGCCTTTCTTGTACCTCCCCACCGCCGCTGGAGTGTCTGCTCCCGCAGGAGCCTTTCCTGTATCTCCCCACCGCCGCTGCAGTGTCTGCTCCCGTAGGAGCCTTTCCCGTATCTCCCCACTGCCGCTGCAGTGTCTGCTCCCGCAGGAGCCTTTCCCGTATCTCCCCACTGCCGCAGCAGTGTCTGCTCCCGCAGGAGCCTTTCCCGTATCTCCCCACTGCCGCAGCAGTGTCTGCTCCCGCAGGAGCCTTTCCCGTTCTCCCCACTGCCGCAGCAGTGTCTGCTCCCGCAGGAGCCCTTCCTATACCTCCTCACTGCTGTGCAGTGTCTGCTCCCGCAGGAGCCTTCCTACACCTTCTCCCTGCTGTGCAGTGTCTGCTCCCGCAGGAGCCCTTCCTATACCTCCTCACTGCTGTGCAGTGTCTGCTCCCGCAGGAGCCTTCCTACACCTTCTCCCTGCTGTGCAGTGTCTGCTCCCGCAGGAGCCTTCCTACACCTCCTCACTGCCGTGCAGTGTCTGCTCCCGCAGGGGCCTTTCCTGTACCTCCACACTGCCGTAGCAGTGTCTGCTCCCGCAGGAGCCTTTCCCGTTCTCCCCACTGCTGTTGCAGCGTCTGCTCCCGCAGGAGCCTTTCCTACACCTAAATATATATAAAAAAAAATAAAAATACCACACATCACCTCCGCCCAAAGTCATGCCATGCATCTGAGGTTGCGGTGATAGCATCATGTATCGACAATAGCCAAGACGATATTAGGCCCATTCTCCAACCAACGTTTTTTTATAATAATCATTAGGCGGCCTACCTTAATTCGGCCTACCTTAATTAATCAAACCGCTCCGTTATCCCATCTCAGCACTGCATTTCCCGCTCGCCCGTGCCCTCAAAGGACGATGTGAGCCCGTAGGTTTAAAAAAAAAAAAAAAAAAAATCTCATTGGACAAGCGAGATGATCGTAGTGCCGACTACATGAACTAGCAGTATTTAAATATAGTATTTATACTTAATACCAGTGTATCAGTACGTCCGAAAGTATATATATATATTTTTTTTGATTATGGGCGATTCCATAGGCTCTTTTCGTGCACCTGCATGGTCAAAATGGTAAATGGTAAGCTCAGACAGTATAAAGAATCTTTCTCTTACTCCACCCATGCACGATTAAATCGTCGATATGTACCATCGATCTCACGTGCTGACAATGACCACATCGCCGATACATGGCACCCATTTGGGGTACACTGGCACAGGAAATCCTAATCTATTTTTGCACGCTTAATTTCGGATACTATGACTGCACCAAGATTTTTTCGGACTCATTATCGGAAGCAGCTCATTGGATTTGCTAAACAATTATCCAAGTAAGCCTCACAGCGTCTACCCTCGTAGACAAATAAATCATCCTTAGTATCGAACTCCCTGCCAGGCGCTGCAAGAGGGCTCCCGGTTGAACCAACCTTTGCCTTCTCCATTCAACTATTATAAATCATCCTTAGTATCAAACTCCCTGCCAGGCGCTGCAAGAGGGCTCCCGGTTGAACCAACCTTTGCCTTCTCCATTCAACTATCAGCAAAGCTTACTCGTTTGACAACGCAAATATTCAAATCCTGCCAGATGCTTTCCCACTTAATCAATCTTGGACTTTCCATCCAACCACCAGCGAAGCTTACCCGATTAAAAAAGCCACAAAAAAAAAAAAAAAAAAAAGCGACATTTACCTATCGAAAACCAATGAGTACATTGCAGCCCAAATAAATTTTCCCTTCGATGGCAAGATGCACCCATTCAATACCGCAAGTTACGCTTTCGCCGAACACTAACGGGCTCTTCGCAGATAAAACAATCTCAATTTTCCCTCCGATGGCTGGAGAGACTACCCATCTGGTGTCGCAAATTTTTATAAATATAATAAATGAAAATACAAATAAATATAGAAAATAAATAAATAAATAAATAAATAATAAATAAAAAGACACCAGATGCTGGCCATAGCCTCCCGACCAGATAACCTTACCTTTTTTCAATCCTATGGCCGGCAAGGCTTCTCTCTTCGATGCCAAGAGCTTGAGCTCCCATCGGATGCTGACGAGAGCCTCCCGGCCAGACAACCTCACCTTTTCCATTCTGCGGCCAGCAAGGCTTACCCGTTTGTTGCCAGGAGCTCACACTCCCTTCGGACGTAGGTGAAAGCCCCCGGCTACCTGCTTTGCCATTCTGTCTTACGTACGGAGAGGTTTACCCATCCAATGCATGGAGTCAGGGCTCCCATTGAATGTAGGTGAGAGCTTCCCGGCTAGACAACCTTACCTTTTCCGTCCTTTGGCCAGCGAGGCTTAACCGTTCTATCCGGGAGCTAAGCTCCTGTCGGACGAAGGTAAGAGCCTCCCGGCCGGACAACCTTTTCCGTCCTTCAGCCAGAGAGGTTTACCCGTTCGATTCCTGGAGCTAAGCTCCTATCGGACGTCGGTCTGAGCCTCCCGGCTAGACAACCTGACCTTTTCCACCCTCGGCCAGTGAGGCTTACCCGTCCGATGCGAGTGCTCCCATCGGACGCTGGCGACAGCCTCCTGGCCAGCCAACCACGACCTTACCGCGTGGTTTAGGTTACAAACCTACAAGCAAGCTGTTCAAATGCTGCAAGTACCAAACACAAAATAAACTCTCCTTCCTTCCTATGGTCTCCAAGGCTAACCCGTCTCTTGCCGGGAGTAGCAAACTCCCTTAAAACGCCGACGACAGCCTAACGACCACACAAACTTACCTTTTCCATCCTACGGCCTGCGAGGCTCACCCAGTTTTGTCCCCGCCGCACGCTGGCAAGAGCCTCCTGGCCACCTATCGTTACCTTTTCTGTCCGCCATCCGGAGAGGCTTACCCGTTCGATGCGTGTGCTCCCTTCGGACGCCGGCGAGAGCCTCCCGGTTAGACAACCTTACCTTTTCCTTTTCTATGGTCAGCGAGGCTTACCCGTTCGATGCGTGTGCTCCCTTCGGACGCTGGCGAGAGCCTCCTGGACAGACTTGCTTTACGTTTCCACTCTACGGTCGGCGAGGCTTACCCGTTCGATGCGTGTGCTCCCTTCGGACGTCGGTAACAGTCTCTCGGCCACGCAACTTACCTTTCCATTTGACGGTAGGCAAGGCTTAACCGTCCGACGCTACGAGCCTCGTCCTCTCGCCAAATCCTGCAAAAAAAAAAAAAAAAAGCTACCCTCAGCTACTCTCACATCTTTTAACCCCGTCTGGCGAGGCTTACCCGTTCGATGTTCTGAGTTAGAGGCCCCATCGGATGCTGCGAGAGTCCTCCCAGTCGGGTTTTCCTTTCCAACCCTCCCCGTCCGCCGAAGCTTACCCGTCTGTCGCGTGTGCTCCCTTCAGACGTCTGGCGAGAGTCTCCCGGACGGGCCTATGCTTGCCAGCTGCAAGTGAGTCTCATCCATCCGATGCCGTGAGTCGGGATCTCCCTTCGGATGTTGCCAGAGTCCTCCTTGTCGGCTAGCCCAAAAGCTTTTTATCTGCCAAACCGAGAGGACCCAGACGTCCGTCATCCTGAGTCTCAATCTCCTGACGGAGGCTTCATGGGCCCTCTCGGTCAGCGTTAGGCCCTTCACCCACTGAATAGCAGGGGCTATCAGCCAGTAGGGCCCGTACGCCGACACCGTGACCTATTCCGGTCGAGGCAACTCGGGTCCTCCCGGTCGGGCACCACAACCACGCTGCTCCTCCTCATCGGCCGGTAGGGCTCACCGTTCCAACGCCAAAAAGCTCCAGTTGAGCATCGGCCCGAGCCTTACCGACCGGGCGCCAACAACCACGTAGTTCACTAGCTGCAGCTGGTAGGGCCTACTCTCCCAACTCCCAAGTCGCTCCCTCCGGAGTACGTAGGCCCTTCCAGCCTGCCAACGAGACGACTTCTCAGAAACCAAATCAGCCCCCGCCAGTACTCTGCTTTTTTCGGGGGGCATTCTTTAAACTGGCGGCTGTCCTCTTCTACATTTGCCTTTTTGGGGGGTACTCTAGGTTCGGGCAATTCCCGAGCTCGGAGCCCTTCCCCGGACAGCACGCCAAATACGCATACCATACCTCAGCTAATTATATGTAAGCGTGAACTAGTGAAATGTAATTATCAATGAAGATTCGGGAGGAGCGCGTCAGATACTTAGCCTAATCATCACAGGTGGACCACAATCAAGTAATCAATCCCACAGTATAAATACCGCTGACTTACCTCTATCCATTGACGGTTTATCAGCATCCCTCCTCCACCCCATCTCCTCACTTCAAGTTCACTTTACAATATACGGGGAAGGGGGGGTACTCTAGGTTCGGGCAATTCCCGAGCTCGGAGCCCTTCCCCGGACAGCACGCCAAATACGCATACCATACCTCAGCTAATTATATGTAAGCGTGAACTAGTGAAACGTGCAGTACGTTACGTAACGTTACGTTACTCATGTTTATTTAACGAAGCCTTTTTGAAAATCGATCAGTTTTAAAATTGTTGCGAGTCTCCAAAAATAAATAAACGTATGGGAAACACATCCCGCAGCACAACCACCTGAGCCCAACTTCAGTCTACTCATCACCTTGACTTTAACTGCGTTTGTAGAAGGCACCGCAGCCAGACTGATATACACAACACAGACCGGAAGTTAACTTAGGTCCAGGCGCGTGCGCCCGATGAACCCATCTATAGATTCAGTGCCCGGGGAGCAACTGGGGTTCAGTGCCTTGCTCAAGGGCACTTCAGTCATGAGTATTAAGAGTGGAAGAGAGAGCTGTTCATTAACTCTTCCCACCTACAACTCCTACCAGCACCGAGACTTGAACCTGGTGGCTTTCTGGTAACTGGTCCAGCTCTCTAACCATTAGGCTACAGCTGCCCCCTAACCCTGGAACAGAAGCTGCTCTGGAGCAGGTTATATTGAGAGAGCTAGTTACTGTGGTCACTTTCATACCCTTAAGGCTCGCTTATCCTCAAACATACCTGGGTATGACACCAGAATACCCTGGCCATTGTTCTAAGGAGTTTGGGGCAGTCAGACTGGTGCAGCTACTTCCATAACAAACCCTAACAGGTTACTACACCATGGTTAATCTTTGTGAGGGCAGACCTCCAACTATGATTTTTGAATTGATATTCAGTATGATTTCTCACTCCAAACATTTAAATAATTACAATCAGGCGCACAAAATCGCTGAGATCCTAACCTTAACCCCGCGTGACTTCACTGAACTACAAATAACAGTGCCATGTTTTTCATGTTCCATTGATAGAAAGGCAGAGGTAATGTAGTTTAATGAAATGTGGAAAAATATTATCTCTTTTTTTTTAAACAAAGTGATAAGCATTTTCAACATCTGAGATAGTTGAGCGGAAGGCTGAATTTTTATATTTTACTAAACACTTTTTAAAACATGTTTACACCACCTTTCCATACATGTTTGAAAACGGTGTCAAATATTTAGTACTGCACAATAAGTAGATGTTCTGCCAATATTGTCATTGACACTATAATCAGACTTTGATTTACAGCCATTTGAAATATATATTTTAGTTTTTGCTCTTCCAAGAGCCTTTATGGACACCTGGGATGGAAGGACATTAAAACATACACAGATCTATTTTCATCATGGACAACAAACTGTGCTGACTCACATTTATATATCAGATTTATTTTTCTTTTTTTAAAGAAATAAGATCTACATTACACCCCAAATCAATGTATTTGTCAAGAATACAACAGTTTATAATTATGAAGAGAAAGTGCCACTTAAGAGGTCATCACATTTTCTCTTTAGCAATGTCAGGGTGCATGAAGAGAGAGGACTCAAATGCAGAGAATAATGCAACAGTTTATTTTAGAAAACAGAAAAATCCCAAAATAATCCAACGTGTGATGACACACACATGAGCCAAAAACTGGTGAAGCACCCAGAAGCACCCGTCCGTAAAGTCACTAGCGGACTCAGGCTGTGGAGACCACCACTGGTGCAGTACCCAATGGGACGAGGAAAAACGAGACAGAGGATCTCGTGCACGCGGCCAACGAAAGACTCCTCGTCTAGACGTCCTGAGCACAACCACGGAAAAGGTGAGGAACACAGACACACAGCACAGTCACAAAGACAACACAAAATCTACTGACAAGGGACAGACACAGCAGGGAATATAACGGAAACTGGAAACAAGCGACAGGACGACAGGTGAGGGCAATCAGCTCACGAGCTGCAGACACTGACAGGACACAGACAACAGGGAAGCAGATGGATCAGCCTGAACCTAAAACATGTTTCTGCTGATGTTGGTTTCCAGTAGCACTTTCTCCTGATCCAGTTTTCCCAGCACAAGCAGACTGATCTAGTCTTTTCTCTTAGGAATCACAAATCTGGATCTGCTGCTGGAGACTCTTCTGAAACTAGAAAGATCAAATCTCTAATAAAATGGTCAAATCAGTGTGAAATATTGGTGACTTCCATATGTTTGTATTATTATAGTCATTTAAACAACTAAACAACTTACAGTTGACAAGATTGGCCTTGCTGTTACTCCTCTTTAATTGTTTCATGATAAATTTCCCTCCGTTCTCCAACATCTTTCCTTCAATCTTCATCAGTAGTTGTTGTATCTGATCGTCTGATTTAATTCTGTTATTGAAACAGTGAAACTTTCCCCCACATTCAGTCATCAGTCGCTGGAGGTCTGCATGATCGTGTTGTGTCTGAGGTTCAGCGATGGTTTGATCCGATTCACATTCATGTGTGAACAGAATCATGATGTATTTCTGAACTTCAGGACCAAACAAACACTTGATATAATCCAGGATCTCCTGCTCATTTTGCAGAGGTTTCTCCAGAGGAACAGTGAGCAGAACTGAACTGAGACCTGCTGAACATCCAGAGACCAGCTGCTCTTTCATCTTCTCCAGCTGCTCTTCATTCAGATCTGGATCCAGTAGATCTGGACACTCAATCACAGAGACCTGCTTCCCTCTGATCTGAGTTACTTCCTCATGAATTTCAGCGTCATGCTTTAAACCTACTTTAAACCTCTTTTCTCCCAGTATTGTGTTTCCAGATGAGCTTTTCCCAGAACCCTTTCTGCCGATCAGAAGAATCCGGATCACTGGATCCTCTGCTCTGGAGCTGCTCTCTGACATCTCTGATGTATGAAATAATAATAATAATAATAATAATAATGATGGAACAAGGCCTCAGGTCATGCAGTCTAAGAGCAAGATGAGAACAATAATGTCTGTGTTTCACAAACAAGCTAACAGTTATTTGCTAAGTCTTTAAATGAGTCTTTGTTCAGGACTCTGAACTGTATTTCCAAGAACATCAAATGTGGAATGAACACTGTTATTAAACATAAATCTATATGGAGTTGCATTTTACATTTACATCTTGTTGCATTTGCATCAATTAAAAAAATGGTTTGTGAAATCTGCATAGAGAGGGAGCTTTCTGTGGTAACTCTTTAATGCTTTACACACTTTCATTAAACAATACAAATACAGTAGGACATATGAATTGCAGTTATATAGTTATATGAATTAATCTGTTGAATGTGTATGAAATTATTTCGCACCTGTAGCTGAGAAAGATCCCTCTGCCATCTTTACTGACTCCAAAGAAAAAAGACAGAGTATTAAAGTTGAACAAATAATACTCCTGATACGAACATGTCAGGAAACCCCCAGAGTTATATTCAGTTTGTCTTTCACTTTTGGTTTTGGGTGGTGAGTTGCTCCTCCTCCCTGCAGCTGCAGTTCACCCTCAACAGATTCACATGATCAAGACTTCAGTGTCAAAGACCGAAAGGAAAACTATGAGCCTCACTCTCTGCATAGACAACTGTGAAGAAGGTAAAAACTGCACACAATCTAATTATTATTACATTATTATTGTAATAAAATGTTCATAATGTAACAATTTTTCTCAAAATTTTATAATTGTTATTACATTATGAGGTCAAGATTTTATTTCATTATGATAAATGTATTACATTGTAAACTGATAAAAAAAAATATTTTAATGTTGTCATAATTATATAATTATAATAGTAATAAAGTATAAGCAGGCCTGTAAAAAGGACAAACAAAATATTTCTGCTATTATTTAGCCTTTGTGTACAATATATATACATCTATATATATATATATATATAGAGAGAGAGAGAGAGAGAGAGATGTGAACATATTATTTGCTTTGTTTTTTCTTTTCATATACAAATACATTTCTTTTTAGAATAAATTTTTTATACAGTATGAATGGATTCAGCAATCTTATGTCTGAGATAAATTTAGGTATTTATATAGAATAAATAAACTATAGCTGAACATTAGTGAGGGGATATAGTTCCTCTTAGCATTATGAAAAAATATATATATTTATTCAAATTCTGACTGCATTAGAGGTTGTCTAGTATGTATGCAGAGAGTGCTCCTTTTCTAATGTCAGATGCACTGAGCCTCATCTCAGATCATCGCTTCAGTGGACGTAAAGTCTGCTTGAACTGGATGTGTGGTGGCATATTTCCAACTGAAAGTGAATTGAGCAAAATTATTGCTAGGAACATTTCAGTTTTGCTCTTCTATGTCCTTGAACTGAAGGCATTTTTTATTAACAAATATGAAGAAGAAAAAAATCTAATACAAGTTTCCAAGGTCTAATGTAGTCTGGGATAGATTGTGTTATCTTCCTCAGGCAACAGTAGCACGAGCACAAGTTAAATGAACACTAATTCATATCAATACAGGTTATAACAGGAATGTACATCTGAGGATGTTGAAAAATAAACTACAACTTACAATTACACATCATTTATGTGGCTACCAGAGAAAAACATCAGTATAACAGCCTGTGAAGAATGTGTCAGTTACGTGACATGTAACTGAAGATAGAACCGTCTAATCATATCACCAAAATTATAAATACATTAGGCCTATACATTTGTGTAGAATATAAACAAACTTTTATAATAACCATCTAAATGATTATCCCCCGTGGCTTCACAGACAAAACTTAAGCTCAAATCAAAGTTAGATTTTTAAACTGAAAGAAACTTGCTCTGGCTGATCTTAAAATATATCAGTGCCTTTATTTTGACTCAAAATGCAGACCCGTTGTCACAGTTGGTAAACCGTGATCTCGGGGTGTTTGCACTTTGTGGTGAAGTCTGTGTGTTACGGGTCAGCACTGATTAGTTTGTGGGCGTCTCCGTTAGTCATCAGCAGCAGCTGTCACTCATTACTCATCCCTTTATATTGGCCTGTCTAGCGTCTTGTGTTTGTGAGAGCGTTGTTTCCTGTACTTCGTCTGATGTTTGTTTTCTTGTGTGTTTCTGCGTTGGATGTCCGTGTCTCCCTGGAACCCCGTCCACTCTTCGCACATCACCATCAGCATCCTCACTTACCTTCGGCTCGCTTCCCCACAGTTCCTGTGTCTTCCTCTCCTGCTGCCAACTCACCTCCGCCATCCGGATCCTTCTCTCTCCTGCATCTTCCTGGACTGTGTATTCCCTTCAGCGTCATCCTTGTCTCCTCTTTATGTACTGTATCATTGATTTAATTAAATATTGTTAACTCGCACTTGCTTCCTGCCACTTTCACCCAGTCGTTACACCAGTAATGATTTTTTTCTTCTTCTAAGGAACGTGAAATGTGTAAATAAAAGAGCTTATATTGTAAAATACACAGATCTGGTTTTCATCTCAGAAACGGAGGTCTTAAACAGCCTCTTTTACTAAAAAGAAGAGGTAATTTTAATATAACATCCGTGAATGTCTTTTGTCATATTAACATAAGATTTTACACTGTCTGCACTTTTTGCGGTGCTAAGAGACGGTAATGGTTATACTCATGTTAATTTGTTGTTGTCTTTTTCGCGGTTAAACTGAATGTATGTTAGTCTCCTAAAGGAAACGGCATTATGTAGACTAGCATAACTTATTTTGAGGCTGTTGAAGTGGTTACTGTTAAAAGTATGCTTTACATGTAATATTTCAGACTTGTCGAGCTTGTGTCTTCATTGTCCTCGCACCGAGAGTCAGAGACACAGAAGCTGTTTGTGTGAGGAGTCACAGACCTGTGTGTGTGTGTGTGTGTGTGTGTGTGTGTGTGTGTGTGTGTGAGGAGTCACACACTGTGAGGAGGGTGTGTTCTTCTGAAGTACGGGACAGACGGGTTTAAGAAGAGGAAACTTCAGAATAATATCAAGTTATCTTTATTTTTCCTAAGACTAAAATAATGCTTGTTTTTGTAGATGTTGAAATCCAGAGACAAGATAACTTCATTAAACAAATTAATTAAACAAACCAAGACGTTATACAACCACACAAAGTGTTGAAACTTTAACACCGATTATTTACCTGTCCTTACGGATGTGAATACACCTCTACCTGAAAATGGATAGTTTAATTAAATGTTTTATTTTTTCTAATGTGTTTCTCTTAGGCCACTGATGAAGAACAGGCGGTGACTGGGATGAATGCTGGTCAGAGAGGAGAATCTTCTTTCCCCTAAACTGATGCAGCGGTGGTTTTAAAGGAGGACGCTGCCCTGGATGATGTAGAAGATGTCACATGCTGTGCTGATGGGGTTTCTTCATGAATACATCAGTTAGGATAAAGAGATCATGAAAGTTAACAGTTATGCATGATCTGTATTCACGGACTATGAAACAAACTGTAAGTGCATCACTTGTAAAAACAATGTTAAATGCTTGTTCTGTGTTGTTAATTAGAAATAGAGTTAATTCATACACATTGTCATATTCTTTCACACACATGTCAGTTTAATACTATGATATCAGTGTTAATCTTGTGGTTTATTTGTGTACTGTCATGCCAGAATAGTTGGTAAAGAACCTAACTAATTGTACATTTATAGTGTTTTCGTATACTTTTATACAATATATAAAATTTACAAAAAAAGTCAATTCTATTCAACAAATGTTCAATGCTTTATTTATAAACTCTGTAGCTGTTAATGGCATACTTTAATGAATTTATTCTTACATACATGTTATTGACTGTTTTCAATAAATATTTACCTTTTGATAGTTATTATTTGTGTGTTAAAGTAATTTTAAAATGATCAAGATTTGTATGTTTAATGCGTAGCTCAATTTGGGTTCACTTTAGCCTAGCAATGTACTAATTTTTAACCATAAAAAGGCAACCCGGCATGCTGGGTTAAACATAATAACCCAACTGGTTGGGTTAAAATAACCCAGTAGTGATGTGTCGTTCGTGAACGAATCTTTTAGGTGAATGAATCGTTCTTGTTCATGTAATCCACTGACTCATATTTCTATTAACTATTAGCAGCGCATGCGCAGCTCGTGAACAGCTTTATTAAAACTCTAGTGACTAATAGTGACTATAACACATTAGATTACGTATAACCCTCATAAAACAATTGTAATGTTCTCTTAATTTACTCAACCTCAGACCATACAAGATATACAGTACTGGTCAAGTTTGGACGCATTACTTTTTAAAATATTTTCTGCTCATCAAGGCTGCATTTATTTGATCAAGAATACAAAAAAAAAAAAGCAGTAATGTGAAATATTACACTTTAACATAATGGTTTTCTGTTTTAATATACTTTTAAAATCAATTATTTGTGCGATCATTCCTCCAGTCTTCAGTGTCGATCCTTTAGAAATCATTCTGATATGCTGATTTATTATCAATTTTGGAAACCGTTAAGCTGCTTAAGATTTTTTTGGAAACTTGTGATACTTTTTTCAGAATTCATTGATGAAAAAAGTTAAAAAGAACAGCTTTTATTCAAAATAGAAATCTTTTCTAACAACATACGTCTTAACTATTACTTTTAGTCAATTATCACATCCTTGCTGAATAAAAGTACTGATTTATTTGTAAAAAAAATATTTCTTTATCTTGAAAATAGTATCACTGGTTATAAATCATAGATGGATAATAAATCATCATATTAGAATGATCTTTGACGGATCGTGATGCTAAAGACTGGAGTAATTATACTGAAATGAAATTATATATTAAAATAGAAAACCATTCTTTTAAATTGTAGTAATCTTTCACAATATTACATTTTTTCTATATTTTTTATTTTAAAAAAAAATGCAACCTTGATGAGTACTACTTTAAAAAATATAAAAAATGGTAATGTGTCCAAACTTTTGACCAGTACTATAGGTTACTTTTTTCTGTTAGCAGAACATTAAAGAAGATTGTTAGCTGAAACCAGTCTTTAGTGATTCATTTAAAGTCGATGGTAACCATCTTTTTGAGTATCATAAAAACATATAAAAGCAACACAAAAATAATATTTGTGGCTACTGACAATACTTTGCTGCCTTATGAAATGATAGGTCTATGCAAGAAACTAAATATTATTTATGTATTACCTTTAACCCATAGCCTCTGCAAACAGAACTGAACGTGTTTACTACAGTCTGGAGCACAAGTGTAAAGATCTATATCAAACTTTGGGAATCTGTGAAAAGTCACATATGATGTGAGACATATAATGGTGTGATACTGGTGTGGTTTGTTTACATTTATTCATTACATTTACATTTATTCATTTAGCAGACGCTTTTATCCAATGCGACTTACAGATGAAGACAGTGGAAGCAATCAAAAACAACAAAAAGAGCAATGATATATAAGTGCTATAACAAGTCTCAGTTAGGTTAACACAGTACACCTAGCATGGGATTTTAAATAACATAATAAATAAAAAGAAAACCGATAGAATAAAAAAAATTAAAAATAAAAGAATAGAGCAAGCTAGTTAGAGGTCTTTACACATACACACACACACACATACATATACAATAACATAATAAATGAAAAGAAAATAGAAACAAAAAGATTAGAAAGGTAGTTAGATTTTTTAAAGAATAGAATTAGAATAGTGAGTGTTAAAGTTAGAGGGTCAAATAAAGATGGAAGAGATTTGTTTTAAGCCGATTCTTGAAGATGGCTAAGGACTCAGCTGCTCGGATTGAGTTGGGGAGGTCATTCCACCAGAAGGGAACATTTAATTTAAAAGTCCGTAAAAGTGACTTTGTTTTTCTTTGGGATGAACAATCAAGCGACGTTCACTTGCAGAACGCAAGCTTCTAGAGGCACATAAGTCTGAAGTAATGAATTTAGGTAAATGGGTGCAGAGCCAGTGGTAGTTTTGTAGGCAAACATCAATGCCTTGAATTTTATGCGAGCAGTTATTGGAAGCCAGTGCAAATTGATAAACAGAGGTGTGACGTGTATTCTTTTTGGCTCATTAAAATTAACCTTGCTGCCGCATTCTGAATTAATTGTAAAGGTTTGATAGAATTGGCTGGAAGACCTGCCAAGAGAGCATTGCAATAGTCCAACCTGGACAGAACAAGAGCTTGAACAAGGAGTTGTGCAGCATGATCCCAAAGAAAGGGCTTGATCTTCTTGATGTTGAATAAAGCAAATCTGCAGGATCGGACAGTTTTAGCAATGTGGTCTGAGAAAGTCAGCTGATCATCAATCATAACTCCAAGGCTTCTAGCTGTTTTTGAAGGAGTTATGGTTGATGTGCCTAACTTGATGGTAAAATTGTGATGAAACGATGGGTTTGCTGGAATCACAAGCAGTTCTGTCTTGGCAAGGTTAAGTTGAAGGTGATGGTCCATCATCCAGGAAGAAATGTCAGTCAGACAAGCTGAGATTCAAAAGCAGCGGACAGATCAAGCAGGATAAGTACTGAAGATTTGGATTCTGCTCTTGCCAGTCTTAGAGCTTCAACAACTGAGAGCAAGGCCGTCTCAGTTGAATGTCCACTTCTGAAGCCAGATTGGTTGCTGTCAAGGAGATTGTTGTGTCTGAGAAATGTAGAGACTTGTTTTCTGAAGGAGTCTTGTCATATGATTTAGCACTGTACCTGAAGGACATTATAAAAAAGAAAAAAAAATGGTTCACACACTCATCTTAAACAGGCGCATCAAACAGTTTAAGTACAAAACACTCTGAAGCACTTACAAAGCCATGTGCTCTCAACCCTGCTGGAGCCAAGTTATCAGGGCAAGCCATTCAAAACTGGAACTTAATGTGGTTCAATACGGTCTTAGTAGGACGGAAGAAGACAGAGGTCGGCTGGTTGCTGGGACGCTCGTTTATTCGAAGACAAAAGAAAATAACGGTGCCCTCTTGGCACAAACAGTAGAGTAATGCACATTCACAGTTAATAACTCAGAATTCACTTTCTGTTGGTTTCTCCCAGCACTGCACAAGGTCCCAGCATGTCTCTCTCTCTCTCTCTCTCTGCGGTGACTCGGCTTATATCCGGTCTCTCCACGCCAATTACTGCAATTAAACACACATGTTCGTTATTTGCACTTGACCTACTTACGCCTCGCTCTGCTCCCTCATCTCTCTCCCGTTGCAGATTCCGCCAAACCACGCCCATCTCGCCACATACTCCCAGCGCCCGTCTCAGGCCGGGGAGCCATCTGGCCTGCAGCCTCCCCCCCCCCCCTTCCTGGAGAGGAAGTCAACCACAGCCATCTGTATGCCCGGCCTGTGGATCACCTGAAATTTAAAAGGTTGTAAAGCGAGATGCCACCGGGTGATCCGCACGTTGGTATCTTTCATGCGGTGGAGCCACTGCAGGGGAGAGTGGTCCGAACAGAGGGTGAACTCCCACCCCAGGAGGTAATACCGGAGGGTAAGAACAGCCCATCTGATCGCCAGACATTCTTTTTCTATGGTGTTGTACATCATCTCTCTCTTAGAGAGCTTCCGCCTGATGTACAGCCACCTGACTTCCACCTGACTTCCCGCTCCACCTCCTGGGACAGGACTGCGCCCAACCCTCTGTTCGACGCGTCTGCAAGATAAAGGGGAGAGAAAAGTTAGGAGCATTTAGGAGTGGTCTGCCACACAGAGCAGCCTTTACCTGGGTGAAAGCCTGCTGACAGTGATGACACTGTTTCATCGCGGGACTGTTCCAGGGGAAAATCATCGTGCTCAGGGAGGATATTCCACTTGAGAGCACTCGGTTCCCCTGAAACAGGCTCCAGAGGTTCCGGTTCAGCCTCTCCCACCTGCGCAACCGCTACTCTAGCCTTCTCTCGTTCCCCCAAGAGACCTCCGAATACAAATACCCCAATAATTTATTAAACGAGGGCCAATTCGTACCCAAAATTACCGGATGCCTGAGGTGCGGATTAACTGCCACCTCTATTCTATGCTTTTCTTCCCTGAATTGAATATCCACAGGCAAAATAGGATAATTCACCACTCCCCCATGTACACACCGAACCTTAACCATGCGGCTATTATCCAATGCACTTGGATAAATCAGACTTTGATGGATGGAGGATTGGTTACATCCTGAATCCACTAAAGCCTGATATGTACCCCCCTTGATACTCACTGGTATTTGGTATAGGCCAGCTTGATCAAGGGCAGCCTGAGGGGCGTCGGGGACCCGGATCAATGTTCCCACTTCCATCAGCAGACACCTATCAATAAAATGCCCTGGGTCCCCGCAGCGCCGACAGGCTGGCCCAGACTTTACCGCCGCCCTGGCGGCAGGAAGTGGGTCAAGCAATTGGCGAGGAGATCCTGGTAGACCAGGAGGTTTTGGACTGGCAGTTGGTGAGCGGCTACCTGCACTTCTCCGGACAGCAGGGGAATGAGCCGCATGGGCCAGTCCGCGGGGGGCCATCCTTGAGCCTCTGCCGACTTCTCGAAAAGATCCAGGAAGGCCTCCGGATCATCGTGAGGCCTCATCTTGTTGAGCGGCAGAGGAGATGTACTGTCTTTGAATGAGGGGGCGGCCCGGACCTCCCGGTCTACCCAGCTCCGGAACAGCTCGCGGTCTTCATGCTGGGCCTGGAGGAGTGCCTCGTAGCACTTGTCCTGCTCCTCCTTGATCACCAGCATGTATTGGTGTTGTTCCTGATGAAGACTGGCGTGCGACTGGATAATGTCCGCAAATGGCGTACCTGACGGAGATTGCATGGCGGCGATCTTCTTCCTTCCCGGGTTTCGGCACCAGTGTGATGTGGTTCAATACAGTCTTAGTAGGAAGGAAGAAGACAGGGGTCGGCTGGTTGCTGGGACGCTCATTTATTCAAAGACAAAAGAATATAACGGTGCCCTCTTGGCACAAACAGTAATGCACATTCACAGTTAATAACTCAGAATTCACTTTCTGTTGGTTTCTCCCAGCACTGCACGAGGTCCCAGCATGTCTCTCTCTCTCTTTCTCTCTCTCTGCGGTGACTCGGCTTAAATCCGGTCTCTCCACGCCAATTACTGCAAACAAACACATGTGTTCGTTATTTGCACTTGACCTACTTACGCCTCGCTCTGCTCCCTCGTCTCTCTCCCATTGCAGATTCCGCCAAACCACGCCCCCCTCGCCACAGTGACAAAGTGCAAAACCATGAGGATGAAGTATGGCAGTTAGCTCTCCAGCTAAAAGACATTGTGGTTCTTATTTGTGCTCAGAACATTTCCTTGTCTGAGATAGCATATCTTGACATTTTGATCCAAGAATATTTGGAGTTGAGAAAGATGTTGTTTCCTGAAATTCTACCCTAAACCCAAGCACCACTATTTGCGCCACTATTCAGCACTGCTTTTGAAATTTGGTCCATTGATCGGGTTATGGACGCTCAGTTTTGAAAGTAAACACAGCTATTTTAAAAGATGTGCCAAACACTTGGAAAACTTTAAAAACATTTGCCAGACTTTGCCAGAGCATCATCAGATGTTTCAGGCATGTCTTTTAGCTGGGCAAGAATGCAGTAAACTTCTTCAAGTGAAAGATAGCTGTGTGTTTTATCCCAATCTCTACAGTAACACTATTAAACATTCAGTCAGGGAGTTGGCCTTTTCAGAAAGCAATACCACACAGTTACCACAGACATTCAGTACAAGGGAACTGCATATAAAAAAGGACAGTTTCTTGTGAACAGAAATGATGAGTATATGGAGTTTGGTGAACTTATACTCATCTTGATTCAAAATGACACATCGGTGTATGTTTTGATGGATATCCACGAAGGCATCTTCCTCTCAGAATACCATCTGTATTCTGTGACAAAGGGCAGTCTTGGGTTACAGTGTATCAACATTAATGACCTGCCTGATTTGTGTCCTTTGGTATCATACTGTACATTCTTGATGAATACCAAGTCATTCCACTTAAACAGTATTGTGGCTAAATAAAGTCCAATTAAAGCTCACTTCTCACTGTAAATAGTTTGACATTTAATATAAGTGTTACCTGATGCATGTAACTGCTCTAAGCGTATGTGTACTGTATTCTTTTTTCTGATCTGTTTGAAGGTGGCATTTTTTTCTTCAGTGCAGATATGATTGACTCGGAGAAAACCTTCCTAGATGTCACCATCATGGAAGTCCTACCACGACTTCAAGCAATAAACAAAAACATCCTGGAAGAGATAAACCTGAAAGTCGTGACATTTGCCTTGTAAAATTTATGCCATTGAACAAACGCAAGAGAACCAGCAGCAAAAGATGGAAAAACTCCAGGTGATGTTCCAACACTCCAATCCAGAGGAGGTAAAATGTCTAATGAAGTCCACGTTTTACACACAGCGTCAACCTGGGAAATCATATCAAAAGCCTTGGAGAGGAGTGGCCATTTTGGTTTGATGAGAACTTGGCATGTCAGTTCACTTCAAGGAACTCACTGGGATTGACCTCAAAGAGACATTCACACAAAATTAATTTGGATTTGAAGGGAAAAAGGCTTCTTGACTATACATGACCACAGTTTGTGTCAACAAGAGCAAGAAGTTCCTTCAGAATTATGCAAGGCTTCAGAGAATGCGGGGACTGCAGAGTGGCTGGTCAGATGATGTGATAGAGATGCGCCTGCTTCTGCTCAGCTGCTTGGAGGAGGATGAGTCCATGTTCTTCCATGTAGAAGATGGATGTCTGGTAGAACAGTTCCAACTGGAGCAAGTGCCTCTGACCCCTGCTGTTATTGTCTGTGGTAAATGTGTGAATATTAACTATAGCATTTTTTTTTTAATTATCCCGGACTGCAGCCATCAGATGTAACACATCAGCGAGACAAAGCTGACGTCTATTTCTGAAAATGTGCCTTGATGCGCTTGTTTGATAACTTAATCCACTTTGCAGACGCGGCTGCACTCGCTGCGACAAAAAGCTAATTTTGGTTGGCCACCTCCTGTACTTCAACTACAGTTGACATAATCTCTTTCAGCTTTCTGCCTTGTTGCCCTGGTTGCCTTTCAAAAACCTTCAGAAAGCTTTCTTAGTGAAGCTCAAGCTGTGACTGCATTCTCCTTAAAGCAGAATATTAACTCACAGTAATTAGTTTAAACAATAAGATATGACTCTCTGTAAGACAAATTCAACCAATCTTGGAAATCTATCACAAACCTCAGTGACATCAAAGAGAGCATCTCATCATGAAGTTGCTGATCATAGGGGCACAATGTGTTATTGGATCATGACACAATGAAGCACTTTTTGTCTTCTTAATTCACGTTCTCTGCGTTTTGTTGTAATAGTCTCTATTGTTTTGTTTTTTTCACATCAGACAGAAGCTCAGCTCTTGCAATCTCCAGAGTATGGTGTATATCTCACTTCAGTGTTATATCGGGAATAAGCAGTGTTCCATTTTCTCTAAAGACATTCACTAATTTTTGCATACAATTTTCTTATTTAAACGCACATTTGAACTTCTCACAAGAACTTTCCGCCTAATTCACAACACGTGCGTACGCACATGAGCTTGTTCTTAAACTCGTTCTTCTGTTAGTGAATTTGAAGTCTTCTAAATGAGTGCCCACGTGCACAAGGTCAGTAATAAGCATAATAGCATAAGCATAAGTAAACAGTCCTCGCTCTTTAAAGCCATGCTGCTGCTTTTGGCACCCAGTTATGTTCGAGCTACATTTACATTTATTCATTGAGCTGACGCTTTTATCCAAAGTGACTTACAATTGCTATATATATATATATATATATATATATATATATATATATATATATATATATATATATATATATATATTAGCTTGCTCTATTCTTTTATTTTTTATTCTATCTGTTTTCTTTTTATTTATTATATTATTTAAAATCCCATGCTGTGTGTACTGTGTTAACCTAACTGAGACTTGTTATAGCACTAATATATCACTGCTCTTTTTGTTGTTTTTGATTGCTTCCACTGTCTTCATCTGTAAGTCGCTTTGGATAAAAGCATCTGCTAAATTAATACATGTAAATGTAAATATATCAGAGGTCGCACGCCTCTGGAGCAACTAGGGGTTAAGTGTCTTGCTCAGGGACACATTGGCGTCTCACAGTGGATTCGAACCCGGGTCTGTCACACCAAAGGCATGTGTCTTATCCACTGACTTGTAGTTATTTGATTCTGATTATCTGTGACTGCCTGAAATAACTTCCAGGTGTATTGCAGTTCACTTAGTGCTTGGTGTGAGTTTCTGCAGTTGTGACGGTGCATTTGTTTATTGTTTTGTTCTTTAATGTGAATGTGTTTACAGTATTCATATCTTGTTTAGTTTTTGTTTTTTTTCTCCGTATCGGTCACGTTTATGTCAATAAATTGACTTTGAATGTTTTTATTTTCTTTTACTTATTCAAAATTGTTTAGTTTATTAATAATTTGATTCTTTTCTTTTTTTCTTTAGGAGCTGAGGACTTCCTGGAGTGGGCTGGTTGTCTGCATTACAGGCTTTGTTTCACCGAGGGTGTTTCTTTATTGCAGTGTCATTATTGCCATGTCACTACTTTTGTCATTTGCAATGAATCTTGGTGGATGTGATTTTGCATTGGTGTGTTCTCTATTATCGACCTGCTGCTGTCACACTATCCTGCTCCCTATAGGAGGCCTCAGCCCTGGAGAAGATTTATTGTGAATTTACTTTTATTTTTTTCTTGTTTTGTTCAATACGACCATGACACTGGTTAGTTGTCGTTTTAAATAATTGTTGGCCAACCTTTATCCCTAATAAAAGGAAATACTTTTGTATAGAAGCCCAGGCCACTTGCCTTTCTATGTGGAACGTATTTGTGTGCTTTAATGTTTTCGTTTGAAAACGTATATTTTTCACCAAGATGGTGAATGACGTTGTACAGCAGTTGTTTGGCAGATCTCCCAGTCTACATTCTCGCTTGCTTTGTCACTTTATACTCCCGTGTTACTCTCAGCAACAACTCCACCTCACTGTTGGTCCATTTAAAAAACGCAGTGCCTTTCCTCGACATTGCCGCAAAGTTTCAATGAGCCGGTGTAACAACAATGAGTTTTACATAGTAATTAACTCAAATGATATATAGGGAATTTGAATAATTAATCAGGAATATGATTAATATATATCTCAGATGACAGTTACATTTAATTTTATTGATTATGAAAAATAGCTCAATTGTCTATACCAATAACTAATTACAGGGCACTGTAACTTACTCATTAATATGTCAATATTCCATTCTTCATATCAATTAGTGTGATATCTCTTACTGTAAATTACTGCAAATCAAACAGTGGTTTGTCCAGCAAACCAGATTGACCTATCAATTTTCAATAAAGTTATCACTCCTTATAATTCAAGGAAAAATATTCTCTGGCCATGAAAACATTATCCTATCCTTATGATAAATTTTGTTTCTAAATTTAAAGCTTGTAGCTAAAGATCAGACCTTTCAGTGACTCGTAATGTGAGTGGGGTGGAGTCCAAGCAAATCATGAATGCAAATCATGAATATAGGGTTTTTAATAATTCAACTAGTAATACATCAAACTACAAATCACACAGAGTAAATATGCATACGACAATACAGACCGTAAACTTTACAAGACATAACGGAATCCAAATAAAAGAGAGAGAGAGAGAGAGAGAGAGAGAGAGGGCGAGAGAGAGAAAATGGAGAAAGCGAGAGAGATCACAGAATGAGCTCAGGTATGAAAATCAGTCAGTAACCTTTTTGGAAGCCAACAACAATCAGATCATAGCAACACTTTAAAGCAGCATTTAAATCTCCATAGAAAAGTGATACTTGCATGGCCCATCGTGCGTGAGCATGGTCTTTTTGTGACGCTTTGTGCGCTGGTCCTTTTGAAAACTGCGCGCGTGTAAGCTGCGCTGGATCTTGACGTGAGCGTGGAGTCACGTGGTCCTTTGTTCTGTCTTCGCGCGGTATTTGAAAGGTTCAACAAACAATGTTCCAGAATTCGTCTTCCTTGTGTGGAGAGGCGAATAGTTGAATAAACTTAGTAAAGAAAAGAAAACAAACAACAAAAACGAAAGCTTCCAAAGGAGCCGTGATAATGGCTTCCCCCTCTCAGTCCCTGTGCTGAAGGGGGACGGCGTTACAAGGGTTGCACAGGAGAGCAGCGTGTCCGAGAACCAAGAACGAGAAGAAGAGAAGAGAGCGCGGCCCAAGGCCGCACCGAGGGACTCACGGGAGCGACCTGGGTCGATGCAGGAGGGAAGGGAGTCAGCGTAAGAAGAGAGAGGCGGGCCTTGTTCTGTTGACTCTTATAGCTTGAGATAGTTCCCGCCTCTGTTCGCGTGAACAGCCAATGAACGTCCGCGATCTGCAGCGGGAAAAAGTTCCTTTGTCTCTGTGGAAACAACCCCCCCTAATGATTTAAGGTTGGTCAGATTTCATCAGGGATATTCTAGCAAGTTCGTAATTCCAGATTAAATAAATTTTTCATTACTTTGCTCTAGATAAATGGGTCTGTCAAAGCATGACTATTAGAAAAATACTAAACATAATATATGTAAATGATCAAAACATGAAGTTACATTCAAATGCAGAATTACACACATTTAAAGATTTGATTAACACATGATAACACTGCAGACAGTCCCAATTTATATGGGAAACCTCTAATGCACCGCAAAAACAATAATATACACATTAAGACTACATTTGAGTACATTTTACCATTCTTTTGTAAGGATTAGGTTTCCTGTCCTGTGTAGTCCTGTGTGGTCGTAAAATTTTACGAGCTGCAAGGGATTGGGGGTTGCAGCACATGGCTTTCTTTGAGAAAGTTGGTGAGGAGAAACAATTCCAATTTATACGCTAGTAAAATTATGATCCTCGCATAACAAGGGTTAACCATGGTACACACAAAACATATTCAAAATACATATTATTAATAAAATGATGAAAGTAAGGAACTTCTATGAAAGGTTTCCTTTGTCTTCAGGAATTTGGTTGGGGGTTTTCATTTCTCCTTTGAGGCTTGCACGGGTATCGTAAATTAATTTAAGTCCAGCCAGGCTGGCGCCAGGCCAGGCATTTTAGTGCAAACAGGGTTTCATCTGAATTTAACCCATGAATCGATGACCTGCATATCTGTTACACCGGAAAGTAAATAAACGACTATTGGAAAAGACGCAGGTCGAAGCTTTACTCATGCATAGTAGGGGGATGTAAATGTTTTCATATGTTTCAGCGTGGATGAGCAACTTTTGGAAAACGTTTGAAAATGATAGTGTGGACGATTTTTAGATGAAAACTCAGTTTTCAAATATATCCGGATTAGTGTAGACAGCCTTATTTGGGTTGTTTTTCCACGTTAACCTGGGGTGGCATAGTCAATAAAATTGAGCCACTTGCTCCACTAACATTTTTCCTGGGCAATTTGTGCATTACAACTTCTAAGGATCAATATCTGCATATACCCTAGGTATACCCACTTGTTTTGTTGCTTCACAAGTCCGTAATCTACTATCATCACTTCCCCTTTAATGGTGTACCATACAGTTGTGTGAAAATCGTGATTCTTGTTGTAATTGGCACATTATCACTTCTGTCATTTTACCTTTGCCCACACATCATCTATATAGTGTGTGTGTCAGGGCTGTAGTACTTGAGTCCGGCCTTGCACTCGAGTCCGGACTCGAGACATTTTTCTGTCGTCTCTGACTCGTTGCGTTTGCACTCGGACTTGGCCATTGGACTTGCCAAGTGTTCTAGTTGGTCTCGACTGAGTCCAGCAAAATTTGCATGATGTCGCGACTGAAAACGTGTGGAAAACGGTAGGCGCGACACTTTCTCCTTTTTTTCGAAGCACTCTGTAGCCTGCGCTTGCGCTACGGTGGCGTCTGCTGTTGCTAGGCAACCATAACTTTTTTCAATTTTGTTATGGGAAAGGATGTGCATGACCAGCGGTCCACTTGCTGCTTCTGAAAAGTTTAGATGTTTCTAATTTAATTTTCTTCCTGTTAGATTGTTTTATTTACGTCTACACCTAGATAGACTTAAACGTACCCTTTACAATAATGAAATACTAATTAAAGGGGGGGGTGAAATGCTCGTTTTCACTCAATATCCTGTTAATCTTGAGTACCTATAGAGTAGTACTGCATCCTTCATAACTCCAAAAAGTCTTTAGTTTTATTATATTCATAAGAGAAAGATAGTCTGTACCGATTTTTCCCGGAAAAACACGAGCGCCTGGAGGCGTGACGTGTGGGCGGAGCTAAAGAATCACGAGCGCCAGTAGGATTTTGTGTTGAGCGCGTCTGGAAGCTGTGACACAGATCCAGAGGCTGAAATTTAACAAGAGCAGCATCAGCAAAGGCTTCTCTATGTGGTATGTACTGAAACTGTATATATTTGCTTAGCAGTTTTGGAAAATGACTAAGTTCCACTTTGTCGTCTTTTTTTTTTTTTTTAAGCTGTACATGTGGAAAGTGCAGTTTGATAACAACATCGCATGTTGTTTACTTGATGTGCTTACGCGCTGATAGCTAAGTAAACAACACAGAGATATTTGAAGCAGTTTTACTCGTGCAGTTTGATGACAACATCGCATGTTGTTTACTTGATGTGCTTACACGCCGATAGCTAAGTTAATAACACAGAGATATTTGAAGCAGTTTTACTCACCGCCAGCGGTTCCAACACACGATCGTGACCCTTTTTCGTTGGGATTGCATTATCCTTAAGAAATAAACGATGTGCAAATCCAGCGTCAACCTGGGCCTTGTCTGTAAAACAAGCATCTTCGAAATGCAGGGGAACAAACACAAACACTTGCACAACTCCGTTGATGCTCTGTAAAAATAAACTCCATCCACTGGTCCCTTAATGCTGTTTTTTCTTTGGTAATCTGTGCAGGGTTGTCTTGCCCTGGCAACCAAAAACACACTTCTTTTGTGACATTTGGCGACGCTCTGGCTCTGATCAGTGAAGTCTGTTGTGCTCTCAGTGCTCTGCTATACGGGAGCACGCGCTCTTCCGGCAGAAGTGCCTCAGGACCCATATAAGGAAATTCCGCTCCATCTAACGTCACACAGAGCCATACTCGAAAAAAACTTTCCGAAACTTGTGATAAACCGGAAGGAGTATTTTTGGAACAGAAATACTCCTTCAAATGTACAACATAATTTTTGAAACTTTGTCCATGTTTAGCATGGGAATCCAACTCTTTAACAGTGTAAAAAACTCAGTATGCATGAAATAGCATTTCACCCCCCCTTTAATGTTTACAGTATAGGGGTTGCAAGACTACTGGGCCCGTATTCATAAAGAATCTTAAAGCAAAAAGTAGCTCCTAGTGACAAAATTCTAAGAAAATTCTTAGAAATGTGGGCATTTACTCTTAAAATTAAAGAAAAAATCCTAGTAAAGTGAAAAGTAATTCAGAAAGCATCTTAACCCTTAAAAGAGGTCTTAAGGTCAAACTTGTTAGGAGCACAGACGAGGACTTTTAAGAGGCTTGAGAGTTTCTTTAGCAGAGGAGAAAATGGCAGAAAGACGAAGAGAGCAGAAGATATGTGTTGCAGACAATGGATGAGAGTGAGTTAATAGACGCTATAGATTAGATAGTGTCTATCACATTTTCTTACTGTTTTTAAATTCATTTTAAGTAAATGTTTTAATCATTTTAAAAGTTTTAAAATTGCTTGTTTTATTTTTGTTATTATTTTTCTTCATGATTATTTTACTTTATTTTATGTAAAGCACTTTGCATTACCATTGTGTACGAAATGTGCTATATAAATAAACTTGCCTTGCCTTGCCTAGATCGTGCAGGGATCATGACTGGGTTTGTCATCATGAGGGTTTGTGACTGATCTTATTAGAGATGTGCTAACATCTCCGACACAGCGTAGATATGCCATAGTGCCAGAAATTAAAGTAATTACTACATTACGATATTTGGCAACTGGGAAAATGCAACAAATAATAGTGATGCTTTGGGTCCGTCACAACCTTCTGTAAGCAGAGTGATCACACAAACAATTACAGCACTTTCAGAACATCTTATTGTGTCGCGGTTCATTTCGTTTCCACTGGACATTCCCACCTTGCAGGCTCAAAAAACTGCATTTATGAATATAGCAGGCTGATAGGTGCACACAAGCAGGGGGAATGAACCGTTAATAGTTTGTGCTATACGCTCTTTAAGAATGGCCTTGTGTTCATCCACTAACTGGGCTAACAGTAAACACTGTTCCTCTGTCCAGTTTGGCTTTCTCGCCCCTTCTTGGTTTTGATTCCATGTTTGATACATTAAAACCAACATTCAAACCGCCACTTAAATAGGACAGCAATCACTGTAACTGGAAAGAGTAGAATAATTTTTAACATTCTATCGTTTATCAAGCCAATCAAATACCTCATAGGAAATTAAAAGCATGGTAAATAAAAAAAGGATTTATATACACACATATAATTTGTCAAATAGGATAAATTACGCACGGAAATTCAAAGTGAGAATTAGAATAGACCCTATACTTAAAATCACTCTTTTTTTCCTTCTTGGACAACCAACCAATAGCAGTCTTCAAAAGACTGTGTCAGACATAGGCTGTGTCCAAATTCAGGGTCTGCATCCTTCTTAGGATCCTTCCTACCCGGTTGAAGGAGGATGGGTCCTCCGACGACCGCAAAAACCGGAAGTCGGTGTTTGTGAATTTGGACAGCCTACCCTTCTTTCAGTTCCCTCCCTTAACCGTTGCTCATATCCTGTCGCCTAGCAACCGTGACAGCGCCAAGCAAGAAGCGGGTGAAGAGCTCATCGTTCTCTCCCCGGAGCTTTATAAACACTTCTGTCTGCTCTTTCGTCCTTAGAAGCGTTAAAACAGCTTCAATCACTAACAAATAAACTGTGTGTAAGGGGATATTCACACAGGCAGTAAGGAAGAAGCTAGTTTACGAAAGTAAACGTTTTTTTTTTTACATATACACGTACACATGTAAAAAAAAAAAAATGCTTAATGCTAAAACAAAATGCCTAACTAGAAAACCACTGAAAATATATCTTTTTGAAAAGCCAGTTTTTAAAAAACATCGAAAATAATACTCCTCCCCCACTCCGCTACCTCTCGCTTCGTCCTGCCGAAAAGAATTATGGGATAGGTAGGACGCGAAAGGATCCATCACACCCATCCTTCGAATTCGGGGAAAAGGAGGACGCATTTGTGGGCCGCATTTGAAGGATCCTACGAATTTGGACAGCCTTCGTCGCGGCGCTGTGACGTAACATCCTTCAAATGCGTCCTCCGAAGGATGTAGACCCTGAATTTGGACACAGCTATAGCAATGAGGTCAACCCCGCCTCCTCACTAAGATGAAAGTTTTTGTCTTTTCTTTACTCAGAGTTGCTCTCAGATCGGTCCTGAATCGCTCTTAAGCTAAGACTCCTACGTAAAAGTTTTCAAGCTAAATTAAGAGTTTTCTTAGAGGACTCTTAGAATCTTTATGAATACGGGCCCTGAATTCTACTAGTCGATTTTTTTTTTTTTTTTGAAAAATGCATGAGTTACTCGACTACTAGTTCATGCTATTGTAAATGAAAAGACTTTAAAAGGGGGGGCGGAGCTAAAGAATCACGAGCGCCAGTAGGCTTTTGGGTTGAGAGTGTTTGGAAGCTGTGACATTACTGTGAGTAAAAAAACATCCAAAACAAACCATGGCTAACAATCAGATTCAGCGTTTATTTATGATCCAGAATCAGATCCAGAGGCTGAAATTTAACAAGATCAGCATCAGCAACGACGTCTCTATGTGGTATGTATTGAAACTGTATATATTTGCTTAGCGGTTTTGGAAAATTACTAATTCCACTTTATGTTTTTTTTAAGCTTTACATGTGGAAAGTGCAGTTTGATGCCAACATCGCATGTTGTTTACTTGATGTGCTTACACGTATTGTAAATGAAAAGACTTTAAAAGGGGGGGCGGAGCTAAAGAATCACGAACGCCAGTAGGCTTTTGGGTTGAGAGTGTTTGGAAGCTGTGACATTACTGTGAGTAAAAAAACATCCAAAACAAACCATGGCTAACAATCAGATTCAGCGTTTATTTATGATCCAGAATCAGATCCAGAGGCTGAAATTTAACAAGATCAGCATCAGCAACGACGTCTCTATGTGGTATGTATTGAAACTGTATATATTTGCTTAGCGGTTCTGGAAAATTACTAATTCCACTTTATGTTTTTTTTAAGCTGTACATGTGGAAAGTGCAGTTTGATGCCAACATCGCATGTTGTTTACTTGATGTGCTTACACGCCGATAGCTAAGTTCACAACAGAGATATTTAAAGCAGTTTTAATCACCGCATGCGGTTCCAAAACACGATCGTGACACTTTTTCGTTTTTGAAATTTGAAAAACTTTATAATTATGACATTACCTATTCAAAGTTTCATGTAACAGCCAGTATTTGTATCTGTAACAATCACAACATTTTTCGTATCTGCATTCGGATACAACGTCCTACAGTCCTACTATGTAACACATATGCAGGTCATCGATTCGTGGGTTAAATTCAGCCTGGCTGGACTTAAATTATTTTACGATACCCGTGCGAGCCTCAAAGGAGAAATGAAAACCCCCAACCAAATTCCTGAACACAAAGGAAACCTTTCGTAGAAGTTCCTTACTTTCATCATTTTATTAATAATATGTATTTTGAATATGTTTTGTGTGTACAATGGTTAATCCTTGTTATGCGAGGATCATAATTTTACTAGCGTATAACTTGGAATTGTTTCTCCTCTCCAACTTTCTCAAAGAAAGCCATGTGCTGCAACCCCCAGTCCCTTGCAGCTCATAAAATTTTACGACCACACAGGACCACAGGACAGGAAATCTAATCCTTACAAAAGAATGGTAAAATGTACTCAAATGTAGTCTTAATGTGTATATTATTGTTTTTGCGGTGCATTAGAGGTTTCCCATATAAATTGGGACTATCTGCAGTGTTATCATGTGTTAATCAAATCTTTAAATGTGTGTAATTCTGCATTTGAATGTAACTTCATGTTTTGATAATTTACATATATTATGTTTAGTATTTTTCTAATCGTCTTGCTCATGCCAAGATCCAGTGCAGCTTGCACGCGCGTCACATGGCCTCCGGCACACGCACGCTGTTTTCAAAAGGACAAGCGCACAAAGCGTCACAAAAAGACCACGCTCGCACGATGGGCCATGCAAGTATCACTTTTCTATGGAGATTTAAATGCTGCTTTAAAGTGTTGCTATGATCTGATTGTTGTTGGCTTCCAAAAATTTTACTGACTGATTTTCATACCTGAGCTCATTCTGTGATCTCTCTCGCTTTCTCCATTTTCTCTCTCTCTCGCTCGCTCGCTCTCTTTCTCTCTCTCTCTCTCTCTCTCTCTCTCTTTTATTTGGATTCCGTTATGTCTTGTAAATGTAACTGTCATCTGAAATGTATATTAATCATATTCCTGATTAATTATTCAAATTCCCTATATATCATTTGAGTTAATTACTATGTAAAACTCATTGTTGTTACATTTTGGTGGAGAATGCGGGAATTTCAAACATCGTTTTGTGAGCAATCAATCTGTGTATATGGTTTTTAATAATTTCTGCATGTGCGCTATGAAATTATGTAACGTTACTTGTGAGATAAGTCGCAAGACGCGAACTCACTCAACTGACTGAGGCAAAAAGCTGGTCAGTCAGCGCGCTAGGTATTTGTAGAAACTTAACAGTATAGTCACTGTTATTTTTAATGAAAGTAAACTGCAGTATAATGTTAAAAAGTATCCTGTTAAGAAAGATCAAGATCTTTTTACAGTGAGAACATTTTTAATATGAATAATTAAAAGATGAAGAAATCTTTTATTAGTTGCAACATGTAAATCTGAACATGAGCGATGTTCCTCTGATTCAGTTAAAAAGGCCTTGCTTATTAAATATCGTTATTGAATTTGTGGTGAACCACATGATATTCAAAAATACAAAATAAACGATAACAACTCCTGGTCTAAAATTGCCTTAACTACCCGATTTTTTAACATAAAACATTTAAATCATAAGTGCTATTTTGATAAATGTCTATTGGAGTCAACAGATGGAAAATTCCTGTTTTGTTACATTTGTGTTGTGGAAGTGAACGGATCCTTCCTTCTCCCTATGTTTAATATAGCACCACAGAAAAAATCAAAACTTTCTGTTCGTTACTTGTGATTTTTGATGCAGAAAATCAGCCTGACAAAAGATCAGATAATTTCTAAGTCCTATTGAAATTGTAATTCCGCTGTCTAAACACCAGAGGGAATTCGTGGTGCAGAAATTTCAGGTTACGCCCTGCTTTCTGATTCCAGCTTGCATGAGTGCAAAGTCACCATCCTGTGGCCGTTTCAGATAATGCGCTCTGATTGCTAATTTCTAATCCCCTGTGATGTATTTGAATTAGATGTTTAAATTCTCGATAATTATTTGCATTTACAGCTTTGCTCGTGCGAATATTATTACAGGGAAACAAAAGAATTTTCCCTGCCTTTGACTGTTTACATTTACTTTGAGTTTGGTTCAAACATGATTTGAATTAAAATGTAATGGTTTAATAGTGGAAATCTAGATGTTTCAGGTCAACTACTGATTGACCCACTTAGAAGGTAAGCCATCTAGTGGCAGTCTCCTGTTAAATCGACTAACAGACCTCTGTCTTTTCCATTATGTTTTGAATTGCATGTCCACTTTTACCTTTTTTGATTAATCTCACCCTGTTTGATTAATTTCATAATTATTAATGATAACTTACAAGCTATCATGGGTTATTATAGGATATTATTCAGACTTTCCTTTTAATTCTTACATGCTTATTTTAAATTTTGATTTAAACCAGTTTTGAATTTTTAATTTGAATTAAGTTTTCTGCTCAGCAGGTTAAAGACAGAGAAGCAGTACTTATTTAAGAATATTAGATATTCCCCTGGATATATTTTAAGTGTTTGACCCTTTTGCTTCTTTAAGCCACACCATATTTCTAGGTTTCCTGCCCAGATAGCCCACTCACCTGTTGGCCCTATCTTAAAACCTAGCAGTAGGCTTAGGCCTCCTTATTCTCACTAACACATTGGTGTTTCTATTGTTTTTATCTCATTTCAAGTGTTGTTTCACTTTGATCTTTTTCTACCCTCTTTTCTGTTGTGATTTGTTTCTTTCATTTCACATGGAGACAGTAACCTGTGAGCCACCAACAAAGTTAAATAGTAGAGCAACCACCAGCAGCCGGTGTCATCACACGACCCGCTAGGCTACTGCCTGTCAAATCTCCATTTCAGGTCCTTCGTTGACCCAAGTTAATTGGCTACTTAACTGTCTGACTGTTTGCATCAGTTAGCCCCAAAATTCTCATAAACGGCACAGCCCGTATGAATATAGCTTGTTAAACGTAGAACGAACTTGCATTGGTCTTTTTGTGTGTGTGTGCTGTGCTTCTCTCACCGACAGAGAATCAGGATGTTCCAGGCATCCAGTCCAGCAGTCCACGGGGGCCACCTCTCGACATGGTTGAAAGCAGTGACGACCCCCTTCCTGCCCAAGGATGCCAGTAACCTGCAGCACCCAGAGCAACTGGACACCGAGCTAGAGGAACTGATGGCCTGCGATCCAAACCAAAGCGACTACTACAAAGAACTCGCCAGGATCTTCGGAAGCCTAGTTCACATTCTCGTCGCCCAGGCACGGCTCAGTGAATGGAGCAACACCGCGGAGGAGGCCTGGAAGGACCAGGCCCCAACCCAGAGTCATCTTGATCAGCTTCTCCTCGAGACCCAGAACCAGAGCGAGAAAGAGGACGACACAGATCCAGAGCTACAGAAAGGAGTTGAAAGACTTCAACATGCCCTGCAAGATCTTCGCCTCGACACAGACCAAAAAGAACAGCTGGAGAGAGAAGCCAGAAAAGAACTCAACAAAAAACTCCAGCAAGGTGACGCTCTCCTAAAGAGAGCAGTGACTGAACTGAAAGAAAGAGACTATAAAACCTGGGCCTGCAAAACACACTTGCAAGCGGCCCGAGCTAAATTCAACAAGCTTACTTTGCAGAGAGACAAGCTCCAAGATTAACTTGACACTGTTCACACAGAACTGAGACAATCTCACAGATTACAGAGTGGCTGCATCGGAGAAACGCACACCACAAAGTTTCTCACGGCCCGCCACTCCAACCCTTTCAGCCAAGAACCCAGAGCTGAAAAAGGGGGTGTAAGATCACGACTCAAGAAATCACCAGCCAGCTTACAAGATCACCCGTCAACAACGGAGGGGAGAGAACCCTTCCAGAGAACGCATGTCACCAAACCCTGCACTGCTCACAGAGAACTTCACAAGCTAGCCAGAAGCATCTCTACATTCAATCCAGATCCTGCAGGAGGACATGACGTTCATGCTTCTTTCACAAGCCATTGACTTTCATTTGCAAACTGTCGCCAACGTGACAGATGTGAACACATTGTACCTGTTAAAAATCACGTCCAGCCGTGATGTGCATTGCTTTCTGGATCGTCAACCAGAGACTGTCAAAGCGTACTACCAGCAACTGCTACAGACTTTGATTCTTGAATTCTCTAATCCAAACTCAGACCATGGGCTCCTTATTGCTAGGGACCTCAAACAGGGCAGATTTGAAAACCCACAGACTTTCTGTAGTCAGCTACGAAAAGCCTACGTCGGAGCATGCCATGAACCAGGTATGGAACAGGATGTCAACTTAAAAACTCTGTTCCTCCTAAACCTACATGCCAGTTGGAGTTTTCATCTCAGAGTCCCAGCGTGTCCACGTAACAGGACTACACAAGAGTTACGGAACTTAGCCCACAAAGCTTGCACCAAGCAAAAGACTATTTGTGGAAAGACTGTGAAAAACCCCAAAGTCTCCGTCTCTGAGCACTGCTTGGAGTTAACGCTAGATGGCGCTCTACAACACCACAGTCACACACATTTTTACAGAGAGTCAATACCGTTCCAAGCCAGCAGATGGCAACACAATTGTGGTGGTGCTCATCCAACGCACCAGAGTGAGTGATTCCCACCATCCAGGACACAAAGCTCCACAGCCAACAGCTGCACACCCTGACCGAGACAGCACAGGTCCTCACACCAGGTACCACAAACACAAGGTACCAGAAAATGCTGTTTTGACTACCTGCCTTCGCAGCGAGCTACAAAAGACTGGTCCTCACCACCCACCGATCGTCACACCTGCCCTGATGCCAACATTCCTGGGCAGCCTTGTCAAAAAGGGGGTGGGTCGAAAAGGAGTCAGCAGGGAAGACCTGATCGACACAGGATTAAACCTGACGGTGACCTCATCTCACCTTTTCAAAAGACTCCAATTTGAAGCTAAGAGACAAGATCGAACTCCTACACCTCAAACTTATGAACTGAATGTACAGGTGTACAGACAGAATGACATCCAGTTTGAACAGGTTGTTTCCATTCACCTGACATTCGTTCTGATGGGTCTAGTACATCCCATGTTTGTCTCACCAATGAACACTCATACATCTCTCATCGACAAAGACCTGCTAGAACACTTTGACCCTTTACTGAACTTCAAACAGCTAAAAGACTTTGCTCAAGTGCCAGAACCTCTTTCTCTCCAGCCACACAGGTTGCTAGAGCCAGACTGTCAGGTCGCAGAGGTCACGGGAACTCCCACAGAGCCAGACGGTCAGGTCACAGAGGTCACGGGAACCCCAGCAGCCAGCCATGAGTACAACGCCCTAACGACAGGCCCAAGTTCAAGCCTCTGTACCTTAGTCAACAAACAGGGTACGGTGGTACCAGCTTACACCAAAGGGGTCGCTGTTCAGCTCAACCTGCAATGTGGTCAAACCTTACACCACACGCTGGGTTTCTTCCAATCCTCACCTGAATGTGTGGAACTCGGACTCACATTTGCAAACAACAAGCATGTCAAACACAAACACCTGTTCCAGCAATGTGATAACATCACAAAAACACACAATGTGATTGTGATGAAGCGACGCCACTGCTCGCTTCTGGTGAAGGGAATTAAAGGTAACTTGGGTCCGTGTGGATGTAAATAAGTGATGGCTTACTCGCAGAGCACTCTCGTGCAAGGTGTAATTTATTTACAGTGCCAAAAACACAGACGATCCACAGTGAAATATATAGATATATATATATATATACAGGTGAACACAAAAACCTAAAAAGTACCAAAATAAATAAAAATAAACAAAGATGAAAACTTCCCAAAACGTATCCACAGTAAACGGTTTGCTTGAGGCACCGCAGTTGCACTCTCGCTCTGACTTGTTTAATAAGTCCTGATTATGTGTCTGGCCTCCCTTTTTATAGGCCAGACTCCGCCTTCTTTGAGAACACCCATTGAGAGGTATAGATATAATATTTAAATTCTTACCAGTTATATTATACCCACCCAAAATGTTTATTAATCTGCATTTCTCACTGGTAATTATCAAATAAATACATTGTAATAATGCATCATTATTAACAACACCGAAACACATAAATACCAAACACTTAAATCACATATAATCCCCTCTTAATCACAAGACAATGGTTTCACCGGCTTTGGCGGCACTGCGCAGGCGCGACCCCCCCCTGTTATGCCACAAGTATCCGCTCTTCGTCTGCTCGGTTTGGCCGACACAACGTTTACCCGCCAAAGCCCGACTACGCATAATACAACAAACAAATGAACGTACAAAGACACGTGAACAAAACACAAGACACGGACGATGTGTGTGTGTGTGTGTGTGTATGAAATGATCGGGTATGCTTATGGACTGAAGGGGTAATGTGGTGTGGAGAAATGTCCGTGATCCATCGGACCAGCGTGTGCACCCGCGTTGCCGATGGAGAAACAACAGGTGAGGACGGGAATGAAGAGTGAATGGGGTATGTATGCAAATATGTTTATATGTGCGTGCCAGTGCTGCTCCCTCAGCGGTGACAATAAGACAGATTTGTCACATTACCTTCCCCCTCTTCAAGCCGAGTACTGGCCGGAAACCTGGACAGATAGTCGGCAACCACGTTTAGCCTTCCAGGTCTGTGCCGGATCTTAAAGTTAAAGGGCTGCAATGAAGGTACCATCTCATGACTCTGGCATTGTGATCTTTCATCGAATGTATCCAGGTCAGGGCTCGATGATCTGTCTCCAGGTCAAACTCTCTTCCGAGGAGGTAATACCTTAAGCTTTCCAGGGCCCATTTAATAACGAGGCACTCCTTTTCAACTGCTGAGTAGCGAGTCTCCCTTGGCAAAAGCTTACGGCTGAGGTATACAACTGGCCTCTCATTTTCCCGGGTTCCCTGCACCAGGACTGCCCCAAGTCCTGTAGCGGAGGCATCTACCTGGACTAGGAACCTTTGCGTAAAGTCAGGACTTTGCAGGACCGGACTGGAGCACATCTTCTCCTTCAAAGCTTGAAATGCCATCTCACAGTCTTTGGTCCACGGGACCGGATTTGCTATGCCTTTGATCAGCAGGTTGGTCAGGGGTGCGGCAACAGAGGCGAAATTCGGGACGAACCGTCGGTACCAGCCCACCAGTCCTAGAAATGACCTCACTTCCTTCTTAGTATTTGGTTTGGGACTTTGCCGGATGGCCTCCATCTTGTCAACTTGAGGACGTAGTTGCCCATTGCCCAGATGATAACCCAGATAGTTTGCCTCTTGTTTTGCCCACTCACATTTTGTCACATTTAATGTTAATCCCGCTTCTGTTATCCTTTCCAAGGTCTGTCTCATGTGCTGTAAGTGCTCCTCTCAGGAGTTGCTGTGTATGACTACATCATCCAGATACGCTGCAGACCACTCCTCACATCCTTGCAAGACTCTGTCCATTAACCTCTGAAACGTTGCTGGAGCTCCATGCAGTCCGAAAGGAAGAACAGTAAAATGGAAGAGCCCCAACGGAGTCTTGAAAGCGGTGTAGGGTCTGGAAGTTGGCTCTAGGGGTACTTGCCAATATCCTTTGCAGAGATCTAGGGTAGTGATGTACTTGGCTTTTCCTATTCTCTCCAGCAGATCATCTATTTGTGGCATTGGGTATGCATCAAATTTGGATTGGGCATTGAGCTTACAGAAGTCGATGCAGACACGTAAAGATCCATCCTTCTTTGGGACGATAACCATGGGACTGCACCAGTCACTCAACGATGGCTCAATCACTCCCAGCTCTTTCATCATCTCAATTTCCTTCCTTAGGGGTTCCACCAGTCTCTCAGGTACACGATAAGGTCTCTGTCGAGATGGGGTGGAGTCGGTAAGGTGTATGGTGTGGTGTATTATCTCTGTCTGTCCAGGCCTCTGACAAAACAGAGTGGGGAACTGGTCTAGTAGGTTCTGCAATTCTTGGCGCTTGATGTCCTCTAAGTGAGTTAGACTCACCACAGATGCTTGCCTCTCTGCAACCTCAGACCCATCTTCCTCCTCCACATCTTCCACCATCCATACCATCAACGCTGACTCAGGTTTTTTCCCTGGTGATTCCTTCCATTCTCTTAACAGGTTAAGGTGGTAGGTTTGCTTGGACTTCCCCTTGTCGGGATGGTGGATCTCGTAAGTCACTGGCCCCATCTTACGGACCACAGTGTATGGCCCTTGCCATTTCGCCAGTAGCTTGTGTGTTGAGGTTGGTAGTAAGAGTAATACCTTTTGACCTGGTTGGAACTGCCGTAGTCTTGCATGCTGATCATACCACCGCTTTTGTGCTTGTTGTTTCGCCTGCAGGTTTTCTTTAGCTTGTTCCCGGTACTGCTCTAGATGGTCTCTCATCTCCAACACATACTGTACAATGCCTTTCTCCTTGGTTTTGGCTGCAGGACTCTCCTCCCAGCTCTTTCGCAGGAGGTCCAGCGGTCCTTGCACTTGCCAACCATAAAGTAGCTCAAACGGTGAGAAACCTGTTGACGCTTGAGGAACTTCTCTGTAAACAAAAAGGACAAAAGGTAGCCACCTGTCCCAATTTCGCCCCGTGTCTGCAACAAACTTCCGCAGCATATTTTTGAGGGTCTGGTTGAACCTCTCCACCAGGCCATCGGTCTGTGGGTGGTATGGGCTTGTTCTAATAGCGGTAATGCCCAACTGTCGGTTCAGTTGCCCCATGAGCTTTGACGTAAAGTTTGTCCCTTGGTCCGTCAAGATCTCCTCTGGTATTCCTACCCTGGAGAAGAGTTGTACAAGGCAATGGACAATTTTTGGTGTGGTGATGGTACGGAGTGGGAAAGCCTCTGGATACCTTGTTGCATAGTCACTGATTACCAGGATGTACTGGTGACCTGTACTGCTTCTCTCCAGTGGCCCCACAATGTCCATAGCAATCCGCCTGAAAGGTTCAGAAATCACAGGGAGAGGTTGCAAGGGTGCTTTGCTCCGCCGGGTCACAGCACTGGTTTTTTGACATATAGTGCATGTGTTGCAGTGTGTCAGTACATCAGTATATAATGTTGGCCAGTGAAACCGTGAGCTGATGCGTGCATATGTCTTTTGTTGGCCTAGATGCCCAGCCCACGGAACTGTGTGTGCTAAGTGCAAGACAAGTGGACGACAACAAGTTGGTACAACAAGATGAGTCACATCATTGACTTGCAAATACAACACATTATTCAACAGCTCATACCTCTCATTACACAGATTCGATGGTTTATCCAGAGCAGTTTTCTCAAACAAAGGTTTCAACGTCTCATTATTTCTTTGTAACTCAGCAATATTCCCTGGTACCTGCCAGCCACTAACATCGAGACCCTCCACAGAAGGCTCAGAGACTGGGGTACCGAGGTACTTCTCAAGCCTTCTTTGTCGGCGTGACTTTTTCGGGCCCTTAGTCCCGCCCTGCAACAGACTACAATCAAGATCTGGCAGTGGCTGAAGACCTGCCCTGGCTTGCGACCGAGTAATGGCGGAACAAGAGACTTCTACCGGGTTTACAATGGCTTTTCCAGAGACTTTAACAGTGGCTTGTAACAGTTCATTCAACACTGGTAAGTCTTGTCCCAGAATCATGTCTGTAGGCAAACTGTCAACTATAGCAACATTCAACAGGTACACTTGATCTTGTACTTCCACCAATACCTCAGCTCTGGGGTACTGCTTCACATCTCCATGTACACATTGAATAGAGGCAGTATTTAGATAGTCAACATTTGTTACATAACAGGATTTTAACATTGACATAGAGCATCCAGTGTCCAATAATGCATGTACGGAATGTCCATTAATAGTCACTTTGCACATTGTTAGATTCTCCCTCACAGAATCTAGTTCAAAGTCTCCCTCTCTTGGCACATAACAGTACCCTGTCAGCTTAGCTTTACGCGCAGGACATACTGCTGCTTTGTGCCCCGGCTGCTGACAGTAAAAGCATACCAGTTCTTTCCCCCCTGCTGACTTTGGTTTTTGCACATTGTCTGACAGTTCAGCACGACCCCTCTCAGCCCCAAAGTGCGTGCGGACAGTACCTTTAGATGGTTGAGTGCGTGGACCCCCGCGATGAGCGTTCTGGTATTGCTGAGCCAGCTTAGCCGCCGCCAGTCCTGAAGTTGGCTCATGCTCTCTTACCCAGGTGCGAGCATCATACGGAAGAACCCGGAGTAGTTGCTCAAGGATAATGGCTTCACCAATCTCATCCTTGGAATGCTCCCTCGGTCGTACCCATCGCTGATATAGGTTCTTTAGGCGATAAGTCTCGGATGGCGACTCTCCAGCTGGAACTGTAGGTGTTCGGAACCTCTGCCGATATGTTTCTGGTGAGATGTTGAATTTCTCCAGCAATGCCTCCTTCAGATCAGCGTACACCTCTGCCTGCTCCTCATCCATCGCCAGGTACGCCTCCAATGCTTGCCCCGTCAGTAATGGAACCAGATGATAGCTCCACTCCTCCTCAGGCCACCTCCAGGTCCTGGCTAGCCGCTCGAACCGCCGAAGATAATTCTCAATGTCTTCCCCTTGCTGAAAGATTGGCATCTTCAGTTCAGCTCGATGCATCGGCTCTCTCTGTACCGGAAAACTTATGGAGCCTCCGTCATGTGCTGCCCTGCGTTGTGAGGATACCCTTTGTGTAGCTGGTGTTGGTAGATCCATTCGCAAGCTGTCATTGTCAGACACTGGTTCAGCAGGCCGAGTTGACTGCCGGATAGACTCACGAAGACCCCGGAGCTCCTGCATATATCTCTCTTCTCTGCTGCTGGGCATCTAGGAACTGACGCATTAGGGAAACCATTCCCTCACCCGCTGTAGCAACTGGAGTTATTGGCTCCGTCTGTGGTGACCTGGACTTTTTCGAGGTATCAGGAAGCTCTGCCATCACGTCCTCTTCCTCTGAAGTCTCAGCTGAATTCCACGCCTCATCCTCCATCGTTGATATCTTCCTCTGTGACCTCAACCCCGCCCTGGGTTTTCTGCCTTTTGGCGCTGTCTTGCGAGTAGCCATCCCACCGCTGCCACCAAATGTGATGAAGCGACGCCACTGCTCGCTTCTGGTGAAGGGAATTAAAGGTAACTTGGGTCCGTGTGGATGTAAATAAGTGATGGCTTACTCGCAGAGCACTCTCGTGCAAGGTGTAATTTATTTACAGTGCCAAAAACACAGACGATCCACAGTGAAATATATATATATATATATATATATATATATATATATATATATATATATATATATATATATATATATATATACACGTAAACACAAAAACCTAAAAAGTACCAAAATAAATAAAAATAAACAAAGATGAAAACTTCCCAAAACGTATCCACAGTAAACGGTTTGCTTGAGGCACCGCAGTTGCACTCTCGCTCTGACTTGGTTAACAAGTCCTGATTATGTGTCTGGCCTCCCTTTTTATAGGCCAGACTCCGCCTTCTTTGAGAACACCCATTGAGAGGTATAGATATAATATTTAAATTCTTACCAGTTATATTATACCCACCCAAAATGTTTATTAATCTGCATTTCTCACTGGTAATTATCAAATAAATACATTGTAATAATGCATCATTATTAACAACACCGAAACACATAAATACCAAACACTTAAATCACATATAATCCCCTCTTAATCACAAGACAATGGTTTCACCGGCTTTGGCGGCACTGCGCAGGCGCGACCCCCCCTGTTATGCCACAAGTATCCGCTCTTCGTCTGCTCGGTTTGGCCGACACAACGTTTACCCGCCAAAGCCCGACTACGCATAATACAACAAACAAATGAGCGTACAAAGACACGTGAACAAAACACAAGACACGGACGATGTGTGTGTGTGTGTGTATGAAATGATCGGGTATGCTTATGGACTGAAGGGGTAATGTGGTGTGGAGAAATGTCCGTGATCCATCGGACCAGCGTGTGCACCCGCGTTGCCGATGGAGAAACAACAGGTGAGGACGGGAATGAAGAGTGAATGGGGTATGTATGCAAATATGTTTATATGTGCGTGCCAGTGCTGCTCCCTCAGCGGTGACAATAAGACAGATTTGTCACAGTGATCGTGTACTGGAAGAAGGTAAAAGGACACTCGAAGTTACCAAGTCTAGACAAGGACTTTAAAGATCACTCTGACACCCTTGCCAAAACTGGCACACTAAACAACATTCTGTGGTCACTCCCAACCCACCCACCCACATTCAAGGTTGAAGTGATTACACACAGCATAAGAACTTTACTAGCTAAACTGCCTACCTCAGAATCGCTTACACTGGCTCCGTTGTCTACACAGACCAACATAGCGGACATGCGTGCTTCTGAAACCTCGATAATGACTTTGCTTTACCACCTCTAAGACCCCTCCATCCACCCTGGCAACCAGTCTACAGTCACTGACAACCAAAGCCCCAGACCACTGCATGATACACAAATCATGCTGCGTGCACAGAACAATATTGTGGGTTGTGCACCGTCTGACATCACAATGCCAGGGCTTGTAATGCCACGGAGCAAAAGGGGGATAATGCCAATATATTTCCATGACGCAGCATGTGCTGCACCACGCAGCACCAGAGCCACTGACAAAACACTGAGGCAAGCGTCATGCCAGCAGCAAGATGTGGCAAAACATGGGCGAGGGCGAGCTAAACCCAGTTGCCGCCCACTAAGCAAAGAGGCTGCCCTGTCCAACCAAAGATAGCCCTCGTTTGTTTCTTTCTCCCCTTTCTCTCAATTCAATTCAATTCAATTCAATTCAATTCATATTGCTTTATTGGCATGACATACAAAGGTACATATTGCCAAAGCATTGTACATAGCAGAATAGAAACAAACAAAACAAAAATTCATATATATCCATAAGAAAAAAAAAAATAGAATAAAATACATGCAAAATAAATCTATATACATTTTCATAAACATTGATGGTACTTCTAATGTAGATGTGTTCACTCTTTACCTCTTAGTTTGTGGCATTTGTAAATATAATGTGCTACCACAGAGGAAGCAGGTCCTTCACCCAGTAATATTTTTAATTTGTCATGTTCACTGAGTGACTGGAGCTCAGGAGTGTTGTGCTGTATTTGCCTGTACAGTGAGTCTCTCAGAGATGTGTATTTGTCACAGTGGAGGAGGAAGTGCTCCTCCGTCTCGACTGATCCTGATCTACACTCGTCACAGACTCGCTCTTCTCTGGGTAACCAGCTCTTTCTGTGTCGTCCTCTCTCTATGGCCAGCTGGTGGTCACTCAGTCTGTACTTGGTCAGTAACTGTCTGTGTGTTATATTCCTGACTGAGAGCATACTGTACTCTCTGTTGAGTTTCAGATAACACTGGAGGCGACTTTGCTCTTTGGTTTGTTCTTTCCAATACTGTATGTATGTCTCCTTCTCTTCATTCATAATCTCTTTGATTCTTCTATGTTTTTCAGGATTGGTGATATCGAGTGCTTTGTTAGTTAGCTCTGATACCATTACACAAAGATTACTTTGAGCACTCTTTTTTTGTGTTTTTAATGCTTTATAATGAAGAGAATCTTCTGAACTAGAGTTTAAGTGGATCCAGAACTTTAAAACTCTTTTTTTAATGATGAGGTTTAGGGGAAGACGGCCTAACTCGGCTCTGCAGGCGTTATTAGGAGTGTTTCTGTGCACGTGAAGGATGCTTCTGCAGAACTCCACATGCAGAGCTTCTAAAGGGTGTTTGTTCCAGTCTTTATGGCTGGAGTTACTCGCTGGACCCCAGATCTCGCTTCCATACAGGGCAATGGGCAGAATCACACTATCAAAGATCTTTGTCCAGATTCTGATGGGGATGTTTATTTTAAATAATTTCATTCGTATAGTGTGTAGTGCCCTGCGGGCTTTTATAAGTAATGTTTTAATTGCCAATTTGAAATTTCCAGTGGGAGTTAAAACCAGATCAAGATAAGTATATTGTAAAGTATGTTGAAGTGTGGTGTTGTTTAATGTGAATAGATGTTTATGTTCTAGATTTCTGGGCTTTTTCTGAAATATCATAATCTTAGTTTTTGGGATGTTGATGTCTAAGGCCCATTCCTGGCAGTATTTAGTTAAAATGTCGAGGTTGTTCTGGAGATCTTCTGGTGTTTTAGACAGAATTAGTAAGTCGTCTGCATACAGTAGATATTTGACCTCTGTGTCATGTAATTGTAGTCCTGGACTGTTTGACTGGTCCAGAAGATCTGCCAGTTCATTGATATAGATGTTAAATAAGGTCGGGCTGAGGCAGCAGCCCTGTCTCACTCCTCGCTGTTGAGGAAAATACTCTGTCCTTTGCTGCCCAATTTTTACTGCACATTTATTTTGGTTATACATGTTTTTAATTAAGTCATATATTTTACCCCCATGCCACTTTGAATGATTTTATAAAATAGTCCATTATGCCAGATAGAGGCATAATATAGGGCTCTCTCTCCCTATTATCTGTACCAGGATGCTGCTGTGGTTTGCCGTGGCGGGCTGTCAGCCAAAGAGAGGACAGCTGCCACCGAGAAAACCGCTGAGACACCTGACCAACGATGACAGGGCACACTACCCCAGCACTGTAACCGAATACAGCTGTACAAGGTTCCGATGGAGAGAGGAATCCCTCACTCACACTGAGGCCGATGTCAAACACATGTTCAGCCAACACAAATGGAGTTAAGTGGACACCACCACCGCTCCAAACATTTCCCGGGAGCTTTGCTTAGAGCCGCTGCTGCCGCCAGAATGTTTAACATTGTTATGTCCAGTGTCAATGCAGCGAACCAGACCGTAAACTCCTTGAAACCACTGTTACTGTCTTCCAGAAGGACTTTACCCAGACTCAGCTGTTTACAGCGTTAACAACAGACATGCTGTGGGAGGTTAGCTCCTCCAATGATAGCCTAACCACGAGTAAAACCCCACCATACATGACACCCTTAAGCCTTGTGTTAACTGTGCTGTCTTATGCCATCGCCATGCCAGCTGACCTGCTACAAATACACCTGGCCAACTCTCTGGATAGCGCCTTCCTACGGCACGTCAACCCCAAACAGAGAGAAGTGAACGTGCTCCTGAACCAACCCATCAGCGAGTCAAGCCAAGTCTAAAGACCTAAAGACATTGTCAGTGTCAGGATGTGGAAAAGCAACACCCATACACACATTCCAAATGTGGTGGCCTACCACGACAGCGACACACAGCTGTACCTGGCCCCAAACATGCACATGTGTACTTTGTCCAAAGACATTCATTATCTCTGCCTTAGCAAACCCTTCCTCAGACACGACTCTGAAGGAATCTGCGAGCTGCAACCCTGAGTCAGCGATACGCGCTGCCCTGCTGAAGCCAAGCCTCGTACACAAGTCACAGAAACGCAAGCAGAGATTGTGGGTAACAGATGGCTAGTCAACACTCCTGTGCGCTCAGCTACGCTGACCTACGACCAGCATGACACTGCCACCCGTGCCAACCTGCTGGACCAAGTACTGAAAGGTACCACCCAACACATTGACATTACTCCTGTCGACACAGTCCTCCAAGCACTGTCTCGACAGCCCATTCTGAACCAGTCATCTGCGGTCCTAGCCTGGACTGCTGCCGACACTGCACGGTGCATCTCCACCGTCATTGGTCCCACCCTGACTCTTGGCGTGACCTTCATCCTATACAGGATACTCAACGAGATGCAAACCTCTACAGCCAAACTCACAAAAATTATTTTACGATACCCGTGCGAGCCTCAAAGGAGAAATGAAAACCCCCAACCAAATTCCTGAACACAAAGGAAACCTTTCGTAGAAGTTCCATACTTTTATCATTTTATTAATAATATGTTTTTTTAATATGTTTTGTGTGTACAATGGTTAATCCTTGTTATGTGAGGATTATAATTTTACTAGTGTATAAATTGGAATTGTTTCTCCTCTCCAACTTTCTCAAAGAAAGCCATGTGCTGCAACCCCCAATCCCTTGCAGCTCATAAAATTTTACGACCACACAGGACTACACAGGACAGGAAATCTAATCCTTACAAAAGAATGGTAAAATGTACTCAAATGTAGTCTTAATGTGTATATTATTGTTTTTGCGGTGCATTAGAGGTTTCCCATATAAATTGGAACTATCTGCAGTGCTATCATGTGTTAATCAAATCTTTAAATGTGTGTAATTCTGCATTTGAATGTAACTTCATGTTTTGATCATTTACATATATTATGTTTAGTATTTTTCTAATCGTCATGCTCTGACAGACCCATTTATCTAGAGCAAAGTAATGAAAAATGTATTTAATCTGGAATTACGAACTTGCTAGAATATCCCTGATGAAATCGGAGAAGCCCTAAATCATCAGGGGGTTGTCTCCACAGAGACAAAGGAACTTTTCCCTCCGCTTCAGATCGCGGACGTTCGTTGGCTGTTCCCTCGAAAAGAGGCGTGAATCATCTCAAGCTATAAAAGTCGACCGAACAAGGTCCGCCTTCTCTTCTTATGCTGACTCCCTTCCCTCCTGCATCGACCCAGGTCGCTGCCGCGAGCCCATCGGCACGGCCTTGGGCCGCGCTCTCTTCTCTTCTTCTCGTTCTTGGTTCTCGGACACACTCTCCTGTGCGACCCTCGGCGCGGCCTTGGGCCGCGGTCATAACGCCGTCCCCCCTCAGCACAGGGACTGAGAGGGGGAAGCCATTATCACGGCTCCTTCGGAAGCTTTCGTTTTCGTTGTTTTGTTTTGTTTTCTTTACTAAGTTTATTCGACTATTCGCCTCTCCACACAAGGAAGACGAATTCTGGAACATTGTTTCTTGAACCTTTCAAATACCGCGCGAAGACAGAACAAAGGACCACGTGCTCCACGCTCATGCCAAGATCCAGTGCAGCTTGCACACGCACGCTGTTTTCAAAAGGACAAGCGCACAAAAAGCATTACAAAAAGACCATGCTCGCACGATGGGCCATGCAAGTATCACTTTTCTATGGAGATTTAAATGCTGCTTTAAAGTGTTGCTATGATCTGATTGTTGTTGGCTTGCAAAAAGGTTACTGACTGATTTTCATACCTGAGCTCATTCTGTGATCTCTCTCGCTTTCTCCATTTTCTCTCTCTCTCGCTCGCTCGCTTTCTCTCTCTCTCTCTCTCTCTCTCTCTCTCTCTTTTATTTGGATTCCGTTATGTCTTGTAAAGTTTACGGTCTGTATTTTCGTACGCATATTTACTCAGTGTGATTTGTAGTTTGATGTATTACTAGTTGAATTATTAAAAACCCATATATAACATGATTGGCTTGGACTCCACCCCACTCACATTACGAGTCACTGAAAGGTCTGATCTTTAGCTACAAGCTTTAAATTTACAAACTAAATTTATCATAAGGTATAGGATAATGTTTTCATGGCCAGAGAATATTTTTCCTTGAATTATAAGGAGTGATAACTTTATTGAAAATTGATAGGTCAATCTGGTTTGCTGGACAAACCACTGTTTGATTTGCAGTAATTTACAGTAAGAGATATCACAATAATTGATATGAAGAATGGAATATTGACATATTAATGAGTAAGTTACAGTGCCCTGTAATTAGTTATTGGTATAGACAATTGAGCTATTTTTCATAATCAATAAAATTAAATGTAACTTATGTAAAACTCATTGTTGTTACATATATATATATATTTAATTTTTTTTCACTGAAGTTATCACTGAACAAGTATGTCATGTTATATTAAAATAATTATTAATTTCTAAAATAATATTTATCATGCAAGCAGAGATGTCATGAGAAACGTTTAGTGATCATTTGAACAAGACCGAATCCATCAATGCGCATATTTTCATTACATTAATTCTTTAAGCGAGTCTTAATGTTTAGTGAACTTAAAATGCCACGCAAACCAGCAAAAGATAAAGATGCAAACATGTAGTACGAGTAGAAAATGTATCCGTATCTAAGCTGATTATTAGCCTACTCTTGAGAGAGAACTGGTTTGGTTTTTGAGAGACTGACGCGCAGTGGCTGTTTGATTGGTGAGCGCGCTGTGCTTATTCCATTCATTCATTCGTATCATATCATAGCCTACGCTTTAAATCATTGCCTTTTAAATATTTACAAATAATATAACGTTTATGATTTATTATTATAGGCAGGTCCACTGCTGGCCAAATGTGCATCCTAAGCAGGATTGTATTGTTGTTCCCCCCTTCCTCAAATATGATGATGAAAAAAAAAAACTACTATAGGGGTGAAAATAGAACTTTGTATTATTTACAAATTACAATTTTAGCTCTCGACATTTACCTGTGGCTAGAACTTTATTATGACTCCAATTTATTTTATAGTCTAGAGCATTCAGAAATCATGCAAAAGGAAATTAAGCAGTTTTATTATGATAAAACCATGGTTTATTTTTGTAAGGGTTGTGATTATTGCCTCATTGTTTTTTTATATAGTGCATTTTAAGTCATTTTAAAGGCTATTGATGGCTTAGGTCTGTTTTAATAGCAACAACAACAACAACAAAAAATATTAGAGTATATTAATATTTCTTTGTCAATTATTATTTGAAGTATCAAAAGCATGCATAATTTGCAGTTACCATGATGATTTGTGGTGTTATTGTTTAAATCATGTGTAATTTTCATAAGGGAACCTGAAAAAAAAAAAACTTGCACAGGAATGTGCCTGAAAGTGATAAACGGGCCTTGTTTTTACCTAAAAGATTTATAATTTATTTTAATATATATATAACAAATGTATAAGGTGTGCATTGTGCTGACACCTTAATGAACACATTACAATTGTTTTATGATTGCAAGTCTTTCTCCTCCAAATGCTATTGAGCTTCACATTTTTTTTTCAGCACCTGGGATGGTGCCCCCTCTGGTAGTTGGTGCCCTACGCAGACTGCGTACTCTGCATGTGGGGAGCGACGGTACTGATTATAGGTGATATTACTGAGAAATGCAAGGAAAGAGGAACAGCAATGATGTGTTTGATTTACGCTCTTTTCATTCATAAAGTTTACATTCATTCACTTCACACTCATGACTTTAGAGGTCTGTGTATAATATTGCGCTGATCCCCTGACTCAACTGTTATCTAGAAATCATCAGACTGTGTCAGCTACAGTCGAGTACTTAGGCAGAACTAGAGGGCCAGTGTCCTTTATAGTTTAGCTCCCAGGGTCGGACTGGGGGTAAAACCAGCACTGATTACCAGGGCCCCAAAGGAAGAGAGGGCCCTTGAAAAGTATGAATCTGAAATATATTTTATTTTACCTGGATATTTTCATGGGTGGGGTGAATGGGGGCACATCAGGACTGCCTATGCATAGGGCCCGGGATCTTGTGTAACGCCCCTGTTAGCTTCAACCCTAATTATACACACTTGAACCAGCTAATCAAGCTCTTACTAGACATACTAATCTTTCAGATAGGTGTGTTAAGGCCAGCTGGAGCTAAACTTTTCAGGGCATTGGCCCTCCAGGATGTAGTTTGGAGACCCCTGTCCTACAGAGTTGTTACTTTGCACATGCTTTTTGATCATTACAAATAATAATGTACAATTATTTTCTTAGAATGCTGTCTCTTACATCACATACATTATCAGTAGTTAAGTATGTGGTCTTGAAGAAGATTATTTTTCTCTCATTTGGACTCGGTCTTGACTAGTCCTGGACTTGGACTTGACAAAGCTGGACTTGACTACAGCTCTATGCGTGTCCGCTGCAGCGAGAGCAGAATTATTGTTATAGTTTTGTTTTGTGATATATATGAGAACATTAAAGGTTCTGTAGTGATGTTGGCTGAAAACAGCCATTATAATGGAAACTGCATGAAGAGGTCAACTGGAAAACGCCAACAGACCTACATAAGCTTGTCAATTCATCATCATAGCAATTTACCATGATTTTACTTCTAGTGACCACCATCTTACTAACAGGCCATCTAATTATAAGCAATAACTTCTCTCTTTAGATGTTTAATTAGAATTAAATTTAATAGAAGTAAAAGGTTAATTATGTAAGAGCCTGATTAAATATATCAGTGTCTTTTATAAATTAGGTTTGTTTTATTTACAAATAATGATGTTCCAAATATGAAAATAACCATTTACTCAACATTGTCATTCAAAACCTGTATGAATTTATTTCTGCTGTGGAACATTAAAAGTATATAATTTGAAAAAATGTAAAGAAATCTTCTTTTGTGTTCCACAGAAGAAAGTAAGTCATACAGGTTTGCGATCACTTAAGGGTGAGTAAAGGATGAGGGAATCCATTAGAAATTAGGTCTATTTTTGGCATTCTAGCTCAAAATCATTGCTTTACTATCAAGTGCATCTCTATCTGACAATATCTATCATTATTATTTTCTGTCCTGTTTTATTTATTCATTTATTTACTCCAATTGAAGGCCCTATAACCTTGCAGAATGTATATTGGGGGAACTCATGGGCTGGATATGTCTAGGGATGAATTTGAACCACAGTCCATGGCTCTCACAGTCAACTACATGCTGAAAAATTCCTCGCAGGAACTACAGTATAGTTCACTACAATATTCCCTATAATTCAGGATGTTGAGTAAAGAGATCAAAATGAATGAAAAATTGTTTTCTACCATAACAATGTACCAAATCTAACTTGTATAAATATTACAGTAGTATATAAAAATACAGTACATACAAATATATATAGCTGGTAAAACTAAGATATCATTCTAATTTGACTACGGATCAGACTATCAGTATCAGTATCAGTATCAATCTGCTATATTGGAGAGTGTTGTTAAATAAACTACAGCAGTGCTCAGTCCATGAAGTCGTTAAGTCCGTGCTCCAAACTATTCAAGATTTCTAACAATTTTAGCTGCAAAAGTAATTTTCAAGTCTATACTCAAAAAGTGGGACTTACAGTTAAAAGGTTAAGCAGTTTTGTTTTCACAGACTTTGAAAATGGAAGCTTTAGCCTAAGTTCTGCCAGGAAGACTCAATCACTTCGTCATTAATTACCTTCATCATTATCCAATCACGTCTTTATACTCCTGTATAAAAGATCGTACTTACACATGTTTTAGTTCGCAGATGCTGACGCGACAACAACCGCAGATTCCGACGCGATTGTACTTGCTCAAGCTGTTGTGTTTATTCATCTACTTGCTGTAATTAAGTTTGTGCCCCGCAAACTATCTAGAGTTTGACGTTCCTCTAAGATGCACACGGGATCGTTGGCTTAGCTCCGTGTCGCGGTGATTATCTGCAGTCGTTTGTGTTGGATGATTTACAAGCTTTTCTCGGCAGAGGATATGAACATTGGCGGAGTTCCGTGTGCTTCCAGGCCAGGGTTGCCAGGTTCTCAAAACCGCCAGTTACTACTATATTAAAAAAAATAAAAAATAGCCCAATTGCGTTCAAAAGTGATTTATCGGTAGAATTCGCATTCTAGGGGCTATATATGACACTATTGGGGTCACCTCAAACCCAGGACAGAAATGGCAACCCACAAAAAAAAAAAAACGGTCTTGGCAACGCTGGTGCTTTCCGAGATGTCGCGTCAGTGCTGCTTGGGTCTCAACACCTGAAAAGACTTTGGTCTCCATCAACAAATATTCATCTGTACGCTCACGTGAACCTGCACGAATTAAGTCTCTCCGGACCAGCAGACAGAATTAAGGCTGCCGGTCTCTTCGGCATCTCGCCTCCATCACTTCACAAGTCTACAGCATTATAAGTATAATTTCGTTCTATGCACTTGCGGTGCCTGGGCATTAATTTATTCTCTGCAAGGATTTATACTCACACGTTCAAATAAAGCACTGGGCGTTTCGTGCTTGTTTATCTAGCAGACTTGCACAGCATAATTAAGATGTTGATAGTGCATGCAATTTTCTGAGTAACTTCTTCGTAATGAGACACTTTAAGGCTCATCATAGACGCTACTATCTTTTATACTGATAAAGATTTTTCGCATTTCTGAAAAAAAAGGGCTCTGTCTAGCACACTTGAGATTCGCTGTTTTAATCCTATGCTTTAATCTTTGTTTATTCAGTCTTTTTCATTTGCGTTATTCCTGAAAAGTTCATACTCTAATGGGATTCTATGGTTGCAGATGCAGGGAACCGCTGCTCTCACCTCATCTTTACATGGCTTACTCTTGGGCTAGCGCATTATGAACACTGGATCTACCAAGCTGAAGCGTATATGGACCCTTTATTTTGAGTCGTAGGTAAGATTCGGCTCAATGCTCAGTCAGCAGGCATATAACTCCACGTGACACGAGTTGCTGCTGACCTTATTTCAGAGTAGTGACATATCTCCAGTTAAACCGAATATTAATTAGCAGGCATGGTTTGTTTGCACTCCTGGTCTCCGTCTCAAGGCGCGGTCACACTAGACTTTAAACATGCAAAATTATTTCGAACGCCACTGCGAACATGGGCGGGAGCAAGATAAAACAGTCTCCCCTCAATTATCACAAGATGGATTAATATGTGCTTGCTAGCACTGTGTCTTTTGCGACGGCGTCGAAAGCGTTTTATTATATTGTAACGTTACTCTGTATCTCTCTCTATAAATATATACACCCTAAGGGGGGGAGAAAAAAAAAAAAATATATATATATATATATATATATAAAAACGTCATCATTCCAATGTATCATCTGTTCCCGTCGACACTACAAACCATGCAGCTTTTCTTTTATTTTATAAATCTTTTAATGTATTATAAAATAGGACGCTGCGCAACAGCTAAAGTTATATAGCGCTTCCTTCCTTTTTGAATTTTTGTACAGAGAGGTCATGCAGCAATGTATCGCTCTCTACTGGTCCACATCCTCACGTTATGCAAATTCCCAGGTCAGAGTTCGCCAAACTTGAACTTTGGAACGCAGCGAAATTTTCGCATAAGCTTGCGTTTCCGGTCCGACTCATTCGCATGCGTATGAATGGAAGCAGGGCCGTCGCCAGAACAAACCAAATGGGGGGGCATTTAATTTTCATAGGGGGGCACACTTTTTTTTTAATGATCTGAGACAGACCATAACATAAACCCATATTAGGTTATAACTAAAATAGACCACAATAGTCTTGTTTTGTTCAATTATTCAAATAAAATACTTCACCGTTTGATCTCAACGTCTGTTTATTGTCTCTTAACATTTCCAAAACCGCCAAAAATTTATTCTGAGATCGCATGCAATGCGCAGCTCAGCTGCGCAAAGGAATTGCGTATATACAATACTGTATGCTAAACTAAATGAATTGCATGATTTATATATACATATACATATACTTACACACAAACTGCATATTGTAATTTGAATTATTTAAAACTACTAACACAAAAATAACATATTGAAAGGTCTGCTGCTGGAGACTTGCCATTGGCTGTTGTATTTGAATAATTAATGAGGTAGGTCTTTGCAAGGTTTGGGTGCTGTTTGGGATGTTTTAACAGTCATTTATGAATATAATTATATTTAAAATTATGTTCTGTGTAATAATGCGTTGAATAATGAATCGTCTGAATTATTTCTGAAGGTAATGTGTTATGCATTTCTATTGTTACCGTTGTAGTGATTACTGTTCCTGTGAGCCAAGTTCTGCTGAAACAATGTTATTAGTGCAATGATAAAAATTGATAATCAATATCAAACGTTTAACTGCGCGTTCACACCGGCGGCGTCGGGAGCGTCAAACATCGCTCTTGCCGCTCTGCTCACGACGCTGCAGAAAGGTTCGTGAGCGCTCAGATGCTCTGACGTAGTCACGTAGACTGAATGCTTAATAAAAGTGGCCGCAAAGCAGACAGACTTGATGATCTTATGCGGACTAACCACAAGGAGGTTAACGTTATAAATTAATCTCATTAAATGTTGTTGTGGACGAAATATTAAGATCCTTTACTTAAAATGAACGATCTCAGACACCTTGGTCCACGTATAACTTGTAATTATTTTTTTATGTCCCTGTACGCAAACAGGGACACATCATAGATTACTGCAAACGCGAAACAGCAGTAATCAACCTGTCCTCTATTTTGCTTGGGAACTAATGTGATCGGAGCTGCGTCCTCTGGAATCCTCTCAAGCGGTTGACTTCTACGTTCCGATTGGTTGCTGCCCAACCGCGTCATAGCGCATTACCATAAAGTTGCCTTGATTTAAACTCTGCTCGACGCTCTCAAAGGCCAAGTCGCGCCGCTCCTCTGCTCGACGCCGGCTTACATTGAAAATGAATGACTTCCGGCCACTTTGACGCTCTCGACGCCGGCGGTGTGAATGCACAGTAATGCAAGTTTGGTTAATTGTTCTGTGCGTTACGTTTAGGGGGGCACAAAAAGTCATTTGGGGGGGCACTGCCCCCCGATGCCCCCCCTTGACGACGGGCCTGAATGGAAGTCAATGGAGAGAAAAGTGCAGTGTGACCGCCCATCACTCATAGCTAACGGCTGGAGGGGCGCGTTAAGGAGGTTCTGCTCATGCTGTCAAACTGAAAAAAAAAAAAAATCGCATTCTTAAAATTTCTCCATTGCAGACTCCTTGCCAGCATCTAATCTACGCTAACATTTTATCCTAATTTTCAAGCCTTTGGTTATTCAGTTCTATTACTACTTAAGGGGTTAGCTAAATCTTCCAACAAATTAAAGACAAATGTCTGCCTATTACCCTGCCCATATTGCAAAATTAATTACTTCCATCTGCTACGGCCTTCCTTCGAAGTACCTCAATATTCTTCTCGAGGCAGTGTTTATCTGCCTTCTACAGGTTATGCTTCCAGGGGAATTCACTTCAAACTAATCAATTTGATCCTGCTCGTGGCATTTCCTTCAGATCTATGATTCTGACCAAAATTCTTCACACTCTCCTCAAGCACTCAAAAACCGATGTGCAAGTTTCTGGTGTCACCTTAACAATTCTAAAATCAATAAATTCTGTCCCTTCTCTGCATGGTGAAATTTCTTAAAATCCGACCTAGAACTTCTAGAACGCACCAGCTCTATTTTACCTAACGGAGCCCCCTTTCCAAGGCTGTTTAGAACTCGCTTAACCACTGTTCTCAAAGCTGCAGTCTATCTACTGGCCATTCATTCAGAATTGGGGCAGCTACTTCAGCAGCTGAACGAGGGATCTCTACATCAGCTGTTAAGATCATGGGCAGATGGTCTTCCTCAGCTTTTGAATCGTACATCAGACCTGATTCAAACCATTCTCGAAGCTCAGCAAGCTCTCCTGTAACTAATCGGGTAAATTCATGCAATTACTGGTGGTGGTGTTACTATATCTGTATGGTCTATCAAGGCCTATATATGTCTGGCCTTTGTGGCTATTTCTGTACGGTCTATCGAGGCCTGTCCCGTGTCTGCCTATTGTGGCTGTCTGTGTCTGGCCTATCGTGGCTATTTCTGTACGGTCTATTGAGGCCTGTCTGCGTCTGGCCTATTGTGGCTATTTCTGTTGGACTTATAAGAAGTTTAATCTAACGTCATTTATACTGGTCATGCTAACTCTCTTTCTATATCTTCCAGGAACCTTAGGATTCACAACTGGTGGGTATACTTCATCTACTTTTTTTGGGGGAAGGCTGGCCCCGTCTGGAGGTCCCATAATCCACCTACTTTTGGGGGTCTGCTGCGCCCCTGCCTTCGTCTTCAGGCAGGAAATGCAGATTCGCTACCCTCGGATTACGAACCATGGACGGGGCCTTCCGCCAAAGAAATTTATAATTGTGCTCGCTGAGCTGTCAATAAATGTATGCTTCGTACTACCTTCTATCTCCCGAGTCTTTCTGGTAGAACTGGCGGAAAGAGGCACTTCAGGACTAGAGTTGAGCAGCTCTGACAAACAAAGGAATTTGTTGTCATTTTGTTATTTTCAGTTGCTTTTGAATGGCTGCCTACGCAGGTCGAATTGATCCGCGAACAAAAAACGTATACAAAATTATTTATGTAGATTTCACAGCACATCAGCATGTTGAAACTGTGAATGCTTGTTCATGACCCTACATGAGAAAGTCACAAAACTTGAAGAAAATTGTATTTCAGATAGATATTCAGACATTTAAAAAATAAAAGATAGCTATTTTTTACCATCTGTGGCTGAAAAAATATTTGTACATATTAAAGTAAGTGGGTTAAAAGCACTTTTTAGTTTCAAAGGATAGTAAAAAAAAAAAACGAAAATAACTAAATATAACGATAAATGGTATAATTTTGGGTTGGTAGTGGGGTCTCCAACCTTCTTAAGCGAAATAATTATTTATATCAATCATTAATAACCACAAACACAGAACACAAGCCTGATTTCAGTGACAGACTAACATTGTAACCACGATTACCATAGATTCTTCTTAGTCTGCCTTGTCATTGTGTTACAGTACAAGCCACACCTAGGTTTGCTTGTTAAACTGAATGCCTGAATGTCATTCCCTTTCATTTCAGCCCTCATACTGTATATACATTGTGCAGAAAAATAATCTAAGATCAATTGCATAACTGTGAAAATAAAATGTTACTGTAAACTAAAGAGAATATTTTGTTTAATTTATACAATTGCCTTATTTTTTAATAGTTTAACAGGTGAGAGAAAGTGATGGATCGACACACACTAAATTCACACCTGTCCTAGAGTCAACCGCTCTAATATAATCAGCAAATATAAAAAAACTATTATTTTGACAAACGTTTTAATTTAAATAATGAAATAACGTGCATTTTTTAGACAATACAAACGAAAACATGTTTTGACTCAAAACCTTACTGTCACAGATTTATGAGACAACTTCATGTGACATCTACAACATTATGAAAAAAAATTAATAGATACACTTGATTAGACAACAACCTTTACAGCTGATGTCTTTAAACATATTGACTTTTGGTTGGCAAATGTTTCATGTCAAGTAAGATATAGCCATACATTATTCTGAGAGTACAGAATTCTTCCTGTACTGTTCAGATACATGAATCTAGAGCAACAGGTGACGTCAACGTAAATTTGCATGTTTCTGGATGGAAAAATACCAACACATACTCACCTCACCTTTTTGGAGCTCCACCTTCATGAAATCTAGTTGGAAAACAACCACACCTCTGAGGATCTTTTTTATTGTAACTTCCTGTAGATCGTGTAGTGTATACAACAAACAACCAAAACATAGTCCAGCAAGAAAAGTAGGGTAAGTTTTTACATTTTTCAATAGATTTTACATATTTTGTTTACTCCTTTGTCTACTCTATAATAAACCAAACAAGACACATACTTATTATTATTTGTAGTTTTGAGCAGCATATAGTTGCTCTTCCTGATCTTACCCTTAAACATATGTAAATGTTGGTGGTGTAATGGAGTCAGGTTAGTCACATTAAAATTTTATTTTTGTCTTGAATACAAACAGTAATCTAATTAACAGATTTAATGTTGCCACATAAAACTCATTTTAGGATACCTGTCAAAACATTTTTTGTTTTTGTTTCTGCATTTTTTCATGTATTCTTATATAAAAAAAACTAATTCATTAATACTGACATAGTATAGAGATTCTGGAAAAGTTAATGTTAGGCAACTTGTAATTAAAAAAGAGAAAGAGAACATGGTGCTCACACTGTTCCTTGTGACTTGTCCATCAGGCAGAACCGGTTTTGAATGATCTTTCCTGAAATAGCAGAGTTGTACATTTAGGTCTTCAAGCAGTGGTAGTTTTCATTGTAGTTTCCCAAATGAAAAAGAAATATTAATTATATATCTAGTCCAACATCAGAATAAGATATCAGAGTGATGTACTGTATGTAAAAGAAGTATACAGTATGTGTGTTATTATTATTATTATTATTATTATATTGTTGGTTTCATTTTTACATTGTTTTCTTTTATTGCAGGACTGTGTCCAGTCCACTGTGCACATTCTCAACTTCTCTGGCAGGTTTGTGTTTATTTCGAATGATTTACACTCCTATGCAACTCTAAACATTTAGTAATGTACATTAGAATTGTCATTTTAAATAGTTGCTATAGAAACCATATTGTGAATGCAATATAAAGTTTTAGTTTGATTTCAAGTTAAAACTTTCTTCATGTCAAATGTATTATTTTACAAGAACTGTACAAAATCATTGTTCTTCCTTTATATAACTAACAAATAGTTTGAAATAAGGTCAAATCTAAAAACTAGCAGTAACCACACACGGCAATAGGCTTAAAATAAGATTAATTGATATTTTCGAAATGTTACTATCAATTTTTATAACTATTAATGCAATCTAGGACTACTTCTACAACACCCGGCCTGAACCAGATATGAGTCACAGAAAATAGTTTAAATAAAAGTTATGTAGTCATTCAAATCCAAATACCATTTATTAGTCTTTTTTTCTGAGAGCCCACAAAATATGTTGCATACACAATAATACCTTAATTTCTTGTCTCTAAAAATATTACAATTCTAATATTATTCTAATAAATCATCATTTGATAGTTAGATTTTTTTAATTACTATTATTATTTTTAACAATGTAGTACAGCTTTAAGAAGTCTTCGACCTTGAGAACACCGCTTGAAGCATGACAACCACGTAAGTGTAGAATTCTGCTGATTATTTAATTTTCATTTTTGCTATTAGTAGTTATTCACACTGTATACTTTTTGACTTATTAGATGTGAAATACTTTGTCCTTATTCTGTGGTAATATTTGTAATATGACAATTATAAAATGTCATCCCACCTTTTTTTTTTTTTATTAGGTCCCCAAAAAGATTCAAGAATAAATTTCTCTCATTCATTAAAGAAGGTAAGAAAGCACAACTTAAAATTGTTTGTGCTTGGAAATGCCCTTTGCTTCACCGTCATAATGTTCCTTTGAAAATATCATTAAAATAATGTGCCAAACATAGTCTAAGGAAAGACAATATATGCATTAAACTCGCTGCAAATGTGACACTTTTAAGAAGGCTGTAATTGCAAGCTGCCACTGTCCTCATTGTCTGAAGCTGTAACAGATTGTCTGCTGTTCACTGACAGACATTCTGCGTTAAAGAAAGAATCGGCCGTCATCGACTACAATTTCATGTTTTGGAGACTCCCATTTTGTGGTAATGGGACTGTGTAGGGCATGTGTGCAAATACCAAAAGCAGATCTTAACCAGTACAAGATCTGCAATGTTTGCACTGCACCTCTATACAGAGTATTACTGTAAAGTGTGAGAGACGCCAAAACATGAGACTCAAATGCTGTTCAGTCAGATGTGTGAAGTGGATCAATCAATGAATATCAGAAAAAGAATCTCAAACTGGAGAGCAAGAATAGAATCCGTCTCTGCTGATGGTGAGGAAAATGCTGGAGTGCCATGCATCTGGACATCTCATCGATACAGCTTGCAGGTGAATTCTGGACCTGTTTCTGCAGGATTTGAAAACATTCAATTGTCAGAAAGTTTCCTGGATTCCAGTTTAGTCACAGTCTCCATAAATACTTCTTCAACTGAAGCACCGCAGAGAATTATCGAGAATCACTGACATCACAGACTGATATTGCTCAGATTGTGTGAGTAGTGCTGGAGACGTTCAGAAAAGCCTTTCCTGGAGTTACATGTTCACTGATACAAGATATTTATTCCATGCAGCACGGATGAGAAAATGATCACCATTCGAGCAAGAGTCTGAACAAAGAATCACAATCAAGACAACTAGTGTGAGACGATTTATGAATTTCATGTCATCAGCCTTACCAGTATCCCCACTCCTGTCCTTTTGCTTACTGGAATGTTACTTCTATTCCTGGACATTAAAGAAAGAAAAACAAAATAATTAATACACAAATGCATATGCACGCACAAGAGTAAGAAATAAAGAAACTTTCGATTGCAGACGTATTGCATGCTATTAAATTATATGGATGCCTCTGTGTGAATATGATACTTTATTTCTAATAAGCTAATAACGATGATTGTAATAATGATTTGCTTTAGATGCTGTGGACCTCTGTGGAATCGCACATTTTGTAAAGTATAATCGTGACTTGGCGATTCCTCTCGTGAAACCAAGAGGTTCAACTCTGAGAATCTGTGGGCAGGATGGAACGGTGTATGAAGGGGATGAAGAACAGCTTGAAGCCTGGAAGGATTATTACCTGCCAGAAAGGATGGAAATGGAGGTGATTGGTGCCATTGATGACTTCCCATGTGACGCATTTGGTCTGCAGTTGGTGCTTTTGTTGGGTGAAGATGGACGGGTCTTTGCCTATGAGGACGAGCTTTTGCACCTCGTAGCCTTGAATTTGAGGGACCTGTTCCAATGCGGGATGGTTTTCCCTGGAAAGGAGACCTTCAAGCTTGGAGAATGTTTTGAAGAGCCGGTGAGGTCATACTCCTACAAACATTTATACATTTTTGTTCTCTATAACATTTCAGTGAAGAAGAGGTTTGTATTGAGTGAAAATGTTGGCCAATAATGTGTCTATTTTATGCTGTCAAACAAAGCCAAAGAAGGATCGATTGTCACAACTTCGAGCATCACGAATTTGAATTCATATTGAATGAGTCCCATAAAAAAGTAATTTGATGCTAAAAAGATTGACAAAGCACAAATAAAAACAATGATAATGTCATGACACAAACACTGAACTGGCCCAGTGCTGTTACTGGACCAGTCAATCAAATTCAAGAATCAAGAGATCATGAAATCATAATAATGAACATTCTGAATATTCGTTCCAGATGTTTTATGGCAGTTAGATAGTAAATATCGATGTTTATATATCCTGTTGATTATATTAAGATTTCATGCATATTCATATGTTGGTTTTACAGACTGAAGAAGAATACCAGGAAATGATGGAAAGCGATGAGGTCAAAAAAATGAAGAAATTACACCTGGAGTTCAGACAATCTCTGGAGAATGAATTGCGAAACACCATGAAAGATATTGCACAGAGCCCTAATGTATGATTATCGATTGTTCTTAATGTTTGTTCTCTAATAATAATAATAATAATAATAATAATAATTCCTTTTTTATTTTTTGGAAAACAGGTTGATATGCAAAAGCAAGTGGGTTCAGAAGATTTCACTTCAAGCATAAAGCAAAGAATTCAAGAACAATCTTTAATATGCCGTTGCAAGATGGAGAATGGAGACAAACTTGAGTGTCCTTACAGGGGTCTTCACCAAGCAAACCATGGGCTTATTTTGTCCAGTTAAATCAATCCATAATCCATAATATTCATTCTCCTGTCTTTTCATGTTTTAATTCACCTTTTAAATGTAATTGTAAAGTGTATTGATATGAAAGAATACACACTTCTTCCTTTAGCTGAAGAGATTTCACAGTTTTCCTGTGACACCGTTACTGCAGCAAATCCACATTATCCTACTAACAATGACCTTCTGACATTTCTGCTTTACTGCTTAACTGTGAATACTGAAGCCATTAAAGTGTTACTCCACCCCAAAATGACAATTTTGCCATCAATCGCTTAACCCCATGTCATTACAAACCCGTAAAATCTCTGTTTATCTCCGGAGCACAATTTAAGATATTTTGGATGAAAACCTGGAGAAAATAACAGTGTCAAGGTCCATAAAAGGTATAAATAATTGTCGTCAGAATACTCCATCTGCCATCAGACATGCAATCTGGGTTATAAGAAGCGACTGGAACACTTTTTGTACTTTTTATACCTTTTATGGACCTTGACACTGTCATTTACTTGGCAGTCTATGGGACAGTCTCAAGCCTCCAGGTTTTCATCCAAAATATCTTAAATTGTGTTCCTAAGAAGACCGGAGCTTTTACGGGTTTAAAATGACATGGGGTTAAGTGATTAATGCCAAAATGTAAATTTTTCTCTTTGTAGAACTCATAAATGTGTCACATTCAAAAAATAAACACATAATAATAATAAAAAATAAAAAGTTCAAATGGACCAATGAAAAGTAAATGGTTTCTGTAGATCACAGTGTTTTCCTCTGATCTTTACATTATAGACAACTTATTTGTATTATATATTTTTTACTTCTTTACTCATTGTAAATGAATGCACTTAAAGTATGTTCAGAAGTTTTTTCTCTTTTTTTAAAAAATATCACCTATAATATTTATACAAACAGATGTAATTTAATGGTACCTCGTATCATTGCTACTTTTTTTGTAATAAACTTACATTGTGTTCACAGTTTACATTCATTGTAAAATATCCAGAAAATCAATTTTGTTGCCAAAAATAAAAAGCAGCCTATTGGAAAAAACACGATCCATTAGGCTTACATGATCAAGACAACACAGCCAACATATTAACGGTACAACTGTGTTTTTGTAGCTAAATGGAACCTTATTGTAAAGTGTTACCAAAAAAGTTTTTCCCAATCCTAAGATAACAGTCAAATATTAGTATAAATTGGTTTATTGTCTAGACTGAGAATAGCTATTCAAGGATACGAGTGGGTAGTGATGTGGGCTGAAAGCTGTCAGTCCTTCCTGAACGATGGCATGGCCGCTCAAAGAGGATACATTTCTTTTTATTTAGCTATTTATTTATTCATACATGTATGTATTAACTGAATTTTTGTGTATAGCAAACATGAAGACTTGTGAATTGTCTTATAAAACTTTTTTTCCCAGGAAAATGCTTCTTCAGTATCAGAAGTCGCCTGAATCCGACAGTGATCGTTTAAAGGGTTAGTTCACCCAAATAGCAAATTTATGTCATTAATAACTCACCCTCATGTCGTTCCAAACCTGTGAGTCCTCCGTTTATCTTCAGAACACAGTTTAAGATATTTTAGATTTAGTCCGAGAGCTCTCAGTCCCTCCATTTAAGCTGTGTGTACGGTATACTGTCCATGTCCAGAAAGGTAAGAAGAACACCATCAAAGTAGTCCATGTGACATCAGAGGGTCAGCCAAAATATTTTGAAGCATCGAATATACATTTTGGTCCAAAAATAGCAAAAACTATGACTTTATTCAGCATGGTCTTCTCTTCTGTGTCTATGTGAGAGAGAGTTCAAATCAAAGCAGTCTGGATATCCAGTTCGTTTAAAAGTTAACAGCTTAAGTCATTTGTGGATTAATGCGTATTGGAGATGCGAACCATTTAAAACGATTCAGTTTGATTTGGTGAACTGGTTCAAAAAGATCCGGTTACATCGAATGATTAGTTGGCGAACCGGATATCACAAACTGCTTTGATTTGAACTCTCTCACAACCGACACAGAAGAGAAGACAATGCTGAATAAAGTCATAGTTTTTGCTATTTTTGGACCAAAATGTATATTCGATGCTTCAAAATATTTTGGCTGACCCTCTGATGTCACATGGACTACTTTGATGATGTTTTTCTTACCTTTCTGGACATGGACAGTATACCGTACACACAGCTTCAATGGAGGGACTGAGAGCTCTCGGACTAAATCTAAAATATCTTAAACTGTGTTCTGAAGATAAAAGGAGGTCTCACGGGTTTGGAACGACATGAGGGGGAGTTATTAATGACATAATTTTGCTATCTGGGCGAACTAACCCTTTAAAAGAATGTGAACTCCATCCGATTTCTCATATAATGAAAGAATTTAATAAAGACCGAAGCAGACTTAAAACAATTGTTAATGAGGTAAGTGCATCCCTGCACTGTAAAAAAAAAAAGTCAGTTAAAATTATGTACAATATACTGTAATAATTTAAAGGAATTTGCAGTGTTTTCTTATTACAGTTTTTCTATATTTTTTAATTACGCTTTAATTAACAAGAAGCTCAGTTGACAATCAGTGAAAACAGTGCTTGAGCAGGCGCCATTAGAGATAGCCTCGGTCAAAATTTCTTTTTAAAGTCAGATTTCCGGTTTGGTGAACAGTTCTTACACTTCCATTGTAAATTATTTTATAAATATATATAATATATATAATATATATATACATACTGTAATGTTAACTTAGCTGCTGCCTGGCTTGTTTTTATTTATGAAAGCATATGGGTGGCAAAATTCAATTAGAAATGTAATATGCAAAATGGCAATGCAATATGTAAAATGGAAATGTATTTCTGTATTTAAATTTCCCATAAATATGTGCAATATTTAGTGCAAAATTAAAATTAAAAATCTATTATATAGTTTACATGTGCCATGTCCTACACTGGTTTTAATATGCAAAATAAAAACTTTTAAAAGTTAAATTATCATTTAAATGCTGTTTTTCCTAAATGTATTTTGACTTAGGTGTATAACACTTGGGATTGTGTTTTCATCATAATACCACGTGATAACTGTAGCAAAATGCAGTGAGAATTTCAGAATGCATTCTGAGCCAAAGGTACAGCAAAAAGATAGCAAAATGGTGGTTTAAATTTCTGTTATTCTTCTTAAGTGCAGGGCCGTGCAGAGACCTTTGGAGGGGCAGGTGCTCAAAGTATAAAAAGGGCACATGGAACAAGGCTTTAAATAGCGCGGTTCAAAATAGCAATACAGCAATATATTGTGAAGCATTCCTTGCCGATTTGCGTATTGATATGGATGATTATGTATTGATACGGCAGCAAATGCTGTGATGCACTTTTGAAAAAGAAACAGATTAGAAGAGACAATTTTAAGTTTAAAAGTAAAAAAAAATTATAATAATAATTATTTCCACCTAATAATAACTCTGGGATTAGAAACTGAAATGTCTTAAATTGTCCCAACCTGATGGCTTTTTCTTCTCTGTTCTACAGAATAATTAAGTACAGCTGTTATAGTAAAAACTACAGAAAACGCTTGTGACTCTACATTTTCCTCTTTCTCACCAGCCTCTGTCTCCTGGCTTGCTTACCTGCTCTTTCTGTCACTTGTGCGTCTACATTTGCCTCTTTTTCTTCCTCTATCTCCATCTCCTCATCTGATCTATTACTTTCCAGTATCTGTCCATCTAGGAACAAGGCACAATCTACTATTTCATTATCAATCTATTATTTTAACCATCACTACTACTCTTGCACCTAATCAATAAGTCCACCTTAAATATTGATACAAAACAATAAACAACTGAGTCATGCTATGAAAGCACTGTATAACTTAAATAGGCTTATGTTTTATTTATTTTTCCTTTTTATTCAAAACAATTCCAAACATGCTTAATATATCAGGAAATATCTCGATTCTCAAACGTGTAAGTAAACGCGTTCTGCACCTTTATAGATTGTTATTTGATCAATAAATGGAAAGGTAGTGTAATCTATTAACTACACATAAAACCCCGACTTTTTACTTAAGTGCCATATCATGTAATAAAATATTTTTAATACGACTAAATTTGCATTTAATGTAAATTTTAATAACAATATTGTAAGTTACTTATTTTAACACTTTCATTTTTCAGAGAGTAAAGAACATTTACATTATCAAATAACATTTTCATTCAGTTTAGCCAGAGTTCAGGCACTCTCAAAAACTACCATTACAATCACTGAAGCACTTTACATTACATTATGCACATCAGGATTGTTTTTTAGTTTTTTCTCTCTCTCTCTCTGAAGAAAGAATTCGCTAAATAATTCAGTCAGCGAGCAAGTGAACAAAAACAGCGCGTTTCATGATGACTCTTCTGCACGTCTCTGATTGGCCATTGCACCCGCGCAACAGAACCGTTGATTGGTTATCATCATGAAGCGTTGTAGCGTCTCTGGCTCAGCGCCAGCCAGCGAACACAGATTTGAATTTAGCAGCTGATGCTGCACTGAACGATCTAATCACAACAGTGTGATTATATCAAATATATAAAAAATATTATTCTGCTGTTTTTTTTGTTTTTTGTCGTTTGGAAGCTGCATTTAAATCAACTTGGCTCAGAAATCTTTGAATGGGCATGACGCCTCTGCCCTCGATGCCTGTGAAACGTTTCTCCCTCAAACAGCACGCTAACGTTACTCTACACTACAGGCTACACACCTCAATATAAACAACATATCTGCATATTCTCACATCACGTCATTCTTGTAAAATAATAATAAGTAAATAAATATCAAAATCACTTCGCTGAGAATGAAACACCACTTACCAGCTTCCGCTATGTTGAAAATAATATCCTCTGGCAATTAAAAAATGCGCGTGCAGCGTGACGAATCATCCCGGTTGGATGAAGAGGTCATCGTCGTCAGGTCAAAGGTCATGTTGGTCATCTTATTGACGGCTAAATTATTATTCAAAATTTTACTAATATTTAGATTGGGCATGAGCAGGCATTCACAAAAGGAAACGTTATGACAAAAAAAAAAAAAGAGGAAATTTTGCTTTGACAAAAGGGCACTTTGGGCACCAAAGGGCAAAGGGGCAGATGCTCAAGTACCCAACAACCCCCCCCCCCCCCCCTGCACGTGCCTGCTTAAGTGCATTGACACTTACATATGAGATGTTTCAATTGCATTTTCATTAAATAGCTTGTGATGAATATAAAGTCAATGTGGATTTGAAAAGCATTTGAAAATGCAACACACTCTTGACTAGGGATGTTCATTTTAACTGCTTATCCGTTAACCAACCATTAAGAATTTTGACTGATTAATACAATCAGTTTAATGGTTTAAAAAGTCATATATTTATTTAATTTCAATAATTTAAGTAAATATTTTAAAAGGTTTGCTGCAAAGTTAAAATAGGCTTCGCTACAAGTACATTTTCTTATTTCAGTTTAGAAATAGGCCTAATACCGATGCGAATTGTTTACAAACATTATAATAAACACAGGAAACATAGCTAGAATATTTTAGTTCCCCTCACTCCACAACAAATCCTTTCAATTAACAGTAGCCTATTAAAAAAAAAAAATCAAGAATAAAAAATAAGAATTTTTTTATAGCAACATAAACGACAAGCCAAATCAATTTTATTTAGGCTTAAAAGAAACATCTCGGTTACGTATGGTAACCCTCGTTCCCTGAAGGAGGGAACAGAGACTCTACATCGGTTACCGACGAATATGGGATATCACTTCAATAGACCAATCTACTTCGAATGTTAACTAAACGAGCCAATGCACATTGGCATGCAATTATTGCATCAAGCTGCCGCTGATCACAGCGTGAGTATAAGAAGGCAGCAGGTGCAATACATACCAGCTTTTTTGCATCGGAGTCGAGCGTTAGTATCGTTCTGCTCAACTGTGTCTGCTGTGAACTATGAGTTCAGCACTCTCTCGGAAGCTTCATGTGTTGGAGAGACGGTGCTTCAGCTGCGGTCATTCCAGTGTCTAGTGGATTGCACACTTCAGGCTGCACTACCCCCTGTTGTATTGCAAGCGGCCAATTCCCCTGTGCACCTCAGCACTAAAAGAGCATTTCCTAAAGAGCAAATTTCTCTAAAAGAGCTTCACAGGTGCACCTTTGTAAAGGCGACGGATCACCCTTATAAGGATGTCGATTCACTTGTGCTTTTCTGGGTGTGGTCGTTACCTGACAACGGGTGATGGTCACGATCGCTGCCTCACATGTATGGGCATCAAGCACACTGAGGTGGCCTTTGTGGATGATTCATTTTCCCTCTGCGGAAAGATGACCATTTCGGAGCTGCGAACCAGGCTCTGCTACCTTCAGGGGGGCAGAGTCCCATTGCTGCTGCCGCAATCTGGGGCTCATTCTGGGACACAATCACTTTGGCAAGAGCACCATCTTTGAGACAAGCTTATGCCTTGAAGTGGAACCTGTTCATGTGGTGTTCTTCTTGCTGATAGGATCCTTGTAAATGCCAGATTGCGGTCGTGCTTTCTTTTCTGCAGCCAGTGTGGGAGCGAAGGCTGGCTCCCTCCACCCTCAAAGTCCAGGTTGCCGCTCTTGCTGTGTATCATGACCCCGTGAATGGGAAGTCTTCAGGTAAGCAAACAATTGTTTTAAGTCTGCTTCGATCTTTATTAAATTCTTTCATTATATGAGAAATCGGATGGAGTTCACATTCTTTTAAAGGGTTAGTTCGCCCAGATAGCAAAATTATGTCATTAATAACTCCCCCTCATGTCGTTCCAAACCTGTAAGATCTCCGTTTATCTTCAGAACACAGTTTAAGATATTTTAGATTTAGTCCGAGAGCTCTCAGTCCCTCCATTGAAGCTGTGTGTACGGTATACTGTCCATGTCCAGAAAGGTAAGAAAAACATCATCAAAGTAGTCCATGTGACATCAGAGGGTCAGCCAAAATATTTTGAAGCATCGAATATACATTTTGGTCCAAAAATAGCAAAAACTATGACTTTATTCAGCATTGTCTTCTCTTCTGTGTCGGTTGTGAGAGAGTTCAAATCAAAGCAGTTTGTGATATCCGGTTCGCCAACTAATCATTCGATGTAACCGGATCTTTTTGAACCAGTTCACCAAATCAAACTGAATCGTTTTAAATGGTTCGCATCTCCAATACGCATTAATCCACAAATGACTTAAGCTGTTAACTTTTAAACGAACTGGATATCCAGACTGCTTTGATTTGAACTCTCTCTCACATAGACACAGAAGAGAAGACCATGCTGAATAAAGTCATAGTTTTTGCTATTTTTGGACCAAAATGTATATTCGATGCTTCAAAATATTTTGGCTGACCCTCTGATGTCACATGGACTACTTTGATGGTGTTCTTCTTACCTTTCTGGACATGGACAGTATACCGTACACACAGCTTAAATGGAGGGACTGAGAGCTCTCGGACTAAATCTAAAATATCTTAAACTGTGTTCTGAAGATAAACGGAGGACTCACAGGTTTGGAACGACATGAGGGTGAGTTATTAATGACATAAATTTGCTATTTGGGTGAACTAACCCTTTAAACGATCACTGTCGGATTCAGGCGACTTCTGATACTGAAGAAGCATTTTCCTGGGAAAAAAAGTTTTATAAGACAATTCACAAGTCTTCATGTTTGCTATACACAAAAATTCAGTTAATACATACATGTATGAATAAATAAATAGCTAAATAAAAAGAAATGTATCCTCTTTGAGCGGCCATGCCATCGTTCAGGAAGGACTGACAGCTTTCAGCCCACATCTCTACCCACTCGTATCCTTGAATAGCTATTCTCAGTCTAGACAATAAACCAATTTATACTAATATTTGACTGTTATCTTAGGATTGGGAAAAACTTTTTTGGTAACACTTTACAATAAGGTTCCATTTAGCTACAAAAACACAGTTGTACCGTTAATATGTTGGCTGTGTTGTCTTGATCATGTAAGCCTAATGGATCGTGTTTTTTCCAATAGGCTGCTTTTTATTTTTGGCAACAAAATTGATTTTCTGGATATTTTACAATGAATGTAAACTGTGAACACAATGTAAGTTTATTACAAAAAAAGTAGCAATGATACGAGGTACCATTAAATTACATCTGTTTGTATAAATATTATAGGTGATATTTTTTAAAAAAAGAGAAAAAACTTCTGAACATACTTTAAGTGCATTCATTTACAATGAGTAAAGAAGTAAAAAATATATAATACAAATAAGTTGTCTATAATGTAAAGATCAGAGGAAAACACTGTGATCTACAGAAACCATTTACTTTTCATTGGTCCATTTGAACTTTTTATTTTTTATTATTATTATGTGTTTATTTTTTGAATGTGACACATTTATGAGTTCTACAAAGAGAAAAATTTACATTTTGGCATTAATCACTTAACCCCATGTCATTTTAAACCCGTAAAAGCTCCGGTCTTCTTAGGAACACAATTTAAGATATTTTGGATGAAAACCTGGAGGCTTGAGACTGTCCCATAGACTGCCAAGTAAATGACAGTGTCAAGGTCCATAAAAGGTATAAAAAGTACAAAAAGTGTTCCAGTCGCTTCTTATAACCCAGATTGCATGTCTGATGGCAGATGGAGTATTCTGACGACAATTATTTATACCTTTTATGGACCTTGACACTGTTATTTTCTCCAGGTTTTCATCCAAAATATCTTAAATTGTGCTCCGGAGATAAACAGAGATTTTACGGGTTTGTAATGACATGGGGTTAAGCGATTGATGGCAAAATTGTCATTTTGGGGTGGAGTAACACTTTAATGGCTTCAGTATTCACAGTTAAGCAGTAAAGCAGAAATGTCAGAAGGTCATTGTTAGTAGGATAATGTGGATTTGCTGCAGTAACGGTGTCACAGGAAAACTGTGAAATCTCTTCAGCTAAAGGAAGAAGTGTGTATTCTTTCATATCAATACACTTTACAATTACATTTAAAAGGTGAATTAAAACATGAAAAGACAGGAGAATGAATATTATGGATTATGGATTGATTTAACTGGACAAAATAAGCCCATGGTTTGCTTGGTGAAGACCCCTGTAAGGACACTCAAGTTTGTCTCCATTCTCCATCTTGCAACGGCATATTAAAGATTGTTCTTGAATTCTTTGCTTTATGCTTGAAGTGAAATCTTCTGAACCCACTTGCTTTTGCATATCAACCTGTTTTCCAAAAAATAAAAAAGGAATTATTATTATTATTATTATTATTATTATTAGAGAACAAACATTAAGAACAATCGATAATCATACATTAGGGCTCTGTGCAATATCTTTCATGGTGTTTCGCAATTCATTCTCCAGAGATTGTCTGAACTCCAGGTGTAATTTCTTCATTTTTTTGACCTCATCGCTTTCCATCATTTCCTGGTATTCTTCTTCAGTCTGTAAAACCAACATATGAATATGCATGAAATCTTAATATAATCAACAGGATATATAAACATCGATATTTACTATCTAACTGCCATAAAACATCTGGAACGAATATTCAGAATGTTCATTATTATGATTTCATGATCTCTTGATTCTTGAATTTGATTGACTGGTCCAGTAACAGCACTGGGCCAGTTCAGTGTTTGTGTCATGACATTATCATTGTTTTTATTTGTGCTTTGTCAATCTTTTTAGCATCAAATTACTTTTTTATGGGACTCATTCAATATGAATTCAAATTCGTGATGCTCGAAGTTGTGACAATCGATCCTTCTTTGGCTTTGTTTGACAGCATAAAATAGACACATTATTGGCCAACATTTTCACTCAATACAAACCTCTTCTTCACTGAAATGTTATAGAGAACAAAAATGTATAAATGTTTGTAGGAGTATGACCTCACCGGCTCTTCAAAACATTCTCCAAGCTTGAAGGTCTCCTTTCCAGGGAAAACCATCCCGCATTGGAACAGGTCCCTCAAATTCAAGGCTACGAGGTGCAAAAGCTCGTCCTCATAGGCAAAGACCCGTCCATCTTCACCCAACAAAAGCACCAACTGCAGACCAAATGCGTCACATGGGAAGTCATCAATGGCACCAATCACCTCCATTTCCATCCTTTCTGGCAGGTAATAATCCTTCCAGGCTTCAAGCTGTTCTTCATCCCCTTCATACACCGTTCCATCCTGCCCACAGATTCTCAGAGTTGAACCTCTTGGTTTCACGAGAGGAATCGCCAAGTCACGATTATACTTTACAAAATGTGCGATTCCACAGAGGTCCACAGCATCTAAAGCAAATCATTATTACAATCATCGTTATTAGCTTATTAGAAATAAAGTATCATATTCACACAGAGGCATCCATATAATTTAATAGCATGCAATACGTCTGCAATCGAAAGTTTCTTTATTTCTTACTCTTGTGCGTGCATATGCATTTGTGTATTAATTATTTTGTTTTTCTTTCTTTAATGTCCAGGAATAGAAGTAACATTCCAGTAAGCAAAAGGACAGGAGTGGGGATACTGGTAAGGCTGATGACATGAAATTCATAAATCGTCTCACACTAGTTGTCTTGATTGTGATTCTTTGTTCAGACTCTTGCTCGAATGGTGATCATTTTCTCATCCGTGCTGCATGGAATAAATATCTTGTATCAGTGAACATGTAACTCCAGGAAAGGCTTTTCTGAACGTCTCCAGCACTACTCACACAATCTGAGCAATATCAGTCTGTGATGTCAGTGATTCTCGATAATTCTCTGCGGTGCTTCAGTTGAAGAAGTATTTATGGAGACTGTGACTAAACTGGAATCCAGGAAACTTTCTGACAATTGAATGTTTTCAAATCCTGCAGAAACAGGTCCAGAATTCACCTGCAAGCTGTATCGATGAGATGTCCAGATGCATGGCACTCCAGCATTTTCCTCACCATCAGCAGAGACGGATTCTATTCTTGCTCTCCAGTTTGAGATTCTTTTTCTGATATTCATTGATTGATCCACTTCACACATCTGACTGAACAGCATTTGAGTCTCATGTTTTGGCGTCTCTCACACTTTACAGTAATACTCTGTATAGAGGTGCAGTGCAAACATTGCAGATCTTGTACTGGTTAAGATCTGCTTTTGGTATTTGCACACATGCCCTACACAGTCCCATTACCACAAAATGGGAGTCTCCAAAACATGAAATTGTAGTCGATGACGGCCGATTCTTTCTTTAACGCAGAATGTCTGTCAGTGAACAGCAGACAATCTGTTACAGCTTCAGACAATGAGGACAGTGGCAGCTTGCAATTACAGCCTTCTTAAAAGTGTCACATTTTTCAACTCAGAATTCAACTCAGGACATGTTCAAAGAACAATTAGAGGGCATGAGAGTTTATCCAAGCTGATTCTTTGTTGAAACATTTTTAACTTTGTAAATTCTTACCTTCTTTAATGAATGACAGAAATTCCTCGATTCTTTCTGGGGATCTTCTAGAGAAAAGGTGGTATGGAATTTTATAACAGTCATATTTAAATATTCATGATATACTGTAGTATTTTTATTAACTTTTTTTATTTTGAATTGCAAGTTATAGCCATAAAATTAAAACAATAAGAGAACAAAGAAGGTATTCTACTTATGAATTCCATAACCCAAAAACCATCTCATTATAGAAAATTGTGTGTTTTACTAAATTAAGAAATTAATAATTAGGCCTGTGTGTTACAAGGTAATTAATTGGTTGGTTATCATTAAAAAAAAAACATGCTTCTGAAATAATTTCCTACTCTATTACCTCCAGGACACTTCTTCATAAATTTTGCATCAATTCTACAAATATATCAATTATGTGCAATGAGATGCTAATAGCAAACAAATAAACTGTCTTTAAACAGTGATTTGAGTTAGCTTGTGTTCTCTTGTCCTTCAAATCAATAGTGATGTGTTAAGAATAGTGTTTTGTGAGGCATTTATAAAATACACTTACTTGGTTATCATAGTTCAGCTTGTGTTTTCAAATCTGAAAAATTGAGCTGCATATACAATTTATTTAGCAACTATTCAACATGATCAACATTAAACAAAATGCCTCGAGTTATATCAGACTACAAATAATTTGAAATATGTCCTTTACCTGGCCAAGAGTGTGAGGATGGACACAGTGAACAGGAAAGATGGGCACAGTCCTGCAATAATAGAAACAACAGCAACAAAATCTTACATAACCACATTTACTGTTTTACATAAGTCATGAAATCTAACAACATTATTTTTAATGTTCACATGTTGTGAATAATCTTGTTAACATAAAATAGAGATGCACTGATATGGATCCCAGTGGCGGGTCCATGGATAGGTCATAAACCCCACACTCTCTATGTAATGTAATGGGACCTGAGACAAATTAACAATGAAATTATACTACAAATATTTTTTTTTCCAAAGATGGTTACTGTTATTTACTGTAGCTTTTATCATGTTGATGTAAGTTCAAGTGTTCGTTTCATAAATAAACTTTAAAGCTTTATTTAATGCTATACATTTAGCAGATGTTTTTATCCAAAAAGGGACTTACAGTGCATTCAGGCTATGAATGTTTTACCAGTATGAGTGTTTCCTGGGGGTTGAACCATCAACCTTTTGCACTGTTAACACAATGCTCTACTGCTGAGCCATAGGAACTTGGGTTGCGTCATGATTGACAGCTGTGACTGACAGTTTCTCTGAGCAAAGTATTCACTGGAGCGCTAACAGAAGTTTTTTGGTTTTTTGGGGGCGATTGGAATTTTTATTTCTAGACTTTCCATATCTGTTTAGCAGCCAATCTACTTAAAAAGGTTCAGGACCGTGTGTGTGTGGCTCTGCAGGAGTGTGGGTGGGGCCTTGATGGGGCGTGGTGGTGGCTCACTAGTCACTACTGCGCAGACTCAGGTCTCGAATCAGCACAAGACGTCAGTGCCGTATTGAGACACTGAAGAGAGTGAAGGAGCGTTGTCCATCTTTTTTACAGTCTTATGTCCTGTACTTGTACTCATTAAAATGCTCCAATACCACAATACAGTGCTTGCGACAAAGAAACACAGACAACATAGCAAACAGAGAGCAGAATATATCAGAGAAGGAGCTATGAAGTAAATGTATCAAATTAATAGAATATTAAACAAATGTGTAATCTTGTAGTAATCTGAACTCTAAAACATTGTATTATGAGCACTTGCACCTCTTTATGAAGAATTACTTATTGTATTCCACAATTGTAAGTCACTTTGGTAAGTCAAATATATATTAACAAATATAAACTATATCAGACTATTGTTTTTACTCTCTCGCTCTCTCTCTGCAGTTTCCCAGCAAACATCATAACCGGTTTTTCCTCATAGACTGGTCTCTAGGGACAATGTGAACACTGTTACATACTATTCTATTTTTTACAACTACACTTGAAGGTTGCCTAAAATGGTAAATAATTTTTCAGATTTTTCTTTCAGCGTTTATAAAGGTTTTCATAAAATAATATGTTGAATATTTACAAATAAAGACAAACAAATATTATAGACTTACATGTAAAACTGTTTATGTGTCAACAGTTAAAATAACTGGTTTTATTCAAGACAAAAATATGATTTAATATTATTATGAATCAATCAGTTCCATTAGGTTAATCAACACATTGTGATTAGAGTCATATCAGACATAAATAGTTCCTTTAAGTAAAAACTATATTAGTACATTTTACAGTATAGGCAGTTGTACTTGGTTCCCAACTACTATAATTTTCAATTTAACTTCAAAAGATTACTCAAATGTTTTAACATTTAAAAATATTTACTTACCCAACTTCTGTCACTGGGCAATCTTTTAGTGGTTGGCCTTGCAATACAAAGTCTATAAGTGGTTACATGGAAAAACACCTAGAGGTTGTTTTCCAAGCAGGTTTACATAGGTGGAGCTTGTGACAGGTGACAAAGCACTGGCAGTGGCACTTGTGCGCATGTGTTAGTATTTTTCCAACAGCAACTCGTGCTAAATTTAATTGACATCACCAGATGTCAGGTGAACAGGTGAGAAAGCCATCTCCCGCAACTATTGTAGCTATTGTAGCTATTCTGTTTTTGTTGAGAAGTATGGCCACATTAGATTTACAATGTTTCTTGACATTCAAATACATTATTTATTAAGGCAAAGAAGAATATGTCCAAAGACAGCAACCAACAATAAATAAATGATTTCTGTTCATAAGACAGCAATGCATAGTGTTTGGTTTGATATTAGCATATGTAATTCATAAATTACAAGATTTGACAATTTGTCAAAATTTAATTTGGGCATGTCGTGCCTTGATATTATTAATGAAGTGGGTGATGCAGATTGACTTGAAGGATTTTAGTCATGCACTGATCTAATTCCCTTCCTCCACTTTCCTATTAGTTCTCTGCTATAAAATACACACACACACACACACACATATAAACTAAATAAAAATGTATCTTTTGTTTGCAATAACATTCATTTAAGCAATTGCAGAGAACATCTTAGAATATCCAGTGATCAAAAGATATGGAAAGGCATTCATGTTTAGTCATAAAACAGGGTGTGCCTTGTGCTGTGCTCTGTTGTCAGGATCAAAATGAACATCACGTACCATACTAGCAATGAGGAAGGTGGGAATTCTGACTGAACCTTGTTATACCAGTGAAACTTGTTCACTCACAGTAGATGATTATAATTTAATGTCACAGTGGTATACTGCACTGTTTTAGATAAAATGGCAACATTCAAGTACTTGTGATCTTTTGAAATAATTAAACTTATACATACCCATTATCAATATTATTTAACATGAACTAACAATTAACAAACTTCTATAGCACTTATTAATAGTAAATTTCAATAATTAATAATAAATTTTTAAGATCAAAAGTTGTATTTGTTAAAGGAAAACACCACCATTCCCTTTCAATCAGTCACGTTTGATGTTACTTCAGTGACTGAGGAATTGGGATCTTGCTAGAGAGATGAATCGCCTTCGAGTGTTAACAAAACAAGCCAGTGAATGTTGACATGCAAGATTTGCATTGCACACCCCACTCCGCAGCTATTCACTTCGGAGCCAAGCCTTTCAGCTACCGAGCAAGAGTGTCATCAAGACAGCCTGTTGACAGACGAGTGTTGTGTTAGGGTGCGTCAGTGGGGGTTGCCAGTGCTTCTTCTTGATCTCGGCATGCTGCAGCTTCCCGCTCTGGTGTTTTATTTAAAAAAAAGCATTAACTAACAGAGCTCCGCAAGGGACGAGGTGTCTTTTTAAAGATGTCTTTCCACTCTTGCATTTCTGGATGTGGTGGCTTGACTACATCTGATGGTCACGACCGCTGCATCGTGTGCCTGTGCCTCAAGCACTCAGAGGCAGGATTCGTGGATGAGCCATGTTCTCCTTGTGGGAATATGACCACTGTGATGTTGCGATCACGGCTCCTCTTTGTCAAATGAGGAGGAGTCCCCCTCCCCTTGCCCCGTTCTAGTTCCTCCACCCAGAGGAGGACTACTTCGGCTCATGGCCAGGATGATCTGAGGGTCACAGTGAGAGCTTCCCCACCGAGCAAGTCTCCAAAGGCCCCTCACTCCTCCAGCGCATCGTATCCTCTGGTGTACTGGGATGCGGATGTTTGTGCCACAGACAGGGCGGGGCCAAGCACTTCATCCAGGCCACCAGCAGATGACCTGATGTTGATGAGGATGGAAGGAAGGCACCTCTATCTCCCAAATGCTCAAGGCTGGATGATTGGTTCCTTGGGGTGCCGCACGCCAATCAGAGGGAAGGAGACATTCATGTTCTCAACTAACTCGATGACAGACTCATATTGGCCCAGTCCAGAACTCAGTTAAGTGAACACACGGACATGGTACTTAGCCATCTCAGCCTGTTGGGGCTTTGGGTTATCTGGAAAAAGAGCAAACTCTCACCTGTGCAGAAGATCTATTTTCTCGGTACGGAGTTGTACTCCTCGAGTTGCACCTGGATAGGGCCTTGTCTGCAGTGTCATGTCAATTGCCTCGAGTTGCTGGCAGTATGGCTTGCTCTGCGCTGCTTCAAATCAAGGCTACGCAACAAGCATTTTGTGTACATCAACCACCAGGGCAGTCTACGCTCCCGTTGCATGTCGCAACTCGCCCACCATCTCCTCCTTTGGAATCAGATGCATCTGAGGCCACTTCATGCCATTCACATCCCAGGTGAGCTCAGTCGTGCAGCCGATGAGTTCTCACGTCAGCCTGCCATTCCAGGAGAATGGTGACTCCGTCCTGAGATAGTCACCAGACAGATGCTTTGGGGACACTCAGGTAGACCTGTTAAAATAAGAAAATAAGACTAAAGAGTAACTGGTAAAGAGTAAGAAAATACAAAAAAACTGAAAACAAAACAGGCATAAAGTTGGCTTGACGTTGGATGTCTGAGTGTCTCAAATTTAGGGACCGTCTCTAAAGTTACATGTGATATTGGTATACACTTTTCTAACGTCAGTAGCATTTGAGGAGAATGACTTACAGTCATAAAAACAACTGTAATTGTTCATCTAGGTGTCAGCTATAAAGCACAATTGAATTGAATGTTTGATATTTATTAAAATAAACTGTAAATCATATGTAAATTATACTACTTTTTCACATGGGCTCAAACATAAATTTGAAGCTCAATAGCATTTGAGGAGAAAGACTTGCAGTCATAAAACAATTGTAATGTGTTCATTTAGGTGTCAGCTACAATTCATACCTTATACATTCGTTATATTTATTAAAATATATTATAAATCATTTAGGTAAAAACAAGGCCCTTTTATCTCTTTCAGGCACATTCCTGTGAACGTTTTTTTCAGGTTCTCTTACGAAAATGACCCATGGTTTTAACAATATCACCACAATTCATAGTAGTAGAAGCCCTTTATTGTCACTAGTCACAAGTACCAGGGAAATTAGCCATCAACCTGTCCATACATACACAACATACATACAACGGGGTAGACAGAACAGGAAGACAGGGAACTGAGGAAGAAATACAGCATAAAATTGGGAAAGTGAGGAGGAAAAAAAACAACACCCACTCTATGCTCCTTTTGGGAGTACAGTATAGGATATGAAAAAACACCTCAGCAACAAAAGCACATACACCATAAACACACGACTTTGCAACTGGGGATGGAAATTGGGGGGGTCGAGGTAATCCAGTGCAGGCAGCAGTCGTCCTACCCTGCAGCTAGAAAGCGCTGGTCATGGACCCGCTGGACAGACTGGCGGTACAAAGCGGCGAAGGTGAGGGACGCGGGTGGGGAGGTGAGTGCATATCTGTATATGTGTAAGAGTTTGTGTATTAGTAGGCCTGGAGAGATGCAATTCTCTCTAGATGTCTCAGTCTGCAGATTATACAGCGTCACAGCAAGTTGCCATGGAGACAGCCTTGGTCAGGTCCTAGACAGAGTCAACAACAATCCCGGTGTCTGTGGGATACGGGTTGAGGGATGCAGAGCTTCTAGTCGCCATGCTTTCCAAGGGGACAATTTGCTATCCAGCCAAGGCCAAGCTGGGAGTGGAGCCGAAAGATGATAAGATACCAGTTGTTTTGGTCTAGTAGCCGCATTCCAATTTAACGGTCACTATGATTGTCTTTTTTGGTCTCCAAATCCTCCAATTTACTTTCCAAAGCCGCGAGCTTCACCGCGATGTTATCCATATTGCGGTTAATAGTCTCAGTCTCAATGCTGACCGCTCTGCCCACTGCTTCAATCATGACGGGCAGCCTTGTGAGGCTTTGGACAGCTGTTCCCGTCATCTGAATTTTTCGATAACCCAGGGCAAAGCCTAATCCAATCAGCAGAAGACCTGTTATCATGGTTCTGAATAGGTAGATGTCTTCAATGTCCTCCACGGAAAGAGCCGCCAGACACACGACCAGCCAATTTGCCCACGCGTCCATCGTGTAGCCAGCTGCAAATGTCCCGGCAGGGCAAACAGGTTCCCCCGAACCCAAGCTTCTCGTCGAGAAGATGGTGTTAACTACGTTGAGAGACCAATTTATCAAATCCATGTTTTTAGTTTAGAAAAGCAGTGCAGAGAGAGTCTCTCAAAGTAGACAAGACAAGAGACAGGCAAAGCAGGCAAGGCAGGGGAGGAGAGGAAAGAAATGTGACCGCCTCCGTTGAAGTTCTATTTTCACCCCTATAGTAGGAGTTTTTGTCCCATAATCATATTTGAGGAAGTGGGCACAACAATACAATCCTGATTAGGACACCTGTTTGGCCAGCAGCGGCCCTGAAGGTCACTATGACATCAGCCAGTCAGGTACTGCCCGATCTAGTTGTTCCGGTGAATTCAGTTCCTGTTTTTCTCTTTGCCACATTATTTATTATAAAAACAACAACACAGTACTGTGCAGTGCATTATGGTTTATTTATGCAAAATGTAAGTGTGACAAAAACCAACACACACCATCAACAAAATAACAATAATATAATAATGTAAATGATCGTCCACATTATTTTATTAAACTTAACGCATTAGCTGTCATACAAAGTTATTTGTGGAAAAGATGGAATCAGTCTGGGAAACCCATTTTGCGCTAACTGGTAACTTAATATTTAATATTGCAGGTTAAAACATTGAAGGTCATCATTATTCATACTGCTGAGAGAAGGTATAGGTGCAAGCAGTTTTTGTAAGCGTTCCTTGGTACTGTTTTTTAACATTTTCATTTTGTCAGGAGTAAAATGACTGATTTGGATATTCTCATGCATGAACTGATCGTTAAACAGGAGTTTGCTCAAGCACTCTGTCTCTGCACAATTGCCATAAGGATAAGGTTCCTGTTCTGTACCTGCTGACAGACTGAAAAGCTGTTTACAGTTCATACATGGCTGTCTTTCCTTGTAAGTGTTGTCTTTCCAATCCCTGAAGTATGCCTGGCATCGCATAGACTCGTGAAATTGCAAACTGTCACCCTGCTGATGTTCGAATGACATTACTGCATATGATACCAGCTCGTGCCATGTATTAATACACGATGAATATATCATGATACTTTTGGCCTCTCCTGTCCTGCAACCCAGTGAAGCACCAAAATATTCATTTGATGCGCGTTGGCTATTAGAGCACACACAAATAACAGTGGACTCCAGTGTGTAGTAGCGCTGGTTTTTGTTTGCCGGTCTGCCCAGAGGATAAGGGAATTTCAACTCTTCCATAAGAATGCACAGTTCCTTCAGAACATTGTCCTTGGGGCCATATGTAAGCTGCATCTACAAACAATTAAACATTTATTTGCAATATATTTATTCATGATTGCTGCAATAAATGTTACTTTTTGAGGGCATATTTAATAAATAAAAATACTACTAATTCGCAAAAACAAAATTAATAATAATCATTGAATGCATAACCTATGAGTCTTGCTTACTATGTCTAACAGTATTGAGAAAGGTGTCCGCTTAGGTAGATGACTCATGTATTTCTTAAACGGTTCTGGAAATTCCTGTCTAATCTCAGCAATCGTTGTAGGTAAAATGTCTTCAGGAGTGAGACGGTCCTTATGAATGATCCCTAAAAAGAAGATGCTGTGGAGAATCTTGAAAAGAAGACAAAGATTATAAACCATTAATTATTAGAAAATATTATAAACTTAGAAAGTGTTTTTGCCATATAAGAAATTAGTGATTGCTACTTGGTATGTGTATGTGCAGGGCCGTCGCTAGGAATTCTGGGCCCTGTGAACTAAATTTGCTATGGAGCTTCCTCAAAATTGGGTTTGCAATCTGTGTTGGCTGGGTTAGGTGAAATTTAATAATGCATTCTTGTCACTTGACAGTAAAGCATTGATTTTAAGCTAGAATGCTGAAAATGTACTGCTATTAATCTCTGTCATCATTTCCTCACCCTCAAAACCTGTATGACTTACTTTCTTCTGTGGAACACAAAATATATTTTGTAGTAGGCCTATGTTACCACACCATTTTGGTTACCCTTGATTTCTGCCTTATGAACAAAAATGTCTTGAATTTCTTAAATTATCTTCTTTTATGTTCCACAGAAGAACAAATAAATAAAATCACACAGGCTTGGAATGAAATAATGTTGAGAAAATTATGACAATGTTCATTTTTTGGGTGAGTTATCTCTTTAAAAACTATAACATTGTAAATAGTAAAGACCTAATTTATATAAGACACTAATATGTATCTTTAATCAGGCTCTTATTGAGTCAACAGTTTACTTCAGTTAAAATTATTTAGAACTAAACATTTAAAGAGAAAGAAGCTATTAAATCTATTGTCAAATTTCGGTAATTTTAATAAACAATAAGTACTAATGTAAAAAAATTAAAAATAAAAATAATTAAATAATAAAAATTGTAGAAACTACAAAAAACAGTTTTAATAAATGCAAGTTAAAAGATGGTGCTCAATGGACAAGCTAAATGTGTAGGCTATTGGAGTGTCTCAGTTTACTTGGTAATGCAGTTCACATTGTCGTGGCTGTTTTCAGCAGCATCACTACAGAACCTTCAATGTCCTCATTTCTCTTGTGCTTTAATTTAAAAAACCCTGGGCCCTGGGCCCTGTGCACTTTGTCACCCCTTCCCCTCTATTAGCAATGCCCCGTGTATGTTACATACCTCATTGACATGAGTTCTTAGTTTGTTTTGCTCTTTTTTAAATTCTTTCATTACATGATTAATTAATTTGAGCCCACAGGTTTTCAAGTTCTCCTTGTTAAGCTCGTGGAAATTCACCAACCCAGGTGGCATTCTTCTGGTTGAGGAAATTTATAATAATATATTATTATCACTATCATTATTATGTGATGGAATCCTAGACTGTATTTGATATAAATGTCATGCATATTTCATTTTTAAAGATTAACTAAACAAAATATAGCTAGTTAAAATAATAATGATAAAAATCAGCTTCTTACCTTCTTACTCTATTTGCAGCCATCATCTTGCACAAAATGACTAAAACAAGGAAATGTGTTTCAAAATTTTCAGCTGCATTGTTTCAGCTCCACCCTCCTTTATTTATCCGCATTCAGTGATAACATGGACGCATTTATAATTTTTGAACAGAGCTAATTTATTTACTAACTCCAAATGTGTTTAATTGCAGACAAATATGGCAAATTTGATTAATTTTATTGGCTTGTATGTCCAATAATTGTATTTCTTTTTTGCTGTTTTAAAGAATCAACTTTATTTGAGATAAATAATAAAAATAAAAGTGTTCTGTGTAGCATTTAGAGAGTTAAGAATGTTTATTTATACATAATTATTTCATAAATGAAAAAAAGCATTCTCTGTACAATGAGAAATATACACATGAAGTAGAACCAAAAAGAATAGAAAACTAGAACTACAAAACAAGGTGTGTCAACATTTATTTGCAAGGCAAGTGATTAGTAAATGTAAAAGTTGTCAAGGCTACAGTCGACAAACCGGTTAGAGCCGGTTCCAGTTCTGACAATTGTATGCCCAAACTCTATGACTCATGACAAGAAAGCTGTGACCAAAACTTCTACAAGAATACAATGCAAGAAATGTGGATCATTTTCTTTAGCGTGCTTAGTCATAGGACTTCATTTTTCATCACTGAGTTGCTGAGAGCAGGTTTTAAAGCAAGCATCTCTCTCAACTATATTCTGGTAGTCTCTCTTATCTTCCTCATAGTGTTTTCTGTATGATTATTTCCCACCTGGGGATTTTTCCTCATAGGTGTTGGTTTTTTTCAGTTCAGTGATATGCCTGTCATTGCACAGATCCAGGAAATGTTAAATTGTTCTTGACTGCTCTGCGATCATTGAATGATATTACGGCATATGACACATATTCATGCTATGTATTATTAACAAATGAGGAATATATTATAATATTTTTGGCTTCTTTGCAGCTGACAGAGGTGCCAAAATATGTATTTGAGCTGAGTGTGCTATTGAACCACACACAAATAACAGTGGATTTTCAGTGTGATTTCAGTGCTTCCTGGTTGTTTCAGTGGGAAGTCGTGGCCTAATGGTTAGAGGGTTGGACTCCCAATCGAAGGGTTGTGAGTTCTAGTCTCGGGCCGGACAGGATTGTGGGTGGGGGGAGTGCCTTCAACCTTCAATACCACGACTTAGGTGCCCTTGAGCAAGGCATCGAACCCCCAACTGCTCCCCGGGCGCCGCAGCATAAATGATGAACACTGCTCCGGGTGTGTATTCACAGTGTGTGTGTGTGTGTGTGTGTTCACTGCTCTGTGTGTGTGCATTTCGGATGGGTTAAATGAAGAGCATGAATTCTGAGTATGGGTCACCATACTTGGCTGAATGTCACTTCACTTTTTTCAGAGGCTGAGGAAATTTTTTTTGCTTTTGTTTTTTAGAAGACTGCAAAGTACCTCAATTACTTTTTATTTTGAGTCATATTTTAGCTCCATCTAAATTTATGTCAGTGGTGTGCAGTGGTATTCTAATTTTTTTATCAAATGTAAATTCATGTCTATTGATGTCTAAATATTCTATTTTCTTGGTTTAACAAACACTACAATAAACAGTTATATGGAATTATGTTTGTGCCAATAAAAATTAATGTAATTATTGAACAATTGAAAACATAAATTGAAACTGAATTTAATTCTTTGAAACTAAAAATAAATGAATATATTGCAGGCAAAATGGTTGTTTTAAAAAAAACTGCATGTTTTGCTGACGGTTTTCTTTTCTCTCTTTCGCTGATCTGTACAAATGCCCTTGGAAACAATGTGTCAGTGTTGGAGGGACTGAGGTGTGAGATTCAGGAGGACTGAGGTGTGATCTGAGATTAGCAGGAAGTGACATGAATCCAGGAAGTGAGATCGATGTAGACGAGATGGAGGAGCTTGATGATTGGAGTAATGTTAGTGAAGGAAATACAAATAGTGAGTAATGGATGCAGGTAAATCAACAGAAAAAGAAGAGGAAAGAGCGAAAAACTTGTAAAGACAGAAGTGAGAGAGAGAGAAAAAAAGTTATTCTTTGATTCCAATCACCTTGCACATTAAATATATAGTACAGTCATGAAACTCTAGATGGCGCTGGCTGATGGGGTGATAATATAACTGAAGATATTCAGAGAGTTAAAAGACTTGGAACAAGCAGCCAATGAGCTTACTGCCTTGAATTTAAAGGACTGGCTAGTATTCACTAGAGATTAGAGATGTGTCGTTTTTGAACGATTTATTAATTTTGAACGAATCGTTAATGTGACTCTGGAAGAACGAGTCGTCTCGGGGAGGGATTCGTTCAGTCGCGCATGCACAATATTCTATAGGTTCTGTTCTGCTAGTAGTAATTCACCTGTCAGTCAGTGCAGTCTTGATCCAGAAAAAGAATTGATTAGTTCATAGTTCGGGTCTATCGGGTTTTTGACTCGGTCCTTAATCACGTGACAGCCCAATACATTAAACCAGAGCATTAAACTAATGCAGTATTGAGCCAGAAAGAGAATTGATTAGTTTATCTTTGATGAAAAGATGTGGTGTTTTTTTTTTTTTTTTTTTTTTTTTTACATTGGATTCTAATCTTCAAAAATGACCTTGTTGTATGATTACGTTATGTCCTTTTTCACCAACCTTCTTGTACATATATTAGACCAAAATGTCAAGTCTGCCTGGGAAAAGCAATTATTATACCAGCAAACTCAAAATTGGTTTAAAAATGAAAATAACTAGGCTATAAATACTTTGTATTGTGGGCTTGTATTATTATATTAGTATATAGCCTAGTGTATTTACTGATAGACAGTCAAGAAGATAAATTAATCAATATTTTATTTATAACAGAGCTTTATTTATTTATAAAATAATAACACACCACAGATCCTGAACAAACAGTAACAAAACCACAGTGACAGAAATGTCGACCCGAAGACTCATGAGATGAACTAATCAATTCTCTTTCCAGCTCGGACTGCATTGGTTTAGCGATTGGGGCTGTCACGTGATTAAGGAATAAATGGAACCCGAAGACTTGTCAGACAGGAGGTGAGGTGAGCTAATCACAGACTGAAGACCCAGGTAAAGAACATGACACTCAAAAGTCAGAGTCTGTAAAAAGATTAGAACTTCCCATCACTAGTAGAGATTCCTGCAGTGTGCTTTCAGAATTCTCTAAAACTCAACAGCTATATTAGCAAGCGGTTTTCACTATGATTTCTTTGCATTATTGTGTTTGTCAGATTTACATTGTAAAACTAAAAAGCATACAAGTTGTAAAACTTTGCGCAGGTTATTCGCATGAGGAGTAATTACTAAGCATGTCTTTTTCATATAACAGCAGTGGCTTTAGCAGCAGCAGCAAGCAGTTTTCCTAGTTCATGTATGTGAGAATACAACGTCATTCATCATGGATTTTAGAACAGCAAAATAAATTGGGGATTACGTTATTTGCCCGAAATCTCCGAAGCTTTTAATATCTTCTGTGGGCATTCATTTCTACATTAACTGTGAACAGATTACTTTCAGATGCACACTATAGGGATGGTTTGCAATTGATGTTTTACAGTTGTTCACAGTTTTAGTTCAAAGTGAACCTGTATAACTGTCTGGGGAAGTCATGGCCTAATGGTTAGAGAATATGATCCCTAATCCTAGGGTTGTGGGTTCAAGTCTCGGGCTGGCAATACCACGACTGAGGTGCCTTCAAGCAAGGCACTGAACCCCCAACTGCTCCCAGCTAAAGTGTGTGGCCGATGCACTTTATTCAGACTTTTATCTTGAGAGTCTGGCCCAAAACTCCTTCAGAACCTCTACATGGCGAGATGTCACATGTTGTGGAGCTGGAATCATCTCAATGACTTCATCAAATTGGTACCTGTGGATGTGATCATGAGAAGGCCAAAAAAAATCTGTTTGGTCCAACACGATGCACTTGACTTACACTTGATGCACTACACTTGACTTGTACACTTGTTTCGTCTGTGTCAAGGACAATGCCTGGGTACACGTCATCATCTTATTTCAGTATGCAACACTGCCCAACATCTGGATTTACTAATTTCTCCACTTCCATGGGTTGGGGATTTTTCTGATTGTCTGGTGGCTGTGCATGCATTTGTATATTCTGACCAAAACTGAAGGGCTGTGTGTTAAAGCATGTATAGTTTAGTTCTTTCTTGAACAAAACCAGCTGACATCATAACATATCAGCTCACCAGGAGCAAGGGTGACAACCTGATGTATTCTCATTGAAGAGGGCACTGCTTTTATAGGACTCTACATCATTTCTACAGCACTGTCAATTTCAGTGCTTTCCACTAAAAACAGTTCCACCGATGTATTCGTCTCTCTGAGGACTTCCTACAGTTGCTGTGCATCTTGGATGTCATGGCCATTAGCCACCAACCTGTCTGTAGCTCTCTTTAATGCTCCTCTTACACCATCGGGGGCCCTTTCCCACAGCTTGATTCAAGAAAGTTCCTTGTGCCAGCTTTAAATCCACGTTTGTGAATTTCTGTAGTAAAAAGCATGAAATTTCCTTTCTGTTTGTACTGTGTACAAGACCCATCACTACAAAACTGTAGGACAGAAACTTGTGGATGAGTAGCCTGAAGGTGGTCTAGCACAGGATCAAGATATTTCCAGATAGCAGGAGGACCTTTGTATCTAGAAGGGGAGATTGTGATGAAGCACATGGGCTCTTGTTGCTCTACATGCATTACCCCATGCAGTGTGTAGAGTGGCTTGCTTATGTGAGGCCCCAAAGTGAACAGCTTGGATCTCTGATGCATATTTACAGACACAGTTCTCTGAAAAATCAATGTGGATCAATGCCTCATCAATTGCCAGATTTTTTTTAGCTCACGATCATAGGCATATTGCTGTTTGATATTGAACAGGTGCTTCTTAAACTTGAGAAGGTTGTTGTGAAGCAAATCTGTAAGAGTCTATTGTGTACCCTCAATAGTTTTCTTGACAGTTATCTTTACTGTTGGACTCTTCTTCATGTGATCTTTTTTTTCTAAAGCCTTGTCTTCAGTGACCCACTGCTTTTGCCATCCCATCATACTGACTGGAGAGGGGGACACACTTTTGTTTGCATAAATCACATTCCCCATAAATACATGCCTTGCTAGAAGAATCAGAAGATACCATCTCAGCCAATCGCTCTACATTTGAAGTCTCAACCACCTTCAGCTGATTCTGCTTGTCAGCCACAAAGCTCAGATTCTCATGGAGCTTACACTGGCATGTGTCTCGGTCAGACATAGATGGGTGAACAACCCAAAAAGGTCTAAGAAGCCACTACAGAGAATAAGAGATATTCCCAATGTTCTCTGACAAAAATCTTGTGTGAAGGTTCTTCATGGTGTCCTGCAGAAACCTTTTCTGCATCTTGACCTTATGAACTGTGATTGTTTGTTTCTTCCCTGTTGTAATCTCTCACAAAAAATGACTTCACTTTGCTTTTAAAGTCATCGGAATGTCGTTAACAGCTTTTCTTTCAAAGGCTGTTATATTTTTACTCTCCAGATGTTTCCAGCATTTGTTTTTTTACTTTCTGGCATTATGATATTTGAGTTTGATGTCTGCAATAAGAGCTTCGTGATACAACACGGTCTTCCTAATTCTGGCTTTTACAGGGCAATTCAATAATAATGTTTTCACTTTTGACTGAGGAGATTCGAAAGACTTCTTCTGTTGCTGGACTCTCTTGTTATTGCCTGTCCAGGGCTTTCTGGAGCTGTTTAATTTCATTATGTAGCTTCTTTCTTTGTTTTCGTGATTGTTTTTTGCCTTCTTCTCTTTGCCTGCAAAACAAGTAATCAATCGAAGTAGTCAGTCCAACATTGCATGAAAATGCACATTAAACCAGGGATTCACAAACTTTTTTGTTAGCCGAACCCCCTTGACCTCAAATATTGATATGAAGAACCCCCCGATTCTCTGATGTTGGTTAATAGTCACATGGCAGACAGATACAGATACACATACCCCATGGGTTTAAAAGCCACAGTTTGGGGAACTTGCATTAGACAATTACACATGCTCTAAACAAATTTTCTAATCTCTACTTATGATTCTTCTGCCTGTTGCACTTCACCTTGATGATGGCTGTCATGGCAGCTCTGGCATATGTTCAGGACTTTGTGGTGAAGTGCTTATGTTTCTTAAAGGGGGGTGAAATGCTATTTCATGCATACTGAGTTTTTCACACTGTTAAAGAGTTGGATTCCCATGCTAAACATGGACAAAGTTTCAAAAATTAAGTTGTATGTTTTTGTTCCCAAAATACTCCTTCCGGTTTGTCACAAGTTTCGGAAAGTTTTTTTCGAGTATGGCTCTGTGTGACGTTAGATGGAGCGGAATGAGCATAGGCATTTCACTGATCAGAGCGAGAGCGTCACGAAATGTCACAAAAGAAGTGTGTTTTTGGTTGCCAGGGCAAGACGACCCTGCACAGATTACCAAAAGAGAAACAGCATTAAGGGACCAGTGGATGGAGTTTATTTTTACAGAGCATCAACGGAGTTGTGCAAGTGTTTGTGGTTGTTCCCTGCATTTCGAAGATGCTTGTTTTACAAACAAGGCCCAGTTTGACGACGGATTTGCACATCGTTTATTTCTTAAGGATGATGCAATCCCAAGGAAAAAGGGTCACGATCGTGTGTTGGAACCGCAGGCGGTGAGTAAAACTGCTTCAAATATCTCTGCCTCCTTGTTAGTGCGTCCCCTCCCATGCCGAGACCCGGGTTCGAGCCCCGCTCGGAGCGAGTCGTTGCTGCTGCTGCTCTCGTTCAGTTTCAGCCTCTGGATCTGATTCTGGATCATAAATAAACGGCTGAATCTGACTGTAAGCTATGGTTTGTTTGGGATGATGGTTTTTCCTCACGGTAATGTCACAGCTTCCAAACGCTCTCAACGCAAAAGCCTACTGGCGCTCGTGATTCTTTAGCTCCGCCCACACGTCACGCCTCCAGGCGCTCGTGTTTTTTGGGGAAAAATCGGTACAGACTATCTTTCTCTTATGAATATAATAAAACTAAAGACTTTTTGGAGTTATGAAGGATGCAGTACTACTCTATAGGTACTCAAGATTAACAGGAGATTGAGTGAAAACGAGCATTTCACCCCCCCTTTAACGCTTCTCTTCTTTCCTTGCTTCTTGTGTATGCTGCTCTCCACTCTTACGCCTCTGACGCTGTGCTCTCTCACTTAGGTCACTGATAGTTTTTTCTTTCTTGTCTTAACATTCCTTCTCCATCTCTCTCTCTCTCTCTTTCTCTCTCTCTCTCTCTCAAGGTACTGTGCTCTTTTTTTCTGGGTCAGCATCTCTGCGTGCACGAATCTGTCTTTGCCTCTCTGCTGTTGATGTGGGTGCCATTTCTGACTAGAATGCCTGTTGAAGTGGAAACATTACATCAAATATTTTATCTATAACACAAATATGAGTTATGATTTTGGTAATAATATATTATATAATGAAATTAAATGTTTAAAATTGAAATCATTGATTAAATTTAGTGAATAACTCAACCCTGTCACAAAGTTTACAACTCCGAAACAATGTCATATGTGATGGTGTTGAGTTTTAATTTTTTGCTCAAAATGGCCACTGCTCTTAATGTGGTGTAGAAGAGTGGGCCACATCGCAGCCAATTAAATAAGTATATTTCCTATTTTTATGGATTAAAACAAAATTTTGAAAAGTAATCATTTTCCAATTTAATCGTATGTGTTGGTGTTGAGTTGTTAAGCTTGACAGTACTCTCTATAATACACCTCAAAAAATGAATAAAAAGTGTAATATCACTCAGCTTCTTCTGAATCATGCTGTTGAAGAGAGCTGAATGATCCAACTTCCTGTGAATGATGTCACATATGGGTGGAGTCTAAATTATTATGGGGGCTGAGTTCAGACTGAGGGATGTAACTTTATAAGTTGTTTTTTACCAAATATCTTGCTTTTTCTTTATGTTTTCCTTTTCAAAAGCAAATAACACAAATAAATACTTGCATTATTGCTGAAAATTATAGACACATTTTTTAAATTATTTTCCAAGTAATAAATTCAGCGAAGAACCTCAGGGACAAAATGCTTGCTGTAAGACAGAAATAAGATATTTTTTTAAATGATACAAATTATTTAAATGCAATTATTATTTGTATTCATTATAAGGGACATACCAAAGTATTGTGAAAAGCTTTTTACATTTCAGTTTGGTGAACCACCACTTTCAAAAATCTAGGGGACGGAAATATTACCGAATCCCAGGAATGACCCATATGTGTGTGTGTAAAGGTGAGTGTGCATGTCTGCGTGTATCTTATACGGTAGATGGTGTGTATGTGAATGTGTGTGTACGTGCATGCATTTATATCTGTATATTTGTGTATGTATGTACGTGTGTATATAGATGTGTCTGCATGTATACATGCATGTCTTTGTGTAAAATGAAACTATTGGTTACTGCCATGTCCAGGAAGTGCTGAGAAAGTGTCCCTCACTTTGGGCAGATCCATCACACCCATGTAGAGAAGCAGACCTACATAACGTCACTTATTTATTTCTTCAGGGTATACATCAGCCCATGAGAATCTCTTACTCTCCAGATTTCTCACCACAAACTTTTTTTGTGTTTGCACACAAGATATTTATGTACAGTATGTGTGTGTACATGCGTTCATTTATGCAAGCATGAGTATATCTGCATGTTTTTGTAAAGGTGTGTATGTGTGTATGTGCATGTATGTGTGTGTGTGCATATTCTTGTGTTTGCATATGTGTGTAAGCAACTGCAGGCTATATTTTTATTGTTATTTCATTGTTATTGTATTATTATTATAGCTACCTTTTTTTTTTTTTTTTTTTACAGTTTTGCTCTTACTAATAATTAGATTTATAATAAAAAGTGTTTTTAGGACTTTATAGTGAGTTTGTAACACATGCTCTATTTTTCTTCCCGATGTGTCTTCTCCAGTTACCTAGGAAGAAGCACATGGACCGTCCACATCGAACACAACACCATCTCAGACGAGCCATGGTCTCAGCTGGAGCTGTAAAATAAGTACATGGGAGGAACTGACACCTCCAACAACATGCTCAGAACAAAGTCAGTGCACTGTAAAACACAGAAGTGGTACAAAACCATTTTCCAGCACTTCCTGGACATTGCAGTGACCAACTGCTTAATTTTAAACAAAGCATTGTGTGCCATCCACCATGACAAGCACATGACTCGGCAAAACTTTCAGGAGCTGCTAGCTGCTCAGCTCACAGGTGTTCCCCTGGATGGCAGCCCGAGAGAGAGAGAGATGCGATCATCTGCCTGTTCCTGTGACTGACACTCAAGACCTTTCACAGAGTTACATACGATGAAAAAGGAGCACCCCATGGAAGAGGCAGGAATGTGATGTGGGACCATGTTTGCAGTTAGACAGGAACTGTTTCAGAGGGCACCACGTCTAAATGACCGGACTGAAGCATCCAAAAACGCCTGGAGAACTGGATTAAAACAAAAAAATCTGTGCCATCTAGTGTCCTAAAAAGACTTGTATATGTGTATTATAGTTAATTCATAGCCTTTTTCAATATTAAGGCATTAGATTCTTTCATTCATGAGTTCTCAGATTTTTTTAAAATAAAAAGCAGTAAAATTTTGTCACTTTTTTTTTTTTTTGGCTAATTAAATTATATTTACTAAAACACAACACACAATAATGTACAATAACTGTAATTCACTGAAAGTCAATAATTTTCTGGAAAAAATGACACCCTGCACATGAAGTTACCACATTGTGTTATAATTTTATACTCAAAAAAAAAAAAAAAAAAAAAACAGAATTAGTGAAAACGGCCTATTTTAGCTTTAGGTTCTAAAGGGTTAAAGTTCATGGTATATATACTAATATCTTCTCAGCTCTTCCCAGGCATTGCTGTTGATTTAACTGGGTTATACTGTTTAAGAATAAAAAAGAAAGTTTTTATTAAAAAAAGTCCTTTTGTATCCGTAGTACATTGTGTGCAAAAGTTTGAAAGTTCACGTTCATATTCCTGTCAAAATTATGCTGTCATTAATAACACACTGTTTATCAGCATTCCAAAGGAACAGGTCACTACTGTAGTTGAGGAGTTATACTCAAATGCGACTTATAGTCCGAAATAATTACTGACATGTATCAAATTTTTTCCCTATTATTATTCACGTTCACTTAAGACATTATTGTGGACTATTCAATTTCTGGGCTTACTTGAATACTAGTCAAGTCATGCATTTAGACACATACGTATGTGTATTTGATCGGTAAAAGCACAGAACTGAAATGGGTGCTCGAGTGCTGACAGACTGTGTGCTCACTCTTCGAATGAGTGTGCACAGAGTGCTGCCTGTCAGTATGCAAGTGCTTAATTCAGATATTTTGCATGGTTTATTGGAATTTTAATAACTTACACACATTTTGGCATTTTGCCTTTTTCTCATTTACCCACATTTCTTTATCGCTCAAATGCATCAGTAACTTTAAGCAGTCATGACATGCAATGCATTGACATGGATTTAACATTTCAGAAAGCAACAAATGCAAATAAAATGTTAATCTTCTCTGTGGTTGCATTTTAAGACCTTTGAAAACCTGGATTTAAGACATTTTAATGCTGATTAAGGCCTTATCTTTTCATTAACAAATTTAAGACATTAAGACTTTTAAAGGATCCACGGACACCCTGAGTACAGTAGGGACAAATATTTAATGGAACTGCAAAGATTGTGTACTGGTGTTTGGCTGATTGTGGTGGCCTGTCTGGGCCAAATATTTATCCCAGTCCAGCCCTGCATTAGAAAATTACCTAATTTGCAGTCTTCCATTCAAATTCCGTAAGCCTCTGCAGGAATGTTGCTACCTGGGAGTTGATGGCTGCAACTTTTCTCTGTACAGTTCCACCTGTCTTTCGGCTTGTACCGAATTTTGCAGTGCACTTTGTGCCCTCTTCAGGATTGATCCTGACAAAGAATCGAAAAACAAACACAGGTCTTAAATGTTCATATTAACACATACAGTAGTCATCTTTAAAAGCGGCCCTGTGCATTTATTGATTTTAATGACATGGAGGCAAAGAACCACCCAAAACGAAATGACTCTAAATCATTTAATGCACAGCTAGCCATGGATAATCCCGCTTATACCATGGTCATTTGGCAGCACTGACAACTTAAAACTGTTGTTGCTGTTTGCAGAAAGTTCGCAATATTTAGGGGAAGTCGTGGCCTAATGGTTAGAGAGTCGGACTCCCAATCTAAAGGTTGTGGGTTCGAGTCTCGGGCCGGCAGGAATTGTGGGTGGGGGGAGTGCATGTACAGTTCTCTCTCCACCTTCAATACCACGACTTAGGTGCCCTTGAGCAAGGCATCGAACCCCCAACTGCTCCCCGGGCGCCGCAGCATAAATGATGAACACTGCTCCGGGTGTGTGCTCACAGTGTGTGTGTGTGTGTTCACTGCTCTGTTTGTGTGCATTTCGGATGGGTTAAATGCAGAGCACAAATTCTGAGTATGGGTCACCATACTTGGCTGAATGTCACTTCACTTTTTTTTTTTTTTTCATATTTGACCAGAAGGGACAAATTGAAGGTTACTTTCGACAGTTACGTTAGATCCAGCATTCTGCCCACTTTAAATCATACACAGAGATAAAGTAGTGCGTAACATTTTATTTAGGTAATCAATTAATGGAATAGTTATTGTTTTTGATAACAAAAAAGTTTGTATTGTAATTAACAAGGTTATGACACCAACATTTTAGATACCAGTGAAATTCTCAATTACAATTTCGATACCACAACTAAAACTACTAACTAATATAAATTAAAAACAAGTTAACATTCATTAAAGGACAAGTTCGGTATTTTACACTAAAAGCCCTGTTTTCAGATAGTTAATATTGAAATTTGGACACATGCTGCTGGCCCGAGTAATTTTGGTTTCTGTGGTAGTACCCCCCACCTCCACAATGGTTACATAGGTGCACTGGAACTATCCTTCCTAAAATGCATTAAACTTTCGTTTACAAAGAGTAGTCAGGGGTGTACACAAAAATCACTGCAAAAGATGCTTTCCAACAAGTGTTTTACCATTCGTTGTAAAACTGTGGACCTATTTTTCCAAACGCCTCATGCCCGTACATTCTTCATTTGAGAGCTGGAATAATAGACACTCCAGCCCAAGAATACTAACAACCCCATTTCCATTTCCAGCGGCAGAGTAATACCGTACCTCATAGCACATCCAATACAAGTCAATGGAGTAGGACAAAAACTACGATAAAACCTGTTGGAAAGCATCTTTTGCAGTGATTCAGTGCGAAAGATGCAGTGAGCATATCAGTGAACACCCCTGACAACTCGGTGACTTTCAAGTCTTTGTAAACGAAAGTTTAATGCATTTTAGGAAGGATTGTTCCAGTGCCCGTATGCAACCATTGTGGAGGTGGGGGGGTACTACCCCTATTTATTTAGACCCAAGCAGCAAGAGAAAACATTACCGTCTCCAGCTGCGAAAGGGCGCTCTATTTCTTCAGTGTAGACTACAGGAGAACTGAGCAGCATAGAGCGCCCTCTCACTGCTGGAGACGGTAATGTTTTCTCTTGGTTCATCTCTCTCGGTTCATGTCAAATTAATTTTAATAAATAAGTCGCACCTGATATATATATCAACATTCTTCAAATTATCTTCTTTTTGTATTACCCTCTTGAGACCCAGCCCATTGACTTATGTCCACTGTAGTGGACATTTGAATTTCATCCCTCTCCTTGGAATCTTTTGTGCAAGTCTCTTAATTCCTGCTGTACTGTACAGAGGACATCCTGGGCTTTTCAGTGATATGTTATCTGATTGGCTGGGAGGCCGGTTACCCCCTCAATCTTTCATTCCAAAATGGACGGCATAGGAACAAGCACATTTTATGGAAAGATAAAAGGTGAGTAAAATATTGTTTTTCTATGGTTTTGTTACTATGATAATCATATATTTTCTTGTTCATTAAGGTGTTAGGAATCATATATTTAGTTCTGATAGCAAATACATTATGTATCTTTTGAAAAATTTGCCATTTTATGAATGTCAATTATAGTGGACATCAGGACTATCTTCATGTAAATAATGACTCCACGTTGTTATAGGAAACAGAACTGAAGCAGAAATAATTCTTTACAAAATAGTCGAGGGAGATTTAGATTTAGAGTTGTCAGATGACGAGAGAGATGAGGATGAGTTTCAACCAGTGAGAGAAGACAGTGATGAAGAAGAGGAAGATGATGCAGAAGGCTCAGTTGAAGGGACAGATGCAGACACAGACACAGACACAGATACTGACAGGGATGAGCAGGAAACGCGACGCCCTCTGTGGGAGTAAACACATAAAAGGAGCCGAAAAAGACAGCGAAAGCACTGGCAAAGTTATGAAGTTGGTTAGCTTCATAGAAGACCTTCCCCTCAATGCTGACCATCCAGTGGGTTGCAAACAGCAGACTACTCCCTAAAACAAAAGCACCTTCAGCTAAATTGTTTCTTGTAATTGAATTCTCAATAATTATTTCTCATACCTAGCATGATCACCTGTGTTGTGGAAGGCAATGTCATCTCCTGCTCAACCGGCATCTTGGTCAAGGTTGGCTGAAAGAAAAACAAAAGAAAAGATTCTCAGATATTGAATGATATATAGATGGAACTTTTATTTTTCAAATGCATAACTGCAACAAGATGATTTTAAAAAACAGTACTGTTATACCTAAATGCTGGAAAGACCTTTATTTATTTATTTATTTATTTTTAATATGAGCCCATCATGCATCTAACTCATCCACTCAGCTTTAAGAGCTGTTCAGATTAAAACTGGCAGCTCAGCAGTGAGTCAGTGTCATGGATGGAGGACCTGTTAATATTTTTTCTAGTTTATATTTCCATCTCGTTATGCCGCTGGTTTAGTTTTTTTTTTCTTATAGAACTTATTTGTAAATAGAGCAGTCCCTGTCTGTGTCTACACCGGAGCCAGAGTTGTCATCTGTGTCCCACAGCGAAAAGTGTGTCTAAACTTGATGACATCACACTATAGTGTCAAATCATCTGAACACAGTGTCAGAACATTTCATCATAAACAGAACGAGCATCAGTTCACTGATGGGGAACGTGTCCAGTGTATCCATCACTGTGTTCTGCTGTATTTGGTTCGATCGTTCCACTCCAGACCGGTGTAGACCTGGCATGCGTTTTTTATTGTTTTATGTTACAGCCCTGCTTGTTTTAACGTTTTTATTAAATATCTGTATTGACTGCATGGTCATATTATCGAATTATTTACTGCCATGCGACCTACAAAAGTAAAGTTTGGCGAGTCGATGCAGGAGCATTGCTGCAGGTTGATTTTTGGCGGATGTTCGTTTCGTCAGGTGAAACATCTCTCTCACTCGCAGCAGAGTCTGTGAGAAGCAACAACTTCCCCTCCGCGCGAACTGATACCAGAAACACGCTCCGCCTTCACCCAGTGAATAAAGTATTTCAGTATGTTTGAAATGTTATGTTCATAGCATAGCATAGAAAATAATAATAATAAAATAAAATAACAGGAGAGTTTCAAAGTGGAGAGTGCTTTCTGCTTTCACCTTTATTTATATAGCGCTTTAAACAAAATACATTGCGTCAAAGCAACTGAACAACATTCATTAGGAAAACAGTGTGTCAATAATGCAGAATGATAGTTAAAGGCAGTTCATCATTGAATTCAGTGATGTCATCTCTGTTCAGTTTAAATAGTGTAACTAATTACTTTTGAGTACTTTTTGATTACTTTTCTAAATTTGTGAAAATTAAATAATAATAAATAAAAGCATATACATCAACTCAAATACAGTTATCTAATAAGCATGTGTCATATTCTGTATAATAAACTCCTGAAACATTGGTGTTTTTTTTTTACTGCTGTCTCTTTGTATATGATATGATGATAGTTTTCTCAAAATAAGTAAAACGCATGAAGTGACAGAGCAGTTCTAGAAATGTAATGACGCGGAGGCAGCGTTAGAATCCATGTGCAGTTTAATAACTTCCACAGCAGACAAATCCAAACAGTAGGCAGGGAATCGTAATCATAGGAGGCAGAGAATCATGCACAGATAGGCAGTCCAATCCAAACAACAAGACAGTGGGCAAATCCAAAGACAGAGACAGGGAAACCAGGCAAAGATCATACACAAGAAGGCAAACTATGGCAATGGGAAAACGCTTGGTAAGGCAGACAGGCTGGTAATACTTCGCAACGTGACAGTGGTGGCGGCCATGCTTATATATAGCACAAACAGGAAGTACAGGTGAAGCAGAGGGAGCGGATCACAGTCAGTACTCGGGAGAGGGCTCCCTCTGCTGGCGTGGCGTTACAAGAAATTATGTTTATGTGCTTGTGTACTCCTATATTAAGATGGCAGAGGTTGATAACACTGCAAGCTTCAGTAGGCCTATGTGTAGTAAATGAAACCATGTCTTTGCCATTAATTTACAGGAGGGGCGGACTGGGAAAAAAATTCAGAATGGAAAATTCAAACTCATACAAACAAATTCATGGACAATACTATTTTTTGTATGGCCATGACATAAAAAAGGTTTAAATCTTTAAATTGGGGACATGCAAATAATTAAAAGTTCTCTCCTGAACTGCACCTTCACTTCCATTTTTCTCTTCAGTCTCTTTATTTTGCCCTGTTATCCATCTCTCTCATGACTTTAATACTCAAGATTGAACAAAACTATACTTTACAATACTCTACAATACAACAATATATTTATAGAAAAATCCTAATACTGTACACGAGTCATGTTTTTCCTTTACAAAAATTTACCATGCTTTTATTAGCCTATATAAAAGTACAATAAACTTGTTTTGTTTTTTGTTTTGCAAATGGATTTGTATTTATTTTTAAATAAATACATTTGTAAAATAACTTAAAATTTTTGGTTACCACAGTTAAACAATAGTAACCATTTTCTCAGCTTCCCAAAAATTCTGATTATTTTTCAGCTAAATTACTACTGTAACATTACAACAGATAATGATGTCCTTTATATATTTTGAGTGATGACTGATGAGCAACGTGCTGCTGCTTGATTTAAAAAAAAAAAAGGAAAAAACTAAGACAAAAAAGCATCTTTACAGATGAAACTGACCTGAAACCCTGAACAGTAGTTCTGCTTCTCTGTTCCAGCTGTGCGCTTCCACAGTCCACTCTTTTCTCTCTCTTTCGCATTGATTACTCGGAGTCTGATCCAAACCGTTTGGCCGAGGCGCGAAGGCGCGGAGAGCGCGCAAGTCACGATTAACAGATTTATTCGAGATTTAATTATCAAATGGCGGATTCGCAAATGATCGCTTTAGTACATTCGGCAGGCAATTATACAATAATGATATTAAAATAGAGGGCCAAATTGAGGAAGACTGAGGAAGCTGCCAGGCCACCGGGAATTGTCCCGGTTCTCCCGGTGTCCAGTCCGCGCCTGATTTCAACTGACACGCAGAACGTGCAGGAGTCATATATTGCATTTTTGGGGCTTAATATTCACAGACACTAGTCCATATCATGTTTTGATTCAAGTGTACTGACCTACTTTTGATTTAGTCATCCAAAATGTGGCATATTCCGTCCGCGTTAGGCATTCCATTTTTATGACTGGATTCTATTAACCAGACTGTATTTCCGCATCCCAGAAATTATTAGGGCGTATGTCTCAGAATAGTCAGTGCAATTTGGGAAATCAGTTAAATCTGTATGTGGATGTGTGTAAATATTCAAATGTAATCCCCTTTGTAATCGTTCAAAATTTCATAAGTAACTGTAATTTAATTACTCCTTTTTTCTCAGTAACTGTAACTAATTACAGTTACATTAATTTTGTAATTAAATTACGTAACGCCGTTACATGTAACTAGTTACTCCCCAACACTGGCTGTAGATGAAGTGACCCCAACTAAGCAAGCCAGAGGCGACAGCGGCAAGGAACCGAAACTCCATCGGTGACAGAATGGAGAAAAAAACCTTGGGAGAAACCAGACTAAGTTGGGGGCCAGTTCTCCTCTGACCAGACGAAACCAGTAGTTCAATTCCAGACTGCAGCAAAGTCAGATTGTGCAGAAGAATCATCTGTTTCCTGTGGTCTTGTCCTGGTGCTCCTCTGAGACAAGGTCTTTACAGGGGATCTGTATCTGGGGCTCTAGTTGTCCTGGTCTCTGCTGTCTTTCAGGGCAGTAGAGATCCTTTCTAGGTGCTGATCCACCATCTGGTCTGGATACGTACTGGATCCGGGCGACTGCAGTGACCCTCTGATCTGGATACAGACTGGATCTGGTGGCCACAGTGACCTCGGAACAAGAGAGAAACAGACAAATATTAGCGTAGATGCCATTCTTCTAATGATGTAGCAAGTACATAGGGTGTTATGGGAAGTGTTTCCGGTTCCGGTTTACCTAATTAATGCAGCCTAAAAATCCTTTAACGGATTTGGATATTAAAAGCATATTAGTATGTTATGTGTATGCCAGGTTAAAGAGATGGGTCTTTAATCTAGATTTAAACTGCAAGAGTGTGTCTGCCTCCCGAACAATGTTAGGTAGGTTATTCCAGAGTTTAGGCGCCAAATAGGAAAAGGATCTGCCGCCCGCAGTTGATTTTGATATTCTAGGTATTATCAAATTGCCTGAGTTTTGAGAATGTAGCGGACGTAGAGGAGTATAATGTAAAAGGAGCTCATTCAAATACTGAGGTGCTAAACCATTCAGGGCTTTATAAGTAATAAGCAATATTTTTAAATCTATACGATGTTTGATAGGGAGCCAGTGCAGTGTGGACAGGACCGGGCTAATATGGTCATACTTCCTGGTTCTAGTAAGAACTCTTGCTGCTGCATTTTGGACTAGCTGTAGTTTGTTTACCAAGCGTGCAGAACAACCACCCAATAAAGCATTACAATAATCTAACATCGAGGTCATAAATGCATTGATTAACATTTCTGCATTTGACATTGAGAGCATAGGCCGTAATTTAGATATATTTTTGAAATGGAAAAATGCAGTTTTAAAAATGCTAGGGAAAGAGGAAAGGAAGAAGATTGTGATCAAATAGCACACCTAGGTTCCTAACTGATGATGGAGAATTGACAGAGCAACCATCAAGTCTTAGACAGTGTTCTAGGTTATTACAAGCAGAGTTTTTAGGTCCTATGATTAACACCTCTGTTTTTTCTGAATTTAGCAGTAAGAAATTACTCGTCATCCAATTTTTTATATCGACTATGCATTCCATTAGTTTTTCAAATTGGTGTGTTTCACCGGGCCTCGAAGAAATGGAAGTTTTAGCCTAAGTTCTGCCAGGAAGACTCAATCACTTCGTCACCAATTACCTTCATCATTATCCAATCACGTCCTTATACTCCTGTATAAAAGATCGTACTTACACATGTTTGAGTTCGCAGATGCCGACGCGACAACAACCTCCACCCTCCCCACCACCACCAGGATGGTCCTGTCCTTACCTTCCAGGGGGATCGGCTGCGCCCCTGCCTTCGTCTTCAGGCAGGAAATGCAGATTCGCTACCCTCAGATTACGAACCATGGACGGGGCCTTCCGCCAAAAAAATTTATAATTGTGCTTGCTGAGCTGTCAATAAATGTATGCTTCGTACATCATTTTATCTCCAGAGTCTTTCTGGTAGAAATATAGAGCTGAGTATCATCAGCATAACAGTGAAAGCTAACACCATGTTTCCTGATGATATCTCCCAAGGGTAACATATAAAGTGTGAAGAGTAGCGGCCCTAGTACTGAGCCTTGAGGTACTCCATACTGCACTTGTGATCGATATGATACATCTTCATTCACTGCTACGAACTGATGGCGGTCATATAAGTACGATTTAAACCATGCTAATGCACCTCCACTGATGCCAACAAAGTGATCAAGTCTATGCAAAAGAATGTTGTGGTCAATTGTGTCAAACGCAGCACTAAGATCCAATAAAACTAATAGAGAGATACACCCACGATCAGATGATAAGAGCAGATCATTTGTAACTCTAAGGAGCGCAGTATCAGTACTATGATACGGTCTAAATCCTGACTGGAAATCCTCACATATACCATTTTTCTCTAAGAAGGAATATAATTGTGAGGATATGCTGTGAAAATTTTGTTTGTGATGAAAATAACATTTTTGTCAGTTATTTTATCTAAACAGATTGATTAACTTCTTCAAGATTTCAAAATCAGATAGCATGCTGATAATGTAGTAGCACTGTAAGATTACATTTGTTTGAATGCATTATTGCGAAAACGATTGAGTGTGAATCTGTTTAAATCATGCTTTAACCCGAAAATAATCAGTAAAAGAAACAAACTCTTAACATCCCGCTCGACTCTTGCAGTCAACCTTCTGATCAAGCTAAATATGTTTAACATGAATTCTTGCTGAATATGCAGTTATATGGCTGAAAACCACAACGCTCATATTCAAGTGTTTGTGCAAAAATTATTCATGTGCATTAATGACAGGAAGGTGCAGTCTCATCACTTTAATTATTACATGTTAATGAATGTATAATTTTTTAATTAACATGATATTGTGGTGTCTCACATGCATTAAAAATATATCTACAGAAAGCTTGAAATTTTTTTAAACGAAAACGAATTGTGTAATGCAGTGATCCTCAGTATTTTTTTTTCACAAGAGCCACATTGGCAGAGCACAATCAAAAGGCGAGCCACTTTTACGACAACATACTAAGTCACCTTTGCAAATGTGCATTTCTACATATAAATTAGACATCCCACAAAAAAGAAATAACACAGCCAATACATTTTCGTTTAAGACCAGATTTACTTTAATAGTGGGATGAGCGAAAGCTGGCATGCATGTACTTGACTTTCTTCATGTTTTATTTGTAGTTTGTTGTTGCAATCACAGTGAGACATTCAAGATGAGCAAGGGTCCGTCGATTTCTCTGTTTCCTCTTGATAGTGTTCATGTTCGAAAATGTTGACTCACAAGTGTATGTGCTCATGAAGAAAGACATCACTTTCTGTGCAAGTGGTTTCAAAATGGGAAAGTGTGCTTCAGAAACCAAACTCCACTGCATCATTCATGAATTGTTTGTGGGTTTGTTTTAGTTTCATCAGTTCATTCTGCTTTTATTCAGTTTAACTGCAGATATAGCCTGGCACGTCTATGAGAGCGAGATCGCTTCTCTTTCAGTGTGAAAACGTCTTCATCTCTATTTAACTTTTCCTCTCCATCAGCGAATGATTCTGAAAACTCGCCAGATGTCTGTTTGCTAATGAAACAAACGCTACTTTCATGCATCTGATTATCAGATAAATCTCGCACTCTTATTTCAAGGTCGTTGTTAATGCTGTGGTTAATTTTAAAAGTTTCCTTGGTATATTCGGTTCATCCGCATTGTTTAAAAACATTTATCATTCAATGGATCTGTGTGTATGATTTAGACACTTACATTCCTGCTCCATCCATGCAATAAATACAGCTGTCGACGGCTCCGGTAACTCCGTCGGTAAGATGCATAGAGCCATTGACAAACTACAGAAAAGTGTAACTACTTCACGTTAGCATTACTGGCCGCGAGTCCTATAGATCACACGTCAGCTGCGTCAGAGACGAACGGAGCGCGAGCACAATCCTGTGACCGTCTCAGGCGGTAAACAGTGGAGCGCGTGAAGGACAGATAAGAGACACGATTCATGAACACTCTTCAAGGTCTCCATTAATTCATGTGTGTAGTAATTTAATGTGTATATAAAAATAATGTTTCAAGATCGATGCATATGAATCGACAGGGTTTGTAATCGGTCCATCGAGAAAACGAGTGAATCGTTACACCCCTAATTGCAACAGATGATATTCGCTGTGATGTAGATGAAATTAAGTGGCCAGACAGAGAGGAACGTCTGGATGTGCATGAGTGATTACTAGGGGTGTAACGATTCACTCGTTTCTCGATCATACCAAAGTATTGTGAAAAGCTTTTAACATTTCAGTTTGGTGAACCACCACTTTCAAAAATCTAGGGGACGGAAATATAACCGAATCCCAGGAATGACCCATATATGTGTGTGTAAAGGTGAGTGTGTATGTCTGCATGTATCTTACATGGTAGATGGTGTGTATGTGAATGTGTGTGTACGTGCATGCATTTATATCTGTATATTTGTGTATGTATGTACGTGTGTATATAGGTGTGTCTGCATGTATACATGCATGTCTTTGTGTAAAATGAAACTATTGGTTACTGCCATGTCCAGGAAGTGCTGAGAAAGTTGTAATGTTATCGATTCACATGTGATTATTTGCATACTGAATGTTGATTGGTTGGAAGCTTTCTGTATGAGAGGCAGTTGATATCCAGTAAAGACGGAAGCTAGACGCAAACATGTGTGCTCTTGGTTATTTCTTGGTACGACACTATTCTGAATGACTACACGAGAATAATACAAAAGTGTCCCTCACTTTGGGCAGATCCATCACACCCATGTAGAGAAGCAGATCTACGTAACGTTACTTATTTCTTCAGGGTATACATCAGCCCATGAGAATCTCTTACTCTCCAGATTTCTCACCACAAACTTGTTTGTGTTTGCACACAAGATATTTATGTATGTGCGTGTACATGCGTTCATGTATGCAAGCATGTGTATATCTGCATATTTTTGTAAAGGTGTTTGTGCATATGCATGTGTTTGCATATGTGTGTGTGTGTAAGCAACTGCAGGCTATATTTTTATTGTTATTTCATTGTTATTGTATTATTATTATAGTTACCTTTTTTTTTTTTTTTTTTACAGTTTTGCTCTTACTAATAATTAGATTTATAATAAAAAGTATTTTTAGGACTTTATAGTGAGTTTGTAACACATGCTCTATTTTTCTTCCCGATGTGTCTTCTCCAGTTACCTACGAAGAAGCACATAAGAATCACTCGACAAGGGGTACGTGAAATCAAAAGCCCCGGAGGGTGGATTTATTGAATAGTGTGTGGTGCCTGGTGAAATGTGCTGCTCCGTTTTCTGGTGGCCGGTGCTTCCCGTGTGCTCTTCGTGCTCTTCTGTGCCAGTTAAGGTGAAAGTGGGTGTCCAGACGTGCTCCAAAGTGGCGGAGCTGTCGGTCACTCACTGCTTTCTGTAGAGAGATGAGAGAGGGATTAGACCAGCATTGCATTCGGTTCGAGACTGTTGTTTGAGTGCAGCGTGTGCTCCTTAAGAGTGTGCTGGCTGATGGGGAGCAGCTGTGACCGATCAGCCGGTGATGAGGATGTGCAGGTGTTTTCCGTTGGTTGCCAGGGCGATGCTGATTCCTCTGGGAGTGCTCATCACAATGTGTATTATAGTTAATGCATAGCCTTTTTCAATATTAAGGCATTAGATTCTTTCATTCATGAGTGTTCATATTTTTTTAAATAAAAAGCATTAAAATTTCGTCTGTTCGTTAGTTTTTTGTCCAATTAAATGATATTTACTAAAACACCACACACAATAATGTACAATAACTGTAATTCCCTGAAAGTCAATAATTTTCTGGAAAAAAAATGACACCCTGCACATGTATGGAGCCAGAAGAGTCTCAATAAAGATAAATGCACACACTACATTCACATATGCACACACAGGATTCATAGATGCACACACATGATTCATAAATACACACACAGGATACACAAATGCGCACAAAATTCACAAATGCACACACAAAATTTAAAAAGCACAGAAGATTCACAAATGCATACAAAATTCAGAAATGCACACAAAAATTCAGAAATACACACACAATTCAGAAATGCAAACAACATTTACAAATGCACTCAAGATTCACAAATGCACAGGACAAGATTCAGAAATGTATTTCTGATGCACACACACATATATCTTGATTCACAAACTGCTTGCGGTCTGTGAACTTCACTGCATTTGTGTGTGAATTTTGAGACTCCCCTGACTTGGCTTGACACACAAATGCTTTTTTTAAAACAGGGAATGATCTGCAACCAATCAGATATCTCCCTTCTTTTGGCCAATCACAAGAATGCACCCCATGTGGGGGGATTGTTTACTTATAAGCCAATCACATGAACGTGTTCACACAGCAATTGTATTAAATTGTATGAAAATACAGATGTTTAGATTACAATTCAGGTTTATTTTTTATTATTTTTTATAAAGTGGCTCTCTGGCTGCGAAAAGTGGGTCTCCGGCTGTCGTTCGCTTAGGAAAGTGAATTGATCGCTGCGTGAGGAAAGTGAATCGTTCGCTGAGGAAAGTGAGTCGCTCGCTGCGTGACTTGTGAGGAAAGTGAATCGTTCGCTGAGGAAAGTGAGTTGATCGCTGCGTGAGGAAAGTGAATCGTTCGCTCAACTTGGCTGCTTGAGGAAAGTGAATCGTTCGCTGAGGAAAGTGAGTCGTTCGCTGCGTGACTCGTGAGGAAAGTGAGTCGCTCGCTGGGTGAGGAAAGTGAGTCGTTCGCTGAGGAAAGTGAGTCGTTCGCTGCGTGACTCGTGAGGAAAGTGAGTCGCTCGCTGGGTGAGGAAAGTGAGTCGTTCGCTGAGGAAAGTGAGTCGTTCGCTGCGTGACTCGTGAGGAAAGTGAGTCGCTCGCTGGGTGAGGAAAGTGAGTCGTTCGCTGAGGAAAGTGAGTCGTTCGCTGCGTGACTCGTGAGGAAAGTGAGTCGCTCGCTGGGTGAGGAAAGTGAGTCGTTCGCTGAGGAAAGTGAGTCGTTCGCTGCGTGACTCGTGAGGAAAGTGAGTCGCTCGCTGCGTGACTCGTGAGGAAAGTGAGTCGTTCGCTGCGCAAAGTGGGTCGCTGGCTGCGCAAAGTGAGTCGCTGGCTGCGCAAAGTGAGTCGCCGGCTGTGTGAGGTAAGTGAGTCGTTCGCTGAGGAAAGTGAGTCGTTCGCTGCGTGAGGAAAGTGAGTCGTTCGCTGCGTGAGGAAAGTGAGTCGTTTGCTGATTGGCTTATAAGTAAACAATCCCCCACGTGGGGTGCATTCTTGTGATTGGCTAAAACAAGGGAGATAGCTGATTGGTTGCAGATCATTCCCTGTTTAAAAAAAGGCATTTGTGTGTCGAGCCAAGTCAAGGGAGTCTCAAAATTCACACACAAATGCAGTGAAGTTCACAGACCGCAAGCAGTTTGTAAATCAAGATATATGTGTGTGTGCATCAGAAATACATTTCTGAATCTTGTCCTGTGCATTTGTGAATCTTGTCCTGTGCATTTGTGAATCTTGAGTGCATTTGTAAATGTTGTTTGCATTTCTGAATTGTGTGTGTATTTCTGAATTTTGTATGCATTTCTGAATCTTCTGTGCTTTTTAAATTTTGTGTGTGCATTTGTGAATTTTGTGTGCATTTGTGTATCCTGTGTGTGTATTTATGAATTATGTGTGTGCATGTATGAATCCTGTGTGTGCATATGTGACTGTAGTGTGTGCATTTATCTTTATTGAGACTCTTCTGGCTCCATATGCACATGAAGATACCACATTGTGTTATAATTTTATACTCAAAAAAAAAACTGAATGAGTTAAAATGGCCTATTTTAGCTTTAGGTTCTAAAGGGTTAAAGAGCCAGTAAGATGAAAATTCTAAGCTTCCTATCACTGTTTATAAGTCCTGTACATTAGGTTTAAATCCATCCAAGGTTAAAAAACATTGTCATTTTGTCAAAATATCATTTTAAAATTACCTCAATTCTCAGAGATCCCCAAACGGTTCATACGAAGCTTTTCAAAAGATTCAGTTTCCTTAAACCCCACCTTTCGGTAGCATACTGTGTTCTGATTGGTCAACTGACATAGTCAGGTTTGATTGGTTGTTCCGCACACAACTCCACGGTAAACTATGCGTTAGCATCTGTTTGGGGTGAATTATGTCTTATTCCTCTTACCGTGAAGCAAACAGTAAAATAAAAAACTTGAACAGTCTCGCTGCTTTTTCTTCTGTGTGTGTGTGTATTCAAGCCGCGCGCTTCAGTTTGAATCTGAATAGAGCGTTCAGCGCGGGGGCGTGGTCACATTAGATATAACGAAGGGAGACATGAAAAACAGACATCGCGTTGTTTTCATATGGATTACTTTATCACAGAATATCTGTTCGGCAGCACGTGTTTAATTTTGAAGTAAACATGTCAAGCTTTCTATAGATATCTCTCTCATGTCACTTTGTTGAGTATTCACGGAGTTACACTTCATTTTAATGACGTGTTTGTACATGACGATCAGCGCAGACAAAGGCTGCAGACAGCACACATACTGATAAGACGCTCGGGAGAAAACAAACACATAACTTCATAATCATACTTCGCGTTGTGATTCGGAGATGCTCGTTGGTCTAAATAAAGTTGGTAATGAACCCTCTTTTATGGCCAAACGCTTTGAAAATCCCGCTGTACTCACCGAGATTAGAAAAGCAGGCATCAGTGAAATGTTGTGAACACAACAAAAGGGATTTGTTGTACTGCTCTGGTATTGTGGTGAAAATGAATTTTAGCCATTGGTTTTTCTGATCTTCATTCTTTGGCAATGAAAATAAAACAAACTTGCCTTTACAATTAAAAACACACTGTCTCCTCGACATGATGCTATCACACCCACCAGAGCGTCTGTGTGTGTGTGTGTGTGTGGGGGGTGGGGCAGGTCAGAGTTTTGTTTCTCCCAAGACGGTAGGCGGAGATTATTATGCAAAGTGTTCTAGTGACGTACATAGAGATGGGCAAAAGATTTGAAATCTATAACGACTCGTTTCAGTGATTCAGAGTCGACTCCTTACTTTAGAAGCCAATAACTTTATAAATCGTGTACCTTTTGGGTTTAATTACTTTGTACATTGTTTACACTGATGGACAGCTACATCATACACTGTAATACAGGTCATTTTTTATTTCCCATCTGTGTGCCTCTTTAAAGTTCATGGTATATATACTGATATCTTCTCAGCTCTTCCCAGGCATTGCTGTTGATTTAACTGGGTTATACTGTTTAAGAATAAAGCAGAAAGTTTTTATCAAAGTATTTTTGTGTCCATAGTACATTGTGTGCAAAAGCTTGAAAGTTCAGGTTCATATTCATGTCAAAATGATGCTGTCATCAATAACACACTGTTTATCAGCATTCCAAAGGAACAGGTCACTACTGTAGTTGAGGGGCCACAAACATGATGAAGTGAAAAATTTATTTACATTTATATTTATTATCTGTGTTCATACACCTGGAGCAATACACAGCTAGAGCATGCAATCACTCTAAGGACACACAGATTAAGCCATGAGAACAGGGTTAAATGAGACCAGCATTCTCGTGTAAGCATTTCAACAGGGGTTCGCTGTATTTAGCGGCGAAATATCAATGTCACTGGTGTTTATTTCTAAGGTTGATGTCACATTAACTGTGTGAGTGTTTCAGATGCACGCAGCTTCAAAAGCACGCATTTATCGCTCTATGGCTTCTATACATAGGAGTAAAAGAACGTGATCTCAACATGTATTTTATTTTTTTCATTCAGATTTGACGATTCGGTGGACTGTTTACATGAGACATTATCTAATCCGATATGGTGTTTACATGTGGTCGTGCTTTCGATTTGGGACATACTAAGTGTCTACGATGACATGCAAATTATCAGAGAGAAATTTTTTTTTAAATCCCACCCGAGGTTGCATTAATATTTTTAATAACTGCTGCACTTGCTTGGAATTAACAGACTAATATTGAACCTCTAGTGTTCATTCATGTGCTCAGTCATGTGGCCCGAACACGATCACATACACACTAAGGCTGTCTTCTGTCGTACCACATGTGTGGTCGGGGCCATTAAGTATACCCACTTGTTTTGTTGCTTCGCACAGTCTGTAATTTACTATCATGAACCGTTCCCTTTAATGGTGTACCATACAGTTGTGAAACTAGTGATTCTTTGTTGTAATTGGTGCATTATCAGTTCTGTGATTTCACATTTCCCCGCCCATCATCTACTGATTATGCGCATCCACTGCAGCGAGAGAACTCCGCTCAAATGCCATTGGGAGCACCGGGACATTTCTGGTCCGGTTGAGTGAGAGCTGATCGCCGAAGCGAGGGGAACCTCCCCCACTTTAGGCATGGTTTCTAAATTACACCAAACTGGGGGAGATGCGGTGACAGTGGAACGAGGCACATATCAAAACACTCTGAAGACCATCTTTATGATGTACCACTGGCAGATAGAAGAGAAACACCAGGGTCTGGATCATAGCACCCATCACTGTTGCCCTTCACTTCTCAGAAGATCAGAAGCACTGCCAGGGCCTCACATCTCAGAACAAAACCATCAAACACCTGTCCATTCAGCTTAACCCTGCAGTACAGGGGTCTGATCTGATTTAGGGAAGGAAGGAAAAGATAAATTGTTTAGAGCTATGACAACATAGTAAAGGAAATATTGAGATACTTTAGTAAACTATAATAACTACTAATACTGTATTGAGGAAAAACTTCTAGTTGTCATATTTAAAACATTTGCTGAAGGGACAGTTCACCCAAAAATAAAAATTTCAAACCTGGAACAACATAAGGGTGAGTAAATGATTACAGAGTTTTCATTTTTGTCTGAACTCTGATACTCTAATATACTTAAGGTATTGAGAGTAAAACTGTTGGGTAGTTTAATCTACAACAATGCATCATGTTGTAAAAGAACATATTTTTGTAGTGCTGATGTCCTATGAGAGAAACAAAAAAACGTAGTACTTTATAGTTGTATGAGTATACTTAACAAATGTACTTTCTTACAGTCCACCTCTGATTTTTTTGTTAGCTGTCACAGATGCCACTGTACTATGCTAAAATAAATAAATATAATCAGTTTATTCCATTTTATTTCCATGGTTAACTGCCTTAAAATTCTGGCTTGCAAACCTGTCTACATATGATCACCATGGTCAAGAGAATAAACTACATAACATCACACCTTTGTCAAGTCAAGTCACCTTTATTCATATAGCGCTTTAAACAAAATACATTGCGTCAAAGCACTGAACAACATTCATTAGGAAAACAGTGTGTCAATAATGCAAAATGATAGTTAAAGGCAGTTCATCATTGAATTCAGTGATGTCATCTCTGTTCAGTTTAAATAGTGTCTGTGCATTTATTTGCAATCAAGTCAACGATATCACTGTAGATGAAGTGACCCAAACTAAGCAAGCCAGAGGCGACAGCGGCAAGGAACCGAAACTCCATCGGTGACAGAATGGAGAAAAAAACCTTGGGAGAAACCAGGCTCAGTTGGGGGGCCAGTTCTCCTCTGACCAGACGAAACCAGTAGTTCAATTCCAGACTGCAGCAAAGTCAGATTGTGCAGAAGAATCATCTGTTTCCTGTGGTCTTGTCCTGGTGCTCCTCTGAGACAAGGTCTTTACAGGAGATCTGTATCTGGGGCTCTAGTTGTCCTGGTCTCCGCTGTCTTTCAGGGATGTAGAGGTCCTTTCTAGGTGCTGATCCACCATCTGGTCTGGATACGTACTGGATCCGGGTGACTGCAGTGACCCTCTGATCTGGACACAGACTGGATCTCGTGGCTACGGTGACCTCGGAACAAGAGAGAAACAGACTAATATTAGCGTAGATGCCATTCTTCTAATGATGTAGAAAGTACGGTGTTATGTGAAGTGAAGTGAAGTGAAGTGAAGTGTTAAAAGCATATTAGTATGTTATGTGTAAGCCAGGTTAAAGAGATGGGTCTTTAATCTAGATTTAAACTGCAAGAGTGTGTCTGCCTCCCGAACAATGTTAGGTAGGTTATTCCAGAGTTTAGGAGCCAAATAGGAAAAGGATCTGCCGCCCACAGTTGATTTTGATATTCTAGGTATTATCAAATTGCCTGAGTTTTGAGAATGTAGCGGACGTAGAGGAGTATAATGTAAAAGGAGCTCATTCAAATACTGAGGTGCTAAACCATTCAGGGCTTTATAAGTAATAAGCAATATTTTAAAATCTATAGGATGTTTGATAGGGAGCCAGTGCAGTGTGGACAGGACCGGGCTAATATGGTCATACTTCCTGGTTCTAGTAAGAACTCTTGCTGCTGCATTTTGGACTAGCTGTAGTTTGTTTACCAAGCGTGCAGAACAACCACCCAATAAAGCATTACAATAGTCTAACCTTGAAGTCATAAATGCATGGATTAACATTTCTGCATTTGACATTGAGAGCATAGGCCGTAATTTAGATATATTTTTGAGATGAAAAAATGCAGTTTTACAAATGCTAGAAACGTGGCTTTCTAATGAAAGATTGCGATCAAGTAGCACACCTAGGTTCCTAAATGATGACGAAGAATTGACAGAGCAGCCACCAAGTCTACATGCATACTTTGTAAGATATCAGTCAGCATTTGAAATGCTATTTGTGTGTGTGTGTGTGTATTTTGTAGTTTTTCATATGTTTCATTACATTATTCAAGTAAGCTCAAGACAATACCTGCATTTAAAGTTGTAAAAGGACGCAGCAAACCAGTGTAACTTGGAGCTCGATCTTGGTCAAGCCTGAGGTACATCACATTCTCCACTTTGACGTAAAACATAAAAACAGAGCAGTTCTGGCTCCACCTCCTGACAGGATTGTCCTCTCGTCAGCGCTCCTCTCCCACTGTTGCTATGTGACAGAGCTCTACACATGTTTAAAATTAATTCCCTGTAAATATTAGAGCAGTATTTTCTTTTGCATTTCATAGTTTCTCTAGGATGAATATTTAAAAGCTAAACATATGAGAAAAAAACAATTATTTTTGACGTGATTAAACCAGCTCACTGTGAGTATATGTTCATTGTATACCCTGATCTCTTTTCTCTACACTACAAACAGAGCTACAGAGAGCGATCTAGCTCAACAAGTCATGGGTCAAGAGCATAACTAAATCAAACACTGATCTCGTGATGATGGCATCATTTTCACCAATAAAACATCGACATCAGATCCTCTGTAATTCTCAATAACAGCAGCTGTTCATCACTAATGCACAATCTTCATTTAATTAGTCATTTAATTATCTCATTGACTTGGGATTTAACTGGTATGGAAGCATATGGGTAGCATTATTCAATTTGGGATGTAATATGCAAAATGACAATGCAATATGTAAAATGACAATGCATTTCTGTATTTACATTTACATTTTCCAATACATTTGTGCAACGTTTGGTGCAAAATGAAAATGAAAATTAAATTACATAATTTTCATTTGCCATTTACTACACCAGTTTTAAAATGTAAAATGAATATTAATTTTAACGCTTTATAAGTTGCAAAATGAAAATGAAAATGTATAACAGAAATGATTAGATATGTCTAACATGTTAAAGCAAAAACTGTGGCAAAATGATCATTTAAATGCTATTTTTCTTAATTGCATTAACGCTCACAGTAAAGACACTTAGGATTGCATTTTCATTCGGTGTCCCGCAATGAATGTAGCAAAACTCAATGTGCACATTGAAAATGCATTCCGAGCCGATCACGTGTCCCCGCCCTCGCGCCACGTCAATCATTGTGTGAACAAGGCGGGGCTTACAGAAGGTCAGAGACTCAAGTCTCAAGAAGAGGATTCAAGTGAGAGAACATGGACAAGACAGTTGGTCCGTGTATGTTTTGATCATTTCGGTTTATGGCTTCAATATTTCATTCGCACTTGTGGGCGGAGCTGAAACGGTGCTTTCATCTGATTGGTCGAATCGGATCGGTTTTCATCTGACAGCCTTCAGCTCGGTCTTGTCATTCTTTCAGGCAGAATAAGAGTCAGTGCGAGTGAAGCACTGCAATGTCTGAAAGCACTCACTGTTAATTAGCATAATATTTGAATCAGATGTAGCTGGGCAAATTCGTGCTGCTGAGACCTGCAAATTATTTCTAGGTTGTAGTATTGTATGAATATTGTCCCACTGATAAATACAGTGCAAATAGTTCTGTCCCTTTGGATAACAGTGAAGTGGAAATAAAAATCAATAATAGACTGAACAGTTCCATGTCTGTAACATTTACCACTCTCATCTTTTAAGTCATAAGGCACTAGGTATGTGTGTGTGTGTGACATTAATAAATAATTGTAAAAATGAATATAGTTACATTTCTAAATAAAAATAGTAAAATTAGCTCTATGCTGCTCAGTGCTCCTGTAGCCTACCCCAGAGCGCCCTCTCGCGGCTGTAGACGGTAATGTTTTCTCTTTGTCTTGAATAAATGTGACATAGTCCAGTGCGACTTATATATGTTTTTTTCCTCGTCATGACGTATTTTTGGACTGATGCAACTTATACCGAAAAACACAGTAAACATTATTATTATTATTTATTATGAGAGTAATTGACACAGACTAGAACTTTAATGTTTCACCCAATTCAGCTCATATCTTTAGACTCGTCCGACTCGTGTTGCTTGTATAACTGGCCAGACTTACCTTCCCAAAAAATCCTATTTAATTTTATTTCATAAATGTAACTATATTTATTTCCACTTTACTGTTATCCAAAGGGACAGAACTATTTGCACTGTTTTTATCAGTGGGAAAATATTCATACAATACTACAACCTAGAAATAATTTGCAGGTCTCAGCAGCACGAATTATGTGCCCAGCTACATCTGATTCAAATATTATGCTAATTAACAGTGAGCGTAGTTTCAGACATTTCAGCTGAAGGCTGTCAGATGAAAACCGATCCGATTCGACCAATCAGATGAAAGCAGCGTTTCAGCTCCGCCCACAAATCCGGATGAAATATTGAAGCCATAAACCGAAATGATCAAAACATACACGGACCAACTGTCTTGTCCATGTTGTCTCACTTGATTGAATCCTCTTCTTGAGACTTGAGTCTCTGACCTTCTGTAAGCCCCGCCTTGTTCACACAATGATTGACGTGGCGCGAGGGCGGGGACACGTGATCGGCTCGGAATGCATTTTCAATGTGCACATTGAGTTTTGCTACATTCATTGCGGGACACCGAATGAAAATGCAATCGTAAGTGTCTTGACTGTGAGTGTTAATGCAATTAAGAAAAATAGCATTTAAATGATCATTTTGCCACAGTTTTTGCTTTAACATGTTAGACATATCTAATCATTTCTGTAATACATTTTAATTTTAATTTTGCAACTTATAAAGCGTTAAAATTAATATTCATTTTACATATTAAAACTGGTGTAGTAAATGGCAAATGAAAATTATGTAATTTAATTTTCATTTTCATTTTGCACCAAACGTTGCACAGATGTATTGGAAAATGTAAATGTAAATACAGAAATGCATTGCCATTTTACATATTGTATTGTCATTTTGCATATTACATCCCAAATTGAATAATGCTACCCATATGCTTCCATAAACTGGAGACTCGTTTGTGAATTGAAGGAATGGCTTGGTTCCTCCTCTGAAATCAGCTGCTGAGTTCATGAGTGGAGCAAAAATATGGCAGGACTTTTACTCTTTGGCCCCTGGACTTCCCACCTCTGAGTTCATGCAAAGTAATGTCTTTATTGGGAGAGGATCTTGACTGATTATCTGGGTGACCCCAACTTCACGAGACTAATGATGAGCATAGACAACAGAGAGAGAATTAAATTAAATTGAGTGCTTTTATTTCCAACATACGCTAATTCATAGCTACATATTAATTCAGGAAAAGATTTTTATTGGGACGGGAATTGATGGATTATGTAACATGACTCCGTGAGTTAGTCTCTATTTCTTAGAGCCAAGCTACATAAACTATATATCAGACATTTATGTAATGCATCTAATTTGTTCATAACTGGCTGTTATGTTATAAAGTTATAAAGTTTACTAACTACAGCAAATCAAGTACCTTCACGCAGTTGTGTTTGTTGTATTGTCTCCCCTCAGACGTGCTGCAATGGTGATCCTGTGTCCAATTTCCAAACACCCACAAGAGGGCGGCATTTAAAACAGTGAATCCAATATTATGAAACCGATATCTGATTATGGTAAAATGCTTAAATATCGGGAAAATATAAGGAAATCAATATATCTGTTATATATTTGTTTTTGTATAATTGAGCTTTATGTACTTTTAAGCAATATAGAATATCTGCAATTACATTTTTGCCAAGTATGTTTGCAAAAAACAAAAAAACAAATTCTATCTTGAATTTGTTTAGTTTAAAAAAATTTACCTGTAACTGAGAAGTAATAACACTAGAATACAGTTTTAGTGAATAGAGAAGTTTTGGCTTGCAGTACTGATTTGGAGAGAAGGGGTTCTGGGGTAAAGGCAGTTTTAGGTAAAGGCAGGCCCAATTTTACAGGGGTATTAAGAATTGAATATGATTTTTTATATTATTATGTAAATTATAATAATAATAAAGTAAACAGGAAGAGTGTTTACTCAACTGGTTTTGCGAGAGAATGCAAAACTTTCTAAAGGGAATTCAAAAGTTTTGAAAAAAAAAAAAAAATCCTTCCACATGTACTTTTAGGGGCTCTGTATGAATTCAACAAATATCTGCATACAAGTTATGTTGATTCACATACAAATATCTAATTCTTCCAAACAGCAAAGCTATAAATCTCATCAGTCATAGAAGCGTCACATCTGCAGCTGATGTGAGAAGCTCACGCTCCTCTGTATCATGAATCTTTATTTGTGGAGCTCATTTTGTGTTCCTCTGATGGCAGCGTAAGTCACTGAATCATCTTGATCCTGAAAGAACAGCACAGAGTTTCTCCGTCAGTGTCTGAACCACAGACACGTGTTGATAAAGCTTCATTTATCTGAGATTCAGATTCAGAACTACATCTCAGCAGCGTACAGACGAGAGAAGCTGCTGTTTTCTCTGAATAGTGATGAAGAACAAGAGAAGGAGCTGCTGTCTACTCACTTTGACTGATTTGACTGGCTTTTTACTGGAAGAAGAGACTTCAGAGTAAGTCACATCATCTGTCTGCTCCTAAACGTTTAACACACAGAACAGACGTGTGTCACTGTAATGTGTCAAATAATATGAGATTATAGACCAGAACTGAACGTCTAATGCTTTATTTGACTCACATTGTCTCTCGCAGCAGCAGGAGTCGACATGTTGATCGTCTCATACGTCACTTTATCTTCATTCTCATCTTTGACCTTCAGAAAACAAACAGTTCAGACTGAGGATTCACTCTTTATTGAGCTTTAAAGACAGAAATCAGATCTACATCACTGGTTTTACTGAACTCACCGCTGTTTCACCCGTCTCTCTTTTATTACCTGAAAACAATGTGCCTCATATGAATGATACATTTTATGAAACACATGCAAAACACTGAATGCTAACAATGCTAATGACATTCAGATTACACAAAAGCAAGATTAAGTAGAATCATTAGAATGAATGATATAAACTTGGTAACTCCGTGAGACTGACATTACAGGAATACATTTCTGTTTCACATTATCACATAATCCACGTTTCTATAATACAAATAATGTGAACATGATGTGCTTGTTTGCTAATCATTACAGTGAGATCTGTGCTGCTTTTAATTTATAGAAATTAGTGAATCTGAAACTCACCAGCTCTTTTTCTCCAGATCAACCAGAGAACAGCAGCAATGACAGCAATAACAGCAATAACAGCAATGAACACAGCGGCAGCAACAGGCATCACTGTCGTTAAAGAAGAGACAGTCATAGTCAGGGTCATTGATCACAATCATAGTGTAAACCTCTTCCACAGGGCTGGAAATGGAGGGTTTCAGCTGCTTAAGATTTTAGTTTTTGGGGGAAATGAAAGTAGTTTCTATATTTTATGAATTCAGTATTGAAATTCAATATTAAAAAACCTTAATGCGATCTCATTATTTGCAGTGCTATAATATATAATATATATATATTTTTTTTTTTTGTTTATGTTGGCTTTTGTGATTTGTAATAACCTGCAGTCTCCAGCCAATGGAAAGCTTCTCTATCGCTGCATTTCCTGCTCCTTAAAAAACAGATTGTGAAAGCAGACTGCAGTTTTTTTCCAGTGCTGAGTCATTAAAGCTCAGATCCTCTCATTATAACAAAGTATATATAAACCTGATTCTAAAAAAGTTGGGACACTGTACAAATTGTGAGTAAAACAAGGAATGGAATAATTTACAAATCTCATAAAATTATTTTTGATTCACAATAGAATATAGATAACATATCAAATGTTGAAAGTGAGACATTTTGAAATGTCTTGCCAAATATTGGCTCATTTTGGATTTCATGAGAGCTACACATTCCAAAAAAGTTGGGACAGGTAGCAATAAGAGGCCGGGAAAGTTAAATGAACATATAAGGAACAGCTGGAGGACCAATTTGCAACTTATTAGGTCAATTGGGAACATGATTGGGTATAAAAAGATCCTCTCAGTGTGACAGTGTCTCTCAGAAGTCAAGATGGGCAGAGGATCACCAATTCCCCCAGTGCTGCGGCGAAACATAGTGGAGCAATATCAGAAAGGAGTTTCTCAGATAAAAACTGCAAAGAGTTTGAAGTTATTCGAGATTCTGGAACAATCTCTGTGTGTAAGGGTCAAGGCCGGAAAATCATACTGGATGCCCGTGATCTTCTGCTCTTAGACGCACTGCATCACATACAGGAATGTTACTGTAATGGAAATCACAACATGGGCTCAGGAATACTTCCAGAAAACATAGTCGGTGAACACAATCCACCGTGCCATTCGCTGTTGCCTGCTAAAACTCTATAGATCAAAAAATAAGCCATATCTAAACATGATCCAGAAGCGCAGGTGTTTTCTCTGGGCCAAGGCTCATTTAAAATGGACTGCAGCAAAGTGGAAAACTGTTCTGTGGTCAGATGAATCAAAATTTGAAGTTCTTTTTGTAAAACTGGGACACTATGTCATCTGGACTAAAGAGGACAAGGACAACCCAAGTTATTATCAGCGCTCAGTTCAGAAGTCTGCATCTCTGATGGTATGGGGTTGCATGAGTGTGTGTGGCATGAGCAGCTTACACATCTGGAAAGGAACCATCAATGCTGAAAGGTAAATCCAAGTTCTAGAACAACATCTGATCCCATCCAGACATCGTCTCTTTCAGGGAAGACCTTGCATTTTCCAACATGACAATGACAGACCACATACTGCATCAATTACAACATCATGGCTGCGTAGAAGAAGGATCCAGGTCCTGAAATGACCAGCTGCAGTCCAGATCTTTCACCCACAAAAAACATTTAGTGCATCATAAAGATGAAGATGCGACAAAGAAAACCTAATACAGTCCTATTCCTAAACTTGAGCAACTTGTCTCCTCAGTCCCCAGACGTTTGCAGACTGTTATAAAAAGAAGAGGGGATGCCACACAGTGGTAAACATGGCCTTGTCCCAACTTTTTTTCAGATCTGTTGATGCCAAAGTCAACTTATTTTCCCCTTAAACTTATACATTTTCTCAGTTTAAACTTTTTATATGTCATCTGTGTTGTATACTGAATAAAATACTGATATTTTAAACTTCCACATCATTGCATTCTGTTTTTATCCACAATTTGTACAGTGTCCCAACTTTTTTGGAATCGGGTTTGAAGACACAATGTAAATAATAGATTTAGTGTGCAGAGTACAGAGCTTCATTAATAGGACTTGGGCACCGCGTTGCATTATGGGATATGGCGGCCATGTCGATGGCCTCGTGTATGTAAACAAACAGCAAGTCGAGTTGGGAGAAAGAAAAAATATGTTAAAATCGTGAAAAGGTTGTGGTATTTACAGGGATACGCTAATTAGGGATGCCAGGGACCGGTATGCGGACAAAAAAGCACTATTAACGATTTGGATACATATGAAATTCCCAACAAAGAGTGGAGCACCGATGACGACTTGCTGCAGCACTTTTGCATTACAGATATCTTCGGCTGCCTTGTTTGTTTTGTGAGCGCCTACACTTCAGAATAGTTCCGAAGCTAGAAGTCAAGTCTCATGTACAGTTCACAAATGGATAGGTTCAGGAGCTGCAGATCATAAAGCCAGCAAACTGTATACAGTAATACAGACAAAGGTAAGCTGCGCTTCACCTAGCTGCTAGTTTAGTAACCGTTAGTGCTAACAACCATTCACACATGTACTTTTAACAATGTGTTTCAAAAGTGTAGTTATTAACTGACAACCCACCCGTTTTTTTTCCGGGGTTCTCACGTATTTGAGCTCTTTTCCCGCTGTCTTTCCGTTTTAGTATTTTCCTGTAAAATATCCCGTAAGCCCCTCCATCAGACCTGTCAAGTCTCTGTGCTGTTGTCCTGTTGCTACCCCTTGCCCTTCCAGCGAAGCAGATGTTTTCAAAGCATTGTTTTGCTTACTTAAAAAAACAACCTTAGCATGATGTTGGACTTGATAGCGTGGTTGTTGTGAGAGCACAATTTCACTCCAATCTGTAAGCAAAGTCACGTTAGACCTAGCTTCACAACTCGCTTAGTTAATACAAATTTTTTGCTGTCAGCAGAGGGATAGCAACAGAAAGAAGATGTTGAATGTTCCCGTATGTTGGATGAGTATGCGGGAAATTTTAGTAAATATTCAGATGTTATGGTCTCCGTGGTCACGCATACAAGCAGGAAAGTGGTGGAAAGTTATTCCATTTTCATTTTTCCCCATGCATTTATGTGTTGCGCTATTACTCCCTAAAGTGTATCAACAGTTTACCATGGTTGAAATAGATTTTTAATTAATCAAATTAAGACACATGGCTGAGAGGGAGTACGTCTAAACACTGCTCAGTAGTCCCAGTAGCAGTAAAGGAGGCCATCAACATGCCGGCCATGCTAAGTAATGACGTCACGACGCCCAAGCCCTATTATAACAGAAGTTTGTGAGATCATAATGAACTAAGATGAGTGACATAAAGGAAGTTTGCAAATGTGATATTAATTTTATACAACAATAGTATCTTGATAGGCGCTCCAGAGGAGCTGGCTCTGGCGGACACTGGAGGGAGCTCTGGGGCTGGAGCCCTCGCTGAGCTAAAAAAGGAATTAGGAGCCCTCTCTGGGCTAAATATTTAATCAGGAGTCCATCTAGGGCTTAATTCGGGAAAAGTAGCCCATCCTGGTCTTAACTATAAAAACAGAAGCCCATCCTGGGCTAGACTGGGGATTGGGTTCCCTTCCTGGGCTTTGCTCTGGGGCTAGTCCAACACTGGAGCAAACTCAGGAAGGCGCTTATGAGGAGCAGGCACTGGAGTGAGCTTTGAGGCTGTGAGGCTTGCCATATTAATGTCCTGTGGGCTTGCCACATTAACATTAACTATCAGAGACTCTCCAGAAACCAGATGACTGCCTTTTTCCAGCCAAGATTGGTAGTGACTGGGAGCTCTGCAGGGTTATGGTATGTCATCCCAATCCGTAACAGCATCACTAGGGTTTCCCCTCGAGGGAGCTGGTGAGGGCGAGCAGCACTAATGCCCTCACGTTACTAACTGGGTAAAGGCTCGTTTGAGCCACGTCAAGGAACCTCGCTCGTTCCTCCATTATAGCTTACTTTCGTTTTGGGGTCTGGAATTCTGTCATGGGGTGCTACTGTGAGGAGCACAGAGCAAGGAACGAGGAGAGGCAATGTCCCATTTTAAAGTTTAGTTCCCTCTAGCATGTTTCAAAATAATGATGGTGTCGTGTTGTGTTTGTCATCATGAAATGACGTATGACTGTCATTACCAATCAAAATGTGTGTTTATTTAAATGCAATTTGTGGACTTTGTAAATTGTCCAACCTGATCTCACTGCAATTTGTACATATTTTACTAGGTGGCGAAATCATATGAATTCATACGAATGAACACAACTAACCCCGTCCCTAAAACTACCCTCACATAAATCATGCAAAATCTTGATTTACAGTGGGTCTCAATACGTTACTGCCGCATTACACTGCTGACAGAATGCAGTGTGTTATAATCTAAAGATAGTAAAACTTATGTAGCACACGCACTGTCAAGTAAAGTGCCAGTGGATTAGAGACCTTCTCCCATGAGAATCAACGCAATGGAGTGCAGCGCGTGGGACAAGACTTGATAGGCGAGTGCAGAGACTTATGTGTGTGCGGGATTCGGTATAATAAAATGATTCATGGGACTCCAGTAAAATAGAAATACAAAAAAAATATCTAAAACAAATAAATTATTATTCATCTATTGCACAAAAGCAACATGAACTAATATAAAATACAAACAATTAGCAAGTGCAAGTGTAAGCAGAGTCTCTATTTAGGCTATAACACGTGTTTTCAGCATTGAGCAATGCATTGCTGAAATTTGCATGCTCACATTTTCCCTCATTATAACACACGAATTGTAGACATTATGAAATATTAATTATGCATATATTTATTACATTATAACAGAGATTTTTGAGATTATTTGAACTGCCTGCTCTCCATACAGAGATCGAAAACAAATGAAAGAGGTCGTTCTTATCTCGCATCCATCGGTTTCGGCATAAGAGTTATGGCGATGCGCGAAAGCAGCTATAAGAAGATGCCCCCTGTATAAAGAGCTTTCTTTCTGCGGGGGAGACATCCTCTCTTAATCTCCCGCCTTGCCATCTAGGCTCCTTCAAGAAATACATCTCGCTTAAACAGCAAGGCATATGCGACAGCAGGTCAGGCTGTGGCTTCATTACACACGATGGATGGTTGTACTTCAAGCAGCTCATCAACTACAAATGCCTGATGACTTCAAAGCATCAATGGATTACGCTGTTTTCATCTGAATGTGCGCAGCCTTATTAATACAATGGATTCTGTAAGAATCTGGGCTAATACGTTCATTACCGAGACTTGGCTAAAAACATCAGTCACAAACGATATGATCAAAATTGATGCATACAACGTCTTCAGATCTGATCGTGTTAAAAAGGGAAGGGGGGTTGCTATATACGTGAAATCTAATTTAAACTGCTCCTGCATACATTTCATCAACAAACCAAATGGTATGGAACTCTTAGTTCTCAAATTAAAATTTTCTGGTTCTGAGATTGTTGTGGCTGGTTGTTATCACCCACCCACATCATCATCAAGTGAGGCATGTACTTTACTTGCAAACTTCTTTCATGACTGGACTAAATATGAATTGATCTTACCGGACGATTTCTACTGGGATTGGCTGTCGTCATCTGATCTTTTCAGAGAGACTCTCTTCATTTGGTTCAATTGATAAGTTCAACAACTAGGATGAATCAAAAGGATATAGACTGATCCACTTTATTCAATATAACTTTAACTAATACTTCCCACAGATATTCTGCTTCTGGTGTTTTTTGTAATGACATTAGCAATCACTGTGCTGTTGTCTGTGTGAGAAATTGTAAAACTCCTAAAACTTCACCTCGTTATATATATAAAATATTTTTTAAGCATTTTAATGATCAAGCTTTAGTGATCTCCTCAATAGTGGTCTGGGTGTTGTGTCATGCATGCCATGATGTTATGCCAGAGATGTTACTCTGGCTTGGTATTATTTTAAATCTATATTTATATCCATTAGTGACAAACACATTCCAATCAAAAGATAAGGATAACACTGCCCTTAACTTCAACACTGCCCTCCACAATAGAGGTCGACCGCTAGGCCTATTTGTTTAAAAAAAATCTGTCATTTACAGTGCATTAGATCGAGAGCATGTGTGCTTTTATACTAGGATGAGCAAGTGTGGGTTTGGCTAGATTTATTTGGAGGTTATTGCTCATGTCTCGTTCTGCACATATCCAGATGTTTTCACATCCGCAATGTATCTGAATGTTAAACTATAATATATATATATTTTTTTATGTAAACTAGACGGAAAAGATCATCCTCTTCACATGAGCAAACACATCCTTGGCATAACAGCAGAGTGGAGTGGTACGATACTACGTCTATTTAAACTGACCAGTGTTTGGTTGACTGTTCAATAATGAACAGACTTCGATGTAAGTTTGAAATTAGAATGCACTTTAGATGTTCTGTGTCATTTATACCAAACACAAATGTTGCTGGTTGCTAGTATTTGCAGCACTACTATTTATTTTTTTATGTTTTTCGGCTTAATTCATTTTTATTTATAAAATTGTATTGATTTTATTTAAATGTATGTTTATGTTTACATTTATGTTCCAACAAACTTGAAAAATTCTGCTTGATAAATGCTCTAAAAATGGAAATGATTATGGAAATGGAATGGAAATTATTGACATACATACATACATATACATATATACACATACATATACACAGTGTTGGGAACGTTACTTAAAAAAATTAATTAGTTATAGTTACTCAGTACTTGTTCCAAAAAGTAACTGAGTTAGTAACTGAATTACTCTATAATAAAAGTAACTCGTTACCAGGGAAAGTAACTATTTGCGTTACTATAAAAAAATAAAAATAAAGTTGCTACATGTCAGAGAATTTGTAATTTTTTTTTTTTTTTTTTGCAGTTTTCAAAAGTCAGTTGAAATGAGTAGAACAGACAGGTGTTTCTTACATAACTTTCAATATTTATTGCACGTCAACAGACAGCAAGAGTTTTATCCTGCACTTCAAGTATTATCTTCGTAAGAAAAGTGTTTTGGCCACTAGCTTTGTAGATGCGTGTCACACATTACATGTACACATTCCATGCACGTTCTTGCCTTTGACTACAATGAATTTGAAGTAGTGCTTATATCTTCACCTTGAAAATGCCAACTTTTCATCGGATTGCTCCTGACTCACCATCTCTGCTGCGAATCTCTGTGTAGCTGTTGCGTGTGTGTGTGTGTGTGTGTGTGTCTTTGGCGCCGCTGGCGCAGCCGTGTGTGCCGGCATGTGTGTAAAAACACTGGCTCTGATTGGCTACCATGAAACACATGACTCTGCCTTAGCCAATCACAACCGCTTACCTCGTCATTAACCCCCCTCCTCACTCGCTGTGTGAGCCAGGGGTCCGTTCGGATTGCATAGTTTATTAAATCAATGCATAGTAACGCACCGCATTTAACGTTCAGTAACGTTAACAGCGTTGTAACGACGGGAAAAGTAATTAGTTAGATTACCGTGTTACTGAAAAAATAACGTTATAACAAACTCGTACTTCTATGGTAAAAGTTTACTATAAATCTTAAAGTAATTTGGGGAGGGATCTACATACCAACTTTTCACAATCATTAAAGGGGGGGTGAAATGCTCGTTTTCATTCAATATCCTGTTAATCTTGAGTACCTATAGAGTAGTACTGCATCCTTCATAACTCCAAAAAGTCTTTAGTTTTATTATATTCATAAGAGAAAGATAGTCTGTACCGATTTTTCCCGGAAAAACACGACCGACTGGAGGCGTGGCGTGTGGGCGGAGCTAAAGAATCACGAGCGCCAGTAAGCTTTTGCGTAGGCTTTTGTTTGGAAGCTGACATTACCTTGAGGAAAAAACCATCATCCAAAACAAACCATGGCTAACAGTCAGATTCAGCGTATATTTATGATCCAGAATCAGATCCCGAGGCTGAAACTAAACAAGAGCAGCAGCAGCAAGGACTCGATCCGAGCGGGGCTCGAACCCGGTCTCCGATGGGAGGTGGTTGCACTAACTAGGAGGCAGAGATATTTTAAGCAATTTTACTCACCGCCTGCGGTTCCAACACACGATCGTGACCCTTTTTCGTTGGGACTGCATCATCCTTAAGAAATAAACGATGTGCAAATCCGCCGTCAAACTGGGCCTTGTTTGTAAAACAAGCATTTTCGAAATGCAGGGAACAAACACAAACACTTGCACAACTCCGACGATGCTCTGTAAAAATAAACTCCATCCACTGGTCCCTTAATGCTGTTTCTCTTTTGGTAATCTGTGCAGGGTTGTCTTGCCCTGGCAACCAAAAACACACTCCTTTTGTGACATTTCGCGACGCTCTCGCTCTGATCAGTGATTGTCTGTGCACAGCCTCTCTGCTCTGCTATACGGGAGCGCGCTCTTCCGGCAGAAGTGCCCTTAGGACCCATATAAGGAAATTCCGCTCCATCTAACGTCACACAGAGCCATACTCGAAAAAAACTTTCCGAAACTTGTGACAAACCAAAAGGAGTATTTTTGGAACAGAAATACTCCTTCAAACGTACAACTTAATTTTTGAAACTTTGTCCATGTTTAGCATGGGAATCCAACTCTTTAACAGTGTAAAAAACTCAGTATGCATGAAATAGCATTTCACCCCCCCTTTAAACTGTTTGATGAAAAAAAAAAAAAAAAAAACAATAGAAAAAAATTGATTTTCTTCATAGAGATATATTATGAAAAAACAACAATGAAATGCACAATAATAAACCCAAAACAAATTAACATACCATAATCCAATAGTACAAAATGACTCAACCAACAATTAAAAATACAAAATGCATAGTCATGATGATATGAGCATTTAATATTGGATGTAATGAATGCAAGAATACTTAGGCTATATAACACAGTCCATAGTTGAAAGAGGAACTCTTCTAGACAATGTAGCTGTACCCAATTATTCAATCCTTGGTAACAGTCCAGATCAAATTCAATAATCCACACAGCAATTCCAGACTAAAGAAGAAAACATTTCTTATCCTCTTCAAGGTATATCCCTTTTCGGTGACCCAAAGCAAAGTTGGTAAATTTATTCTTCCTATTTCCAACATGTACCATGAAATGGAAAAATGGACCATGGGTACAAAACAAGGGTAGGTAAAAGGAGTCATTTTTGATCAAGCATAAAACGGTACGTTTCCCAATCAGGACATCAGTATGGGTTAGGTTACCAGAGGGAAGCCATGCTTTCCTCTTACCAAACAGTTCTCCCTTCTTCTACTTCTCACCTGTATTTAACCTTAGCATAAAGGAACAACAGTGTCCCCCAATGGTGGGTAGTAGAATAACACCATAAGTAACTTTGAAACTGTTACAACGTCGTTACCTAACGCCATTCTTTTAAACGCCGTTATTTCAAACACTGCATATACATACGTATATATATATATATATATATATATATATATATATATATATATATATATATATATATATATATATACCTGTTTTATATATTTAATACTTGGTCAGTTTATTGATTTGTTTGGTTAACTTTGGATACATTTTTAATTTTAATACCGTGCAGTGCACAAAATTAAGATTTGAGAGTTCAAGTCGGTTCTCAATAAATGATAATAAGTTTTAGAAAGTTTAGAATTTTTATTAGTGTGACATTTAGCATGCAAATGAAGGGGAAAACTTCAAGATATCAGCCCTAAAAATTGGCAGCACATATCGGCCATCGGCTGACCCTGACTTCTAAACATTGGCATCGGCTATAGAAATCGAGCATTGCGTTAGTTCAGTCAGGCCACGTTAGTCACGCTTTCATCAGCTGACAGTCAGCTGTTCCTGACGTGTACCAATCCAGTATAGACACCTACCACATGCGGTCTATTTAAATTCCCATATCACTGTGTATGTTGCTTAGTGGTTAACATAGTTTTGCATTCATACATCTGTGTTCATACACCTGGAGCAATACACAGCTAGAGCATGCAATCACTCTAAGGACACGCAGATAAGGCCATGACAACAGGCTTAGACGAGACCAGCATTCTCGTGTAAGTGTTTCAATGGGGGTTCGCTGTATTTAGCGGCGAAATCGCAATGTCACTGGTGTTTATTTCTGAGGTTGATGTCACATTAGCTGTGTGAGTGTTTGAGATGCACGCAGCTTCAAAAGCATGCATTTATCACTCTATGGCTTCTATACATAGGCTTATTAGAACGTGATCTCAATAGCCACGTCTACATGTATTTTATTTTTTCATTCAGATTTAAAGATTCGGTGGACTGTTTAAATGAGACATTATCTAATCCGATATGGTGTTTACATGTGGACGTGCTTTCGAGCCCGCGGTTGCATTGATATTTTTAATAACTGCTCGCACTTGCTTGGAATTAAGACTAATATTCGACCCTTCAGCTGATCGCTGAAGCGAGGGAAACCTCCCCCACATTAGGCACTGTTTCTAAATTATACCAAACTGCCAAAAATGTGAAGCGACGCTACGCACTGGATCCGCCAGCAGAACGCAAGAGCAGAGTCTCCCGCACAGCGATGCATTTGCGCTTGGGACCAAAACCGCTTCGTCCATTCAGCTGTGACACAGAATTATTGATATTGGCGTGTTGTGTGACACATGAGAACATTAAAGGTTCTATAGTGTTGCTGGCAGAAAACATCCATAAATTATTTTAAATCAGCAAAGGGAAAAAACTGTAGCTTAAGACCTTCTGTAATGCAGCTCTGAAATTGTATTCTGATATTAAAAAAAGAGAAAAAAATCAAATGATGATAATAATAATTAAAATAATAATTGTGTACTTACATGGAAAAATACACGATTTCTCACCAGGTTCATTAAACAATGAATTATAAGGAGGCGGCTTATGAACGCAGATAGTTCTTGCAACGTGCTATCGCACAACATTTACAAATGGGTTTATGAATCTGTATAATTCGTACAATGACAGGCAAATTTTTGTTTTCATTGAGCCATTCACTATCATAGTGTTGTTTCTAATATGAAAAGCAGTCAATTTTGCTCACTATTACATCAGCTTTCTGCTCTGGTCATGAGTTTCCAGATTTCATTCTAATGAGTGTTATTGTATAATTGGAATTGTATCTTTTTCGTCCACAATTTTCCAGTCTCTACTGTAATGTCAATGTCTACTAATCACTGAATGCACAGCGTTGCTGACATCACGTTCCCATTCGGATGACTAAGACTATTGATGTGGTTACATAGATATAAGTATGCCTAATCGGTTTAACACGTTTACATGGAAGAATTTTAATTTAGTTTGGTTATAAAAGGTTACCTCACTCCTTTAAACAGATTACCATTTCGGTTTGGGCAATTTTATTCTGACTGAGGTGTTTATATGGAGCATTTTCGTTCAGACTGGATGTCATCCTAAGTTTCCGAAGAGTGCTTCCCCTGCTGGACTACTACCCTCCATTATTCAACTTACAGCATTAATGCATATTACATGCTCCTCGTAACGCAGCACATTTGCTTAACCTGTTAGCTATGGAAGTAAAATAATGACAAATGTCTTTGAAACAAAAAAGCATGCTGAATAGCACTAACTGAAAAGAATATGCATTGCATTAACAGTACTTGCATTTTAATGCCTTGTATTTCCAAGGATTGCATTTTAGGTCCTGAAATTTAACATAGTTGTTCATTTCAGCTGTGAATATTTCAATTAAAAATATTTCACACACCTTTTTAAAATTAAAAAATCAATAATTCATATTCACGTTCCAGAATTCACTTCCAAAATATTCAATCGGTTTAAAAATACGATGTATAATATTCGACAGGCAAATTTCGGTCCATTTTATTTCACTTTCCAAATTCGCTTCCACAAATTCAGCGGTTAAAATTCGGCAGATAACCAGCTCACCAGCAGGCGGTGCAAGCGGCTTCTGATGAAGACCAAAGCAACAGGTGGATTAAGTAATACAGTTACAAAAACTGATCTGCATAGATGGAGCAAGCGCTAAGCAGAAGTTTTGATTATCGGGGCATGTGGAAAAGCTGATTGTGTGAATGTGAATGTTTATCTCAACATCTTTGCCTTTACCATAGACTGTATAAAGGCTGTTACCTGTAGCCTAAGCAGCATTCCCTACCATAAAGGAGATTATAATGGGATTTTACCCAACGCTGAAGTACAGAACTAACATTACATCCCCTCACGTCACACTCCAGGATTCCCCAATGACGAGTAAGGGGCTTTTCACATATCACGCTTAAAAACGCATGGAAAACGCTAGGCACACGGCTTTCTCCTTATTTCCAATACGCTCGGGCAGTTGCGCTCATGAGGCGTCTGCCGTTGCTAAGCATCCATGACCTGCTCTCTCCATGAAGATGCGAAAATTTCAGCAAAGGATAAATGGATTTGCAGCACTAAAAATCGCTTGCAGTAGCTCTGCCACAAAATTTATTTCAAAATGGCAATCCATATACAGCCATGATCAGCTGTTCCTTCATCTTGGCTGAACTTTCAACTTTGTTATGGGAAAGGATAAAGCTGACTGGTTAGTTCTTGCCACATGTTCTCAAAACTCAGGCAATTTGATAATACCTAGAATATCAAAATCAACTGCGGGCGGCAGATCCTTTTCCTATTTGGCGCCTAAACTCTGGAATAACCTACCTAACATTGTTCGGGAGGCAGACACACTCTTGCAGTTTAAATCTAGATTAAAGACCCATCTCTTTAACCTGGCATACACATAACATACTAATATGCTTTTAATATCCAAATCCTTTAAAGGATTTTTAGGCTGCATTAATTAGGTAAACCGGAACCGGAAACACTTCACATAACACCGTATTTTCTACATCATTAGAAGAATGGCATCTACGCTAATATTTGTCTGTTTCTGTCTTATTCCGAGGTCACCGTAGCCACCAGATCCACTCTGTATCCAGATCAGAGGGTCACTGCAGCCACCCGGATCCAGTACGTATCCAGAGCAGATGGTGGATCAGCACCTAGAAAGGACCTCTACATCCCTGAAAGACAGCAGAGACCAGGACAACTAGAGCCCCAGATACAGATCCCCTGTAAAGACCTTGTCTCAGAGGAGCACCAGGACAAGACCACAGGAAACAGATGATTCTTCTGCACAATCTGACTTTGCTGCAGTCTGGAATTGAACTACTGGTTTCGTCTGGTCAGAGGAGAACTGACCCCAACTGAGCCTGGTTTCTCCCAAGGTTTTTTTCTCCATTCTGTCACCGATGGAGTTTCGGTTCCTTGCCGCTGTCGCCTCTGGCTTGCTTAGTTGGGGTCACTTCATCTACAGCGATATCATTGACTTGATTGCAAATAAATGCACAGACACTATTTAAACTGAACAGAGATGACATCACTGAATTCAATGATGAACTGTCTTTAACTATCATTTTGCATTATTGAGACACTGTTTTCCAAATGAATGTTGTTCAGTGCTTTGACACAATGTATTTTGTTTAAAGCACTATATAAATAAAGGTGATTGATTGATTGATTGATTGATTGATGACCCGTGGTGCGCTTGCGGTATTCTGAAAAATGTAGATGTTTTTAACTCGATGCGGTGCGGACGCACCTAGAAAAAAACTAGGCGTCTTCATGGAGAGAGCAGGGACCTAAGAGACCATCTGACAATTCCACTGACTGGGTTAAAAGGTCCAATGTGTTTTAATAAAAAATTTAAATAACGTACTGTCAAATTCTAAATCTTGTGTTTCCCATAGTGATTATCTACAAGTGAGATTTTTCCTGTACCTCCCTTCATATATTTACAGTATACAATTATTTACATATTAAAGATCCCTGGAAAGGGTTTTTCAGTTGTTGTACATTGCTAGATACAAGACTGACTTACTATTTTTTTCTTAAATAATATTTGTGTAGTGTCCATACAAAGAGAAATAAGTTATTGGCCATATATATTTAGTCAGTTTGAGTTAATAATTAATTTAGTGTAAACTGATTAATTTGAATTTAATATTGTACTACGTTTCATTTTGAGGTAAATTTGCAGATGGTCCCTAAAGCAGCTTAGGCGAATAGACAGCAAATATCAAACATAAAACTACTGCACTTGGTTTTCTTTTTACGAAAAAAAAATTATTTGGTGAAACTTTTTGGTTTGTGGGGCTCATTTCTGTGCTCATCTGCTGAAATGTACATAATATACAGTAATATATTGTATTAATTAGATGCCGAATTTAATATCTTGAGGCAATAAAAGACGTAAATTCTTTAACGTTAAAGTTTAACAATGAGTTTTTCTTATTAAGTGACTTGGATAAAAGCGTCTGCTAAGTGAATAAATGTAAATGTAATCGCTGTTAGTGCGCTGAGCCAGTTTTATTTTCTTTAACAGATTTCTCAGGGAAACCGCGTGAAACCTTGAGCGTTCGTTCATATTTTATATCTGCTTAACTGTCTATATAGTTTGCATAATCATCAATAAAGTCTAATCTGAGATCTGAGGTCTTATATCACAGTATTAATTAATTGAGGAGCGTTACTCGTCATTGGAGAATCCTGCAGTGTGACGTGAGGGGATCCCCAGTATAACAGCACAGCAACACACAAGCCATGACACAAAGTTACGGAAACTAAACAAGCGAAAGCAATATATGTCTTCCTTAGATGTAATGTTAGTTCTGTACTTCAGCGTTGGGTAAAATCCCATTATAATCTCCTTTATGGTAGGGAATGCTGCTTAGGCTACAGGTAACAGCCTTTATACAGTCTATGGTAAAGGCAAAGATGTTGAAATAAACATTCACATTCACACAATCAGCTTTTCCACATGCCCCGATAATCAAAACTTCTGCTTAGCGCTTGCTCCATCTATGCAGATCAGTTTTTGTAACTGTATTACTTAATCCACCTGTTGCTTTGGTCTTCATCAGAAGCCGCTTGCACCGCCTGCTGGTGAGCGACTGACAGGAAATGGAGATCATGCCTCTGTGCTCTACTGCTATTCCTGCAGTTCCCGGATGTGAAAGGCCGAATTATCTGCCGAATTTTAACCGCTGAATTTGTGGAAGCGAATTTGGAAAGTGAAATAAAATGGACCGAAATTTGCCTGTCGAATATTATACATCGTATTTTTAAACCGATTGAATATTTTGGAAGTGAATTCTGGAACGTGAATATGAATTATTGATTTTTTAATTTTAAAAAGGTGTGTGAAATATTTTTAATTGAAATATTCACAGCTGAAATGAACAACTATGTTAAATTTCAGGACCTAAAATGCAATCCTTGGAAATACAAGGCATTAAAATGCAAGTACTGTTAATGCAATGCATATTCTTTTCAGTTAGTGCTATTCAGCATGCTTTTTTGTTTCAAAGACATTTGTCATTATTTTACTTCCATAGTTAGCCAGCACGCCCTCGTCCTGAAAGCCCCTCATCTTGCATGTGTCAGTGTTTATGAATAGATTAAATGAAAAGGGACAAATTTAATCTTGACAAACTATGTATCATTATAAAGATATAAGCCTCAAGCATCGACGAAAGATTGCCGTTTTTCAATGGAAAGCTTATAAAGACTGTATTTGCTACATTTGTGTAAGCAGTACACATACAAACATGAACATTAGAAACGCAGTACATACCAGATCCGTCGTAATAACGAGTCATAAACACATCCACACCTATAAATCCCGGTTTAGTTAGAAACGTTAGAAACGTGCTTCATGAGACATCTAATGAAGCACGTTTAGTCCGAAGAAGCAATAACGTTGTAATATGGATCATAATTCCTTTGTTTACGTTTCAGTTCTTCAGCGACAGAACTGTTTGCGTCCGTTATGGAATAACTCACGGTCGGAAATGGAAATGGCATGGTTTTGCAGCGTACAGTGTCACAAACAGAATGAGACAATCCACAGTCTCTTCATTGGAAGCAGTCTCTCACATTTTGTTTACAACTCACATAATTGTGAATTGTAATTATATAAACATTATATGTTTATAATGGTTCTGTTCTGTACCCCGGGGGGTTTGTCTTGCTGCTCTCCCCGCTCTGTCCAAGCATGGCTGCATGGACAGAACATAACCATACCGCCAACAATAACTGTATGCAATTATAATTGTCAAACATATACTTGACGGAAGTGGTCCTGATTGAAAAACCCATATCGGTCGATCTCTACCCCACAATCACTTAATTTTGTGCCAATTACCACTTCTCAGGTCCACAAAGCTCTAATGAAATTAGATTTTTTTTTAAAAGGCAGGAATTGATAAAATCGAACCCTAACTCTTAAAATTGGCAGCCGATATTGTAGCGGAGCCCATAGCATCTTTATTTAACTTAAGCCTTGTCTCCAATATTATAAAAAAAATGCGGAAATTGGCAATGGTTACCACTTTATTAAAGGGTAGAGATCCTGAAGATCCAAACACCGTCCAATTACTGTCCCATATCCAGACTGCCAGTTCTAGCAAAGGTCTTTAAATCATTAATTAATGACCAACTAAAACAATATCTACTGGCCAATAATGTTCTCTATGATTATCAGTCTGGTTTTAGAGCAGGACCTAGCTCCATTACTGCAGCCATGCTAGTGTCAAATTATATCATAACCTCTCTAGACGGTAAAAAGTAATGTGCAGCTTTATTTGTTGAGCTTTCAAAGGCCTTCGATTCCATAGATCATAAATAGGCCTTAGTAAAGCAGCTTTAAACTGGTTAGAAAATTATCTTTCAGATCACACTAAATGTGTATATGAGGAAAATTTCAGTTCACCATTCCTTTAAGTAAATACTGGGGTTCCTCAAGGATCCGTCTTAGCCCCTCTTTTATTTTCCATCTATATTAATGATCTAGGTCACGGAATAGATTCTGCTAAATTACATCTGTATGCTGATGATACAGTTATTTATACCTCAGCATTTTCCTTAAATCAAGTAATGAAATGTGTTATGTAGTTGCTTCAAGTACTGCAACTCTCATTATCACAACTAAAATTGGCTTTAAATTGAAAAAATACAAAATATATTATTTTTAGTCGATGTTGCTCTACATTAACTGATATCAAAATTACAAATACAAATTGTATACCATTAGAAAGAGTGAGTTCCTACAAATATATAGGTATATGGCTGGATGAAATATTAGCATTTGATGTTCATATTGATAAACTGTTGAAGAAGCTTACACCTAAATTAGGTTTCTTCTATCTATTCTATCTATAAAAAATTGTTTTCCTTATGAGGCCCAAAAGAAAATAGTAGAGTGCCTTCTTATCTATAATCAGTTATGGTGATCTTCTATATATTTATTTAATTTAAGTTTAATTTCAAATATTATTCCGAGAGCGTGGAAGTCAGCAACAGTTATTCCGTTATTTAAAAGTGGAGATCCTTCAGATCCTAACAACTACCGTCCTATTTCTAGATTACCAGTCTTAGCTAAATTATTTGAATCATTGCTAAACGATCAATTAAAACAATTTTTAACAGATAATAATGTTCTTAACGATCACCAGTCAGGCTTTAGAGCAGGTCATAGTACCCTAACTGCAGCTTTATTAGTTACAAATGACCTTATAAACTCTTTAGATTGTAAAAAGTCCTGTGCCGCATTATTTGTTGACCTTTCAAAAGCCTTCGACTCTGTTGATCATAATTTATTATTACAGAAACTTCTAGATCTATAGGTATTAGTGAAAGTTGCTATGAAATGGTTTGATAATTAATTATCAGAACGAACTCAATGTGTGAATATAGAAAATTATAATTCTCCTTTTCTTCAAGTTAAAAAAGGAGTTCCACAAGGATCTATTTTATCTCCTATCCTATTCTCTATTTTTATAAATGATTTGGATTCAGGAGTAGATTCTGCTAATGTGCATCTATATGCTGATGACTCAATTATTTATACAGCAGCAGCATCTATAAATCAAGCTCTGATGAATTTACAAAAAGCATTTAATGCTATACAATATTAGTTGGATAAATTAAAATTAGTTTTAAATTCAAAGAAGACAAAATATATGATTTTTAACCGCACTCACCGTAAGGATACAGACATGACAATTTCAACTTTATGTGGTTTAGAAATTGAAAGAATCGGTTCTTATAAATATTTAGGTATATGGCTGGATGAAAAATTAGCATTTAATGTTCACATTGATCAATTGCTGAAGAAGCTTAAATCAAAACTAGGGTTTTTCTATCGTTTTAAAAATTGTTTTCCCTATGAGGCCCGAAAGAAACTGGTTGAGTACTTTTTTAACAATAATTGACTATGGTGATCTTGTTTACATGCATGCAGCTTCCTCTGTACTAAGGGAATTGGACTCTGTCTATAATGCAGCGTTACGTTTTGTATGTGCTGCAGAATAATAGGCTAAAAGTGCCAAGGGTATTGGCATTTTCCTTTTGTGCTTTTTGACCTGGAATGAATTGCAAAATATACTCAATTTAGATGCACCTGTAACCCTAAGCATCTTTAAATGTATTTTATTAAATCTTTTATCGGATACTTGTAATTGTTTAAGTTGATCTGGTTTTACTTGGCTAATGTGCCGCTGTCTTGACCAGGTCTCACTGGAAAAAGAGATATAAAGACCTTAGTGTGATTCTCCTGGCTAAATAAATAAAAAATAAAATAAAAAAGCATATCAGACTGATCTGCTAAAAGACCTGGGGTAACACTTTATAATAAGGTTCCATTAGTTAATGTTAGTTAATGTATTAATTAACATGAACAAACAATGAATAATACATTTATTACTGTATTTATTCATCTTCGTTAATGTTAGTTAATGAAAATGCAGTTATTCATTGTTAGTTCATGGTAATTCACAGTGCATTAACTAATGTTAACAAGCACAACCTTTGATTTAAATAATGCATTAGTAAATGTTGAAATTAACATGAACTAAGACTTATAAATGCTGTAGAAGGATTGTTCTTGCTTAGTTCATGTTAACGAAAGTAGTTAACTAACATTAACTAATGGAACCTTATTCTAAAGTGTTACCAGACCTGGATAGAGGCAAGAGCCTTTTTCCTGTTCAGGTAGCCGAGCTTCAGGTAATCTGCTCAGGTTTCGCCTTCTGAACTCGGTATTTTCGTTGAGGCGGTTATCGAGAGGTTCAGGGAGACCAAGGCGCAATCTGCTGCTTTCAGATCCTTCATTCCACGAAGGTCCAGGTCTGAGCCCAAACAACATAGGGGTCCTGGCCTGTCTTGATCTGAGGATAAATGAAGGACACAGAAAGCTAGTGTCGTGACTCACACTCCTCCCCAACCTGTGGGCAGGGGTAAGAGGAATCGTGGGTCATGAGGAGGTAACCTAAGAACCTAAGGGGTGTGATCCAGATGAGGCAGCATATCTACTCGTTCCCTTTAGGGTTTTTTAACTACTACTTTTATCCTCCCCTCAATAGCCCGGTACCCACCAGCTCTCCACCCGATCGAGGTTAGGTGGAAACCTCTCGCATAACAGTCTCCTATGCTGGACCTATAATGTTTTTATGGTTCTATGTTCATAGCAACCACCTTACTGATGGTCCCGACTAAAAGGAGGAACCCCTTGAGCAGGGCTCTAGCGCTGGAGGGTGGGTGAGTATGTAACCCTCTCTGTATGTACTTATGTGTAATAAATTGTTGGTGGTTATGTGTCTACCAATAAACTCTGTGAGTTTCCTTTGCAGTGCTTAGTTACAGTGTTTACTAAACACTCGACAGCATGAAGCAATAACGTTGTAATATGGATCATAATTCCTTTGTTTACGTTTCAGTTCTTCAGCGACTGAACTGTTTGCGTCCATTATGGAATAACTCACGGTCGGAAACTGCATCTTGGTAGTAAAAAAACGGCATGGTTTTGCAGTGTACAGTGTCACAAACAGAATGATACTATCCACCGGCAGTGGCGGCTCCAGACAATTTTGATTGGGGGGGCAATGGGGGGGTCCTGGTCTTTTCAAGGGGGGTCTCATGAAAACCAACAAAAAATACAGTGGACATGGCTAATAACTGCATATTTCTGCTACTAAACAACAAAAACACCTTTGCAATGTAAACAAATGACAGGCTACATTTGTTATTCATATCCTTCACACTGCACTTTCATGTCAGGTATATTATGCATTTTTATTGACATTGATATTTTTACATTTATTTCCAGATAGATATTATTGAGTTTACAGGCTAAAGTGGTCTTGCTGTTGTAAACACTGTTGCTATCTTAGAAAAAATATTTGCATCACATTTAAAATCTGAATTGTTTTTATTTTTATAATGATAATTCAGAGAATGAGAAAATCTGAATAAGCCTTACCAGTGTTGTGATAATTATTTTTACGTGTTAAAAATAAATAAGTACTGTAATATAATAAAAGTTTATTCAAATAACATAAAAAAGACCAGACCCCTCGATGCCTGTGAAACTTTTCTCCCTCAAACAGCACGCTAGTGTTACTTCTACACTACAGGCTACACACAGCAATATAAACAACGTATCTGCATGTTCTCACATCACATCGTTCTTGTAAAATAATAATAAGTAAATAAACACCAAAATCACTTCGCTGAGAATGAAACACCACTTACCAGCTGCCACGATGTTGAAAATATCCTCTAGCAATTAAAAAATGCGCGTGCAGCATGAGGAATCTTCCCGGTTGGATGAAGTCGTAGTCAGGTGAACGGTCATCATGTTGGTCATTTTATTTACGGCTAAATTATTATTAATAAATTGTACTAATATTATGATTGGGCGTGGGCAGGCATTCACAAAAGTTTATGTAATTACAAAAAAAAAAAATTGAGGAAATTTTGCTTTGACAAAAGGGCACTTAAGGGGCAAAGGAGCAGGTGCTCAAGTGAACCGGTTCTTTCGGACAATTCGATCAAATAAACCAGCTGAAAAAAAAATGGTTCACCGGTTCTTTTGCGCTCGATGTAATGCCGTCATTGGCGATGATTGCCTTCATTCAAGCCTTTGGTTTACCCGCGCTTATAACATTAGCACAGAATCAGTTCAGAATCAATCACCAAAAGAATCAGTTCGGTTCAGATGCGCTCTGTGTCAGTCTGCTTCACGCTGAATCACGCATGCGCAGTTATCATCAGCTCATCGGTTCTCGAATCGGACGCGTCCGACAGAAACGGTTCTCGGTTCAGTGTATGAATAAATGTCGAAATAATTATTATTTATTATTGTTCTGCGTAGTTTGAAGAGAAATATTTTTGGATCTTTATCCCGAATATATATATTTTTAATCAGGAAGAGGCTGGGGGGTCAAATGGGGGGTCAAGGCATTTTTTGGCAGGGTCTTGAGACCCCCCAAGACCCCCCAAGACCCCCCCTGGCGCCGCCGGTGTCCACCGGAAAAAAAGATTGAAGATGAATGAAAGATGAAAGGCGAAAGATTGTTTATTTGAATTTGGCGCTCCATTTGGCAGCTGTCAGCTGATGGAGGCGGAATTTACAGCAATCGCCTTTTTCTTTGTTTGTTTTATTTTTCAACAGTTTTTATATATGTGTGAGTGTGTTTTATGTTGAATGTGAATGTATCTGCATGATTACCATCTGTTTGAGTGCAAATCAGCCCATATCAGCTCGCTATTAATGTATGATCACGGCTATCAAAGTGAACGCCTCTATATGAATAGAGAGACTGGATTATTTACTTTATGACACATTTGTGTTTTTACCATCTCTATAAGTGGCCATCAGTTCTTATTTGCATCGTAATTCATTGTAAAAGATGCATTTCTAGCAATCTCAGGATGTTCTGTAATTGGCAAACAAAGCTAAATCTTTTTTTTTATTTTTCTTATTATTCATATTTTTCTTACTCAAATTATTCTTATTGTATTTTTCTAGTGCTCAAATAAATCACTTATATGATGTCTAAGTTTCTGTCTAGTGTTTTATAACTGAAAAAACTATGCAGTGGTATGTTTAATGACTAAATAGTTTGTAGAAGCCTTCAATACTATTGGGAAATATATTTTCTTATATTTGAGGGGTGGGTGGTGTGGCATAGTCTCAGAAAAATATTAGCAGGAGTCTCATTTTTCATGATATCTTATTCAGATTTGAAATAGAAACTCATGAGACATGTGGCTTTCAACCCATTACTTTTCTAGAATACTCCAGGGCTCATTTCATGTTTTTTTATATCAAATAAAAAATATATAAGTGTGGTAAAAAAAAAAAAAATTCAAGGCACTTCAGTGTCTTTAACTTTTAATATTTTGAGCATTATCAAATCTGGTGATAAAAAGTAAAGCTCAAAGGGTCTTCTTTCTTAAGACACCACAATTATGTTTGTAACACACTGAAGTATGAAACGGTTACAATTATAAGTTAGGTAGAGCACTTTCAGCTGTGAGTCCCATAATGGGGGGTGCTGGCTAACAGATATTTTAGATTTAGTCCGAGAGATCTCAGTCCCTCCATTGAAACTGTGTGTACGGTATACTGTCCATGTCCAGAAAGATTATAAAAACATCTTCAGAGGGTCAGTTAGAATTTTTTGAAGCATCGAAAATACATTTTGGTCCAAAAAAAGCAAAAACTTCAACTTTATTCATCATTGTCTTCTCTTCCATGTCTGTTGTGAGAGAGTTCAAAACAAAGCAGTTTGTGATATCCGGTTCACGAACGAATCATTCATTGTAAACAGATCTTTTTGAACCAGTTCACCAAATCAAACTGAATCGTTTGAAAAAGGTTCTCTTCTCCAATAAGCATTAATCCACAAATTACTTAAACTGTTAACTTTTTTTAATGTGACTGACACTCCCTCGGAATTAAAACAAACCAATATCCCAGAGTAATTCATTTACTCAAACAGTACACTGACTGAACTGCTGTGAAGAGAGAACTGAAGATAAACACCAAGCCAAGCCAGATAATGACCAAAAGATTGATACGTTCTCGAGTCAAGAACCATTTCTGTCGGACGCGTCCGATTCGTGAACCGAGGAGCTGATGATACTGCGCATTTGTGATTCAGTATGAAGCAGACCGACACACAGAGCGTCTGAACCAAACTGCTTCTTTTGATGATTGATTCTGAACTGATTCTGGGCTAAAGTTATGAGCGTGGGTAAACCGAAGGCTTGAATCAAGGGCAATCTTCGCCAATGACGTCATTGCGTTAAGCGCAAAAGAACCGGTGAACCGTTTTATTCAACCAGTTTATTGAATCGAAATGTCAGAAAGAACTACTGGTGATCCGAAAACCAATATCACTCATAAATTATTAAATAAATTAATGATAGTTATTAAGATTGATATGGTTTGGAATTGGTAAAATGTGTTTGAAAACAATGTTTTAATGTTTAAGTTTGGAATATTAACTGACATTAATGAATGCTATATAATTATTGTTCATGTTAACATAGTTGATGTTAATTAATGAAACCTTATTGTAACCTGTTACTAAAGTTAATATATATTGTTCTGTGTATGTGATTTCAAAGTCTAGTTCGGATTAACCCTTTAACTGACATATCCTTTAAAACTTGACTGCCAAAGGGCTACTGTAAATGCATGTGCCCGCTGGGCATCGTTTTCCTGATGCCACCGGGGTGGCGTTCGCACTGATGTCTTGAGCCCGCCATCGCTGCTTGCCGCTATATTTAGAGCCTGAGCGCCGATGGTGCGAGGACCCTCTTGTATCTGCTCTGTCCCTTCTTCTTCTTCTCCCAAATGAATCACATTTTTGAGGGCTTAAACATGCTCAAAAAGTCATGAAACTTTGCACATGCATCAAACCTGGTGAAATTTTTCGTCTGATATAGGATTCAGAAGAGGGTGTGGCAAAATGGGTTGGCAGCACCACCTATACAAAAAAAAAATCAACAGCCTTCCAGCTATGTTTCACGTACATGCACACACATGTAACACACCAATACCTACAAAAAGACTCTTGGAGCAAAATTCTAAACCCAACACGAAGTTGGTTATTTTTGATAATATGAGGTAATTTTTAGTAATTTTTGTCATTTCCATGCATTGTATTTTAACAAACTCCTCCTAGAGATTTATTCAGATCAACACCAAATTTGGTATGCCTAATCTAAATGCCTTTGCGACGTTAAATTGCGAAGATCTTGAGTTTTCGTTGAAGGACCTGTCCATGGCTGCCTGGCGAATTTTGATGATTTGCCATGAAAAATGAAGCTGCTATAACTCAGACATACAGTGTCCAATCTGCCCCAAATTTCACATGTTGGATAAGACTCTGAACCTGAACAGATTGACATGCCCTTATTCAGTTATAGTCATAGCGCCACCTATAGGCAACAGGAAGTGATATAGTTTACGCTGTGACAGACTACTCTTAGAAATTTTTTGACATCAATGTCTTTTTTATGTTCAGTCTAATCTAAAGGCCTGGGAAATGTTAAATTGTGAAAATCTTGGGTTTTCGTGAAAGGGCGTGTCCATGGCACTGTGACAAAGTTCAAAATCTTGCCATGGGAATAAAAGTTGTTGTAACTAAGGCATAAAATGTCCAATCTTGCCCAAACTTCACATGTTTGAATAGACTCCTGACCTGAATAGATCTACATGCCCATATTCAATTATATTCATAGCGCCACATGAAGGCAACAGGAAGTGACATATTTTACGCTGCGACAAACTACTCCTAGAAGTTTTTGGACATTAATGTAGTTTTTGTGGTCAGTCTGATCTAAAGGGCTGTGCAATGTTAAATTGTGGAGATCTTGAGTTTTTGTTAAAGGGCGTGTCCATGGCGCCATGACAAAATTTGATGTCTCGCCACAGCAAGAGAAGTTGTTGTAACTCAGGCAATAAAATGTTCGATCTTCCCCAAACTTCACATGTTTGATAAGAGTCCTGGCCTGAACAAAGCTGAAGGTCAATATTCCATTATAATGATAGCACCACCTGCTGGCAACAGGAAGATTGGCATATATATGGAATATACTTGGATATATTCCACTTAAATTTATGACTTCAAATGCATATTTCTCACCATTAACCTTTTTACTAAAGCCACTCGCTGCCGGTGAGCCCGGGTGTGAGGGCCCTTTCATCGCTGCTTGCAGCTTTAATTGAGAATTTGTTCTTTAAAGAAGAACCCAATGTTAGTATCCATTTCTTTCTTATTAGGCTAGGCCTTACATTACCTAATAATATTTGGATTGTGTATGTAGTTAGGGTTTGCGGATTTGATTGTGTCATTAGTGGAGATGCACCGATTACAATTTTCTAGGCAGATTCTGATTTCTGTTTTTTAAGTTTGACCTGCCGATACCGATTGTAGCCAATTCCGATTAATTTTTTTCTAATCACTTTACAGCACACACAAATACTTATTATCTTTTCTTTAATAGAATATTTTGCTTAGAACATAGAACATTTTAAACAGATAATCGCTATAATGCATACTTTTACCCAAACTGAATGATTAAAAATAAGCTTAAATACATAAATCTTCTATAAATTTTTTATTATTCATTTATTTTCTGACATGCTCCAATTTTTTGTTAAAACACACGACACATGGTTTATTTTGTGCATTTTGAGTGCTTTTTCTGTGTAATTATTTCTATTTTTGTCCATCAAAGGGGTACTTTCTCTTTAATTGAGCGTAAGCAGCGCAGCAAAAAGTAGACTCAGTGCCGAAAGCCTCACTTCACTACATGCAACACTCCTGCTGCCGGTGTGAATGCACTCATTGGTTAACATGCATGCTGAAAAAAATATGCCCCGCTCACGTTTGCGGTGTGAAACTGCCGTGATGCTGATATTGCACAATGGTAATCATGAGTCACGGGAAAGTCAGCCAATTCCGGTCAATCTGTGCATCTCTATTCATTAGCTTGTTTCATTATTTTCACCTATTACAGATACAGAAGTATTTTAACAACAGTTATAGTACAGAGAAAATGACACAAAACGCTACAAAGGCTACGTTCAGACTGCAGGCCTTAATGCTCAATTCCAAATTATTACCAGAGCAGAGATTTTTTTTTGACTGACTGTTCATATTATTTTTAAAATGTGGCCCGCATGTGCAGAAGAGTAATATGACGTAAATCGTGCGGAAGTAAACATGGAGACCACAGATGATAGCGCTAGCGCCTACAGTTTTGTTAGAAAGAATTTGTGAGCAAATAATAATGAGGGGGAGTAGAAAGAGAGTTAAATTTACTCTTACCCGCTGTTCTCGTTGCCACTAGCGCAGAATTGTGACGGTGATCAATCTAGAGTGACGTTTAATATGCTAATTATTCATTGGCAAAGCTCAAAATAATAATTTGCTATTTTTATTTTTAGGTTTATTTGAATTAATTTTATATTTGTGTAGATAATTTTTTTATCCCTTTCGGAGTGTTAAAATAGCTTTATTATGAAATTAACATTTCCTGATAATTCACTCACCCCATTGCCATCCAAGATGTTCATGTCTTTCTTTCCTCAGTGAAAAAAAGAAATTAAGTTTTTTGAGGAAAACATTTCAGGATTTTTCTCCACACAATTGGCTTCAACGGCAAACCAGAATGTTAAAGTTCCTGAGTGCTTCTAAGAGCTCAGCACGATCCCAGCTGAGGAATGGGGTCTCAGCTGGCAAAACGGTCGATCATTAAAACAAAAACAAAAGATCAGCACAAAGAACAGTTGTGGTTAAAAAGTATATGACCAACCGTTTCGCCAGATAAGACCCCTTTCCTCAGCTGGGATCATGCAGAGCCCCTTGACACGGCATTGATTTGAACTTCAACATTCTGGTTGTCATTGAAGACAATTGTGTGAAGAAAAATCCTGAAATGTTTTCCTCAAAAAACTTAATTTATTTTCCACTGAAGAAAGAAAGACATGAACATCTTGGATGGCGTTGGGGTGAGTGAATTATCAGGAAATTTAAATTTTGAGGTTAACTAATCCTTTAACCTGTATTAACCTGAATTGTAACCTGACCTATTAACCTCCACAACTAACCCCGTCCCTATAACTACCCTCACATAAATCATGCAAAATCTTGATTTACAGTATACATTTTATGCACATATGTTCTCTGGCGAACCCATTATCACATGTTTGCATATTTTCATAAAATTTGATGCTCTACCAACTGAGCTATACGAAACTTGAATTATGAAGCAGATAAAAGAGTACGAAGCATTAATATGAAAGTGTCCTGTTGCTAATAGGAGCACAAATGTACATGCTCTGATGGGTTGTATTTCAGGGATTTTTACAAATGACCTACGTGGGTGTATTGGGATCGTAAAAAAAATGATAAAAGTCAGTGTACTTGTGTGTCCATTAGTTTTTCGTTTTTTAACCAGGAAATTAAATACGGAAAATGCGTTTTCTTCTTTAATGGTTAAAACACTGATGAATAGAATAAGCAGACACAAACTAATTTTCTAATTTTATTTTATTTTTTTATTACAATTTTTTTTATTTCATTAAAATTGTAAAAATTAAATAAATGTGCTTTTTAAAGTGTATATTAATGCTAAATTTAATTTCTACCTTTTTTGGCGTCTCTATACAAACGCTTTGCCCCTTTTACGCTACTGGCGTGGCTCCAATAACTGCTTTATGAAAACTTTTAGCTTTGATATTTTTATGATCTTATAGTGTCCCTATGCCTTTTCTAAGGTTATTGCTTTGGGAGTCTTCTACAATAGGTTTTCAAACGATTCTCAAACGATTTGTTTGAAACAGTTCTAAAATGTAGTCTCTCTAAACTCCTCCTAATGTCGAGCCTTGTTGATTATAACAGATATTTTTGAGATCATGACAAACTGAAATGAATGACAGCCTTAAAATTATCATAGGAAGTGCAGACCATGCTTTCTTCATTCAGAATTTAACCAATTTTGTTTTTCATTGTGCTGTTGGACCAGTGACAGCCGCATACTCCAAACATCCGCATAGACGGCGACCAAAATGGTCACCATTTAAAAAAAAAAAATAATTATGTTACCATATTATTATAAACTATGATAAAAGTTCATCAGCATGCATTGATGAATGGCATGTTGTAGCAAAAAAGCAACAACAAAAAAAAAAGACTGCAAATGATGTTCTAGTGCTACCAACTGCTAAAGTGCAAAACAGCGACCTGTAGGAAGAATGAGTCTAGAGCCCTGTACAGCCTAAATGTGGAATTATGTGAATGCCATCAGTGAACAGGGAAAAATATGTCTAAATGTATAAGGCATGTGTAGCCTTTATGTGAACTGAACAATCACGCATCCTCTCCAATAACGTACACAAATAGCACACAAAGTTATCCCAATATACATTTTCATGATGATAGATTTCCCATGATTCTGCAATATCTTTTTTTATCTAATATTTTCTATATTAATTTGTGCTTTTTCCAAATGTTTGTTAAAAGTGCAAAAGGAATTTTAAAAAATCTGAAAAGAAGTTAATATTCTACTTTTTCAGGCAGCATTTTGTGTGTACAGTTCAAATTTTTGGTTTTTCATTTAAAAATACAATAACTGATCATTTTTCATTTTTTTCATCCAATTTTCTAATACTATTATTTGATGACAACAATACATTTGGAAAACAAAATACAGCCATTTCTGCTTTCTTTCTTTAAAACAAAAAGACACCCTTTCCTAAATTTCATCTTTCATTCCGAAATAGAATAACGAATGAACGAAAAAGTACACAGACTGTATTGGTTGGAAGACATTTTGATACAAACCTGATTCCAAAAAAGTTGGGACACTGTACAAATTGTGAATATAAGCAGAATGCAATGATGTGAAAGTTTCAAATGTCAATATTTTATTCAGAGTACAACATAGATGACGTATCAAATGTTTAAACTGAGAAAATTTATCATTTTAAGGGAAAAATAAGTAGATTAAGTTTCATGGCATCAAACCATCTAAAAAAAGTTGTGACAAGGCCATGTTTACCATTGTGTGGCATGGGTATCTTTGTTGTTCTAGAACTTGGATATACCTTTCAGCATTGATGGTGCCTTTCCAGATGTGTAAGCTGCCCATGCCCCACACACTCATGCAACCCCATACCATCAGAGATGCAGACTTCTGAACTGAGCGCTGATAACAACTTGGGTTGTCCTCTTTAGTCCGGATTACATGGGGTCCCAAAAAGAACTTCAAATTTTGATTCGTCTGACCACAGAACAGTTTTCTACTCTGCCACAGTCCATTTTAAATGAGCCTTGGCCCAGAGAAAACACCTGCGCTTCTGGATCATGTTTAATTGTGGCTTCTTTTTTGAACTTTAGAGTTTTAGCAGGCAACAGTGAATGGCACGGTGGATTGTGTTCACCAACAATGTTTTCTGGAAGTATTCCTGAGGCCATGTTGTGATCTCCATTACAGTATCATTCCTGTATGCGATGCCTGCAGGGCCCGAAGATCACGGGCATCCAGTATGGTTTTCCGGCCTTGACCCTTAAACACAGAGATTGTTCCAGATTCTCTGAATCTTTGGATGATATTATGCACTGTAGATGATGATAACTTCAAACTCTTTGCAGTTTTTCTCTGAGAAACTCCTTTCTGATATTGCTCCACTATTTTTCGCCGCAGCATTGGGGGAATTGGTGATCCTCTGCCCATCTTGACTTCTGAGAGACACTGCCACTCTGAGAGGCTCTTTTTATACCCAATCATGTTGCCAATTGACCTAATAAGTTGTAAATTGGTCCTCCAGCTGTTCCTAATATGAACATTTAACTTTTCCGGCCTCTTATTGCTACCTGTCCCAACTTTTTTGGAATGTGTAGCTCTCATGAAAATCCAAAATGAGCCGATATTTGGCATGACATTTCAAAATGTCTCACTTTCAACATTTGATATGTTATCTATATTCTATTGTTAATAAAAAATAGGTTTATGAAATTTGTAAATTATTCCATTCTTTTTTTTTACTCAATTTGTACAGTGTCCCAACTTTTTTAGAATCAGGTTTGTATATGCTTTGTTATAATGAGAGGATCTGAGCTTTAATGACTCAGCACTGGAAAAAAAACTGCTTTCACAATCTGTTTTTTGAAGAGTAGGAAATGTAGCGATAGAGAAGCATTTCCATTGGCTGGTGTCTGCAGGTTATTATTGATTATTGCTTTGTTTTATTGGTTATTTTGGGGGATTTAAGTACTTGTAATTTGTGGGTGGACAGCTCTCCTTATTATAATCCATCTGTGATAGGGATGCTGTCTTCATAACCTAACCTGATTGCTGAGTGCCTAAGGCAGGAGTAAGATTCCTGGTGTTAGTGTTTCTTTCACGAGTGCTGGTTGAAGTGGTTGTGTGTGAATGTGTCACAGGTGTAAGTGAAGGGTGGTTTGCTGTGTAGACAGATTGTGCCCTTTTGTCCTGCTGTCAAGCCTCAGTTCCTGTAACTTGAACTGAAGGATGTCCTTGATGACCCAGGTTGCCCATTGTTTGATTTCCTTAAAGTTTGTAATTGAGTCAGTTATGTGAACTGTTGCATTCAGCGACTGTTTTCTACCTTATGTAATAAAAACCCTTTTTTAATTGTAATAAAAATTCTTTTTGTTTATCTGTGTCTCCTGCCAATGACTCGTGAGCTGACCAGTGTTGCTTAAAAAAAGGGGTAAATGTATTTAATAGATGTCCCTGGGCCAGACCCAGGGTGGCGAACTTTTGTCCCTTTACTGCTTCTGCCACATATATATATTTATATGTGTGTGGGGGGGGGGGATAATGCACGGCCAGCTGTGAATTAAACCATTTCTTAACCCAATCAGAACTGAGTATTTAGACAGACCATCAAATCACTTTAAGGCGTTACATTATAATGTGCAAATACACACAGTGTATCGTTAACTCTGCCTGAATTGTCAGGGTGCCTGTCTTGATATCCCTGATCTTCAGTAACATCCTCAATGAAGAGCAGCAGCATCATGTACCTGTGTGTGTAGAAGTTTCTGGTGTGTTTGTAGTTGAGGGATCCTGAGAGTTTGGGACTGGTGTCGTCGTTTGAGCTTGATCTGTAGAGAATGAATGTTAGTTCAGATTCATCATACTGTAGAACAAGGCATCTCTGAGAAATCATCTTCTATACAGTGTTTTCTGAACTACAAGTCATGTTTTTATCATCTGAAACATGCTAACATTTATTCAAAAACATGCACTAAAAAAAAAAAATCAAAGAGCAGACACTTGATGATGCGCTTCAAGCTTTCAAGCATATAACAATCATTTCTAGCAATGCTAACTTGTTTAATATCTGTGACAGTCAGTGTGAGCATTCGAGGCATATTTCCAAACACATTCTCCTGTGAATCGATGCCGTTTTAAGAAAAACAAAACCTTCTTTAATAATAGTTCAGAAACCAAATGTTCCTCTGCAGCTAATGATTAATTCATGGAAATGATCCATTCTGAATGAGAGGGACGTAAGCAGCTTCAGTTTCACTTTAAATACCTTTTTATAGGTTCGACATGTCAAATAAATGTTGTTTGCAGTGAATTCCACTGAAATTTACTAATTTTTCTGTTTTTGTTCAGTAAAATATGGAATAGTGCAAATATGTGGACCGTTTACACCAATAAAACCAGTATATTACACACACAGACACATTCACTTTAGCCTTAAACACTGTGTTAATTATGAGGATCCTTGAAAACATGGTTTACTAGAAAGTGTGAAAAGCCCTGACATAGAATATGACAATCATATTTTAACTTAGATCATAACATTACATAAAAAGTTTAAATAATTCCAGCAGAACTTCTTGACTGTAATATTTGGACATTAGTTTGCAGCAGTGCTTTGAGTTTCTTCTGTCAGACTGAACCAAGCTTTTGTTCTGCTTCAATATTACTTACAGTCCTTAATATTACTCACATTATGAGAGTCTAACACTGATAGAGGAGATGTTTTCTCACCTGATCTCTTGACAGTGATTGTGACTGAGGTCTTGACTTGATCTTTCTGAGTAACATTACATCTCCACTCTCTGTTGTGATCTTCATTCAGGAGTGTTGTATTCTGAGAGATGATACAGGGATCTGATGAGGATGATCTCGTCGGTTTAACACCGGCCTGATTCACCCAGAACAGATGAATTCCCTCAGAACTGATCCATTCATCACAAGAGACTCGAGGATATGAATACAGCCGACAGGAGAGAGTCACAGAGAGACCTGAACTGATCTGAGTCTGTGAGGATGAGACTGAAACACAGAATAACACACACATCACACACTCTTCAACCACCAGGAGAGATTAAATGAAGAATTTGTCATTTTTAAACTGAACAAATAATCATTAAATTACCATGAAGAACATGCAGATAAACACGAGCATCAGGTCCTATTTGTGGTCCATTCACACCAGTCCATTGTTGGCAGGTGTAATATCCATAATCTTCTGTTGAGATGTTCCTGATGTTCAGAGAGCAGTCAGACCCCAGACTCAGTCTCTCATGTCTCTCTGTGCCTTTCCTCTCTTTCCCTAAACCAATCAGTTCAACTGTTCCTGATTGACTGCCTCTGTTATAGTTCCATGTAGTTGAGTTGCAGTCATGAAGAGCATCATGAAGAGCATTATTACAGGGCAGACAGACATCTTCACCAGAACTGATGAACACATGAACATCATCCTCTCCACTGACACCTGAAACACAAGAAGATCTGAGTGATCATTATGATATATATTAATAAATGAATGACAGAAAGCAGAAGGTTCAGATCAGTCTTTTTCAGCAGTTATTACAAACACACTCTCCAGAATAAACTCTTGTTCTTCATCAGAGAGCTGTTCAAATCACAAACACACTCTTCATCAGAGAATAATTGAGAGATGTTTGAGAGTGAATCTGTCTAGTTTGAGTGTGTTCAGGAAGAATCAGTGTGTTCTGTATCAAACACAAGAAGAAACTCTTTCTCAGACTGATTGCACTGAATGTGTTGAAGAGAAAACACAGATGTCTTTACCTGTGAGAAGTGAAGAGAGAGCGATCAGTCCCAGCAGACACAGATGACACTCAGACATTTTCTCTTTCTCTTCATCATTTGCTCTCAACTCTTTCTTTAAATACTCTCAGCTCCTCCTGTGGTTTTCACTTCCTCTGATCTGACCGACTGAGTGTTGAAATGACTCTAGAGTTGTTATTTAGTAACATGATGTCAGTCGTAATGGAGAAGTGAGGTCAGCTGGAGCCGATGTAACCTGCAGTGTTTCTGTGTCCACCTCAACAGGTCAAGATTATCCCTCGAGACCCGAGCGCTGACTGATGCAGTGTTGTGTTGAAACCTGTTCCTCTGCTGTTTCTTAAGACCTAACCATAACCACTAACCAGACGCCACAGCGGTGGTGAAACATGTTCTTCAGTGAGAACTGATTACTGTTATCCTCTCAACACACATTTACTCTGAACACGATCTACAGGCCGTTCTTCACATTACTCGTAGTTTCACTTCTTTCTTTCTGCAGTTCAACTCTAGACAGAAAATCATTCACTTATAGAAAACTGATCAAACTGGTTTGTTACTGAAAAGGTTTCCGCTATCAATCACTTCCTATGATTGTTTTCACACTGAGAGAAATAATACCCATAATGCCACAGTGGATCAATGCTGTCTGACGTTTTGAAAATCTACTTTTTCAAACTCTTCCAAAGACTTTCAGTAAAAGATGATGGGTTTGTTGTTAAATGACCAAACTGTGAATGTTTTTAACACATCATCAAATGTGATGACATGATGTCAGAAGTGTTTGTTCTCTGCGAGTCTTTCAGATGTTGACTGATCTTTCGTCTCGTCTCGATATCCACACTTGAGAGTGAATGTACAGGAATTAAAACTTTGCCCTTTATGTATATTTAACTTGAAAATACATATAACTTCTGTAATTTTAGTAAATATATAAAGCTGTATGTATTTGAAGCAGCACCACTGAGCAGACAAGTGTGTGAAGAAAGCGCTGTATAAACTGTTAGTTTTTCTCTCCTCTCAACACTATAATGGTCATCTTTCATCTGTTTGTGGGAACTCAGTTAGTTTGACCGCACTGGTTTAACACACACTGATCTGAGATCATCTCTGAACACTGTTTAGACAGATGCAGTGAATTCTCACACATTCACACAGCACTTCCTCTTCTTTCTTTAACTGAGTTCCTCAACTCTTTCCTTTCGTATAAATGTTTCCCAAAGTTGCTGCAAACCATTTACAAGTTCAGTGTTAGTTTCCCAGGTTCAGTGTTTCTAATGAGTTTATTTTATGTGAAGCAGGGCTTCACATCCACACAGATGGCTGTGTTGTTCAAGTTAACTCAAAGACATTGATTAGTAGATGGAGGTGCGTTGAATTAGAGTTATAGAGTGACTCTCTAGGAGCAGGAATGAAGCACCTGATGCAGCTCAAGCACAGATCTACACACACTCATCTCTGTGGGTTTATATGTACCCAGCTGCTCTCAGATCTGTTCTGGAGTCTCCTCAACACTGCACACTGCCTGTGTCTGGAATGGCATACTTCCCTACTATATAGTATGGTAAAAGCAGCAGGCGAGCGAATGAGTGTGTTTGAATCTTTTGTGTTTATAAAAGAGTAGGCGAGAATTGCACTAATTCTCATGAGATTCGGACGTACGTATATGTTATTTGTTTTTTAATATGCATACTCATCTACTACATAATAGAGAAAAACTGTATTTGAAGAAAGAAGTACGTTTAAAAACCCCAGTATTCATAAAACAGTAGTGAAGAAATCCCCGTTTGTCCTACTGCTTCAGCCCAGATTCTGAAGGGTTCATCGAGGGATACTTTTCAATCCCAGAATGCCACGCGAAAGGGATACGTCATCATTGAACGTGAAGGAGAGCAGCGACGAGGGTGCTTACAAAGGTGAGTATTATAAACCAAAACACGGTTCCCATGTGGTAAAATCTCATTTGTTTAGCTACAAGGTGTATATGGTTTATGTAAATCCACTCTGGAGACGTACATGTTCTTTCTGGAGCTCTGCTGTTCTCTATACATCATAAAACATGTTTAATTTTTTTTCTTTTTTTTTACAAATATACTGTAATGTTACTGGCTAGCGTCTTTACACCTTAACAAATCAACAGTTTACTCTACAGTACAGTATATATATATCTATACATACGCTCTTTAAATAACAAAGTAAAAACATTGCTCCAGACTTTAGACCAAGTTTGAGTTGGTCTATGGTGCAGTCTATTTTCAGCTCCTGAACACACCTCTTTTTTTAGACCAGCCACCCATGGGTGCACAAATGGGGACAAATGCATTTGCTAATTAAACGATGTGGCGCTGGACGGGAAAATGTGAACGGTGCCGGACTGAAACTAGCAAACACACTTGTGCTGCGCCTTGTGTCGCTTGCGCCGGGTGTATGATAGGGCCCTTAAAGGTCCCGTTTTTCATGCTTTTTTGAAGCTTTGATCGTGTTTACGGTGTGCAAAATAACATGTGTTCATGATTCGCGTGTAAAAAAGAAAAAACTGTATTTTTCACACAATTCACCTATCTGTATACCGCTGTTTTCACAGTCATAAAAACGGGCTGATGACTTCCTTGTTCTATAAAGTCCCTCCTTCAGAAATACGTAACGAGTTCTGATTGGGCCAGCGGTTCCTGTGTTGTGATTCGACACCAGCTTAGATCACGCTGTCCTCTTGGAAACACGATTGGGCTAGTTTTGAGAAGAAGGTGCTGGTGATGTACTTATAATCACAGGAGCGTTTTTACTGATGAGATGAGCATGAAAATCGCATTCGTTTTTTTTTGCACAGCCCTAACATCAAGTTAACAAAGCTAAACAGCGTTGCCCTTTGTGTAGTAAGTTACAGAAACTGTTAAATGCACCAACTTAAATAATAAAATACACGTACCGGTTGTGGTCCATAAACAACACCTTCTCCAGACAAAGAGGGAACTGCTCCATCTTTCAAGAATAATCTTTGTGTGAATCCGGCATTAAACTGATTGAGAACGAGGAAGCTGTCCTCAGCTAATGTGCTGCACATAGTTTTACATGTGGATTATAATTTTCGGGAAACGAGTTAAAAATAAATTGTAACCATTGATCTCTAAGTACAGCGTCCCTGGGAAGCCCAAACAAAGATGATTGGACTCTGAGATTAAAATAACAGCGTTTTGATGACATGGAGACAAACACAAACTCAGCTCTTCCTTCTTCTCCGTTGGAGCACAACAAGGCCACGCCCCCTGTTTGTTAATTCATGTGGGCGGAGGTTAGTCAAAAACTGTTTTAGTGACGTCATTACTGCAGGAACTAGACGGCTGTAGTCCAGACGGGTCATTTTTTGTAGGCGAATCAAATATCTCGCTTGGCATTGAACTTTGAGCTTTAGAATTTAACAGATATTATTTATACTCTAACAACAACATTACACACTAACTAAAGTTTAAAACATGGGATCACGAAGAACGGGACCTTTAATGTTAATGTTTTTTTTTTGTTTGTTTTTTCGCAACAGATAAATAACAATGTATATAACTTCCTCTTTTAGTTTGTTTGTTTTTTATTTCAATGATCGATCAATTTGTGGAAAATCATTCAGATAGGAGGTCAAACATTCTAAAAACACAAACTAATAGCCTTCAAGAACAATAATTCTGAAGAGACTCATCAAATCATCAGTTGATTTTGTGGCAAAATATTTTACAGTGCTTGAGTATTGTCTATTATTGCATATAATTATTAATTCTCAGAAAGCAGATATGGCATTTATTGCAAGATTAGTTAAAACATTCAGAATGCACCTGCAGACTATTTTTCCAGGCATGTTTTTCATCAGTGAAGATTTCTTTAAATAGTGTATAAATCTTGTCTAGACTCATTCTTGTGAACCCTGTCTCGTGTCTCATCTCAGATTGTTGCCTTCAATTAGGTGTTGCTTAAATCTGCTTCAACATGTGTTTACACTTATGTTTGATTATTTTTGCATTATAATCTGGCCTGTCATTCCAGCCCATTTATTATTATTATTATTATTATTATTATTATTATTCTGTTCTCTAATTTAATTTTCATAACTAGGTTTGTTTTAAGCATTAAACTTACAAAAAATTGTAACATTTCTCTCAAACAATTGTTAAACTCTTTCAATAATGAACAATAATGAACACAAGTTCTGCACAGAGGGTTGCACAGAGAGCATCTGCATCCGTGCTCTGGCATTGATCTTGGAACAACTACGCATGTTGCTGAGTGACACGTGAGCATTGCTTATCGTGGACACTTACACACACTAATGTCCCTGTGTGCTCTGCGCGCATACACACACACACAGACACACGCACGCATGCACGCACGCACGCACACACACACTCTCTCTCACACACACACACACACACACACACACTTAGTGTCATGTAAGCTGGTTATCTTATATTCATTTGTTACTTATCTTTTTATTGTTTGAAAGCTCCCGTCGAACACTGATTTGCTCAATTTTTGTCTAATTTCAGTAGGGTCTTGCCAGCCAGGAGAGCGACAGGAGAAGGTGTACCCTGTTTTTCAATTGTTTACACGCAATTTTGAAAACAGAGTTCTTTTTGTCAAAATATTATCACAATTATCCAAACACCACAATCAATTAGCAAAATTCCTAGATTGTTTGCAAAATGACACACTTCAGTCAAAACATATACACATATTTGTGAAAATGCTATTAGTTTTCATTTAACCAACACAGTCATCAATGATCATACACTATTGCAGCCAGTTGCACACTGCTGTGATAAATAAAAAACAGAATAGATTTTTGGCCAGACATTCTTACTGTATGTAAGAGAATTTAGGTGACAGAAAAATAGTGAGAAACTCACAACATTATTCATGATTTGTTTTGAGATATAAGGAGAATGTAGTCAAATACTGTAGGCCTACTATAACCTTACCAAGCACTCCACAACACTTGATGCTGCAGACTGAATATTTCAAGTATTTATTTCAATACTTACAGTATTTCTTACCATAATCAGTTACAGTAATCAACCAACAATGATATCAATTACTGTAAACAAATAAAATCTAGACAAATAAAAATTACTGCATGAATTACAGTACATACACTTTGACTCTGAAGAAAAGTAAAAGTAAACAGAAATGAAAGAAAACTACTATAAAAGCAACAATAATACTGTAACTATCCGTCTCTCCGTCTGGCTGGATCAGGCCATAAGATTTGATCCACATCACAGGCTGTGTCTTCATTGGCAAGGCACCGTTGTGTGAGGAATCCACCCCTGCACTGAAGCTGCTTCAATAAGATCACATGCCTGTTCCATGGCCTGAATGAGGGGCAAACGGTCATATACCTTCCACCGCCACGCTGAAAAAATAATTCTATAGGATTCAGGAAGGGGGAGTATGGGGGAAGGTATAAAACTTCAAAATCAGGGTGATCATGGAACCAGTTCTGGACCAGAGCAGCCCGATGAAATGAGACATTGTTCCAAACTACAATGTACCGCATCTGGTCCACTTGGTCTAATGATGTGACAATCTCGTGCAATCTGTCAAGAAATGCAAGTATCAGATTTGCATAATAGGGTCCTAGATTTGCATGGTGGTGGAGGACCCTATTTTGTGTGATAGCAGCGCAAAGGGTGATGTTACCCCCTTGCTGCCCCGGCACATTGGTGATTGCCCTGTGCCCAATTACATTTCTCCCTCTTCTTGTTTTTGCAAGGTTAAATCCAGCCTCATCCACATATATAAATTCATGTTGAATTTCAGCAGCATTTATTTGTAAGACTCTCTGAAACACATTAAAGAAAATAGGATGCTATTCAATATCATAGCACAGTATTTTTTTGTGACAGAACATTATGAGCAGTGCATGATACCACACCATAGTCAGATGAACAATACATACCTCTACATACTCATTGTGCAGATGTTTCACCCTCTCTGAATTTCTGTCAAATGGTACCCGATACAGTTGCTTCATGTATATTTGATTTTTCTTTAGGATTCGACCTAATGTTGACAGAGAGACTCGTTGGATGTTATTGAAAATATTGTCATCATTGATGATATTGACTTGGATTTCTCTTAGCCTGATACAATTATTGGCCAAAACCATGTTCACAATGGCACGACTCTTGTGCACGACTAAACATAGGGCCCCTTCCACCTTGGTGTCCTCGACCCTCAATCCTATGTAAAAAAAAAAAAAAAAAAAAGAAGATAAAAATAAATAAATATATATATATGCAGCCTACTGTCAAATGTCACAGTAAACAATATTGATTATACAAGCTTCAGTTTCAATGTATACTGTGTGGTTAGCTTACCTGTTTCTTCAATGAAATGTCCAAATTACTGACGCAACAGTATTTCTGCTGAGATTTGGTTGATCTCTTTGTCCAGCTTCCTTCAGTGTCAGACCATGGTTGATAACATGGTCAATAAGTGCTGCACGGATTTCTTGATTCAAATTTGGTCCTCGTCTTCTTTGTTCAGGTTCTATCAACTCTTCAAGTTCTTCTCCTTTTCCTCCATCTAGGCCTCTTCCTCTATCTCCTTCTTCTCCTCTTCCTCTACCTCCTTCTCCTCTTCCTCTACCTCATTCATCCCCTCTTTGCGCTCCCCCTCTCATTCTCACTCTTCTTCTTCTTCTAACGCTTTCCATTTTTGTTGGAAACAGCTTTTATAGCACTGTAAAAAGTAATTGCTGATTCTACTTAAGAAAATCTAGTGAATTTAACTTACTTTGTAAAATTTGTTGAATTAACTTGATTAGACTGTGTACTGTGAACTTAGGCAGTTAAACTAAACAGATCTACCACAATGTACTTATGATTGTTAAGTGTATTGTACTAAAGGCATGTTCACGCTGTTGCAAATTTCTGGAGCAAAGAATTTGCATAGTAATAATAATAATAATGATGAATAATGAAATTAATATTTTTTTAGTAAATGCCCTACAATTATTTATATTTATACACGTGTGCGTGTGTATGCATTTATTTATAGGTTCTGAATCTTTTTTTCCTTCGCGCTATATAAATTAACTGGGAAGATTAAAGCTTATTTGCAAGCCCCACCTGCTTCACAGTCTATTATATTTTTATTAACAGAGCTTGATATAGTTACTGGCCGTTGGGTAAGTTTCAGCATAAGACAAAACTACTATTCTAATCGGCTACTTAAATTTTTAATTACTTTTTAATTTCTTAAATGCATTTAAACGCATGCGCAATGGGACGGTTTGTGTTAAGAAGACGACGACGACGACGAAGAAGAAGAACCTCAGCTCGTGTTTGGGATGAGGGAGCAAAACTAGGTATGCTCTTGAACAACCATTTATAAACCTTGATGTCATTGTATTGCGTATAAACACACACACACACGAGTGCGTGTGCATGCATTTATTTATAGATTCTGAACCTTTTTTCCTTCACGCCATAAAATAACTGGGAAGATTAAAGCTTATTTGCAAGCCCATCAGCTGCTGCTGCTTCACAGTCTATTATATTTTTTATTAACAGAGCTTGATATAGTTACTGGCCGTTGGGTAAGTTGCAATGTGCAATGGGATGGTGTGTGTTTGAAGAAGACGACGTCGACGAAGAATTTAAGCTCGTGTTCGGGATGAGGCAGTAAAGTTAGGTATGCTCTTGAATAAATACTTATAAATCTTAATGCATTTCGTATAAAAACTCGAATTTAATTTGCTCATTGTACAGTAAGAGGAAAAGGCACACTAAAGTAGTTTTATGTTGAATGAGACCATTGGCTTTTACTAGTTTGCAAAAATAGCTTTTTACTGAACACTGTTTTTATGTAACGTTACAGTTTATAAACTGTTCGGTAATAAGTTCGGGGTTTAAAAGGATGTAAAAACTTGTGCGGCCTTAACGAAACAATTTTCTAGAACGTTCGATGCTCACGTGTCGTTCACATGGAAATTAACAACACAATAAATTAAGATGGTGTAACTAACAAGCAATTACTACCTTATTTTGTCTTTTTATTTTGTGTATTCTTATTTTTGTGACTTAAATTCATGCAGTGGATGTGCAAGTTCTGCTTGTTTTCGTGTGAAAAGAGGGCTCCGCTGTTGAAACACTACAGATTAAAACATGGAAGCTACTCTAGAAGTACTCCAATTCCATGTCTCTACACAGATTGTCTTTGTTCATTTAAATCATTAAATGCACTAAAGGTGCACTTAACAAAAAAATCATTCACATCAAGCACATGGTAGCCAATCCAGTCCATGTGATAACATCCCTTTGATATTTAACTGCCCACTTTGCAATTTTGAGGAGCCCTGCACAAAGTCAATTTTTTCTCATTTACGGCAGCATCTAAAAAATCAAGAAACAGTGCAGTGTCCATACAACAATTGCAATTTTGAGAGCAATGTCTACTCTACATTTAATTCACATATATGTAGAGATCATGGAGCACATGATCAAAGACAATTGAATTCTGAGGTTCTCTTGCACATTGCTTCTCACAGTGTAGATAATGTGCAACAAGAAGAACCTTTGAGCCCTGATCCTGTAGATGAACATTTGGAGGAAAATGATATAGAGAATGAAAACCTTGATCAATTGCATCATCAATTGGAGCACAATTTAGCCTCACTATTTCTCAAAATACAGGCAATTTTGCATGTGTCTGATTCGGCTGCACAGGAAATAATTCAACAAATAAATCAAATTTTACTTTTTCAGAACCCCTTGTCTATCATGCAATTCAGCAAATTCTCAGTTAATGAATTCAAGACTTACCGAGATGGCACCCACTATCAAGAAAATGACTTTTTTAACACTGAGACCTTCAGGATGGTTCTGGGTCTTTATGTTGATGAATTTGAGCTGGCCAATCCCCTTGGCACTTCTAAAAAAAACACAAAATGTTCGCTCTCTATTGGGTTCTAGCTAATCTTCCCTCAAAAGATCGTTCATTACTTCAGTCAATTCAGCTAGCAATTTTATGCAGAGCTACTGCAGTAAAACAACATGGTTACACAGACATCTTGCGCCCACTTGTTCAGGACCTTAAACTCTTGAAAAGCATGGTGTATACATTGAACAGTTAGGAGAATGTGTGAAAGGAAGTGTACTTTTTGTGTCATCTGATAATCTAGGTGCTCATTCATTGGCAAGGTTACAGGAGAGTTTCACTGTTGAGCACCCTTGTCGGTTCTGTTTAGCAGCGAGGAGTGAAATCCAGGAGAAGGAGGTCCGGTCGGGAGCATTTGAACTGAGAACCAAGCAGGAGCATGACAGGCATGTGGATGAAGTGTTACACGATGCAAGTTGGGTAAAGCAATATGGTGTAAAAGGTGGCTGTGTTTTAAGTGAAAGGTTGGAACATTTTCACACAGTTGGTGGTTTTCCACCTGACATAATGCACGACCTTATGGAGGGTGTCATCCCTATTGAAATGTCCTTGTGCATTAATGATTTGGTCTCAAGGAAATTAATCTCTCTTGAATCCCTGAATCAAGTTATCAAGCAATTTCCTTACAAATTCTCAGACAAAGTTGATCAGCCTCAAATCATCCCAGGCACATTTGCCTCAAAAGGTACCATTGGGGGTAATGCACATGAGAATTGGGCGCATATTAGACTTCTGCCCCTCATGGTTGGCTTTGATATCCCTGAGAATGATAAAACATGGGAAATTGTGTTGCTTCTGAAAGATATGTTAGAAATGACGTTGGCATTCAAGTTCACTGAGGATTCTCTTGATTTTCTTGATGCAAAGATCTCAGAACACAGACATTTGCTTTTAACAGTCTTTCCTCATTTCAAATTGCGCCCTAAACACCACTATATTGAGCACTATCCGCAGCTCATAAGAACATATGGGCCACTAAGAGATATGTGGACGATGCGATTTGAGGGAAAACATAAGGTGTTCAAGCAGGTAATCCGTGACACCAAAAACTTTAAAAATGTTCCACAAACTTTGGCTGTTCGCCATCAAAGACTACTGGCTTACTACATCGACTCCCCCTCCTTTCTCAAGCCACCCATACTGACAGATAAGATGATGGGTACTTTGATGTCAACTTTCCCTCAGAACATTCAGGAATTCCTGAGAGACAAATATGCAGTTCAGAACACTGTCCTCGCAGCATCATCTGTGAGCATTGATGGAATCAAGTATAATCCAGATATGGTTGTATCTGTTGGTACTTGCTCAGGCCTACCTGATTTCAGAAAGATTTTCAAAAATCTTGTCATCAACAGTGATGTTCTGTTTGTGTGTAAAGATCTGTTGGTACATTGAGCACCTGCGTTCTTTTGAACTGTGCAGTCCTGTGCTATCACTGTCAATTGCCAAACCCTCGGATCTAAATGACCCATTTCCTTTGCCAGCCTATACACTTCAGGGCAGGACCTATGTTACGCTCAAACATTATATCATATGCTGAATGAATGACAGTTCAGGTTTTAAAGGGACTTCAGAAATTCTGCAAATTATCATTATTTAGTCTCATTCTTATTCTGTAGACAAAAATTATTATTTTTGAAAAGATTTCTGACTGCTCTTGTCTATGTCAGAAGATCGCAGGCATAGCTTCAGGAGCACACAAAAGCATACATAATTTCATTAAACTAGGTGTTCAAATAGTAGATCAATAGGTTTGGTGAGAAACAAACTGAAATGTTATTTATTATTTTCTTTAAATTGTCACATCCTGCATGTACTCGAGAGAGTAGCGGTTAGCTTAAATGCTGTCCTGTGTGAAGGGTTTCTCCTTTGCACAGTATATTTTGTTCAAGATTTATAACTAATTTAAAAGAAAAAAAAACTGTATATCAATCTTGAACAATCTTGAATTCTCCTGTGCAAATGAGCAACCCTTAACACAGTATAGCATACACACAGGATGTATACAGTTAAATGGATTATATATTGAAGTTCATTTCTCAACAAACCCATCCATTTATGCCTTAAATGCTTGAACTGTATTGCACAAGTCACATGAAATTATGAATGCCTCTTTGTACATTACATTTTAAACAAGGATGAGTGAAACTTTTTGAATCATATTTTTGCAAATGATGGGTTTAGAATGATGAAATTGGGGTGAGCAGTCCATTTAATTTAAGAAAACTAACTCAATTCTTTAACCTTTGTAGAGAGACCAAGTATGGAGACAACAACTGTACTCAGAGTTATAATTTGTGACAACAACATCCGAAAAATTTTACTTCCTGTGAAACCACAGACAGGTGACTCACTGTTGGAACAACTTGAAGAAAAGCTGGGACTTCAGTACAAGTTCGCACTTCAGTTTGAGGATCCAGACTTCAACAATTCCCTCGTGAATCTTACCAACATTGCTGACTTGCCAGATAAGCCTAGACTGAAGATTGTCTCCCTTGTGACGTCACCAACCCCTAGCACAGCTGACACTGAAGTCCTATCTGTGGCTTCTGATCATCCACGTCATTGTCTACGGACTGCATGGCCAGAAACTTTCGAGATCCCTACTTTTCCTGTTGACGTTGAGTATAGATTACGTCAGGGAAATCTACAGTACATGCGAGATCAAACATACCTACAATTGTCAGGAGAGCTTATGCATGAGATTCTCGAAAAACTCTCAGAAACTATATACAGTTACAAAGCTTACCCAGATAAGGAAGACTTCGAGGCTGTTGCTACTGCTTTTATACAAAAACACCCTTGCCTTACCCAGCCTGGCTCATGTAAGGGGTGGAATGGGTGGTGGTATGATAGCCTTAGGTGGAAAATGGGCAATTACCGCTCAAAACTGCGTCGAGCTGGATGCTTGGAGGTATCCATAAATGGTGGGAAAAGAAGAGGACTGCAGCCTCAGAAAAACATCAAAAGACCCAAGAGGTTTGAAATCAACTTTCTACCGAACTTCCCTGATAGTGAAGATGAAGCCAGCATGGAGTCCAAAAGAAAAGAGATGGTGGAAGAAATGAAGAAACGTCGTCTTAACGTTGCACTGATAGCCCGGAACATGAATTCTACATTTGCCTTGCCTAGAAAGGAATCGATAGAGAAGGAGCTTGCTGTGAAGAATACAGTGGAAAAGTGGCCAGCCCTCTTCACACAGAGTCAGGTGAGTCTTAATTGTTTTCCTATATCATTTCATCTTGAACATTTTCAAAGCAAATTTATCATTAACCAGTTTTGGTGTTAATTCATACTTGGACATTTCAGTGAAAAGTGATTGCTTAATGTCAGTTTGTCCTACTTCTTTTTTTTTTTAGATCATGGCAGAGTTTAACCGTATATCTGGCAAAAACCTGCAAACTGAATTCTTTCAAGAACTGGACAGATTTACTCCACGTTTCATCGATATCTTCAGGGCTAAAGGTGGAGACATTGGTTCCAAACTTAAGAAGATTCTGCAGCAGATTGAAAATGACGTAAGCTCCTCGACTTATTACAATTATTTTTCGAAAGCAAAACAAATGTTGCTTTTGCTGTTGTTTTTTGCTCTGTGTTGTGTAAGCGCTATTCAAGATACATTTTTATAACTTTGCAGAAATCGAACATCAATGCGGGACGAACAGCCGTTCTTCACGGCCTACCACTCCTAATAAGACATGTTTTGTAAGTATTTTCTTCTCTGACGATTCTTATTTAACAGGAAAACTGTTCTTCAAACAGTTTTGATATCTAGAAAGAAGAGTTATGAAGGCAAGAAAACAGTCAGGATACTGAAACAAAGAAAGGGATAGAGAAAAGAAAGTGAAAGACAAATAAAAAATTTAGGGGAAAAGACAGTATAAGAAGATACATTTTATATTGCATAAATGAATAAAAAACATTTCTAAGAAAGACAATAGATTATTTTGATAGTTTTAATTAATATAGCTGGCCTTCAGTTTGTCTTTTCATGCAGTTGTTTGATGTATGTATTCCCCCCTGCATCCACTCCTGTGTCCTGTTTGAAAAGGCCTTTACATTTAGAAATAACGTGTTATTAGTTTAGTTTTACATTTTAATGAGAGTATGTGCTCTTAAAGGGATAGTTCACCACAGAAACAAATTGTCATTTACTTACCCTTATGTTGTTCCAAACCTGTATGAGTTTCTTTCTTCTAGCTGAACACAAAAGAAGATTTTTCGAAGAATGTCAGTAATCAAACAGTTGAGAGTAGAATTTAATTGACTTCCATAGTATTTTTCCTATTATGCAAGTCAATGTCTACTCTCAACTGTCTGTTTACCAACGTTCATCAAAATGTCTTCTTTTCAGTTCAACAGAAGAAAGAAACTCATGCAGGTTTAGAACAACTTGAGGGTGAGTAAATGAGACAATTTTCATTTTGGGGTGAACTATCCCTTTAAAAGATGTTTTGTGGCTTTCTTTGACCTAATTTTTGTTATGTTTTCCCATTTTTAGGACTGTGATGACAATGAAGACATGTCGGACGTTGAAATAGGTATTCTGACAGTGATTCCCGAGGACTCTGCAACTGTACCCTACTCCCTGCATCTTGGTGCCACAACAACGGCAATCATTTTGGAAGGTACAGTGGTTGTGGATGATCTTGAAAATCTTCCACAAGCAACGTGTCTGCTCTTTGGACTAATTTATGCTCTAAACTTAGAGTATCCTGCAGCACTGAAATGCACATTCGACTTCATACAAAGAGTGATTTTGTCCCTTGGCCACAAGTCACTCAAACCTAAAATCCAATCACTGAAAAATCGCCTGATGCAGTAATAGATCATAGCCATGATGCTAGTTTGAGTGAATAGAAGCTGTCTTTAAGAAAACTAAAGAAATTGTTCAGTACTGTTTTACAGATACTTCACTTTTTTCAATTGTTGAAAATGAAAAAAAAAATCCACATTTAAGAGGATGTTTTGAAAATTTTCAAGTTTACTTGTTTGGTTTTAGAATAGTTTTAATATAAGAGAACTGTAGTAGGAAGGTGTTCTGTACTAAACTTGTAACATACTTGCAAGCTCTGCTTTTGAACACTTTGTAAAGATGTTAAAAACAAAAAAACATTGATCCTTTAATTGTCTTTTTATTTCTTTTCTTTTTTCTTGAGTGCAGTATGTGCTTTTTTTTCTAAAATGTTGCTGGCAGGCAGTTGACGGGCATGCCTTAAGTAATGTTTTAAAATGAACACTGTTTTATAGAGCAAATAAAGTGTTCTAGTGTTGTGCCAAATCTGTTGTCTGTCTTTGCATTCTCAACTTAGAATTTTGAGTACAACTTGCTTGAGAAATTTAAGGCAATCAGTTTCCACACATTCGTCTAGTAAAATGAACAAGCCAACATCAGGGGCGGAGCGGGGGGGTGGCTAATGGGGCTTAAGCCCCGAATGTTTTGTCAAAAGCCCCGAATCTTTTAGCTTTTTTAAAATAACTTCAACTTTGTTTCATTTCCTTTCAGTCTCTCAGACTGGAGCGGCAAAAAAAAGAAACAAAAGCTCTATTACTGTGCATTGTGGCGGACGGTAAAGCATCACGCATCACTTCGCTTGTTTGCCAATTGCCGATAAAAACTAACGAAGAAGAATATAAATCATCTTCTTCGTCGTTGTCATTAGGGGCTGGTGGGCTTTTTATTTCACCGCCGTCGTAGCGAGCTCACTGACTAACCGCCTGAAATTAGCATTATGGACATAACAATTTTTTTTTAAAGGTACTCGTAACAGCAAACCTCACCGGCCAGAGAGAGATTCAAAAGCAATATATCCCAATGTATCAAATGCTAAGTTATTTCAGGGCATGTTTTACAACTGTTCTCGGCACATTAGTGGGATAAGAAGATAGATTAATTGAGAAATATAGCTGGAGAACAATTAAATACAAAATAGTTTGTAGGCTCTACTGGGTGAATATTTTTTTTTTCTGAGTAACCATCATTTTCCCAGATAGTGTATAGATTTTTAGGCATTCTGTTATCTCAAACAGCCTGAAAAATAGTGCATTTAGCTGACATAAACGTGGGGAAAAAAATCTCCCCTGCGGAGTACACCCCTGCAGCCCCCTAGGTTTGGGCTAAGCCCCGAATGTTTACATCTTCTGGCTCCGCCCCTGGCCAACATGTTAGAAGAACTGTTTTGTTTAAGTTCTGCTTACAAATCTCAACTTAAATCTGTAAGTTACCTAAACTTTTGAATTTGAGTTACTTGTACTCAAGTTTTATGGTACCCTCTCTACAAATACACAAGTTATCTCTACAAAGTAGTAGAGAGTAGTATCAACTAAAAAATTATGACCTAATTTACTTGAGAATTTTGAGGCAATCAGTTTCCACAGCTTTTCTAAGTAAAGTCAACTTATTACTTTTTACAGTGCACCAGAGTGCTGCGTTTTCAAATTAGCACATGTGTGCTTCCACACCTGGTAGATGTGTTTATCCAATTCGTTCATTAGTGTGGTAATTGGCAATCTGGCTAATATCTGTGTTTAAGGTGTGAAAATGTGTGTAGAGTTTTACAAATCACTGTGTGTAATGTTTTGCAAAAAGGGTTAAGCAGACATTGTGTGTAATGTTGTGCAAATCTGTGGAGGTGTTTTGCTCATTGGAGTAAATTTTTTTGCTAATTGTGTGGAAATTTTAATTTCAGTGTGTAAACAATCGTAAAAAACTGTAATTTCAAATGCTTATATCACTGACTTATATCATTCTCATTTCAAAATCAGAGGTGCAGCCCACAACTGATATTGTTTACATTTGATATTTGATAAAAGTTCCCAATCAGGGAGAGGAGGGCTCTAAAGTATTCAGAATTTGGGTGGATATATTATTTAACCCATTTTGGCCATTTTTGTCAATTTCTTACATATGCAGGGTTTTACCTCCATAGATATTTCGGTGGTGGCCGCCACCATGTTATTTCTTGCCGCCACCACCTCACGATGAGAAAATCCAAAAATAAATACTTCAAGTGCTGTCTGTCAGGTGCGCTGGTTTATTCTTTATTATATTTGTTAATTTAGATTATTCTGCGCGACCTATGCTATTTCTGGATCTTACAGTTACGCTAGAACCCCCCAACCCCATCTTAGCTATGATCGCACCATGTCACGTGCTCCATGAGGGGTTACTGCCACTCTCCTTTTTTGGCCAAGGTGGCCCTGATATTGCTCAATTAAACTTGATTGTAGTATCAGTTTTAGTTTACCACATGTGGAAATGTGTTTGACTTGACAGAATGATTTGAAGAGTTGCAAGTTGGAGTAAAAAAGAACCTTAAATTGACTTATGTTCCTTTGTTTTTAGGTGCACTGAAGAGTAATGCAATGACTCAAAATGTGAACCGCAAAGAAGTGGAAATGGCGCTGGGGAAGTGGTTTACCAGCGGACGTGACCGTGGAGGGGAGAGGGCTGCAAGAGCTCAAAGAGAAAAAGGAGCATCCACCACACAGACGCCAGGAGTGTATTTTGGGTTACTGTATTTTTTGGAGAGGTGTTTTTATTCAGAGATTTTTAAAAATATCTTTGATTTTTTTCTATTTACCGGTATGTTGTGACATTTTAATTGTTTTTAAAAGATTATGTTTGTTGTTCGATGTAACAATTTTATATTAATGTGTTTCTTGGAGAGATGTTTTTTTTTCAGAGATTTTTTTTAAATATGTTTTTGATTTGTTTGCCAGTATGTTGTGACATCTAAATAGTTTTTTAAACATAATTTTTGTTGTTCAATTTAACAATATATTTCTTGCAGTTCAAAGCGTCAAGTGTCTTTTATTTATCTTGGACTTACAGTATTGTTCAAAATAATAGCAGTACAATGTGACTAACCAGAATAATCAAGGTTTTTCGTATATTTTTTTATTGCTACGTGGCAAACAAGTTACCAGTAGGTTCAGTAGATTCTCAGAAAACAAATGAGACCCAGCATTCATGATATGCACGCTCTTAAGGCTGTGCAATTGGGCAATTAGTTGAATTAGTTGAAAGGGGTGTGTTCAAAAAAATAGCAGTGTGGCATTCAATCACTGAGGTCATCAATTTTGTGAAAAAACAGGTGTGAATCAGGTGGCCCCTATTTAAGGATGAAGCCAACACTTGTTGAACATGCATTTGAAAGCTGAGGAAAATGGGTCGTTCAAGACATTGTTCAGAAGAACACCGTACTTTGATTAAAAAGTTGATTAGAGAGGGGAAAACCTATAAAGAGGTGCAAAAAATGATAGGCTGTTCAGCTAAAATGATCTCCAATGCCTTAAAATGGAGAGCAAAAACAGAGACGTGGAAGAAAACGGAAGACAACCATCAAAATGGATAGAAGAATAACCAGAATGGCAAAGGCTCAGCCAATGATCACCTCCAGGATGATCAAAGACAGTCTGGAGTTACCTGTAAGTACTGTGACAGTTAGAAGACGTCTGTGTGAAGCTAATCTATTTTCAAGAATCCCCCGCAAAGTCCCTCTGTTAAAAAAAAGGCATGTGCAGAAGAGGTTACAATTTGCCAAAGAACACATCAACTGGCCTAAAGAGAAATGGAGGAACATTTTGTGGACTGATGAGAGTAAAATTGTTCTTTTTGGGTCCAAGGGCCACAGGCAGTTTGTGAGACGACCCCCAAACTCTGAATTCAAGCCACAGTACACAGTGAAGACAGTGAAGCATGGAGGTGCAAGCATCATGATATGGGCATGTTTCTCCTACTATGGTGTTGGGCCTATTTATCGCATACCAGGGATCATGGTTGTTTCAACAAGACAATGACCCAAAACACACTAGTAAACGGGCAAAGTCTTGGTTCCAAACCAACAAAATTAATGTTATGGAGTGGCCAGCCCAATCTCCAGACCTTAATCCAATTGAGAACTTGTGGGGTGATATCAAAAATGCTGTTTCTGAAGCAAAACCAAGAAATGTGAATGAATTGTGGAATGTTGTTAAAGAATCATGGAGTGGAATAACAGCTGAGAGGTGCCACAAGTTGGTTGACTCCATGCCACACAGATGTCAAGCAGTTTTAAAAAACTGTGGTCATACAACTAAATATTAGTTTAGTGATTCACAGGATTGCTAAATCCCAGAAAAAAAAAATATTTGTACAAAATAGTTTTGAGTTTGTACAGTCAAAGGTAGACACTGCTATTTTTTTGAACACACCCCTTTCAACTAATTGCCCAATTGCACAGCCTTAAGAGCGTGCATATCATGAATGCTGGGTCTTGTTTGTTTTCTGACAATCTACTGAACCTACTGGTAACTTGTTTGCCACGTAGCAATAAAAAATATACTAAAAACCTTGATTATTCTGGTTAGTCACATTGTACTGCTATTATTTTGAACAATACTGTATATTCATTTTTCGTATTTATTTTTTCTTAGATTGTTTCCTTAAACCATTTGGCATGGTTCGGCTTTGATAGGCCTTGCATGAATTGCCCAGTTAGGACCCACATAAGATCCTTACAGAGCCCACTTTAAGCCCATTTATGTAAAGCACTTTGAATTACCATTGTTTACGAAATGTGTTTATATAAGTAAACTTGCCTTGCCTTGCCTTGTCATTGTTCATGTCTAATAAGCATTCGCTAAGTTTGGGTAAGGGGTTCACGTATAATAGTAGTATTAAATGGTAACATTCTTTTTTATTTCAGGTGATCTCCCTAAAACATTGGGAGTGTTGACTGCTAGTCAGGGCGTGTTTCATGTCCTGCCCACGGATCGCATTGCTTCTTTGTGTTGTGTTGATTTTGCTTTATATTTTTCTTTTTGTCTTGTTTAAGTTATCTTTATATACATTTGGTTAGAAGTGATGCTCTCTGCTCTTCTTTGACTTCTAATAGTTTTATTTTTTTTTATTTTTTTTTTGTATTTCCATTTTGCAAGGAACCCTTTCTTTTGTCTCTGGGTTTATCTTGTGTGGCTTCTTTGCTTTCTTTGTTTCTTCCTATTAAGTGTGGTAACCCTGTTTTGTTTCACATCATCCTTGTATGTTTTGTTGGCCAATTGATTTATCTTCTCATATTTTGTTAAATGCAACTTTATTCTCTCTCTCTCTCTCTCTCTCTCTCTTGCTTAGTTTATTTTCTTAGTAACATTTTTTAAATGTTTCTCTTGTGCATTCTTAATTCTTTTGTTGAACTCATTCGTAGAGCTAACCTCTTCTGATGGGCTGTGCTTTCACTGAGGCCTGATGTTTCAGTAAAGTAAATGGTTTTGTGTAATGAACTTTGTGTGTCCTTTAGAGACCCTAATTTCTCTAGGTGAAATTCCCAGAATGGTGTAAGTAGTCAATATGCGCCAGCAAACGTCATGAATAATGATTGATGAGACCTTTGACCTATGAATTATTTCCAGATGTGGCCTTTGACCTATGAATTATTTCCAGATGTGGCCTTTGACCTATGAATTATTTCCAGATGTGGCCTTTGACCTATGAATTATTTCCAGATGTGCCCTTTGACCTATGAATTATGTCCAGATGCGACCTTACGGCATGCGTGAAATTGATCCGTCATGCTTTGAGTTCCGGGAGGTGATGTTGTTTGTTCAGCGACCAAGTGATAAATGCGTTCCCCTGAAGAATTTGTTTGATGATATTATGGATCGTTTCCATATTCGGACTCTTCTGGACGCGTCTGTGTTACGCAACCGCGGTATCAGGTTGCAGCCTGCTGTTCGAGCGCGCGCTCTCTCTCTGTGTGTGCTTTTGTGTGTGGCATAATTTTTTTAATTTTGTGGCATAATGCCATTTTTTCACGCAGGCATAGTTTTGATAGTTTTGCATAGTTTTGATCATCGTATCTAACTCCGTCTCAAACGTGGTTCAAAGTGTTTTTAAGTGTTTAGCAAAAATTACATCTAATTTAAATATGAATCAGCTTTTATTCTCGTCATTTGGCGTTGGGTCCATTTATTTCACAGTGTTTTTGCTACGGTGCACACACGGCTCGGTTATATCTAATTTTCAGAAAAGTGGTCCGGAGAACATTGCTGGAATGTTTACAGACAGGTCTCATGCTGCTATCTTCACCCCCGTAATCTTACACTTTGTTTTGAGAAGCTTATTTAAATAAAATCAAGGTATCTTAGAGCCTGTTTCGTATTTAACCGTGACGACATGGTCGTAAAAGACATAGTCCTGGTTATTTTCACAGACTTCAGACTTTACAGAGATTAAGAGAAGAGTTAAAAATGTCAGTGAACACAGGTGCTAACTGTTCTGCACAGTGCTTCAGGATATTACCACAGATTTTGTCAGGGCCAGGGCTTTTTTGCGGATTACAACGTCTAAAAAAGTGAAAGACATCCAATTGTCTGGTATTTAATACAGATGCAGAAACAGAGGATGGAGGGGGCAGCACCGCTTCAGCACCGCTGTCACCCTCAAAATGACAGAAGAAGGCGTTAAGCTGGTTTGCCCTTTCCAGTCCCTCACCTCCATGCATAATCAGGGAAGGATTCCCCCTGCCTTTGTGGGGGACATTGGTCATGGTCTTAATTCCCTGCCATGCCTCACGAGAATTGCCTGACACCAGGGTTGCCTCAATCTTCTGTCTGTACCTGTACTTATGCAGCTTTATTTGTCTTTTAATCTGTCTTTGAATGTCCCTTTTAACTATATCATCCTGATTCCTGTATGCATTTTTCTTTTCAATTATAAGATGCTTTAATTTATTGGAGATCCAGGGCTTGTCGTTTGGAAATACTTTAATGGTTTTTATGGGAATGACTGAGTCTACACAGAAATTGATGTTTTCAGATATTGTTTCTGTCACGGGGTGACGAAAGAGAAGCGGAACTAAGTCCCGCCGGAATTGTGTTCCCCCCGGGACGGTGTCGCGGTAACACCGGTCCACTTCCGGGTTGCGCCCGATGTCACAATAACAACGCTAATGACAGATTGACATCTGGTGTGGGGAGTTTGATGTGGCGATCATGGATTATGGAGGCGGAGTAACCACATAAAAAGAGAAGTGCAGAGACCATGGGGTGGGTTGATTCTTATTGGTCGTTCTTTCTCCCGGCTATTCTTCCTGGTTGTCTTTCCCCCGTATGTGGTTCTTCTCTTCGGATGTGTTCCCCTAGGAGAGGTGAATTCCTGGGACGTTTGGGCTGGCGTGTGGAGGTATTTGAGGACTATTGTGGGGTTTCGGCTATCTGGCTGTGCAACAGATATATCAGCGATCGAGTGGAGATATTCAGGACAGAAAGAGTGTGAGTTCTGGAAAGCAAGTGAAGACCAGGCCGCGCCATCACTATCGGAGGGAAGTTAAGAGACCTGATCTGGGACTTCGATCAATTGTATACATCTGGACTGGGAGTGATAACGTTGTGAAGTGGACGGAGCCATCGTTGGGTGAGTGCTGGCTCTATTTGCACTAAGAGTGGGTGTGCCGTGTCTGAAGTGGTGTGTTTGCACAATAAATCGTTTGAAGTGAAGTTACAGAGTGTGGGGAAGATATATAGAGTTAATGCCGGACGCTCACCACCCCGAGAGCCCACCACCGTCACCGTAATCCACACCCAGGCACTCAACTGAAGTACCCCCCAGCCGTAAGCCCCATTTCTTATTCAAGAACACATACATGCTGTTGATTACTTACTCTGCTGTGCAGATCGCAGGATCCTCTGGGCCGAACGCCGCATGTGATGTCCCTATGAAAGGAGGTGGACACAAGAATTATTCCTTTCCCGGTCACAACCGAAGCATCTCCCAGCCGTAAGCCCCATTACTTATTCAAGAACACATACTTACTGTTGATTACTTACTCTGCTGTGCAGATCGCAGGATCCTCTGGGCCGAACGCCGCATGTGATGTCCCTATGAAAGGAGGTGGACACAAGAATTATTCCTTTCCCGGTCACAACCGAAGCATCTCCCAGCCGTAAGCCCCATTACTTATTCAAGAACACATACTTACTGTTGATTACTTACTCTGCTGTGCAGATCGCAGGATCCTCTGGGCCGAACGCCGCATGTGATGTCCCTATGAAAGGAGGTGGACACAAGAATTATTCCTTCCCCGGTCACAACCGAAGCATCTCCCAGCCGTAAGCCCCATTACTTATTCAAGAACACATACTTACTGTTGATTACTTACTCTGCTGTGCAGATCGCAGGATCCTCTGGGCCGAATGCTGCATGTGATGTCCCTGTAGAAAGAGGTGGACACACGAATTATTCCTTTCCCGGTCTTAACCGAAGCATCTCCCAGCCGTAAGCCCATCACCCATTAAAGACTACATACCTGCTGTCGATTGCTTACTCTGCTGTGCAGATCGTAGGATCCTCTGGGACGAATGCTGTATGTGATGTCCCTATGAAAAGAGATTGCAGGATCCTCTGGGCCGAACGCTGCATGTGATGTCCCTGTAAAAGGAGGTGGACACGAGAATTATTCCTTTTCCCGGTCTCGACCGAAACATCCACGAGCTCTACTTACCCGGATACCCCCCTCACTCCGGGACGAGTGACAGACTATCCTGGCTCTTGCTGGCCCCGTACAGGCACGAACTGCCGACGACTCCACGCCTTCCCGGCGTCCGAGGTCTGGCTCCGTTCTGGTCGGGAGACACGGAAGGAACACTGAACTTTTAAATTGCTTTTAACCAAATAAAACCTTGTTCATTTTTTTATACTTTCGTCCGTCTGGTTCTTCTGGTACGCTCTCCGAGGTGATCCTGGGTTTCAGGGGTGGGTGCAGTCCGGCTTGGCCCCCCCGACCTGTGACAGATTTGGCGTAGTCGGCAGGGTTTCACCTCGGGTTGAGCGACCAGGGATTCTCAGATGGCCGACGACGAGGCACTGGGGGCCCCACCCCGAGTCATGCCAGTGTTCATGGGAAACCCCTGGGTCCAGAAATATGGAGGAAATGAGTCAGAGGTGCGCCTCTCCGAATGGCGGGCTCAGATCGAATATCTGGCCGGGCTACAGGGACTGAGCGCGACCCAACAGCTACAGTTTGCCCTCAACTCCCTTGACGGGGAAGCACGGCGGGAAGTCCAAGCCGCCCCCGAAGCTGTCCGAACCACCGCCCAGTCTGTGTTCAGATTCCTGACGGAAAGGTATGGTGACGCCACTCCAACTGCGGTTCTCCGGGCCCAGTTCTTCAGCAGCAAGCAGGGCCCCCGCCAATCCGTCAGAGCTTTCGCCCTCCAACTACGGGAGCGAGTTACCAGGCTGCAGGGACGCCCAGACCATGGTCTCGGAGATAGTGAGACTCTGTTGAGGGACCAATTCCTGCTGGGGCTAAGGGAAGGCCCGGTACGCCAGGGACTTAGAGTCCAATTCAGAAGGTAGCCGGAACTCACCTTCGAAGACCTAAAGAAGGAAGCGGTGGCATTGGAGAACGATCAGGTTGAGGTGAAAGAACCCCCTGTGTGTGCGGCCGTAAGTCGCTCCGCGTGTGCGGCCGTAAGTAGCTCCGCAGTGGCTGTCCCCGACATGGCAGAGTGGAAACAGACTCTGAAGCTCGAACTCCTAAAGGATGTCCGGGAGCAGATGGCGGAGCTAACCAAGACGCTCGTGGAGGAGCTGCGTTCTGGGGCTACCAGGCCAGAGTTGAGGCCCATCTCGCGGGACCGGGTGTACTCGGACGGGAACAGGGACGCAGGGAGGCGACCTAACCGGCCCAACCGGCCCCAGTTTGAATGGGACGAGCAAGGACGACCTATCTGCAACCGCTGTGGCCAACCAGGCCATTACAGCCGACAGTGTGGTCCTCGAAGAGGTTCGGAGGGGGGTTTTTAGGTCGACCGGCCACAGTGGGTCGTGTGGTCGGGACCCCCTTAGATGACCCACCCATCGGAGCAGGCTCCAAGGATAGGCTGGTCGGGCATAGCCCAGTGGTGGAGGTCCAGGTGTGTGGTGTGAAGGTGCCCTGTCTCGTCGACACCGGATCCCAGGTGACCCTATTCGCGGAGAGCCTGTCGCAAGAGCTGTTTGGAGATCAGAGGATGCATGGGACGGAGGCTCCCTGGCTCTCCCTGAAAGGAGCAAATGGTCTGGACATCCCCTACATTGGCTACAGGCTGACGGACTTGGAGATCCACGGAGTGATCGTGCCCCAGAAGGGAGTGATCATCGTAAAGGACCACTGTCTGGGGAGTCACCGGGCCTTGCTAGGTATGAATGTATTATCTGCATGTTGGGAAGAATTGTTTCGGGCAACGCCCGCTCGAGGGATCTCGCTGGCCGAACAACAGGAATGGGAACGTGTCGCCGCTGACTGCCGACGGATCCAGATGTCCCGGGCCCGGCAAGGCCGCGAAGGGACAGGTCGGGTAGCGTGCCGTTATGCCCTGTCCGTGCCAGCGAACAGCGAGGCCCTAGTATGGGTGCGAGTCCTCCAGCGGGACGTGGGAGCGGAGGAATGGGTGTTGGTGAAGCCCCACTGGGATGGCCAGCAGGTAGAAGTCGCCAGAGGTTTGGCCGTGGCACGAAGAGGACGGATCCCGGTGAGAGTTCGGAACGGGACGCCCCATGTTGTGCACCTACATAAACATCAGCGGCTGGTCAAGGTAACGGCGGTAGAATCCCATCAGGTGCGGGAGGACCAGGACGTGAGCTTTCGCCAAGTACACCCCGCGGTGGTGGAAGTGGCCCTTACCCAAGCGAGCTCGTCGCCCCAGAGTCTAGGGGAGGAGGTGCCCGGCCACTTGAAGGGAAGTTCCCTGCAAGGGGAGGAGCTGGGACCGACACAGGCCAGGAAGCTGCGAGACCTGCTGAGGCATGTGTCGGTCCCAGGCCCCAAGCTGCGAGGCCAGGCTGATGCAGCGGTGCCTGGGAGGTCAGTTGATGGAGTCCGCCTTGGTATACCTGGACGATGTGATTGTCTATTCCCCAGATTTCGACTCCCACTTACAACACCTTGAGCAGGTCTTCGGGGCCATGGAGAAATATGGGCTGAAGCTCCAGCCGGACAAATGCCATCTGTTACGGCGGGAGGTCAAATTCTTGGGACACTGTGTGGGCGTGGCGGGAGTTTCGGTCGACCCGGAGAAGGTGTCGGCGGTGCGAGAGTGGGCTGCCCCGCAGACGGTGAAGCAGGTCCGGTCATTCCTGGGCTTCGTGGGGTACTACCGCCGCTTTATCAAGGACTTCTCCAAGATCGCAAAGCCCCTAAATCAGTTGCTGGCTGGGACAGGACGCCCCCGAGGTCGCGGATCGCCGGCTATCCTGTGGAGCCCCGAGTGTGAGGCTGCGTTCCGGCGACTGAAAGACGAGTTGCTGCAGGCACCGATTCTGGCGTATGCTGACTTCTCCAAGCCCTTTGTCCTATACACGGACGCTAGCAACCTGGGTTTGGGGGCCGTGTTGGCCCAGCAACAGGACGGTGTAGAGCGGGTCGTAGCCTACGCAAGCCGGAGCCTTCATCCAGCAGAGAGGAACGACGCCAATTACAGCTCCTTCAAGTTGGAACTGCTGGCGCTGAAATGGGCACTCAGCGAAAAGTTTAAAGATTACTTGTGGGGTGCCCAGGTGACGGTAGTAACTGACAACAACCCCCTAGTACATCTACAGACGGCGAAGTTGGGGGCAGTGGAACAGCGCTGGGTGGCCCAGTTGGCCAATTACAACTACCAGCTCCGATACCGGCCAGGACGGGAGAACACCAACGCTGACGCCCTGTCCCGACTCCCGGAAGCTCAAGGTCCGAGGGACCCACCGGAACCCACGCCAGACCCCGAAGGAGAGGAGTATATGGTGGGCATTGTGGAGGCGCCGGGGACTCAACATGAGGGGATGCCTGTGAGTTGGGGATGGGACCCCTGCCGCTGGAAAGAGCGACAGCAGGCCGACAGGGAGATCAGTGGCTTGATGCGATGGCTGGAACGGGGCCGAAAACCGACGTTGGCCGAACAACGGGCCCAAGGGGGAACAGGAAGGAAGCTGTTGGGACAATGGGCCAGACTACAGGTGAAGGAGGGAGTACTCTGTAGGTCTGTCCGAGATCCGGGGCTGGACGAGGAACTCCGACAGATCGTTGTCCCCGAAGGCCAGGTACAAGAGCTCTTGATAGCGTACCATGATCAGCTGGGCCACCAAGGGCACGAGAAAACGGTCTCTCTCTTGAGGCGACACTTCTACTGGCCCAACCTAGAAGCAACGGTACGTACCTTCGTTCAGGCCTGTCCTCGTTGCACCTTGTTCAAAGCCAGGAAGGAGGCACGAGCACCGATGGTCCCCATCCAGGCAAAGGCTCCTCTCCACATAGTCGCAATGGACTTCTTGACTTTGGGTCGGCCGGCAGACCGCTATCAGAACATCCTTGTCATTACCGACTTGTTCACCAAGTACTCCTGGGCCATTCCTACTTTGGACCAGACGGCGAACACCACCGCCACTGCTCTGTGGAGAGCTGTCTTCCAGCCGTTCGGTTGCCCCGAGTTCCTACACTCGGACCAAGGGCCAAACTTTGAGTCTCGGGTAATCAGAGAGCTGTGTAAAGTGTACGGCTGCACCAAGACCCATACCACTACTTACCACCCCCAGGGAAATGGCGGATGCGAGCGGTTCAATCAGACCCTATTGAACTTGCTCGGCACGCTAGACCAAGAACATCAGAGCGACTGGGTGAGTGCGCTACCAAATCTGGTTCAGGCCTACAATAATAGTACGCACAGTACCACGGGTTACGCCCCCACTTATTTGATGTTTGGCAGGCATGTGCGGATGCCCACCGACTTATTGCTGGGGACGGCAGCAACCGAGGAGGAGGGGAACGTAACCGAATGGGTAGGGCGCCACCACCAACGCCTCCATTTTGCATACGAGCAAGTCTCGGGACGGATCCGAGCGGCTGGGAAGAAAAACAAGAGGCTGTACGACCGGACGGCTCGGGAAGCCCCCCTTCTCCCAGGAGAAAGGGTCCTGGTAAGGGACAACCGGCGACAAGGGAAGGGGAAGCTCAGTGACCGATGGGAGAATGCACCATACGTGGTCGAGGGCCAGCAGCGGCCTGGACAGCCAGTATATACAATTCGGCCCGAAGGAAAAGCCGGGCCCGCTAGAGTGGTCCATCGGAACATGATCCGCCCCTGTCCGAACTATCCCAGCCCCGTAGAGGAGGTGCCAAAGGAGCCTGAAGCTGTAGCCCCGTGGATAGCAGGATGGGCCGTGATCCCAGGAGAACGGGGAAATGTCCCCGCAGAAATGGCCCCCAGAGACCCGATGGATATGCCTGCGGACATCGACCCTGTCTCGCCACCACGACGGTCCCAGAGGGAGAACCGAGGTCGGCCCCCGGCACGCTATGGAGAATGGGCGACTGAAAGGCATTCTAGGGACTAGAACGGTTTGGCAGGGGGGTATGTCACGGGGTGACGAAAGAGAAGCGGAACTAAGTCCCGCCGGAATTGTGTTCCCCCCGGGACGGTGTCGCGTCAACACCGGTCCACTTCCGGGTTGCGCCCGATGTCACAATAACAACGCTAATGACAGATTGACATCTGGTGTGGGGAGTTTGATGTGGCGATCTGTGAGAGGATTGTGGAGGCGGAGTAACCACATAAAAAGAGAAGTGCAGAGACCATGGGGTGGGTTGATTCTTATTGGTCGTTCATTCTCCCGGCTATTCTTCCTGGTTGTCTTTCCCCCGTATGTGGTTCTTCTCTTCGGATGTGTTCCCCTAGGAGAGGTGAATTCCTGGGACGTTTGGGCTGGCGTGTGGAGGTATTTGAGGACTATTGTGGGGTTTCGGCTATCTGGCTGTGCAACAGATATATCAGCGATCGAGTGGAGATATTCAGGACAGAAAGAGTGTGAGTTCTGGAAAGCAAGTGAAGACCAGGCCGCGCCATCACTATCGGAGGGAAGTTAAGAGACCTGATCTGGGACTTCGATCAATTGTATACATCTGGACTGGGAGTGATAACGTTGTGAAGTGGACGGAGCCATCGTTGGGTGAGTGCTGGCTCTATTTGCACTAAGAGTGGGTGTGCCGTGTCTGAAGTGGTGTGTTTGCACAATAAATCGTTTGAAGTGAAGTTACAGAGTGTGGGGAAGATATATAGAGTTAATGCCGGACGCTCACCACCCCGAGAGCCCACCACCGTCACCGTAATCCACACCCAGGCACTCAACTGAAGTACCCCCCAGCCGTAAGCCCCATTTCTTATTCAAGAACACATACATGCTGTTGATTACTTACTCTGCTGTGCAGATCGCAGGATCCTCTGGGCCGAACGCCGCATGTGATGTCCCTATGAAAGGAGGTGGACACAAGAATTATTCCTTTCCCGGTCACAACCGAAGCATCTCCCAGCCGTAAGCCCCATTACTTATTCAAGAACACATACTTACTGTTGATTACTTACTCTGCTGTGCAGATCGCAGGATCCTCTGGGCCGAACGCCGCATGTGATGTCCCTATGAAAGGAGGTGGACACAAGAATTATTCCTTTCCCGGTCACAACCGAAGCATCTCCCAGCCGTAAGCCCCATTACTTATTCAAGAACACATACTTACTGTTGATTACTTACTCTGCTGTGCAGATCGCAGGATCCTCTGGGCCGAATGCTGCATGTGATGTCCCTGTAGAAAGAGGTGGACACACGAATTATTCCTTTCCCGGTCTTAACCGAAGCATCTCCCAGCCGTAAGCCCATCACCCATTAAAGACTACATACCTGCTGTCGATTGCTTACTCTGCTGTGCAGATCGTAGGATCCTCTGGGACGAATGCTGTATGTGATGTCCCTATGAAAAGAGATTGCAGGATCCTCTGGGCCGAACGCTGCATGTGATGTCCCTGTAAAAGGAGGTGGACACGAGAATTATTCCTTTTCCCGGTCTCGACCGAAACATCCACGAGCTCTACTTACCCGGATACCCCCCTCACTCCGGGACGGGTGACAGACTATCCTGGCTCTTGCTGGCCCCGTACAGGCACAAACTGCCGACGACTCCACGCCTTCCCGGCGTCCGAGGTCTGGCTCCGTTCTGGTCGGGAGACACGGAAGGAACACTGAACTTTTAAATTGCTTTTAACCAAATAAAACCTTGTTCATTTTTTTATACTTTCGTCCGTCTGGTTCTTCTGGTACGCTCTCCGAGGTGATCCTGGGTTTCAGGGGTGGGTGCAGTCCGGCTTGGCCCCCCCGACCTGTGACATTTCCACTTGTTCATTTATATCAGGGCATTTAAAGATGTCCCAATTTGTGCAATCAAAACAGCCCTGCAGGGCCATAATACTGTCATTATTCCATACTTCGAGTGTTAAGAAGATTCTGCAGCAGATTGAAAATGACGTAAGCTTTATTTTGGAGATAAAGCACATTGTGGTCAGATGCCCCTAGTGGTGGAAGCAATGATGATGAATAAGCGTCTTTGACAGTTCCATAGCATAAGTCTAAAAACTTATTTTTCCGGGAGGGACAGTTGACATACTGATAATATGTGCGTAAGCACTTTTTCACAGGACATTTATTAAAATCTCCTAAAATGAACCTAGGAGCATCCAGAGACAGTAGATCAAGCTTGTGGGAGAGATTAAAAATAATGTCAAGTGATCTGTCGAAATTTGCCTTTGGATGAATATATACGTTGATGAGCAGCGTAACGGAGAGAGTTTGTTTTTTAATTTCCTTAATCTTCTCTGAGTGCCCGCTTTTGATCCTTGTTTGCGCTTTGTCCATATATAGTATAGTCCATTTCTTTGGGTTAGTCCTCAGATAATTCAATATAAAGTTTACTATGGCTGCATGATCCGTAGGTAAACGATCGCGTATCAGTAGGAGGAAATCTCTACTATATTGGATTTCACCCGCCACGCCGGTAACATGGTCGTGATCTAAAACATGATAATGTTTTAAAATCACTATAAGCAGTCCAATCTTACACCAATAAGCCAAGTCCATGGTTGCCTTTAGTGCAGTGTGGAATTAGACCATACAGGAAATGTAACACTCACGATAACGAACAAATAAACAACAATTAAATGCCAAACACGAGAGGCAGAAGGGCAGCCACAGTGCAGCGCCCGCAAAGAGATATAAACACAGAAAACAAGGATGGCACAGTTACAGACACCACCGCTGTTTATTGTGCAAGGAAATCTCTTGAAAAATAGGAAGAACTGGATACAGAGGTTCAAACTTTTCTCGCTAGCTAGCGGAGTAGCAGAGTCTGAGACGGTGCAGTGTGCTACATTTCTGCACATGGCGGGGGAAGAGGCTATAAACGTTTCTAATACATCTGAGTTCTCAGAAGAGGAGAGAAATAAAATACAAGTACTAAAAGACAAGAAAACAAATTACTGTGAGCCTCGAAAAAAACTACCGTACATCAGACATGTGTTTTTCACGAGATAGCAAGGGTGTGCAGGAACAATCGACATGTACATCACTGATAGGATTGTATGTGGCAAAAGAGAGGATCAACTAAAAGGCAGACTTCTAAGAGAAACGGATCTCACACTGGAAAAGGCCATAGACATTTGCAGGGCCAGCGGGATCACGTTGAGTCAGATGAAAGCACTCAATGATGAAGTAAATGGACACAAAGTTGAATCCATTAAGCCAAAGCAGACGTCAGTGATGAGAAAGGAATGCAGCAGATGTGGCAACAAGCACGAGTACAGAAAATGCCCAGTCTACGGGAAAACATGTAAGTCTTGTCAGAAGAAAAATCATTTTAATACCAAAGACCTGCAGAGTCAGAGTAAAAGAATGCACATGATTGAACAAGATGGTGACATGTTTATTGGTACAGTAACAGTGGAAAAAGAAAGAAATGTAATGTCCATCAACTCAAGTAAGGAGGATGAACAATGGGTCGAGACAATCCCGATAGACAAGAATGATGTAAAAGTGACACTAGATACAGGAGCTGAATGTAATGTCATGTCAGAAAGAGTGTACAAGTTGCTAAACATAGCAGGGAGACTACAAAGGTCAAGCTACAAACTTGTTACATATTCTGGACACAGGATGGTGCCACTGGGCTAGAAAAGCACTGAATTGTGTGTACAAAGTTTGAAACAATGAAACATGATGCCCCTGCCATTCTAGGACAATCTGCATGTCAAAAAATGGGCATGATTAAAAGACTGTATGAAATTGAAAATAGCAGTGACATTTTCAAGGATTTTGACGATCTAGTTGAAGGATTAGGCTGTTTACCAGGAGAACACCCCATACAAATTGATCCAAATATCAGACCAGTTCTAGACAGAAGAAGGATACCTGTAACTCTGCGAGAGAAAGTGGTTGAAGAACTACAAAGAATTGAGCAGATGGGGGTCATCGCAGGACAAACTGAGCCAACTGGATGGGTTAACAGCATGGTAACTTTAGTTACATCGAAGAAACTGTGCATTTTTATGGAAATGTTAAAACATTTTGTGAGATTAATGCTTAAAACAAAAACACCTGGTTATGAAAATTAAATTAGAGAACAGAATAATAATAATAATAATAAATGGGCTGTAATGACAGGCCAGATTATAATGCAAAAATAATCAAACCATTTGTTAAACATTTGTTAAATATTTGTTATATAAATTATATTCATTTGTTAAATATTTGTTATATTTGTTTATGTCCTGACAGTAGAATATGAGACAGATAATCTGTGTATAAATCAAGCTCCTCTGGCTCCTCCCAGTGTCCTATTGCCATTTGCAGAAACTCATCGCTCCCGGTAAGAAACAACCAATCAGAGCTGCGGTCCGTAACTTTGTTTGTGTTCAAAATGTAGAAAAATGTATATAATAAGCGAGTACACCATGAATCCATTTTCCAAACCGTGTTTTTAGCTTGTCCTGAATCACTAGGGTGCACCTATAATAAGTGTTTATATTCGGACTATTTTAGATTGCTTCGGGGATACCGCGGCGGAGTAACCCAGTACCTTTGTGATTCTTCATAGACAGAAACAGAGAGAAGTAGTTCCGGCTACGATGTTCTTCCGCAAGATGCAAGCAGTTCTGTTTATTAACCGCTAGAGCGTCAAAAGTTACCGACTGCAGCTTTAAGCAACACCAATCTGAGATGAGACACGAGACAGGGTTCACAAGAATGAGACTTGACAAGATTTATACACTATTTAAAGAAATATTCACTGATGAAAAACATGCCTGGAAAAATAGTCTGCAGGTGCATTCGGAATGTTTTAACTAATCTTGCAATAAATGCCATATCTGCTTTCTGAGAATTAATAATTATATGCAATAACAGACAATACTCAAGCACTGTAAAATATTTTGCCACAAAATCAACTGATGATTTGATGAGTCTCTTCAGAATTATTGTTCTTGAAGGCTATTCGCTTTTAGAAAGACCTCCTATCTGAATGATTTTCCACAAATTGATCGATCATTGAAATAAAAAACAAACAAACTAAAAGAGGAGTTATATACATTGTTATTTATCTGTTGCAAGCGACACAAGGCGTAGCACAAGTGTGTTTGCTAGTTTCAGTCCGGCAGCGTTCACATTTTCCCGTCCAGCGCCACATCGTTTAATTAGCAAATGCATTTGTCCCCATTTGTGCACCCATGGGTGGCTGGTCTAAAAAAAGAGGTGTGTTCAGGAGCTGAAAATAGACTGCGCCATAGACCAATATATATACCACAGAGCGTGTGTGTGTATATATATACACATATATATGATAAAAAATTCGAGGAACTCAGTTAAAGAAAGACGAGGAAGTGCTGTGTGAATGTGTGGGAATTCACTGCATCTGTCTAAACAGTGTTCAGAGATGATCTCAGATCAGTGTGTGTTAAACCAGTGCGGTCAAACTAACTGAGTTCCCACAAACAGATGAAAGATGACCATTATAGTGTTGAGAGGAGAGAAAAACTAACAGTTTATACAGCGCTTTCTTCACACACTTGTCTGCTCAGTGGTGCTGCTACAAAATACATACAGCTTTATATATTTACTAAAATTACAGAAGTTATATGTATTTTCAAATTAAATGAACATAAAGGGCAAAGTTTTAATTCCTGTCACATTCACTCTCAAGTGTGGATATCGAGACGAGACGAAAGATCAGTCAACATCTGAAAGACTCGCAGAGAACAAACACTTGTGACATCATGTCATCACATTTGATGATGTGTTAAAAACATTCACAGTTTGGTCATTTAACAACAAACCCATCATCTTTTACTGAAAGTCTTTGGAAGAGTTTGAAAAAGTAGATTTTCAAAACGTCAGACAGCATTGATCCACTGTGGCATTATGGGTATTATTTCTCTCAGTGTGAAAACAAAGTGATTGATAGCGGAAACCTTTTCAGTAACAAACCAGTTTGATCAGTTTTCTATAAGTGAATGATTTTCTGTCTAGAGTTGAACTGCAGAAAGAAAGAAGTGAAACTACGAGTAATGTGAAGAACGGCCTGTAGATCGTGTTCAGAGTAAATGTGTGTTGAGAGGATAACAGTAATCAGTTCTCACTGAAGAACATGTTTCACCACCGCTGTGGCGTCTGGTTAGTGGTTATGGTTAGGTCTTAAGAAACAGCAGAGGAACAGGTTTCAACACAACACTGCATCAGTCAGCGCTCGGGTCTCGAGGGATAATCTTGACCTGTTGAGGTGGACACAGAAACACTGCAGGTTACATCGGCTCCAGCTGACCTCACTTCTCCATTACGACTGACATCATGTTACTAAATAACAACTCTAGAGTCATTTCAACACTCAGTCGGTCAGATCAGAGGAAGTGAAAACCACAGGAGGAGCTGAGAGTATTTAAAGAAAGAGTTGAGAGCAAATGATGAAGAGAAAGAGAAAATGTCTGAGTGTCATCTGTGTCTGCTGGGACTGATCGCTCTCTCTTCACTTCTCACAGGTAAAGACATCTGTGTTTTCTCTTCAACACATTCAGTGCAATCAGTCTGAGAAAGAGTTTCTTCTTGTGTTTGATACAGAACACACTGATTCTTCCTGAACACACTCAAACTAGACAGATTCACTCTCAAACATCTCTCAATTATTCTCTGATGAAGAGTGTGTTTGTGATTTGAACAGCTCTCTGATGAAGAACAAGAGTTTATTCTGGAGAGTGTGTTTGTAATAACTGCTGAAAAAGACTGATCTGAACCTTCTGCTTTCTGTGATTCATTTATTAATATATATCATAATGATCACTCAGATCTTCTTGTGTTTCAGGTGTCAGTGGAGAGGATGATGTTCATGTGTTCATCAGTTCTGGTGAAGATGTCTGTCTGCCCTGTAATAATGCTCTTCATGATGCTCTTCATGACTGCAACTCAACTACATGGAACTATAACAGAGGCAGTCAATCAGGAACAGTTGAACTGATTGGTTTAGGGAAAGAGAGGAAAGGCACAGAGAGACATGAGAGACTGAGTCTGGGGTCTGACTGCTCTCTGAACATCAGGAACATCTCAACAGAAGATTATGGATATTACACCTGCCAACAATGGACTGGTGTGAATGGACCACAAATAGGACCTGATGCTCGTGTTTATCTGCATGTTCTTCATGGTAATTTAATGATTATTTGTTCAGTTTAAAAATGACAAATTCTTCATTTAATCTCTCCTGGTGGTTGAAGAGTGTGTGATGTGTGTGTTATTCTGTGTTTCAGTCTCATCCTCACAGACTCAGATCAGTTCAGGTCTCTCTGTGACTCTCTCCTGTCGGCTGTATTTATATGATCGAGTCTCTTGTGATTTTTCGGGTCGTTCTGGGGAAATTCATCTGTTCTGGGTGAATCAGGCTGGTGTTAAACTGAATATATCAGACTCCAGATATCAGATATCATCCTCATCAGATCCCTGTATCATCTCTCAGAATACAACACTCCTGAATGAAGATCACAACAGAGAGTGGAGATGTGAAGTTACTCAGAGAGATAAAGTCAAGACCTCAGTCACAATCACTGTCAAGATATCAGGTGAGAAAACATCTCCTCTATCAGTGTTAGACTCTCATAATGTGAGTAATATTAAGGACTGTAAGTATTATTGAAGCAGAACAAAAGCTTGGTTCAGTCTGACAGAAGAAACTCAAAGCACTGCTGCAAACTAATGTCCAAATATTACAGTCAAGAAGTTCTGCTGGAATTATTTAAACTTTTTATGTAATGTTATGATCTAAGTTAAAATATGATTGTCATATTCTATGTCAGGGCTTTTCACACTTTCTAGTAAACCATGTTTTCAAGGATCCTCATAATTAACACAGTGTTCAAGGCTAAAGTGAATGTGTCTGTGTGTGTAATATACTGGTTTTATTGGTGTAAACGGTCCATATTTGCACTATTACGTATTTTACTGAACAAAAACAGAAAGATTAGTGTAAAATGAAAGCAAATTACAGTGGAATTCACTGCAAACAACATTTATTTGACATGTCGAACCTATAAAAAGGTATTTAAAGTGAAACTGAAGCTGCTTACGTCCCTCTCATTCAGAATGGATCATTTCCATGAATTAATCATTAGCTGCAGAGGAACATTTGGTTTCTGAACTATTATTAAAGAAGGTTTTGTTTTTCTTAAAACGGCATCGATTCACAGGAGAATGTGTTTGGAAATATGCCTCGAATGCTCACACTGACTGTCACAGATATTAAACAAGTTAGCATTGCTAGAAATTATTGTTATATGCTTGAAAGCTTGAAGCGCATCATCAAGTGTCTGCTCTTTGATTGTTTTTTTTTAGTGCATGTTTTTGAATAAATGTTAGCATGTTTCAGATGATAAAAACATGACTTGTAGTTCAGAAAACACTGTATAGAAGATGATTTCTCAGAGATGCCTTGTTCTACAGTATGATGAATCTGAACTAACATTCATTCTCTACAGATCAAGCTCAAACGACGACACCAGTCCCAAACTCTCAGGATCCCTCAACTACAAACACACCAGAAACTTCTACACACACAGGTACATGATGCTGCTGCTCTTCATTGAGGATGTTACTGAAGATCAGGGATATCAAGACAGGCACCCTGACAATTCAGGCAGAGTTAACGATACACTGTGTGTGAATTTGCACATTATAATGTAACTCCTTAAAGTGATTTGATGGTCTGTCTAAATACTCAATTCTGATTGCGTTAAAAAATGGTTTAATTCACAGCTGGCCGTGTATGGAGTCAATATAATGCCGTATATATACGCAAAAAAATAAAATAATGTATTGCAAACAAAAATTTAAGTATTGAGTAAAATAATTTTGCTTTTTGCAAACAAAAATAAAGAATGGCAAAAGAAAATAAAGAATTGGAAGAAAAAATGAAGGGTTGCAAACAAAAATAAATAATTGCAAAACATAAATGAAAGCAATGATTTTGCAATACATATTTTCCATGGTCATAACTATTAATTTATTTGCAACGCTGCTTTTATTTTGCGTGTCAATCTAGTTTGAGCTTGCGATGCCATTTTCCCTTTGCGCTTCACTTTTATGCACGTCTCTCTTTGTGGCACTGTTTTGATGTGGGGGAGGAGTCAAGGGACGGGGGCGTGTACAACTTGCCTCCCTGGAAGTGACATCATCTGCCCAAGACGCAGCTCACTGATCCAGGTCCTGTCATGATGAGCAAAGGCTTGCTAGTGGATCGTTTCTTTTTATTCAGTAGCATTTAAACATGCATGTTTTTGTTTTATTTACTTTATTAACAAATGTATACAGTATTGTTCAAAATAATAGCAGTACAATGTGACTAACCAGAATAATCCAGGTTTTTAGTATATTTTTTATTGCTACATGGCAAACAAGTTACCAGTACCGTATTTTTCGGACTATAAGTCACATCAGTCGAAAAATACATCATGATGAGGAAAAAAAACATATATAAGTCGCACTGGACTATAAGTCACATTTATTTAGAACCAAGAACCAAGAGAAAATATTACCGTCTCCAGCCGCGAGAGGGCGTAGATGGTAATGTTTTCTATTGGTTCATTTCTCTTGGTTCATGTCAAATTAATTTTGATAAATAAGTCGCACCTGACTTTAAGTCGCAGGACCGGACAAACTATGAAAAAAAGTGCGACTTATAGTCTGAAAAATACGGTAGGTGCAGTAGATTTTCAGAAAACAAACTAGACCCAGCATTCATGATATGCACGCTCTTAAGGCTGTGCAAATGGACAATTAGTTGAAAGGGCAATGTTAAAAAAATAGCAGTGTCTCCCGTTGACTGTACAAACTCAAAACTATTTTATACAAATGTTTTTACATTGCTAAACTTTATACATGTTTAGCAATCCTGTGAATCACTAAACTAATATTTAGTTGTATGACCACAGTTTTTTAAAACTGCTTGACATCTGTGTGGCATGGAGTCAACCAACTTGTGGCACCTCTCAGCTGTTATTCCACTCCATGATTCTTTAACAACATTCCACAATTCATTCACATTTCTTGGTTTTGCTTTTTTGATATCACCCCACAAGTTCTCAATTTAGATTAAGGTCTGGGGATTGGGCTGGCCACTCCATAACATTAATTTTGTTGGTTTGGAAGAACCAAGACTTTGCTCATTTACTAGTGTTTGGTGTTTGGTGGTCATTGTCTTGCTGAAACAACTATTTCAAGGGCATATCGTCTTCAGCTTAAGGCAACATGACCTCTTCAAGTATTTTGACATATGCAAATTGATCCATGATCCCTGGTATGTCAAGTCAAGTCACCTTTATTTATAAAGCACTTTAAACAAAATACATTGCGTCAAAGCAACTGAACAACATTCATTAGGAAAACAGTGTGTCAATAATGCAAAATGATAGTTAAAGGCAGTTCATCATTGAATTCAGTGATGTCATCTCTGTTCAGTTTAAATAGTGTCTGTGCATTTATTTGCAATCAAGTCAATGATATCGCTGTAGATGAAGTGACCCCAACTAAGCAAGCCAGAGGCGACAGCAGCAAGGAACCTGTCATGGCAAAATTTAAATCAACTCTCGTCAGCATAAGAGACAGACTCATTCTCAGGTATAATTAAAAAGAAATCTTTTAGTCTTTGCAAAGAAGGTCAGACAGTCATACAGCAACACTGAGTTCCTGCAGAGTGAAACCGACCCAGAAAGAGGGCAGTCCTCCACCTTATATACCTCTGCTGCTTCCAAGGTTATACAGTCTGAACAGCTGTAACTTCCCACACATAACATGGAACACTCTCTATGGGCGGTTTCTCACACATTTAGGACTTAGGTGACCCCCTCAGGTCATCCTCAGACATTGTCCCCCCCACTATATGGCCCAATGACCCTCTCAGGTCATTCTCAGACATCTGTTTTCCCCCCAGGTGTCGCCCTTCTGAACCCACACAGCAAAGAAAAGAAAACACATGCATATATAGGCATACAGAAGCAATGTTCAATGAATTTTTCCACCACAATTTCCCCCTTTTTATCATTCATTGATCAATAAAACATAAAAATTCATTTCTACTGGTAATACTTTCACTACACACTTAACATTATGTTTGCTCTGGGCGCTGGGCTAAACGAGTAATCACTGCTACTGCATTCCTGACATGAGTCAGACCCTCAGTCACGTCACAGATACAAACACAATTCAAAATCAGAAATTCACACTCAAGAATACTAACCTGATCCACGTTGCTCTCTCTGCTCCCTTCACAGTCGTGCAGTGGAATTTCAGCAACCTTCTACGGAGCCAAAAGAGTCGTTCGCTGATTGAGGAAAGTGAGTCGTTCGCTGATTGGCTTTTAAGTAAACAATCCCCCACGTGGGGTGCATTCTTGTGATTGGCTCAAACAAGGAAGATATCTGATTGGTTGCAGATCATTCCCTGTTTAAAAAAAAGGCATTTGTGTGTCGAGCCAAGTCAGAGGAGTCTCTAACTCACTCTAATGTTTTTGTCTGCTGAGATGCTGCAGCCTTCGACGCTGCGTCTGCTCTGACGTTTCCTGTAGATACAGAATCTTTGTTATTAGTATGCGCTGCGCATTTACAAATCGCTATCTTTTCTAGCAGCAGAATACCATCTAGCAAATCTGCCACAAGGGGTGCATTTAATATTGGTCACCCATCTGACTTTAAAAAACTTTCTGTGTTTCCACAGCGCCCCAAAATCACAAGTCACCCCAAATGCATATCGTCTAGTAAATCTGTGTAAATCGTTACACATTTGTCTGTCATTATTTTGCATATTTCTGTTAATGCCAAAAGCTTAGCTGCTTGTGCTGAATAATTTGATGGTAATGAGCCAGAGGCCACAATGTCAAATTCAGTTGTTATTGCATAACCAACCTTATTCAGGCCTGTTTGTGGATCTTTAAAAGCTGAGCCATCCACAAAGAGGACATTTTCACAAGTGGCACGTCACACAGGTCTGGACGTGGCGTACACACTTGTTCAAGTGCTGTTAAACAACAATGATGCTCTTCCCCATCCTCTTCTGTTGAGGGAGAGTAGCAACATTCAAGGTTGTGCATCGCTTAACAGTGATATTAGTGATATCTTAACCACCGTGATGTTTTCTATTCCTGCAAAATCATGGACACTGCATGAGACACCATCAATGTCAAATCAGAGTAACCTACGAATTCTGGGTCTAATTTGCTGGAAAAATATGCCACGGGTCTCAATTTGTCTCCATGATGCTGCAACAATACAGAATTCATAAATACATTTTTCTCATCAACCGTCTGAACAAAGGGTTTATTTGGCGCCTGCAAGCCCAGGGTTGGCACAACAGACAGCTGAACTTTCATGTTCAGAAATGCCTCTTCCGCTTTCTTATAATTTGGAATAGATGTTCTACATTAGGAACACATCCCCCAAAATTAAGCATTTGTTTCTTTGTTATTACTGGTTTTGGGACTTTTCTTGTAGCTTTAACCCCTTTTTCAGACAGTGATTTGCTACTCGGTGTTATTACATGCCCCAGGAATGTAATCTGTTGTTTTACGAACTGCAGTTTGTCAGGCTGACTTTATGGCCCTCCTGAGCCAGATGCTTCAGGACGGTCACAGTGTCAGTTTACACATTTAAGCTCATCAAGAGCACACAAGCAAAGATCATCCACATACTGTAACAGAGCTGTACCTGCTGTCAGGGTCAAAGCTCCGAAACTCCTTCTTAGGGCTTTGTTGTAACCTTTGCCCTCAAATTCAAATGCAAATCAGAATTGGCTGTCTTTATCAACTGGCACACTATAAAATGCATTTGCCAAATCTACCACTGAGAAGAATGTTGCATCTTGTGGTATTTGTGACAAAATTGTGAATGGATTTGGTAGTGATGGAGCTCTTTGCCTGTCAGCAGGGTTTACCGCCTGTAAATCCTGTACAGATCGGCACTCTGTGGGCTGACCCTTGTCTCTTATCTTTTTTACAGGAACAATTGGAGTGCGAACTGGAGAATCATCGCATGGCACCATTATTCCCTCTTCCAATAGTGACTCAAACACTGTTTTTATACCAAGAATTGCCTCTTGTTTTAGAGGTTATTGACGTTGACATGGTCTGTAATCAGATTTTGGGGTGACCACAACTGGTTCACATCCTTTAATCAAACCCACATCATATTTGTGTTTTGCCCATAACTCTGATGGCACTTTTGTTAATGCTGGATGTATATCTGAGGCACAAATGATGGTCATGCAATGATTCTCCCTCTTTCTTTTGTCAATGGGTACCACAACTCTCTCTGTTTCCATGTCATGCTTGCACTCTGACATAAACGCTCCCAGACTCTCACTGTGTTTCACCCCCTCCCCTATCTGTCTCCAGTCTTTGGCATAATCACAGATTTTCACAAACAAGTCTAATCTGGGCCCTGTCTGGCTCCTGTCCTTGGAAAGTGATAAGTGAGGCACAGAATCTTCTGCCATTAGGTAAAACTGAAGCTGTTTCTCTGTCAGGCAAACTGAGACTGCACACACATTTACTGTCTAAAACATTTTCTCAAAACGTAAAGTTTCTCCTTTTCCTCCCTCAAACCTTTTTCATACTGGTCATCTGGCTGTACTACAACATGTGACGTGCAATGCAATTTGTCAGGCAACATGATTTCTCTATCAAATGGTTTTGTTCTATCTTTAGCAAGTTCACACATCATTTCAGCCCAATCAGAATTTATGATGTGCCATTCGTATGCCCATTTTGGTTCTGCTTGCAGACAGCAAATCCGCTCTTTCTTTACCCCTTGGACACCCCCAGAGTCTGCAGTCAGTGTCAAATTTAGTTTGCACAACAAATCTCTTCCCATCAAAGGCACTGGACATGCAGGGGTATAGAGAAAAGCATGCCTCAGCACCTCACCCCCTTTTGTTTCACAATTCAGAGGCGCTGTGAACCTTTCACAAATTACGTGCCCTGATGCAGAAATTGACTCATTCATTTCGCCTGTTAATTGTGGTTGGCATTGCAAATCACATGGCTGTATAGATATATATATATATTATATATCAGCTAAAAACTCAATCAATATCCCCTCTACTAGCATAGGATATTTAGGCATTTTCATAAAGACTTCACTTTTAAACATAATAGCACATTTGTCAGGATGCTTATCAACAGAATCAGACATACACAAAGGAAGCAAGTGTTTTCTTCATTGCAGAGAGCAGAAAGTACATCAGTGTATGTGTGTGTGTTTGTGGTTAGAAAATTTTCACTTCCTTGACTTGTGACTGTTGGTTGCTCGCCCGGGACACCCCCTCTCTGCTCTCCGTCTCCCTCGCTTCAGTCTGCTTGTTGATTTCGCTGGTTCTCCAGGCAATCCTTCGCCCAATGGCCGTCCTTTTTGCACAGTCTGCATCTGGTACAATTCAATATCTCATGTTCATCAGTCTTGCAGATCCGACAACCCCATCTTTCAAAGTTTCTTTCAGTTTCGTTCGGATATCTTCCTCCTCTCTTCCACTGCTGGTCTCGCTGCGCAGAATAGCCCCCCGGCCTCGACACGGCTTGCACTACCGCCAGCTGCCACTCCTTGTTGGTTTTGGCTTTCACTCTTTCCTTCTTCACCATCTGCATCTCCTCTGCATGCAAAGCGTGTGCCAAAACAACAGATAGCCGTCCACTTTTCCACTCTATTTAGATGGTCTTTACTGCTTGTGCAATTTCAGGTCTCAGTCCATTCAAAAACCAGCTCCGCATGTGACACTCCCATGTGCCAGCTTGATCTCCTCTTTCATCTGGTTCCTCCAACCCCCTGTGTTTGTTGAAAATCAGGTACAAGAGGTGGTAAAAGTCCTGAACAGATTCGTCTCTGGGCTGGCAACAGTTGCCAATCTTTGCTGTATCCACACGCGCTGGAAATGCTGCTTTTATTCCGTCAGCCAGCTCGTTAACGGCCTTTCGGTAGCCCGCATTACTAAGATGCATCCACTCACAGTGTTCTCTCCGGCAGTCCTCTTTCTGCAGCTCTCCACTCACTTCATGCCTGCTCGTAGCCCCCAGTTTCACTGCCAGCAGCCTCCTCAGATCGTGCACGGTAGGGCTGAATTCTTGGCAGAAGGTGACTAATTCGGTAGAAAATGTATCACTTGGTTCGTCAGGGCTCGGCAAGTGAGCCATCGCTTCCTTCATCTCCGTTATGGTTCATGGTCTAAAGACCATAACAGGGCCGTCAGGGCCAGAAACTTCAATCATTGGAGCTATAATACTCTCATTTTCTTCTTTCACTGGCTGTCTGGTTTTTCTTTTCTTTGTCGAGGCTGCTCTGCGCACTATTTCCTCTTCTATTTCCTCGTTGGGGGTTTCAGGAATGATTTCTGGTTCTTCCTCTGTTTCTTGTCTCCATTCTGGATCTGGCCACGGTGCTGTTGATCTTCTCGGTGGAGAGCAGTCGAGGTCGGGGTCCATTTTCGTGGCTTGCACCTCGGTCACCGGGAAATGTGTGTATGGCGGAGGTACATGTTTAGAAACACAAACATCAGAGAGGTTAGTAGGTCTATGTGAGGCATTTACACTTTCATCACATTCTTCAACTTTCTTTTCCTTCTTTCTACTTGCTAATTATTTCTGCATTGTTCTCCTTTCTCTCCTATCTGCTTCCGCTATCCAACAATTCACAGTTCGTTCACATTTCTCACACATGTGCCTCGCACAACAACCTTTCTGTCCCTTGCTTCCCTCTTCTACTGATTCCTTCACAGCTTTTAATTTCTTAACACTCAACGTTCCCTCTTTTGGAAAACCATGGTATTTAATGAATTTCCCCAGATCTTGCATGCATTTTTGGCCATACACTTTTTTCATTCGCCGAAAACACTGGTGTATCATATTCAGCGAGCTTGCTCTGAGACTTTCCCATATCTGCTGGTTTCCTTCTCTGTGGGGATTCTCTTCGGCGTGCCTATAATCTGTCAGACGTCTCCAACAGATCCGACTTTCCTCTGCCCAAGTCGGAAGAGCCAATACTCACACAGTTTCACTTCCCCTCTTAGAAATATGTTAACCGCTCGAGCATGATCTCAGCTTATCGCTTCAAAATATCTGGATTGCTTTGATCTCAATTTCTAACTCAATTTACGATCACACCAGTTGCAGCAGTTTCAATTCCCCTTAGAAATGTATTAACTGCTGCAGTATTCTCACAATCGGATACCCTCATCCGCTTGATTGTGTTTCCCACAGAGAAGGACCCACCGCTATGGTTCATCCCTCTTCTAATTTAGATTCCAATCCTTATTTCTAAAAACCCAAAATTTTGAATACCATGAACTGTCTCTTACTCGAGAGCTCTGTTGCCATTCCGGTTCTTTCCTGATTCCAGTGGTGTCCCCTCCGGGCCTCGGCGGTCGGTCCCTTTCTCCCTCAAATCTAATCGGGGTTAGGGCTGAACTTCTGTTGTTCAGGATGATCAGTCACCGTCCGCTCACAGGTCCAGAAGACACATCCAAGGAATCCCACTTTCTGACACCAAATTGTCGTGGCAAAATTTAAATCAACTCTCGTCAGCATAAGAGACAGACTCATTCTCAGGTATAATTAAAAAGAAATCTTTTAGTCTTTGCAAAGAAGGTCAGACAGTCATACAGCAACACTGAGTTCCTGCAGAGTGAAACCGACCCAGAAAGAGGGCAGTCCTCCACCTTATATACCTCTGCTGCTTCCAAGGTTATACAGTCTGAACAGCTGTAACTTCCCACACATAACATGGAACACTCTCTATGGGCGGTTTCTCACACATTTAGGACTTAGGTGACCCCTTCAGGTCATCCTCAGACATTGTCCCCCCACTATATGGCCCAATGACCCTCTCAGGTAATTATCAGACTTCTGTTTTCCCCCCAGGTGTCGCCCTTCTGAACCCACACAGCAAAGAAAAGAAAACACATGCATATATAGGCATACAGAAGCAATGTTCAATGAATTTTTCCACCACAAACCGAAACTCCATCGGTGACAGAATGAAGAAAAAAACCTTGGGAGAAACCAGACTCAGTTGGGGGGCCAGTTCTCCTCTGACCAGACGAAACCAGTAGTTCAATTCCAGGCTGCAGCAAAGTCAGATTGTGCAGAAGAATCATCTGTTTCCTGTGGTCTTGTCCTGGTGCTCCTCTGAGACAAGGTCTTTACAGGGGATCTGTATCTGGGCTCTAGTTGTCCTGGTCTCCGCTGTCTTTCAGGGATGTAGAGGTCCTTTCTAGGTGCTGATCCACCATCTGCTCTGGATACGTACTGGATCCGGGTGACTGCAGTGACCCTCTGATCTGGATACAGACTGGATCTGGTGGCTATGGTGACCTCGGAACAAGAGAGAAACAGACTAATATTAGCGTAGATGCCATTCTTCTAATGATGTAGCAAGTACATAGGGTGTTATGGGAAGTGTTTCTGGTTCCGGTTTACCTAATTAATGCAGCCTAAAAATCCTTTAACGGATTTGGATATTAAAACTTTTTACATTAAAACTAGCAGTAACTCTGAACTAATGTGAACAAAGAATGCTTCTGTGCGCTGGCATCCCTATCACAAGTTAAGTGATTTTAAACTAACACTGTTAATACACACGCAGTTAACCAATTTAAATAATTAATGCTATAAAAGTGTACACATCGAGAGAAATAAACAGCAGATGTTCTTGGTAACAACTTCTTTAACTTGAGCAAACACTGCTAATACACATATACATTTGTTAGTAAGTTCCTCACTTTCCGCGCTGACGCCGAGATCGTCTGCTTGCTTCAGAGAAAGTATAACATGCCTAGCCTTTTTGACTCGTACATTACACATCACATGCTGATGTCACGTGTTGTTACGGGTTGTGTGTGAAAGCACGCACATATGCTGGGTAATCACTGGCAGTGTGAAAGTGCAAAATCTAGCGACCCGGGAACATTTGCCGGAACACTTAATCCTTGTATTTGCCGGAATGGCAGTGTGAAAGGGGCTATGCAAACACTCCTGCGGGCTTTGTCTGTGTTTTTGTTTCTGAAAACTCCCTCATTCATGATTCTATTGTTCTCACCAAACGATCCTCCGCCAGGTATGACACATTTATTCCACCTTTCTTAGCCTTTGTTGTGGTATTTCAAGCTTTACAAAGCCACCAAGCTGCTATCTCACTTAACGCTAACATTAGCATCAAGCTACATCAGACAATTTATTAAATTATTAGTACACTTTTACTCAAAACTCACTTTGAACCCCGATTCGAGTTTTTGTAATAACATCCTTTTGTGATCACGGGTGGAATTTGGTAATTTACTATTGTAAAAATATGCCATTGGTTTCCTTTTTCATCGCTGCACAAGTTAGCATTTCCAATGTACAGTTTTTATAAAAATGCCCCAGATCTCAAGAAAATCTCATACCAAGCTTTTCTATCGTAATCACTGGTTTATTATTCAGATATTTCACTAAACTGAGAACCGTTTCTGTCGGACAGGTCCGATTTGAGAAACGATGAGCTGATTCTCGTTCTCAAGTCAAGAACCGGTTGCATCGGTTTTTAGATCACCAGTACACTGAACAGAAAACCGTTTCTTTCAGACATGTCAGATTTGAGATTCCGATGAACTGATGATACTGTGCATGTTTTATTTATCTAAGTATTTTGTTAAACATCAGAAAGTGTGATAAAATAACTATATAATTTTTTTTTTTTTTTAGATGAATGTTTCTAATCTGTAGATGATGTATAGGCCAAAGGAGTTTTCAGGGAAGTTGGACAATAATTAACACTCTAAAGTCTCTATGTTTAATAGGAATTAGGGATGACTCACAGTATTGTTCAAAATAATAGCAGTACAATGTTACTAACCAGAATAATGAAGGTTTTTAGTATATTTTTTTTTATTGCTACGTGGCAAACAAGTTACCAGTAGGTTCAGTAGATTCTCAGAAAACAAACAAGACCCAGCATTCATGATATGCACGCTCTTAAGGCTGTGCAATTGGGCAATTAGTTGAATTAGTTGAAAGGGGTGTGTTCAAAAAAATAGCAGTGTGGCATTCAATCACTGAGGTCATCAATTTTGTGAAGAAACAGGTGTGAATCAGGTGGCCCCTATTTAAGGATGAAGCCAACACTTGTTGAACATGCATTTGAAAGCTGAGGAAAATGGGTCGTTCAAGACATTGTTCAGAAGAACAGCGTACTTTGATTAAAAAGTTGATTAGAGAGGGGAAAACCTATAAAGAGGTGCAAAAAATGATAGGCTGTTCAGCTAAAATGATCTCCAATGCCTTAAAATGGAGAGCAAAACCAGAGAGACGTGGAAGAAAACGGAAGACAACCATCAAAATGGATAGAAGAATAACCAGAATGGCAAAGGCTCAGCCAATGATCACCTCCAGGATGATCAAAGACAGGCTGGAGTTACCTGTAAGTACTGTGACAGTTAGAAGACGTCTGTGTGAAGCTAATCTATTTTCAAGAATCCCCCGCAAAGTCCCTCTGTTAAAAAAAAGGCATGTGCAGAAGAGGTTACAATTTGCCAAAGAACACATCAACTGGCCTAAAGAGAAATGGAGGAACATTTTGTGGACTGATGAGAGTAAAATTGTTCTTTTTGGGTCCAAGGGCCACAGGCAGTTTGTGAGACGACCCCCAAACTCTGAATTCAAGCCACAGTACACAGTGAAGACAGTGAAGCATGGAGGTGCAAGCATCATGATATGGGCATGTTTCTCCTACTATGGTGTTGGGCCTATTTATCGCATACCAGGGATCATGGATCAGTTTGCATATTTTAAAATACTTGAAGAGGTCATGTTGCCCTATGCTGAAGAGGACATGCCCTTGAAATGGTTGTTTCAACAAGACAATGACCCAAAACACACTAGTAAACGGGCAAAGTCTTGGTTCCAAACCAACAAAATTAATGTTATGGAGTGGCCAGCCCAATCTCCAGACCTTAATCCAATTGAGAACTTGTGGGGTGATATCAAAAATGCTGTTTCTGAAGCAAAACCAAGAAATGTGAATGAATTGTGGAATGTTGTTAAAGAATCATGGAGTGGAATAACAGCTGAGAGGTGCCACAAGTTGGTTGACTCCATGCCACACAGATGTCAAGCAGTTTTAAAAAACTGTGGCCATACAACTAAATATTAGTTTAGTGATTCACAGGATTGCTAAATCCCAGAAAAAAAAAATGTTTGTACAAAATAGTTTTGAGTTTGTACAGTCAAAGGTAGACACTGCTATTTTTTTTAACACACCCCTTTCAACTAATTGCCCAATTGCACAGCCTTAAGAGCGTGCATATCATGAATGCTGGGTCTTGTTTGTTTTCTGACAATCTACTGAACCTACTGGTAACTTGTTTGCCACGTAGCAATAAAAAATATACTAAAAACCTTGATTATTCTGGTTAGTCACATTGTACTGCTATTATTTTGAACAATACTGTATGAAATATCTGTACTGTATTTATAGTTAATGATGACACATTCACAAACTGAGTTTGTAGTAAACAGAACCTGAACACGAGTAGAGCAGCTGATGATACTGAACTGCAGCACGTACACAGAGGAGCTGATGATACTGCGCATGCATGATTCAGCGTGAAGCAGACTGACTCACAGAGCGTCTGAACCGAACTGATTCTATTGGTTATTGATTCTGAACTGATTCTGTGCTAATGTTTTGAGCGCGGGAAAACCGAGGGCTTGGATGAAGGGTAATCTGGCAAAACGTAAGTTAATTTAATAACAAATATATCGCAATTGGATTATGTACAGTAAGTGGTTTCTGCGCTGGTTGTAAGTGGTTGATTCTAGTGCTACCAACTGCTAAAGTGCAAAACAACAACCGGTGGGAAGAATGAGTCTAGAGCCCTGTACAGCCTAATTGCGGAATTATGTGAATGCCATCAGTGAACAGGTCAAAATATGTCAAAATGTATAAGGCATGTGTAGCCAAAAGTCTACCAAAGCTTCATCTGGAAATTTCATAATCTAATCTGTAAAACTGTGAATTTTATTAAATATTTTCTAAGGCCATGTCATGTGTGTTTTTAGAGAAGGCTAATCAGATTGATTCATGGCACTTGTCATCTCCGTAAGAGCTCACATGTAAACTCTCCTGTGTATTTTGTATGTGTGTTGGCTTTGAAAACTCCCCGATTCATGGTTCTATTGTTATTCTACAAAATAATTTATTACAACTTTTCTTGAATTATTTTGACAGAAATGAATTATGAAGAAGAAATGCACCAGCTATTAGTAGCATTAGAGCTAACGTTAGCATCAAGCTACATCAGACAATTTATGAAATTATTAGTACACTTTTACTCAAAACTCACTTTAAACCCCGATCGAGTGTTTGTAATAACTTCCTTTAGCGATCAGGGGTGGAATTTGGTCGTTTACTATTGTAAAAAATATGCTATTTATAGCCTTTTACATCCCTGCACAAGTTAGCATTTCCAATGTACATTTTCTATTTGTTTTATAAAAACGCCCCAGATCTCAAGAAAATCTCATACCAAGCTTTACTATCGTAATCGCGGGTTTATTATTCGGATATTTCGTGTGTACAGAGTGTATTTCGTGTTTCAGTGTTGTTTTGGCCAGATAACTACCAGGAAGTTTACAGGAAGCATGTGACACGATGGGGCGGTGTCCAGATATGACACTCTAAAGATTGACATGGGGAAGGACCAATCGGAGTCTGACACACACACGAGCTCACAGCACTGCACACACACACACACAGATCGCTGGGAGAGGCTGTTTATCATCAGATCGTGTAAATCAGTGGAAAATGAATAGAAATGACGATTCTGTTTGAAGAAATATGAAGTAAACATCAGTAAATATATCCATATATCGCCATAGATATGCATCTATGGTCTATAAATCCTTATTGACGCTGTTCAGTGAGTCTATGTGAACACAAATAAACCGCTGCTGACGTGACTGAATATTAATGAGTGGTGAAGTTCTGTTCAAAATGGGGCATAATACGGATTTATTATTTTGCACTCCTGACATAAATCACTAAATAACTTTCACTGCAACAATGTTTGATCAAAATATTTAACAAAATGTTTAACGTGCTGTGAAAGTAAAACAATAATAAACTGGGGCCTTCGGCGATGTTTGCAAGCAAAACTGTGGTTTCCAGGAAACTTTTTTCAATTCCTTCATATAGTTTTCTTCATAAGCTCCATACCTCCTAACGTCATCATCCAAATGAGTCAAACTGTGCACATTATACTAGTGATGGCCGATTTGTGAACGAATCGTTCAATTTAACCGGTTCTTCTTAGTGAACCGGTTGAACCAGTTCACCAAATCGAACTGAATCGTTTGAAACGGTTCACGTCTCCAATAAGCATAAATCCACAAATTACTTAAGCTGTTAACTTTTTTAACGTGACTGACACTCCCTCTGAGTCAGAATAAACCAATATCCCGGGGTAATTCATTTACTCAAACAGTACACTGAATGAAATGCTGTGAAGACCGAACTGAAGATGAACACCGAGCCGAGCCAGATAATGAATGAACACGCCCACTGCGAATCGTTTCTGTCGGACGCGTCCGATTTGAGAACCGATGAGCTGATTCTCGTTCTCGAGTCAAGAACCGGTTGCTTCGGTTTTCGGATCACCAGTACACTCAACCGAGAATCCTTTCTGTTGGATGCGTCCGATTTGAGAACCGATGAACTGATGATACTGCGCATGCATGTAATTTTGTAAGTATTTTGTTAAACATCGGAAAGTGTGATAAAATAACTATAGTCTATTTTGATTTTTTTTATTATTATTTTTTTTAGATTAATTTTTCCAATCTGTATATTGTATATAATGTATAGGCCAAATGGGTTTTCAGGGAAGTTGGACAATAATTAACACTCTTTTAATGTCTAATAGGAATAAGGGATGATTTATGAGATATCTGTACTGTATTTATAGTTAATGATGACACATTCACAAAATGAGTTTGTAGTAAACAGAAAATATAGCGTTTCAGCGTCAGTTCAGGCAGGCCACGTAGTCAAGCTCTGCTGTCAGCTGATACCCAGATCTAACAACTGATCTGATCGCTAAAGCACTCAATTGGTCCGTTCAAACAGGGCGCCCTATTTAAGTGCATTTGCAGTCTGCTGCTTGGCTGCTTCCACTGCATTGCTTGCAACCCACCTCCTCCCCGAATCGCCTCCTTAACTTGTTTAACTTAATCAATGTCATACTGTTTTCATTGATGCATGCTCTGTTCTCAATGGGGGAATTTTATTTGCTGCTCTCCCAGTTTTAAATGGGAGATTGTCCCCAGAAGCTGCTGCTGTTACCTGACTAGCTTTCATGGAGCTCATGAAAAGTATGGGTAACTTAGAACAGAGCCATACCGCCAATGTAACTTTAACAATCATGCAAATAAAAGCTATACAACATTTTGACTAAATAATTGTCTATGGTATTTTTGACTCAAGTGGTCCTGACTGAAATGAACACGAGTAGAGCAGCTGATGAAACTGAACTGCAGCACATGCCCGTTAGAGCGATTCTCGTTCTCGAGTCAAGAACCGGTTGCATCGGTTTTCGGATCATCAGTACACTCAACCGAGAATCGTTTCTGTCAGACGCGTCCGAATTGAGAACCGATGAACTGATGATACTGCGCATGCGTGATTCAGCGTGAAGCCGACTGACTCACAGCGATGTCTGAACCGAAGGGATTCTTTTGGTGATTGATTCTGATTCTGTACTAGTAATGTTATGAGCGTGGGTATTTCGAGGGCTTGGATGAAGGGCAATCTGGCGAAACGTAAGTTCATTTAATAACAAATACATCGCAATGGATTATGTTTAGTAAGTGGATCAGGGTTTCTCCGCTGATGACACCTAATTTATTTACTATATATCTTCAAGACTTAAATCCTCATATGCACATTATTGCTGTTACTGTATTTAGGTGTTGTTGCAAAATTAAACTTTTCATGATTATGAGGTTAACTGACTAAAGTTATGATTACTGACTTTATATATTTGAATGTTTGATAGACGTGATGCCATTACGTCATTACGGCGAGCGTAAAAGAACCGATGAACCGGTCTTTTCAACCGGTTTATTGAATCGAACCGTCCGAAAGAACTGGTTCACGGAAAAGAAACGAACTTCCCATCACTACATTATACTCCACTTCATCAGCACCATACAACTGCTCAAATTCACTTAAGAAATGTTTCATGAGATCATCAACGTAGTCACAGTAATAATTACACAAGGCAGGACAGAGCATCAAGTACATGGCAATTGAGAGATTCATGAAATTTCTGTAGTGGGAAGAGTTAAGGATGTCTTGTAAAACAATTATTGGGTCCGTATAAAGTAAGAACTGGTGGAATTCAGTGGCTTTCCACCGGTCAATGTCTGCTAATCTTCTTGGCTTTCTCTGAAACTCAATTGGCATATACTGCCTTAGCTGCTGCAATCTTGCAGAGATAGCCGTCACTGCATGAGAGCCCAACCTACAACAAAAATCCACCTTCATCCAAAAACGTATCAATTTTCGAGTCACTCCATGGCAAACAAGGTGCATGTAGTCCAGAATGAACATTGTAACCATGCCTATGTTAATCCGTGCAACCAGGGCCGTAGCTGGGGTTAGCGGGGCCCCGGTGCAGGTTGTACCAGTGGGACCTGTTTGAGAGTGTTTAATTTGTATGTTCGTTCTGTTTATTTGTTTGTGCTATTTACACAGTGTTTACGTTTTTTTCAAGTTTGTAAGTGTCCAGGTACAGAAAACGAAAAATGTAATGTAAAATAGCACTGCATAGTCTTCACTGTAAAAATATCATATACAGTCAAACCAAAATTTATTCAGACATCTTCAACATTTCTCACATTATCACAGTTTATTTGCTCTAGTTTAGAAAATGGTAATAAAGTCGGACGAACTCTGAGTTAGACTGTAAGAACAAATTAATCTTAATATCATCCTAATATCAGATAACTTTGATAGAAAGATATGTAATGGATTACAATCAAACGAAAACTTACGAATACTTTGTTACCAAGCAATGATACATTTTGTTCAGTCTGTGGTGTGTAAAGGTTGCATTAGCAATTCTGGAAAAAAACACCTAAGCAAAACATGGTGAGGTCTGAAATAATTTTTGGTCCCAATTTTTTTTTTTTTTTTTAATAAATTTCACTAGTAATCCACTGTATGAAAATGTATTTCTGTATAATATGCCACAGTTCTCTTTATTTTGCTATACTCACTTACATAAATTCATTATAGTTTTCTGGACATAGTAGTAAAATAAAAAATGATGTCAGGTTTCTGAATAATTGTTGGTTTGACTATGCATTAATTCTAGTTGAAACTACAAAGTAATTCAGTCGAGAGCAGGGAGTGATTTTTTTTTCTCTCATTTTCTTGGATTAACATTACAGCAGCTTGTAGCTAATTTAGGCGCGGACACTTTAGGAAACAATGAATGCATCCAATATAATACACATCCCATTTTTTTCTCAATTGTCTACTTTCACTTAAGACATAACCGATAGTTTTACGAACATACTTTCCAAGTCGGGTATTTAGATTTTTTTTTAAATGTATTTGTTGTACAAGAAAAACAAAACAAATTCAGACAAAAACTGAATACCGTGGCTGCTGAATTGGGCTCTTTTTGTTTGTTTAAATTGGCAAGTGGCAAGTAGTGATGGGAAGTTCAATTCTTTTCCGCGAACCAGTTCTTTCGGACGGTTCGATTCAATAAACTAGTTGAAAAAAACGGTTCACCGGTTCTTTTACGCTCTACGTAATGACGTCATTGGCGATGACATAACGGTGTCAAGTCTCTCAAACATACAAATATATAAAGTCAGTAATCATTACTTTAGTCAGTTAAAAACCTCATAAAAATGAAAAGTTTACAATTAAACTTTGCAACAACGCACACAAATACAGTAACAGCAATAATGTGCATAAGAGGATTTAAATCTTGAAGATATAAAGTAAATAAATTAGGTGTCATCAGCACAGAATCCATGATCCACTTACTAAACATAATCCATTGCGATCCATTGATTCAACATACAGCTCTTATAAAAAAATTGTTGACATACAAATGTTTTTGTTAACCTTTTTCAACCATGTTACACATTAAACACAACAAAGTCATTATTTCAACCATATTTCAACGTTGAAGGTCAGTCATGTGCTGGCTGGGTAGATCTTGTTTCTTCGCTTATGTGCTCACACATCCAAAGCACGCAGACAGAAAAATAGATTTTAAATGCATCTGATTGACAGATAAATCATGGTTTATATCATCCAGATGATGTTGAGGTTATTTTAGCTTCGTACAATTGGTTTAACTGCACTTTTAAAGAGGGTGATTTTTGCCATTCAGCTGAACTATGTGCATGTATTTTAGACACTTACATTGTTCTTGCTTCATACATACAATAATTGCATCGTTCTATCAGCCTAATTTCCTGCTGTGTGCTCTGCTAATATCGACAGTATGACCCATTTCAGGAGCTGAGAAAATAACAGTTTAAAATCAGAGTAGCTCATATACACTAAAATACTGAAACGCTAATGATGTGGATTCAAAACGACAGCGCAGGTGCTTGACAGTCAAAACAAAGAGCTGTGTAAACGCCATTTATTTTATTTTTATTACATATTTTTGTACTTCGTACTTTTGGTGTAAAATAAATGCAACAAAGTTGAATACTTTAGTTTTATTTGACACAAGTAAAAGTACAAACATTTGATTATACTCTTCTACTAAGAAAGTAGATTAAAAAAATATTTTTACTCAAGTACTGTAATGAACATATATGTAATTAGTTATATATAGTGGTATCACCATCTCATAGAGGTATCACACATCTTTACATTGTTCATTGTTTCATGGCTTTGATTTCTTTCCCAGTTTCACAGACTGAGTCTCTGTTTTCTCTTCACTACAGTGATTGTGATTGTGATCATTGTAAAGTTTGCAGTGTTTGCTGCTCCTACTGTGATTCTTCTTCAGATCATCTGTGCAAGGAGAGCTGGTGAGTTTTTTAGATGATTCATGTTGATCTGGAACGATCTGCAATCATGAGAGCTCAGTCAATGCTTTTGTGTTGAATTATTTTACAGGAAGGATTTGCAGCAGCCAGAAGAAATAGAGATTAGAGTAAAACACTCTTCATATAACAGATTACAGCTAGATCTGTCTTCATCTCAATGATATGATGATATTTATACAGCATATATGTATATTTGCTCCATATACTGTACTGAATGCTTTAAATATATTAAATACAGAGATCAACAGAAGTACTTTTAATAACCATGAATAATTACAGAAATTCTAATAGAAATACATGGTATTTTTTTTTAAAAATCTTGATTCATCTAATCATTGCATTGAACATTTTAAAGAAAGCTTTTTAAATGTGGTAATAGTACATTTTAACTGATGACGCTACACATGCATGTTAATTATCATACAATATATTTACAAATGTATTTTAATTACTATTGTTCACTGATTATTTGATGCAGAGAAAAAATCTTACTTAAATATCTGAATTACTGTCTTCCTCACCTACATCATGCTGCATTATGTTTTTATGTCAAGCATTATGCAGAAATAAAAATTAAAAATGTTAAAACGTTTTTTTTTTTGGTCTTCAGATTTGTTATTAATACTTATTTGAGTTAATTTCAAAGTATAAAAATAGGGTTTTTAAATCTGATAATCAGTTAATAATCAGTATCTGGGTAAAATAAAAGGGACTTGGTATTTATTAACTTAATACATGCAACTCAAACAGAAGCTACTGGTAAACAAGCCTATTATCGAGTAATCGATCAGTTCCTGTCCAAGTGATACATGCAAAGTCTCCACCTGCAGCTGCACTTCACCGTCGGAGACCACCTTCAAAGCCAGGTCTACAGTGCGTTCTTCAAAGCCATCATTTACGGTATCTGTTTCGTCGTCCTGTGAATGTTATCGTTGTGGATCTAGGAAACACCTCACAAATGATGTCCTGCTGCATCAGCACAGTGTAATAACGGTCAAAAAATGGGACATTATTCATATCTGTCATAGCGACCACAACTACGTCTGTGCCTATCGAGCTGACCCTGGATTCTGGATCATCTGTGTCTATTTTGCTGAAAATTGTGTATGATACACACTTCAGTAAAGACACTTTGCAGCCTCCTTCTGTAAGACTGATGACGTATTCTCGTGCTCTGATTCCTGTACTTGGATGCTTGTGACTGTCTGTAAGGATGACATCACCTGCTCCACATCATTTCTCGTGGTTGAATCTGGCACAGCTCTGCTTGGAATTGATCTGATCAATGGGCTACATTTTCGTTTCAAAGGCAATTCACTTTTGCCAGAGCGCACGTCAGCTTCGATATCTTCACCTGTTTTGGGATGCGCAAAAGGTTTTGTACACAAGGTAAAAATTTTGTCTGCTGTGACTCCTGTGCACCAGAAACTCCGCCGCTTACCTTTGTCTGTTAGAGATACAGTCAGTGAAGAAATTCATCGCCTTCTCGAGTTGGGCGTAATTGAGAGAGTGGATGCTTCACCGTGGGAATCCCCAATAGTAGTTATATAGAAAAAGTCGGGTGCTATTCGTATGTGTGTGTGGACCAGCGAGAGCCCAACAATTAATTAGTGAAGTGACATTCAGCCAAGTATGGTGACCCATACTCAGAATTTGTGCTCTGCATTTAACCCATCTGAAATGCACACACACAGAGCAGTGAACACACACACACACACACACTGTGAACACACACACGGAGCAGTGTTCATCATTTATGCTGCGGCGCCCGGGGAGCAGTTGGGGGTTCGATGCCTTGCTCAAGGGCACCTAAGTCGTGGTATTGAAGGTGGAGAGAGAACTGTTCATGCACTACCCCCATCCACAATTCCGTCCGGCCCGAGACTAGAACTCACAACCCTTCGATTGGGAGTCCAACCCTCTAACCATTAGGCCACGACTTCCCCACAAACCACAAGGCTGTGGTTATGGATAGCTACCCTCTACCACACATCGAAGAAATGTTGTCTTTGTTAAGAGGCGCGACTGTATTTTCCACTATCAATTTGGAGAGTGCTTACTTTCAGTTACCATTGCATGAGGAGAGCTGCGATCTGACCGCCTTCATTACTCACTTATGCTGTGTTCACACCAAACGCGAATAGAGCGTCAAATTCGCGTCTACCGCGCCTAGTTTGCCGCTTGACCATTTTGAGATCATTCGCTTCATTCGCGCGTGAAATTAACTTCACAACAGACGCGAATTCCCTTCATGGGGGGGCTTCTGCCAGCTGAGTTCACGCAGCATTTTCAACCGCCATTTTTTTCGGATAATTTTCAAAATATTACTGTTATTGTGTCATGAAATGTAGTTTTAAAAGTATTTCAGGCGAGAATGTAGTTGTTTTAAACTCAAATATGCGGTTTATTTATAATGACAGCGTCTATTTAAAAAATGTGTTTCGCCGATCTCGGAGATGAGCTCCATGCGATCAGCAGGAGCTCCGTCATCATGTATCCGCCGAGAGCAGCCTCACCTCGGATAGATCTTCTGACATTTGCCGCTGGCTCTGTTGTGTCTTTAGTGGTTCAAGATAAAATATAATTCGTTTGGGGTAAAATGAAACGTTTCTTATCTTTGGCCTTTATTCAATTTATCTATTAATATGTTTTATATATATATATATATATATATATATATATATATATATATATATATATATATATATATAGGTCATTTTTATTCCTGTCTCTATAGAAATATGAACTTTTGTCATATAGCTCCGGTTGACTGCTCACTGACAACATCTGTCGTTCCTCCTTGTTGAATGAGTGGAGAAGGGTATTCCTGCACAACCTGAGGCTGCAGGAACATACTGTTGAATGAGTGACTCCTAGCAGGCTCCTGATTGGTTAACGCGGCGCGAATTGACGCCAAAGTTCAAATTTTTCAACTCGGGCGGCAGACGCGAATTCGCGTCAAACACTAAATGCACAAAAAGCACCATTCGCGCTTAACGCGCGTTTCGCGCGAATGAGGTTAATTCGCGTCTTCTGCGCCGCGCTTAACGCCCCATTCGCGCCGCAAGACCTCCAGACGCGCGTAAACGTGCCTTTGCATTGACTTGACATTGAAATCATTCGCGCCAGACGCTCTATTCGCGTTTAGTGTGAACACAGCATTAGAACTTTGTCAGGTCCAGTTTGGCCTTGCTTCAGCACTCTCCACTTTTCAGAAAATGTTGGCAACAGTTTTACGAGGACTTCTGAATGTGGCCAATTGAATGATATTATTCTTTGGGGACGTACCCAAAAAGAACATGATCACACGCTCAAAGCTGTCGTTCAGCATTTACAGGATGCTGGGCTGAGGTTGAATCATGCAGGTAAGTTATTAATGACATAATTTTAATATTTGGGTGAACTATTCCTATAAGTTCCCATTAAGGCAAAGGGTCATCCATACAGTTGTTAAACCCTACAGTGCCTCATCGTTATACCCCAGCCCCACTGCCATGGTCCAAAACATTTGAGCCAGACCACCCACCTCACTCCCCCTTTGATGGAGGGTGGTTAGGTTCAAAAGTCTCACCCTCTGCTCCTCCATGCTGGCTGGGGAATGGATTAGAAATCCCACAACGCTGGATCTGGGCATGACGGAGTCCTTCTGCCACGGACACACACACAAACAGAGAGACCCAGTTGCAGCGTTTATTTAGGGGAATCCAAAAATCATGATCCAAGGTCAACATCCAGATAAGCAGTCCCAAAACAAGAAACACGACCGACACCAGAGAACACTGAAAATGATAACCACTGAGTGCAATTAACAGGTGTGCAATTAACAGTGATGAATCCAGACAAAGACTTGTGGGAAATGCAGTACCTGCAGTGGGGTGACTATATGGGGAAGTGAGACACCCAGGGATACACAGACCAGACACTGTGACAACATTACATAAAATGTATTACAAATACATCCAAAGTCAACAGAACTAATGGAAGAAAGGAAAGATACAAAAAAAGAAATAAAATATAAACAAAAATACAACAAATCAATGATTAATAACGGTACATGAAAGATCTCATCATATCTCCTCAAAAAAGAAACTTTTTTTTTTTCATTTTTTTGTTATTAATCTGATTTAATTAAATGTTCTACTTCACATAAAAATTCTATAAAAGTAGGTTTTTTCTTAAGAATTCTCTGTTTGTGAAAACAGAACTCACAAGGATAAGAAAGTTAACAGATGATTCTAAAGATTAGTGAAAAAAGTTAATTATTTTAAATGATTCTGGTTGCAAAGTAATTGTTGTATTATTATCATCATCATAATTACTTTTATTATTACGATATTACTTCGATTTTGAGAATAAAAACAATCAAAACATGCATTTAAACCAGGTCGAAGGTTTCTGGGCTTAATAAAACGCAAGTTGCGTAACGCAACACAAAGCACTGCATCTGTTACGCGTAAGATCAGAGGCTACGCGGAAAAACCGTTACAAACCTTCAAGGGCAAACAGCGGCACTGAGTGAAGCAGCACGAATATCTGCGGTAAGACAACAAAACCTTTCAATAAAACTATGTCCTTTTTGAAAAGCTATGAAAATAACACCTACCTAGTGTCATAACTGTGTGTTACATAATGAATAAATGACGAGGTGCCACAGAATTAAGCACATAAGATGTTAATGTGGCCACAATATTAAGTCACTTTACCCGTCCAGAGTTAATTATTCTCTGTATATCATGGTTACTAAAACACCTCAAGACCTTTTTCTCAGATGTTTTATTTTAAGATATTCGTAAAGATTTTAGCATGCTGGTTACCAGAGCACTCCTGTATTGATTGTTTTCGCCAGCAGAGGGCGCTGTGAGCTACACTGATTGCTTGGTAATGTGCTGTACTTCATTCATGAAGAACTGAACCTGGACGACAGCAGGACGCTATTATCATCAATCCTCAGAAGAGACACAATTGTCCCTATATAAAGGTAGTATGTCAAATTAAAATAACACTATTTGTATGTACTTTTAACTGCCTTTCTAACTCTAACTTTATAAATATAATTTTATTACTCCTGTTGTTTTAACAGATGCTGAAATTGATGGAGACACTTTAACAAACCTAAGACTGTGAAAGCTTAAATATTCCCCAAAAATGAAGGATGAAGTTAAATTGATAAGATTACAAGAGAACCTAAATACTGAGATGCCAGCAAGACCACAGACACCACGAGTAAGTTACTATTCTACATGTGTTTAAAAATATGTGTACACCTTTCATAATTATTATTTATTATTGTAATTATTTACTGGGATGTACGGAAGAACTTAGTGACTTTGACATTTTCTTATATTTATCCATTTGGTTGTTATTACAAAGCAACTTTATTGCATTCCCATTTTTAATGGGATGCTCAGTTAGTAGTGATGGTTAGGTGACCACATATGTTTAGCTGAACTATACTGTTATCTTTGCAAATCATTGAGCTGTTTTTACCATAATAACATGCACCTTTCTGGAAACTTTTTTTGTAGGACTTCCTGTTGATATTCCACCTGGATCAATCTCAAGACAACATATTGCTTGTTTGTAGCAAAAAAAATATGTATTTTTTTTTCTTTGACAGGACAAAGCAAACAAGATCAAAAACACATCAAGGTCCGTTTGATTAAATGCACATAAACATGGTAATTTCCATGCATTAAGTTTATAATTTAAGAGAATGATGAGGGTAAGAATGTTTTTCTCTATTTTCAGGTATGAAACAAGTGAACACAAGTTGTCTTCAGCCCTTGTTACCAAATACCAGTTCTTGAGAGAAAAGACTGGCAGAGGATGTGCTTAAAAACAAATTCAAAAAAGAAAGATCACTTTTGATTAATGCTGAAGAAAAAATGAAATTTGCTGCAGGTTCAGCAAAGTAAGAAAACAGATCATTTTACCGGGAGTCCATCAAAAACATTAAAGTGAAAAGTGACGTGACATTCAGCCAAGTATGGTGACCCATACTCTGCATTTAACCCATCCAAAATGCACACACACAGAGCAGTGAACACACACACACACACACTGTGAACACACACCCGGAGCAGTGTTCATCATTTAGGCTGCGGCGCCCGGGGAGCAGTTGGGGGTTCGGTGCCTTGCTCAAGGGCACCTCAGTCGTGGTATTGAAGGTGGAGAGAGAACTGTACATGCACTCCCTCCACCCACAATTCCTGCCGGCCCGAGACTAGAACCCACAACCCTTCGATTGGGAGTCCGACTCTCTAACCATTAGGCTACGACTTCCCACATCGCAACCATTGTCGGGGTAGGTTTGCTTAAAATAATGTGACACTTCAATACTTACATTTCTATTATCCTGTGAGAATGTTTCATGTATATGTTTACTTATTTATTTTGCAGGATCTATCTGGTCAAGATTTGTATCAAAAGAGCCCGAGGTCAGTCACAGACAGAGTCTGGAGGCACAGAGATCAGCGAGCGCTAAAGAAGAGCAGCTGGAGGAGATATTGAGCTGGATGAAGGAAAACAAATCTGTGTTGATTTGGCACACAAAGGTAATAAATCATTGATTTGCATGAACAGTAAAGCTAAGAATCACAATGATCAGAAACATAGTATGCCATATTAAATTCAACTAAATTTCTGTTAAAGGTGTCAGTGACTGCTGCTGTCCTGCTGTTTCCACGTCTGTTAAAGGAGAGTCTGAGATCTCTTTATCTCATCAGTGAGGTGAGTGTATTTGTATCCATAATATCTAAATCTATAATTAATTTTTTCAACCCCTTCTCTTGGTTATGATTTCTTCTAAACATTTGTTTATAGAATGGAATTATTCTACGGAGCTATGTATATATATATATATATATATGATACATTTCACGTTAACTACTAAATATTGTTATAGTATAACATTATTTTCTCCTTGTTTAGGAACCAGATACACCCAACCCTGTGCTGTTTATAAAGGGATATGCCTTGGATGCGGAGTCTCTTTAAGAAATAATGATGGAAGTGGAGGAGGAAGTCTGAACTAGACGATGTGAACACAGCTCCAATTATTATTATTTGTTTTATTAATGTGTATGTATATAAATGCATGATATTTATATTTGTTTATGTATGTGTTTGTTAGTTTGTAATACATATTTATGGATTGTTTATTAATTTGTGTTTGTTGGTTTGTTTGTAATACATATTTGTTACGAACCTCACTGTTAGTCTAGGGGTTAAATGACGTCGTAACAAACTGTAAATAAATAAAAAGTCTGACGGTCACATCAATTCCCTGATCCAGAAAAGCACAGACACTAAATTAAGCAAATAATTTAATTTATTAATAACAAGAGGAAGCAAATCTTCAGGAGAGGGCCAGGCCAACATAACAAACAAAAAACCCTCTAGCTAAACACAGAAACTCTAAATAACCTTAACTAAAAAGAAAGAAAATAAATGACAGAGTCTTACCTATCTCCCTGTCTACCATAAACATAATATATATTCAAAACAAACGGCACCCTCTCCCTACCGCTTCCTAACAAAGACAAACAAAGGCATTTACAGAAATTAGAAAATAACACAAAAGAATCATAAACACACCCACCATAACGTTCACACACTCTCTCATAGTTTGTAATTGACAAGTTCATTCACAAAGTTAAGAGGTAATAAAGACCACACTTGGTCACACTGAGATACACAAAATAACACCAATCTGGATCAGGACAAAGAGTGAGCGTGTAGCCGTCAGTCCTCCAGCATTATTTCTTTGCCATCTTATACACCTTGGATCTCTGTAGCATTCACTCAGTACTGATGAATGATGGACATCAGCTGGAATCCAGTTAGCAATCTATAATGGAGAGAGAGACGGAAAGAGCAAGAGAAGAAAACATGAAATGCCTAACTTGCCCAGTAGGTGAAGTCACTCTCCCAAGAGCGCACAATCCCCAAATACGTCCACAGGACGTAACATATTTATGTATTAAACAGTTTATGGACAATCATGGTGTTCTGTGTTTATTGTGAAATTGGATTAGTAATGTATAATAACAATAATAACAACAACAACAATAATGTTATTGCTATCTAGAAAAGGGTTCATAAAAAAACTGATGAGGGTCATTAATGCACCTTTAAGTGAAGGTTCCAATTAGAACCTTTTCAAAAAGGTTCAGAAATGAACGTTTAAGGTTCCCCCACAGTCGCAATCTCCAGGAACCTCAAAAGGTTCATTTTTGAACCTTTTCTTCTAAGAGTGTATATATATATATGATGTCTGTGTGTGTGTCTGTGTGTGTAAAGACCTCTAACACTAGTTTTCTCTATTCTTTTTTTTATTCTATCTGTTTTCTTTTTATTTATTATATTATTTAAAGTCCCATGCTATGTGTATGTGTTAACCTAACTGAGACTTGTTATAGCACTTATATATCATTGCTCTTTTTGTTGTTTTTGATTACTTCCACTGTCCTCATCTGTAAGCGTCTGCTAAATGAACAAAATGTAAAATTGATAAATCTCTTTGGAGCCAATTATTTAAAATATATTTTGTTTTCACCGTTGAGAAAAAATCAGAAATTGTCTACAAATTATTATTTTTTTTTTTGTTATATGAATTCCTAAATATTTAAGTTAATTATTTCATTTTTTACACTGAAAAAAAAAACAATGAGTAATTTTACTTAATTTTTATTTTGCAAGTTTTTGCACAAGCATTTTTCAAGTAAATTTCACAAATTTGGAAATTAACTAAATCTACTTAACTAAGTTAAGTAAAAAAAAAAAAATGTAAAAATTTAAAAACGAATAAGTACATGTAACTTAACCTGTTACATTTTTTTGTGAATTTAAATTAAATTAAAATAATATAAATTAATTCACTTTGCAGACACTTTTATCCAAAGCGTCTTGTGTAGTGCATTCAGGCTAACAATTTTTACCTATCATGAGTTCCCGGGGAATCAAACCCTGAACCTTGGACTTGTTAAAGCAATGCTCTACCACTTCAGCTACAGGAACACTTCGAGATTTTGTGACAAAAATAAGTGAAAATTTCACTTACAAATCTGATATAATTGAGTAAAATCAGTTGTTCTTTTAAATACATTTGACTTGTTTTATGCATTGCTGGTAATTAATTTAAATTTAATTTTACTGTTATAATGTCACAATAATACAATGTGTAGTAAAGAGTCTTTTATTAGTAACAAATAATTCAAGAAATAGCAAGCACACAGAAATCTATGATGCTTAAGATCTCTTTAAAATAGTTTAAGCAATAGTAAATATCCATGTTCAATGGCATATTAAACACATTACAACTCCAACATTAGAAGTTCTGTGCATAGATATGAAAGGCTCATTATCAAAACATGACTGCAGTTACAAATAAAACCTGTTAACTAAGCCCCTGACCCCCCCCCCCCCCCAAAAAAAAACTCCTTGGCCAAGGGAATTTGGAAAGGTTTTTACACTAATAAAAACCTGAAACAGAGATTCTTGAAATTTCTAAATGTAAAATTATTTTTTTAAAACAGTTTTATCAAATGAGAGTAAATAAGTCTCTCGCTTCTGTCCCTTTAAACCAGTTTACAGCAAAGACAGCACGAAGGACTGGATGCACATGATACATATTCTGAAATTAAGGAAACAGACAAAAGAAATTGCACTGTAAAACCCGACAAGTAACTTAACTCAAACCGTTTGAGTAAATAGATTGCCTTGATTTGAACCATGTAAGTTTTAAAACTTTGCATTTAAGTAATTAAGTGATTAACTAAGTGCTGATTGAGAATTAGTGATGAACACCTACTGTTAACAAACAGAATCACAGAAGAAAAGAGAAACACAAGAACTACTACAACTGACTTCAGACACAGCCTTAGATGAAATCAACTGAAATAAAATACATGAAATCTCTCAAGATCTGATTAAACAACCCACAAACAGCATCACCAGCTCCACTTATTAATAACCAGACTGACTTTATTTCTGTCAGACGTCTACAGAAGATCTTATTGAGAATGAACTAAGGTTTAGATGTTGATTTATTGTTTCATTTGAAGTAACCATGTTAGAGATCAGTGTTTGCTTTAGTTGGGCTCTTGACCCTTGATTTCTGTCTTAGTCTTTTCTCTGGCTGTTATAACCGTGTGTTTCTAAAACATATTTGTTGTAATTCAAAAGCCCAGAAGAAATGCCATCAGGTGTTAACCTGTACCTAGGTGTAGGTTGTTATACTTTACATTGGGGATGATAATCATCAGTTATTGAACTGTACGGTGTACCAGTGGTTCTATATAAGGCAATGGTCATGCTGAGACATGCAAGAAATGTCAATGAATGTTTTAACCAAACTTTAGCACTTCAGTAATCTGTATGCATGTCCTGCTGTGTCATATTTTCTAATGTTAAGGCCCAATCCCAATTCTATTTTATACCCCTTCCCCTTCCCCTACCCCTCCACCTATCCCTTCCCCTTGTCCCTTAAAACAGAGTGTCAAGGAGTAGGAGAGATAATATTCCCCTAAGGGTTGGGACACCACTACTAAGGCGTCACACGTCATCATTTAGTGTCATCATCACATAAACGCGTGAAACAGAGGGGAAGGGGAAAGGCTAAGGGGTAGAATTGGGATTGGGCCTAGCCTAAGATTGCTTTGTATTTTTCATGTAGAAGTGTTTCAATTTTCTCTTGTTTTAGTACTATACTGGAGAAATTGAGCCTGCTGGGGAAAGACTTAATTCAAAGATAATGGACAATTTTTTGCTGAAATACATTGTGCTGTTGTTGTTAACAGGCATGGTTTATTTGCTAAGTGTCCTGGGACAGGTGAGGGAGCGAGTGGAGCTGCTCAGGGAGCACATCAAACTCCAGAGAGAGAGAGGAGCACAAGCTTTCTCTTCTTGAGAGAATGCTTAACAAATGCATTCTTCATAAGCCAAGAGAAAACAGTGGTAAAAAGAAAATGGGTACATTACAGTTTTTCAATATGTTTTTGAAATGTCATATTGTCAATGAACAACCTAATTTCTGTAGTTTATTTTTGTGGTGCAAGTTGTATACAAAATTTTTGTATGTAATTTGTTCAGAAATAAGTACTTTTCTGTACATTTTGTATTTTTGCTTTGCATATTCACGTGTAAATAAAAGAAGTACTTATGTATGTAGTTAATGCAGTTTATACATTTTTATTTTCTCATCCTGTAAATATTTGTTTACATATTAAAACAAATTGCTCTATAATTGAAAGTACTTTTTACAACCATTTACAGTATAGTTAAGGATTCACATCAGAAAGACACCATCAGTTTGAGCCCAGCGCTGCCTCCATGTGTTCTGGGGACTTCAGGAGGTTATCTCTTGGTGAATCACTAGCACCTTCTTGGCAACTAGGAGGACAATA